>NC_090399.1:7615776-8275776 GCF_036365525.1 Heterodontus francisci
TGATTCTTAACCACTTGTCAGAGGGAATAATTTTTCTCTATCAAAGTCTCTCATCATATTGAAAACCTCTATTAGGTCACATCTTAACCTTCTCTGTTCCAAGAAGAACAGTCCTAACTTTTCCAACTTCTTCCCATAACTGAATTCCCTCATCCCTGGTAACATCCTGGTAAATCTCCTCTGTAACCTTTCGAAGGCTTTTACATTTTTCCTGAAGTGTGTTGCCCAGTATTGTCCACAAAACTCCAGCCGGGACCGAACCAGTTGTTTATAAAGTTCCAGCATGATCTCTTTGCTTTAATAATCTATTCCTTTATTTATAAATTCAAGGAACACATATGTCTTTTTAACCACCTTATTAACTTTCCCTCCCACCTTTAAGAATTTATGGATGTGAACAACAAGGTCTCTGTTCATCCACACTTTTCAAAATCGTGCAATTTATCGGATACTGTCTTTCCATATTGGTCCTCCCACAGTGCATCACTTTGCACTTCTCTGCATTGAGCTCATCTGCCAAACTTATGTCCATTTCATCATCCTGTCTGTGTCATCCTGAAGTCTACAATGATCCTCATCACTATCTACTACATTGCCAAGCTTTGTATCATCTGCAAACTTTATAATGTTGCTTCCTGCACCCGAGTCTATCTCCTTTGTTAAAATTGAAAAGTCAAAACTGATCCTTGGGAAACACCACAGCAAACACCTCCCTATGGTAGCATATTGGTAATGTTACTGGACTAGGAAATAATGTGTTTGACTGTTAACTGCTCTCTGAAATGGCCTAGCAAGCCACTCAGTTAGATCAAATCACTACAGAAAAAAGCACTATGTGGCTGCAGTGGTTCAAGAAAGCAGCTCACCACCACCTTCTCAAGGGCAATTGTGATGGGCAATAAATGCTGGCCTTACCAGCAATGCTCACAACCCAAGAATGAATAAAACAAGTCTGAAAAACATCCAGCCACCATCTGCTTCCTGTCATTGAGTCAATTCTGTGTCCATATCGCCACTTTCCTCTGAATTCCATAGGCTTCCATCTTCTTAACAAGTCTCCCATGTGGCACTTTGTCAGATGCCTTCCAATATCCAGATATAGAATATCTAATGCACTACCTCAGTAAAACTCAATTCCACTTTTCATTACTGAACCTATTTAATTTCAATCTATTTCTATTTGCTGTTTTGCAACCTTATATTTTTAATAATTTCGTTTTCTGTCACTTCTGTTAAATCACTGTGTACACCGTGTCTAAATACTCATTCGGCAAGATATTTAATTTGAACTTGAGCAATATGGGTTGATAATTTAATCCATTGACTTGGTGGTATAGAAATGGTGCCTATATATGAGTAGTCAGAGGAGGAGTGGGGCCTATTAGGGACAGAGAGGCTTAGAGGCACCGGGCTTGGTTGGGTTCCCCTTGTTTGAATGTTCCTGGCCTGTACCTGAAGCATCTCTTCCTTAAAGATAACCCATTGTTCCGATACAGCTCTTCCTGACAGTCTTTGGTTCCGTTCTACCCTGGCTAGATCCCTTCTCATTGCATTGAAATTAGCCCTCTTCCAATCTAGACATTCTAACTTATTTTGTTTCTTGCTTTTCTGTATTACTTCTCCAAACCTTATAATACGATGATCACTCTTACCCATGTACACCCTCACAGTCACTTGGTCCACTTGTCCCACCTCATTTCCCAGCACCACATCCAGCAATGCCTCCTTTCTAGTTGGGCTGAGAACATATTGATCACAGACATTTTAGAAAATCTGCCCCGATTTAACCTTGACTCTAAAATTATCCCAATTGACATTTGGGTAATTAAAGTCCCCCAATATAACCACTCTATAGTTCTTGTACATCTCTGACTTCCCTGCAGATTTGCTCCTCTATCTCTCTCTCACTATTTGGAGGCCTATAGAATACGTGAGAAGCAGAATGGAGACTGGATTCAATCTCACTTTGAAGAGCTGGAACCTGTCATAGCCGTCAAGTGCACTGCACTATTGAACTACAAGAAAGCCCCCAGCAAGCTAACATCCTTAGCACTTAAAGTAGCCAGAAGCACTGAGCAAAGAACAGCCAGGCGCTGTACAAATGACCACTGGCAACACCTATGCAGTCGTATTCAGCTGGCCTCCGACACCAGAAACATCAGAGGACTGTATGACGGCATTAAGAGAGCTTTTGGGCCAAACATCAAGAAGATCGGCCCCCCCTCAAGTCTAAATCAGGAGAAACGAGTAAGCAAATGGACCGCTGGGTTGAGCACTACCTAGAACTGTACTCCAGGGAAAATGTTGTCACTGAGACTGCCCTCAATGTAGCCCAGTCTCTGCCAGTCATGGATGAGCTGGACGTATAGCCAACAAAATCGGAACTCAGTGATGCCATTGATTCTCTAGCCAATGGAAAAGCCTCTGGAAAGGCATTACCCCTGAAATACTCAAGTGTGCCAAGCCTGCTATACTCTCAGCACTCCATGAACTGCTTTGCCTGTGCCGGGAAGAGGGAGCAGTACCACAGGACATGCACGATGCCAATATCATCACCCTCTCTAAGAACAAGGGTGATGGCAGTGACTGCAACAACTAGCGTGGAATCTCCCTGCTCAGCATAATGGGGAAAGTCTTCGCTCGAGCCATTTTAAACAGACTCCAGAAGCTGGCTGTGCGTGTCTACCCTGAGGCACAGTGCGGCTTTCGAGCAGAGAGATCCATTATTGATATGCTGTTCTCCCTTCGCCAGCTACAGGAGAAATGCCGTGAACAACAGATGCCCCTCTATGTTGCCCTCATAGATCTCACCAAAGCCTTTGACCTCGTCAGCGGACATGGTCTCTTTTGACTACAAGCAAAGATCGGATGTTCACCAAAGCTACTAAGTATCATCACCTCATTCCATGACAATATGAAAGGCACAATTCAGCATAGCGGTGCCTCATCAGACCCCCTTCCAATCCTGAGTGGCGTGAATCAGGGCTGTGTTCTCGCACCGACACTGTTTGGGATCTTCTTCTCCCTGCTGCTCTCACATGCATTCAAGTCGTCAGAAGAAGGAATTTTCTTCCACACAAGATCAGATGGCAGGTTGTTCAACCTTGCCCGTCGAAGAGCGAAGACCAAAGTACGGTCCTCATCAGGGAACTCCTCTTTGCTGACGATGCTGCATTAACATCCCACAGAGAAGAGTGCCTGCAGAGACTCATCGACAGGTTTGCGGCTGCCTGCAACGAATTTGGCCTAACCATCAGCCTCAAGAAAACGAACATCATGGGACAGGACGTCAGAAATGCTCCATCCATCAATATCGGCGACCACACTCTGGAAGTGGCTCAAGAGTTCACCTACCTAGGCTCAACTATCACCTGTAACCTGTCTCTAGATGCAGAAATCAACAAGCGCATGGGAAAGGCGTCTGCTGCTATGTCCAGACTGGCCAAGAGGGTGTGGGAAAATGGCCCACTGACACGGAACACAAAAGTCCAAGTGTATCAAGCCTGTATCCTCAGTACCTTGCTGTACAGCAGCGAGGCCTAGACAACGTATGTCAGCCAAGAGCGGCGTCTCAACGCATTCCATCTTCGCGGCCTCCGGAGAATCCTTGGCATCAGGTAGCAGGACCGTATCTCCAACGCAGAAGTCCTCGAGACAGCCAACATCCCCAGTATGTATGCCCTACTGAGCCAGTGGCACTTGAGATGGCTTGGCCATGTGAACTGCATGGAAGATGGCAGGATCCCCAAGGATGTATTGTACAGTGAGCTCATCACTGATGTCAGACCCACCAGCCGTCCATATCTCCACTTTAAAGACGTTTGCAAACGTGACATGAAGTCCTGCGACATTGAGCACAAGTTGTAGGAGTCAGTTGCCAGCGATCGCCAGAGCTAGCGGACAGCTATGAAGGCGGGGCTGAACAGAAGCGAGTCGAAGAGACTCAGCAGTTGGCAGGAAAAGAGACAGAAGTGTAAGGAGAGAGCCAACTGTGTAACAGCCCCGACAACAATTTCACCTGCATCGGCTGTGGAAGAATTGGCCTTTATAGCCACTCCAGGCACTGCTCCACAAAACACTGACCACCTCTAGGTGCTTACCCATTGTCTCTTGAGGCCAAAAAGGAAAGGATAGAATACCCTTAGCAGTGTGACCATCCCCTTTCTGCTCCTCAACTCTAACCAAGTGGATTCTGCCCTTGCCCCTTCAAGGACATCCTCCCTTTCCAGCACTGCAATGTCTTCCCCAATCAGGAATACCACCCACCTCCCTTTTTTCCTTCTCTATCTTTTCTGAGCACTTTATATCCTTGTATATTAAGCACCCAGTTTTCAGCATTTTTAACCATGTTTCCGTTATTGTCACTACAACATATTCCCATACTATTTGTGCTTGTAGCTCAACAATCTCATCTAGAACACTTGGTGCATTTACACACATGTATTGTAATCCTGTCTTTGCATTCCTCATCGTCCTTCTCAGTCCATTCCCATCCAATCGAGAACTACTCTCTTCTCTTGTACTGTCTAACACTCTCACTCTGACGCCACCTAATTCTTTGCTATTTTCTACACTAATGCTATCTGTCCCTTCCAATTCTCTGTGCACTGTGACGTGCCTCTTGTATTATCTCCTGGTTCCCACATCCCTGCCAAGTTAGTTTAAACCCTCACCAATAGCACCAGCAAATCACCCCACAAGGAATCTTGTCCCAGCTCTGTTCAGGTACAACCTGTCCGGCCTGTACATGTCCCAACTTCTCCAGAACTGGTCCCAGTGCCCCAGTAATCTATAGCCCCCCCTCCTGCACCATCTTTCCAGCCACGCATTCACCTGCACGATCCTCCTATTTCTATACTCACTTGCTTTCATGCACTTCAGGTTCTTCCTCTAAATTACAGCTAATGGGATACGGAGAGTCTCCTGACAACACAGAGCATGTGCAGAGCGATCGCCAACATCATCTGTGTATCTGAGCAGTTTCCATCTTCCAGTATGTGTCTGCGCATTCACGTATCAACTTCACCACGTTATGACGTCAGATGTAATGATGCCCGAGTGTTCCTTCACTCCTCAATGGCCGCGATCACCACCTCCATCCCCTCCAACACTACCCCACTCTCTACCGCAATCACTACCTCCATCCCCTCCAACACTACCCAACTCCCTCCCGTGATCACCACCTCCATCCCCTCCAACACTATCCCACTCTCTACCGCAATCACCGCCTCCATCCCCTCCAACACTACCCCACTCCCTCCTGCGATCACCACCTCCATCCCCTCCAACACTATCCCACTCCCTCCCGTGATCACCACCTCCATCCCCTCCAACACTACCCCACTCTCTACCGCAATCACCGCCTCCATCCCCTCCAACACTACCCCACTCCCTCCTGCGATCACCACCTCCATCCCCTCCAACACTATCCCACTCCCTCCCGTGATCACCACCCCCATCCCCTCCAACACTATCCCACTCTCTACCGCAATCACTACCTCCATCCCCTCCAACACTACCCCACTCCCTCCCACAATCACCGCCTCCATCCCGCCGCTCCCACCTGCTCACCGCTCCATCCTGCCGCTCCCACCTGCTCACCACTTCATCCTGCCGCTCCCACCTGCTCACCGCTCCATCCCGCTGCTCCTGCCTGCTCACCACTCTATCCCTCTGCTCCCGCCTGCTCACCACTCCATCCCGCTGCTCCTGCCTGCTCACCACTCCATCCCACTGCTCCCGTCTGCTCACCGCTCCATCCCGCTACTCCGCCTGCTCACCGCTCTATCCCGCTGCTCCCGCCTGCTCACCGCTCCATCCCGCTACTCTGCCTGCTCACCGCTCCATCCCGCTGCTCCTGCCTGCTCACCACTCCATCCTGCTCCTCCCACCTGCTCACCGCTCTATCCCGCTGCTCCCGCCTGCTCACCGCTCCATCCCGTTACTCTGCCTGCTCACCACTCCATCCCGCTACTCCCACCTGCTCATCGCTCTATCCCGCTGCTCCCGCCTGCTCACCGCTCAATCCCGCTGCTCCCGCCTGCTCACCGCTCTATCCCGCTGCTCCCGCCTGCTCACCGCTCCATCACGCTACTCCCGCCTGCTCACCGCTCTATCCTGCTGCTCCCGCCTGCTCACCGCTCCATCCCGCTGCTCCCACCTGCTCACCGCCCCATCCCGCTGCTCCTGCCTGCTCACCACTCCATCCCGCTACTCCCGCCTGCTCACCACTCCATCCCGCTGCTCCCGCCTGGTCACCGCTCCATCCCGCTACTCCCGCCTGCTGACCGCTCCATCCCGCTACTCCCGCCTGCTTACCGCTCCATCACGCTACTCCCGCCTGCTCACCGCCTTATCCTGCTGCTCCCGCCTGCTCACCGCTCCATCATGCTGCTCCCACCTGCTCACCGCCCCATCCCGCTGCTCCCGCCTGCTCGCCACTTCATCCCGCTGCTCCTGCCTGCTCACAGCTCCATCCCGCTGCTCCCGCCTGCTCACTGCTCCATCCCGCTGCTCCCGCCTGCTCACTGCTCCATCCCGCTGCTCCTGCCTGCTCACAGTTCCATCCCGCTGCTCCCGCCTGCTCACAGCTCCATCCTGCTGCTCCCGCCTGCTCACCGCTCCATCCCGCTGCTCCTCCCTGCTCCCGCCTGCTCACCGCCCTATCCCACTGCTCCCGCCTGATCACCGCCCCATCCCGCTGCTCCCGCCTACTCACCGCTCCATCCCGCTGCTCCCGCCTGCTCACCGCTCCATCCCGCTGCTCCCGCCTGCTCACCGCCCCATCCCGCTGCTCCCGCCTGCTCACCACCCCATCCCGCTGCTCCCGCCTGCTCACTGCCGCATCCCGCTGCTCCCGCCTGCTCACCTCTTCATCCCGCTGCTCCTGCCTGCTCACAGCTCCATCACGCTGCTCCCGCCTGCTCACCTCTTCATCCCGCTGCTCCTGCCTGCTCACAGCTCCATCCCGCTGCTCCCGCCTGCTCACTGCTCCATCTAGCTGCTCCCGCTTGCTCACTGCTCCATCTAGCTGCTCCCGCTTGCTCACCGCTCCATCCCGCTGCTCCCGCCTGCTCATCACTGCATCCCGCTGCTCCCGCCTGCTCTCCGTCCCATCCCGCTGCTCCCGCCTGCTCACCGTCCCATCCTGCTGCTCCCGAATCCATCCCACCTCTCACTTCCCGCCTTGCAGCTAGCAGCCCACTCGCTCCCAACCCACCACCTCTCTGAGCAGTGAGGCAAGGAGCGAGAGTGGGAGGGAAAAGTGAGCAAATGGGCTTGGAAGAGAACGGCAAGATCGAGTGGTGAGCAGTCGAGAACGGCGGGATGGAGCGGCGGGAAGGCAGGTGCAGGAGGGAGCAGGGAAGCGAAGTGGCGATCCCGGGATGCAGTGGAGTGCTGTTCGGGAGTGGGGTGGAGACAGCGATCACAGCCATTGAGGGGTGAGGGGGTTTGGGTTCAATTCTTGTTTTGTGACAAATTGAGCAGCGCCATCTTTATTACTGGCAGCTGCCTGAGACGTCACAGACAGCGAGATTTCAGTCAATGAGGCTGCAATTGTGATATGGCAGTACTGCGCCACCTAGTGGTTACGCTGTCTGAAAACGCAGCCTTTAACTAATGGTCTTTACATGTCCTGCAGGAGGGAATTGTGTGGTTCACAGAAAACCAAAACTGAAATGTGGAATCTGATCCCAAAACACCAATTAAAAGTCCTGAAATACAATGTAATAAAAAGGAATGTATCTTATTTAGTTGCACTGGAACAGTGGTCATGGTCATAGGCCTTTATTTAAGGGTATTTTTCACGTAATTTTTTTTGAGTTGTCAGTTTTTGAGTTTATTCTTTCTTGTGTTACAATAATAAGATCTTACCTTCACAGTCACAAATTCTCTTCCACTCTGGAAATAGAAACAACAAATGAGACTGGAGTAATCTCTCAGTGATCTAATACATTATTAATTACACAGAAAAGAGTTTTACAGGCATTTTTAAACATAATAGATACCTCCTAATGGACCTCGTGTGACATTACTCACTGCAAATTGGAAGCTAATTTTATCAGGGAACAAGTACAATTGCTTTGCCTGACGGCAGTGCCTGTCACATATTCAGTGCCCACAATATTCCCCTCATCGAGTTTAATAGGCAGAAAACCGTGGGCACTTTTGGAATAAATTTACTCATCTGTCCACCCAGCATTTCTCGAGAATTTCTCGGATCTGTCAGTATTGTGAATTGCTCAGATCTGTCAGTATTGGGAATTGCTCGGATCAGTCAGTATTGGGAATTACTCGGATCTGTCAGTATTGGGAATTGCTGGGTTCTGTCAATATTGTGAATTGCTGGGTTCTGACAGTATTGTGAATTGCTGGGTTCTGTCAATATTGTGAATTGCTGGGTTCTGTCAGTATTGTGAATTGCTGGGTTCTGTCAGTATTGTGAATTGCTGGGTTCTGACAGTATTGTGAATTGCTGGGTTCTGTCAATATTGTGAATTGCTGGGTTCTGTCAGTATTGTGAATTGCTGGGTTCTGTCAATATTGTGAATTGCTGGGTTCTGTCAGTATTGTGAATTGCTGGGTTCTGTCAATATTGTGAATTGCTGGGTTCTGTCAGTATTGTGAATTGCTGGGTTCTGTCAGTATTGTGAATTGCTGGGTTCTGTCAGTATTGTGAATTGCTGGGTTCTGACAGTATTGTGAATTGCTGGGTTCTGTCAATATTGTGAATTGCTGGGTTCTGTCAGTATTGTGAATTGCTGGGTTCTGTCAATATTGTGAATTGCTGGGTTCTGTCAGTATTGTGAATTGCTGGGTTCTGTCAATATTGTGAATTGCTGGGTTCTGTCAATATTGTGAATTGCTGGGTTCTGACAGTATTGTGAATTGCTGGGTTCTGTCAGTATTGTGAATTGCTGGGTTCTGTCAATATTGTGAATTGCTGGGTTCTGTCAGTATTGTGAATTGCTGGGTTCTGTCAGTATTGGGAATTGCTGGGTTCTGTCAATATTGTGAATTGCTGGGTTCTGTCAGTATTGTGAATTGCTGGGTTCTGTCAGTATTGTGAATTGCTGGGTTCTGTCAGTATTGTGAATTGCTGGGTTCTGACAGTATTGTGAATTGCTGGGTTCTGTCAATATTGTGAATTGCTGGGTTCTGTCAGTATTGTGAATTGCCGGGTTCTGTCAATATTGTGAATTGCCGGGTTCTGACAGTATTGTGAATTGCTGGGTTCTGTCAGTATTGGGAATTGCTGGGTTCTGTCAATATTGTGAATTGCTGGGTTCTGTCAATATTGTGAATTGCTGGGTTCTGTCAGTATTGGGAATTGCTGGGTTCTGTCAATATTGTGAATTGCTGGGTTCTGTCAATATTGTGAATTGCTGGGTTCTGTCAGTATTGTGAATTGCTGGGTTCTGTCAGTATTGTGAATTGCTGGGTTCTGTCAGTATTGTGAATTGCTGGGTTCTGACAGTATTGTGAATTGCTGGGTTCTGTCAATATTGTGAATTGCTGGGTTCTGTCAGTATTGTGAATTGCCGGGTTCTGTCAATATTGTGAATTGCCGGGTTCTGACAGTATTGTGAATTGCTGGGTTCTGTCAGTATTGGGAATTGCTGGGTTCTGTCAATATTGTGAATTGCTGGGTTCTGTCAATATTGTGAATTGCTGGGTTCTGTCAGTATTGGGAATTGCTGGGTTCTGTCAATATTGTGAATTGCTGGGTTCTGTCAATATTGTGAATTGCTGGGTTCTGTCAGTATTGTGAATTGCTGGGTTCTGTCAGTATTGTGAATTGCTGGGTTCTGTCAGTATTGTGAATTGCTGGGTTCTGTCAGTATTGGGAATTGCTGGGTTCTGTCAATATTGTGAATTGCTGGGTTCTGTCAGTATTGTGAATTGCTGGGTTCTGTCAGTATTGTGAATTGCTGGGTTCTGTCAGTATTGTGAATTGCTGGGTTCTGACAGTATTGTGAATTGCTGGGTTCTGTCAATATTGTGAATTGCTGGGTTCTGTCAGTATTGTGAATTGCCGGGTTCTGTCAATATTGTGAATTGCCGGGTTCTGACAGTATTGTGAATTGCTGGGTTCTGTCAGTATTGGGAATTGCTGGGTTCTGTCAATATTGTGAATTGCTGGGTTCTGTCAATATTGTGAATTGCTGGGTTCTGTCAGTATTGGGAATTGCTGGGTTCTGTCAATATTGTGAATTGCTGGGTTCTGTCAGTATTGTGAATTGCTGGGTTCTGTCAGTATTGTGAATTGCTGGGTTCTGTCAGTATTGTGAATTGCTGGGTTCTGTCAGTATTGTGAATTGCTGGGTTCTGTCAGTATTGTGAATTGCTGGGTTCTGTCAGTATTGGGAATTGCTGGGTTCTGTCAATATTGTGAATTGCTGGGTTCTGTCAGTATTGTGAATTGCTGGGTTCTGTCAGTATTGTGAATTGCTGGGTTCTGTCAGTATTGTGAATTGCTGGGTTCTGACAGTATTGTGAATTGCTGGGTTCTGTCAGTATTGTGAATTGCTGGGTTCTGTCAGTATTGTGAATTGCCGGGTTCTGTCAGTATTGGGAATTGCTGGGTTCTGTCAATATTGTGAATTGCTGGGTTCTGTCAATATTGTGAATTGCTGGGTTCTGTCAGTATTGTGAATTGCTGGGTTCTGTCAGTATTGTGAATTGCTGGGTTCTGTCAGTATTGTGAATTGCTGGGTTCTGACAGTATTGTGAATTGCTGGGTTCTGTCAATATTGTGAATTGCTGGGTTCTGTCAGTATTGTGAATTGCCGGGTTCTGTCAGTATTGTGAATTGCTGGGTTCTGACAGTATTGTGAATTGCTGGGTTCTGTCAGTATTGTGAATTGCTGGGTTCTGTCAGTATTGTGAATTGCTGGGTTCTGTCAGTATTGTGAATTGCTGGGTTCTGACAGTATTGTGAATTGCTGGGTTCTGTCAGTATTGTGAATTGCTGGGTTCTGTCAGTATTGTGAATTGCTGGGTTCTGTCAGTATTGTGAATTGCTGGGTTCTGACAGTATTGTGAATTGCTGGGTTCTGTCAATATTGTGAATTGCTGGGTTCTGTCAGTATTGTGAATTGCCGGGTTCTGTCAATATTGTGAATTGCTGGGTTCTGTCAGTATTGTGAATTGCTGGGTTCTGTCAATATTGTGAATTGCTGGGTTCTGTCAGTATTGTGAATTGCTGGGTTCTGTCAGTATTGTGAATTGCTGGGTTCTGTCAGTATTGTGAATTGCTGGGTTCTGTCAGTATTGTGAATTGCTGGGTTCTGACAGTATTGTGAATTGCTGGGTTCTGTCAATATTGTGAATTGCCGGGTTCTGTCAGTATTGTGAATTGCCGGGTTCTGTCAATATTGTGAATTGCTGGGTTCTGTCAGTATTGGGAATTGCTGGGTTCTGTCAGTATTGTGAATTGCTGGGTTCTGTCAATATTGTGAATTGCTGGGTTCTGTCAGTATTGTGAATTGCTGGGTTCTGTCAGTATTGTGAATTGCTGGGTTCTGTCAATATTGTGAATTGCTGGGTTCTGTCAATATTGTGAATTGCTGGGTTCTGTCAGTATTGGGAATTGCTGGGTTCTGTCAGTATTGTGAATTGCTGGGTTCTGTCAATATTGTGAATTGCTGGGTTCTGACAGTATTGGGAATTGCTGGGTTCTGTCAGTATTGGGAATTGCTGGGTTCTGTCAGTATTGTGAATTGCTGGGTTCTGTCAATATTGTGAATTGCTGGGTTCTGACAGTATTGGGAATTGCTGGGTTCTGTCAGTATTGTGAATTGCTGGGTTCTGTCAATATTGGGAATTGCTGGGTTCTGTCAATATTGTGAATTGCTGGGTTCTGTCAATATTGTGAATTGCTGGGTTCTGACAGTATTGGGAATTGCTGGGTTCTGTCAGTATTGTGAATTGCTGGGTTCTGTCAATATTGTGAATTGCTGGGTTCTGTCAGTATTGTGAATTGCTGGGTTCTGACAGTATTGTGAATTGCTGGGTTCTGTCAATATTGTGAATTGCTGGGTTCTGTCAGTATTGTGAATTGCTGGGTTCTGTCAATATTGTGAATTGCTGGGTTTCGACAGTATTGTGAATTGCTGGGTTCTGTCAGTATTGTGAATTGCTGGGTTCTGACAGTATTGTGAATTGCTGGGTTCTGTCAATATTGTGAATTGCTGGGTTCTGTCAGTATTGTGAATTGCTGGGTTCTGTCAATATTGTGAATTGCTGGGTTCTGTCAGTATTGTGAATTGCTGGGTTCTGTCAATACTGTGAATTGCTGGGTTCTGTCAGTATTGTGAATTGCTGGGTTCTGTCAATATTGTGAATTGCTGGGTTCTGTCAATATTGTGAATTGCTGGGTTCTGTCAGTATTGTGAATTGCTGGGTTCTGTCAATATTGTGAATTGCTGGGTTCTGTCAGCATTGGGAATTGCTGGGTTCTGTCAATATTGTGAATTGCTGGGTTCTGTCAATATTGTGAATTGCTGGGTTCTGACAGTATTGTGAATTGCTGGGTTCTGTCAGTATTGGGAATTGCTGGGTTCTGTCAGTATTGGGAATTGCTGGGTTCTGTCAATATTGTGAATTGCTGGGTTCTGTCAATATTGTGAATTGCTGGGTTCTGACAGTATTGTGAATTGCTGGGTTCTGTCAGTATTGTGAATTGCTGGGTTCTGACAGTATTGTGAATTGCTGGGTTCTGACAGTATTGTGAATTGCTGGGTTCTGTCAATATTGTGAATTGCTGGGTTCTGTCAGTATTGGGAATTGCTGGGTTCTGACAGTATTGTGAATTGCTGGGTTCTGTCAATATTGTGAATTGCTGGGTTCTGACAGTATTGTGAATTGCTGGGTTCTGTCAGTATTGGGAATTGCTGGGTTCTGTCAGTATTGGGAATTGCTGGGTTCTGACAGTATTGTGGGAAGCAGGGTCTTGTTGGAATTCAGCTGAACCAATCTTAAAGGATTCCCAAGATCAGCCGGAATAGTTGTGCAGCCCAGATTAGACCTGTCACTGGAAACTTACTGACAGGGGGTTGGCAGGAAATAGGAGCAAAACTGCAGCTCTGAAAGTCTGGCTGAATCAAGGAGAAGATCTGCTCTATTTCTGATGTTTCTTTGGATATTCTGTTGGAGGATCTATAACAAAGGAGGCTTTGCTTCATTTGACAATGTTACAGGATGACTTCTTGTATTATCTGGGTTTAGCAGACAAAGTCAATGCAGTGCAATGGAGAATCTGGAAGTAGATGTGTTATAAAATAAATACTCAGGAAATCTTCCTAACCAGCATTGCATTACAGGGGAAATTCACAAATCCCACCACCACCACCACCCCCCCTCTCCCCTGGGGGGTAAAATACTCCAGTATCAGATGAGTTGTGGCCCAATCTCGAAGCGAGGATCCCTGCTGGGTGTGAAGTGGAAAATTAATCCTCAAATGCTTACAACAGATAAGTGAAGAGAAGAACCACTGATGATGGGGAAATCACCAGGAGGAAGCTATCTGAGGATGCAGGTAGGGAGAGGTGGGAAGATGGTGGGTGGGACAATGTGGGCGTCATTCTCCTGAGACCCTTTCATATAAGGCTGATAGACCCTGCTACCACAATACTGACAGATCCTAGCAATCTCTACCAGACACTGACTACTCCCAACACTCCAAATCCTCCTCAGTCCTGCTGGATCCCATAATCCCCTTTCTGTGACTTCCCTTTTTCCCCACCTTCCCAGATCATGAGATTCCCTCTCGGCACTCACAGATCCCTAGCCTCCAAGTCAATCTCAGTCTAGTTTCTGCTGGATGTGTTTCTACAGTGTAATGTGCCCACAGGTTGTCACAAATTATATTCCCAATGTAAGTCAGAGTGGTCAATAGAATTAACACTGTGGGGAACACAAATGTAACACTGCAAGCAGCATTCTGATTGAGGCTACACTGAAGACAGCTGCAATTTTCTGATTGTTGGTCTGCTACTTCCGAGGCCCCTGTGGCAGCACAAGGTCTTGGACAATTCTGCCCGAAGTATTTAAATAAAATGTTGAAGATTAAACCAAGATATCCTTGTACAGTGAATTCTGAATGAGGATTTGAACTTTAACTGTGTATGAACAGGTTTCCCAGGTTTTGTGCAGCTCGCCAGTGAAATCAAGGTGAGAGGATAGTGGGGTTTGAGGGGGGTGAGCAAATGACATGCAAAAAAAATCATTTTGTAGTCGGACCTGCTTCCTTTCCGAAGTGAAAATTCTTTCTCACAAGACTTGTTCTGAGTGTGTGCTTTCACCACTTTGGAGCTCATTGCCAATACTTTGGCGGTCATTTCTGTTACCTTGGACTTTTGTGTCTGATCTAAACCTCCCACCTGTCAAACATCAGTGCATCATGGATACTGCTCATGCAGTTTTACCGAGCATGTACTCATTTGAATGTTGTTGGCCACACTTTCCACGGCAGTCGACATCATCACAAAGGCCACTGAACTCTGATTTAAATCGACCTCCAGTCACTTCCAGGAATCTCCATTGCAGGTCATTCCCAGGTCAGACACTGGGAATTCTGCGGCGAGTAACTCACCTCGTGACTCCCCAGCGCCTGTCCACCATCTACAAGTGTCAGAGCAGTGGGAGGGATTCAAAGGGGAGATTCCAGGGGTTCAGAGTAAACATGTTCCCACAAAGAAAAAAGGGTGAGATGGCCAAATCTAGAGCCCCATGGATGTCAAGGAGCCTACAGGGTAAGATAAGGCAGAAAAGGAAAGCTTCTGCCCGACATCGAGAACTCAATATTACAGAAAGCCGAGAGGACTATAGAAAGTGGAAGGGAGAAATCAAAAAGGAAATTAGGAAAGCAAAGATAGGGCATGAAAGAATATTGGCAAGCAAAATCAAGGTGAACCCAAAGATGTTTCATCAATACATTGAGAGTAAGAGGATAACTAAGGAGAGACTAGGACCCATGAAAGTCGAAAAAGGTGACCTATGTTTAGGGGCAGAAGATGTTGGCATAGTTCTTAATGAATATAAAAGAGAGGGACAATGCAGACATTGTAGTTAAGGAAGAGGGGTGTGAAGTATTGGATGTGATAAACATAGGGAGAGAGGAAATATTAATGGGATTAGCATCCTTGAAAGTAGATAAATCACCAGCGCCAGATGAAATATACCCCAGGCTGTTAAAAGAAGCAAGAGAGGAAATAGCGGTAGGTCTGTCCATCATTTTCCATTCTTCACTGGATACGGGATTGGAGAATTGCTAATGTTGTATCTCTGTTTTAAAAGGGAGCGAGGGATAGACTGAATAATTATAGGCCACTCAGTCTAACCGCAGTAGTGTGCAAATTATTTTAATCTATTCTGAGACACAGGATAAACTGTCACTTAGAAAGGAACAGGTTAATCAAGGATAGTCAGTGTGGATTTGTGAAGGGAAGATGTTGTCTGAACAAATTGATCGAATTTTTTGAAGAAGTAACGAGGAAGATACATGAGGGTAATGCAGTTGATGCGGTCATTTTATGGCTTTTAGCAAGGCTTTTGACAAGATCCCACATGACACAGTGGTTAAAAAAATAAAATCCCATGGGATCCAGGGAAATACAGCAAGGTGCATACAAAATTGGCTCAGTAGCAGGAAATAAAGGGTAATTGTTGACGGGTATTTTAGCGACTGGAGGGTTGTTTCCAGTGGCATCCGCAGGGCTCAATACTGGGTCCCCGGTTTTTTGTGGTATATAGTAATGTAGTAAAATGTAGGGGGCATGATGAAGAAGTCTGCAGACGACACAAAGATTGTCCGTGTGCTCGACAGCGAGGAGGATAGCTGGAGGCTGCAGGAAGATATTGATGGTCTGGTCAGATAGGCAGAAAAGTGGTAAATGGAATTCAACCTGGAGAAGTGTGAGGTGATGCATTCGGGGAGGTCAAACAAGGCAAAGGAATACACGATTAATGGGAAAATATTGAGAAGTGTAGAGGAAGTGAGGGACCTTGGAGTGAATGTTCACAGATCCCTGAAGGTAGCAGGACAGGTCAATAAGGTGGTTAAGAAGACATATGGAATCCTTTCCTTCATTAGCCGAGGTATAGAATATAAGAGCAGGGAGGTTATGCTGGAACTGTATAACTCATTGGTTAGGCCACAACTTGAGTACTGTGTGCAGTTCTGGTCACCTCATTACAGAAAGGATGTAATTGTACTGGAGAGGGTACAGAGGAGATTTATGAGGATGTTGCCAAGACTGGAAAAATGCAGCTATGAGGAAAGATTGGATAGGCTGGGGTTGTTTTCCTTGGAACAAAGGCGGCTGAAGGGAAATGTGATTGAAATGTACAAAGTTTTGAGGAGCCTGGATAGAGTGGAGGTGAAGGGCCTATGTACCTTAGTAGAGAGGTCAGTGATTAGGGGGCATAGATTTAAAGTGATTGGTAGAAAAATTAGAGGGGAGATGAGGAAAAATGTATTCACCCAGAGGGTGGTGATGGTCTGGAACTCACTACCTGAAAGGCTAGTTGAGGCAGAGACCCTCAACTGATTGAAAAGGAGTCTGGATATGCACCTCAAGTGCCATAAGCTGCAGGGCTATGGACGAAATGCTGGAAGGTCGGATTAGAATAGGTGGAGTGTTTCTTGGCCAGCACAGACACAATCGGCCAAGTGGCCTCTCTCTGTGCCTTAGATGTTCTATGATTCTAATATATAGTGGAGCAATTTATTCGTCTTTAGTGTAAAGGATAGTCATGGCAGCAAAATGTGTCCTAGACAAACACATCTGCAGGAAGTGTCACCGGCTGCAGAAGCTTGAGCTTCGGGTTTCGGAACTCGAGCGGCGGCTGGAGTCACTGCTGTGTATCCGTGAGGCAGAGAAATACATGGACAGCACGTTTAGGGAGATGGTCACATCACAGGTTAGGAGCATACAGACAGATAGGGAATGGTTGACCACCAGGCAGTCTAAGAGAACCAGGCAGGTAGTGCAGAAGTCCCCTGATACGATCTCACTCACGAGTCGGTTTTCCATTTTGGATACCGGTGAGGGTGATGGTTCCTCAGGGGATCGCAGTCACAGCCAAGTTTGTGGCACCACAGGTGGCTCAGCTGCACAGGACAGGAGGAAGAGGAGTGGAAGAGCAGTAGTGACTCGAGATTCATTAGTTAGGGGAACAGACAGGTGTTTCTGTGGCACCAAACGTGACTCCAGGAGGGGGTGTTGCTTCCCTGATGCCAGGGTCAAGGATGTCACGGAGAGGCTGCAGGACATTCTTCTGGGGGAATGTGAACAGCCAGAGGCCATGGTCCACATTGGTACCAATGACATAGGTAAGAAGGGGGATGAGGTCCTGAAAGCAGATTTTAGGCAGCGAGGAAGGAGATTAAAAAGCAGGACCGCAAAAGCAGTAATCTCAGGATTACTCCCATTCCCACGTGCAAGTGAGCATAGGAATAGGAGAATTGAGTAATTGAACATGTGGCTGGAGAACTGGTGTAGGAGGGAGGACATCAGATTTCTGAGACATTGGGACTGGTTCTGGGGCAGGTGGGACCTGTACAAGATGGACGGGTTGCATCTTAGCAGAACTGGGACGAATATCCTCGCAGGGGGATTTGCTAGTGCTGTTGGAGAGGGTTTAAACTAAATTGTCAGGGGGTTAGGAACCTGAGAGGGAGCTCAGATTGGAGAGAAACAAAACTGGTAACTAGTCAGAGGTGTGGGAACCCAGGAGCAAGTATTAGAGAGGAATATCAAGCAGCACAGAATATTGGAGGAAATAGATAACACGAAAGTAGGAAATAGTAAGTTATTTGGCAGGATCACAGTAAGGGACAAAGTAATAAAGTCTGAATCAGGGTTAATGTGCATGTATGTGAATGCACAGTGTGTGGTTAATAAGACTGGTGAGGTCCAGGCGCAGATTGCCCTGAGGAAATATATTTTTTTTATTCATTCATGGGATGTGGGCATCGCTGGCCAGGCCAGCATTTATTGCCCATCCCTAATTGCCCTTGAGAAGGTGGTGGTGAGCTGCCTTCTTGAACCGCTGCAGTCCATGTGGGGTAGGTACACCCACAGTGCTGTTAGGAAGGGAGTTCCAGGATTTGACCCATTGACAGTGAAGGAACGGCGATATAATTCCAAGTCAGGATGGTGTGTCACTTAGAGGGGAAATGGCAGGTCGTGATGTTCCCATGCATCTGCTGCTCTTGTCCTTCGAGGTGGTAGAGGTCGCGGGTTTGGAAGGTGCTGTCTAAGAAGCCTTGGTGCATTGCTGCTGTGCATCTTGTAGATGGCACACATTGCTACCACTGTGTGTCGGTGGTGGAGGGAGTGAATGTTTGTGGATGGGGTGCCAATCAAGCAGGCTGCTTTGTTCTGGATGGTGTCGAGCTTCTTGAGTGTTGTTGGAGCTGCACCCATCCAGGCAAGTGGAGAGTATTCCATCACACTCCTGACTTGTGCCTTGTAGATGTTGGACAGGCTTACTCGCTGCAGGATTCCGAGCCTCTGATCTGCTCTTGTAGCCACGGTATTTATATGGCTACTCCAGTTCAGTTTCTGGTCAATGGCAGCCCTGAGGATGTTGATAGTGGGGGATTCAGTGATGGTAATGCCGTTGAATGTCGAGGGGAGATGGTTAGATTCTCTCTTGTTGGAGCGATTCATTGCCTGGCACTTGTGTGACGCAAATGTTACTTGCCACTTATCAGCCCAAGCCTGGATATTGTCCAGGTCTTGCTCCATTTCTACACGGACTGCTTCAGTATCTGAGGAGTCGCAAATGGTGCTGAACATTGTGCAATCATCAGCGAACATCCCCACTTCTGACCTTATGATTGAAGGAAGGTCATTGATGAAGCAGCTGAAGATAGTTGGGCCTAGGACACTACCCTGAGGAACTCCTGCAGTGATGTCCTGGAGCTCAGATGATTGACCTCCAACAACCACAACCATCTTCCTTTGCGCTAGGTATGACTCCAACCAGCAGAGAGTTTTCCCCTGATTCCCATTGACCTCAGTTTTGCTCGGGCTCCTTGATGCCATACTAGGTCAAATGCTGCCTTGATGTCAAAGGCAGTCACTCTCACCTCACCTCTTGAGTTCAGCTCTTTTGTCCATGTTTGAACGAAGGCTGTAATGAGGTCAGGAGCTGAGTGGCCCTGACGGAACCCAAACTGAGCATCACTGAGCAGATTATTGCTAAGCAAGTGCCGCTTGATGGCACTGTTGATGACACCTTCCATCACTTTACTGATGATTGAGAGTAGACTGATGGGGCGGTAATTGGCCGGGTTGGACTTGTCCTGCTTTTTGTGTACAGGACATACCTGAGCAATTTTCCACATTTCAGGGTTGATGCCCATTTCGTAGCTATACTGGAACAGCTTGGATAGGGGTGCGGCAAGTTCTGGAGCACAGGTCTTCAGTACTATTGCTGGAATATTGTCAGGACCCATAGCCTTTGCAGTATCCAGTGCCTTCAGTCGTTTCTTGATATCACACGGAGTGAATCGAATTGGCTGAAGTCTGGCATTTGTGATGCTGGGGACTTCAGGAGGGGGCCGAGATGGATCATCAACCCGGCACTTCTGGCTGAAGATTGTTGCAAATGCTTCTGCCTTATCTTTTGCACTGATGTGCTGGGCTCCCACATCATTGAGGATGGGGATATTTGTGGAGCCACCTCCTCCAGTTAGTTGTTTAATTATCCACCACCATTCACAACTGCATGTGGCAGGACTGCAGAGCTTAGATCTGATCCGTTGGTTATGGGATCACTTAGCTCTGTCTATCGCATGCTGCTTACGCAGTTTGGCATGCAAGTAGTCCTGGGTTGTAGCTTCACCAGGTTGACACCTCATTTTGAGGTATGCCTGGTGCTACTCCTGGCATGCCCTCCTGCACTCTTCATTGAACCAGGGTTGGTCTCCTGACTTGATGGTAATGGACGAGTGGGGGATATGCCGGGCCATGAGCTTACAGATTGTGGTTGAGTACAATTCTGCTGCTGCTGATGGCCCACAGCACCTCATGGATGCCCAGTTTTGCATTGCTAGATCTGTTCGAAATCTATCCCATTTAGCACGGTGATAGTGCCACACTACACGATGGACGGTATCCTCAATATGAAGGCAGGACTTCGTCCCCACAAGGACTGTGCGGTGGTCACTCCTACCAATACCGTCATGGACAGAAGCATCTGCGGCAGGCAGATTGGTGAGGACGAGGTCAAGTATGTTTTCCCCTCGTGTTGGTTCCCCCACCACCTGCCGCAGACCCAGTCTAGCAGCTATGTCCTTTAGTACTCGGCCAGCTCGGTCAGTAGTGGTGCTACCGAGCCACTCTTTGTGATGGACATTGAAGTCCCCCACCCAGAGTACATTTTGCGCCCTTGCCACCCTCAGTGCTTCCTCCAAATGGTGTTCAACATGGAGGAGTACTGACTCATCAGCTGAGGGAGGGCGGTAGGTGGTAATCAGTAGGAGGTTACCTTGCCCATGTTTAATCTGATGCCATGAGACTTCATGAGGTCGGTAGTTGATGTTGAGGACTCCCAGGGCAACTCCCTCCCTACTGTAGACCACTGTGCTGCCACCTCTGCTGGGTCTGTCCTGCCAGTGGGACAGGACATACCCGGGGACGGTGATGGCAGTGTCTGGGACATTGTCTGTAAGTTATGATACTGTTAGTATGACTATGTCAGGCTGTTGCTTGACATAGTCTGTGGGACAGCTCTCCCAACTTTGGCACAAGCCCCCAGATGTTAGTAAGGAGGACTTTGCAGGATCAACGGGGCTGAGTTTGCCGTTGTCGTTTCCAGTGCCTCGGTCGATGCCGGGTGGTCCGTCCAGCGGTTAGGTACAACTGACTGGTTTGCTAGGCCATTTCAGAGGGCATGTAAGAGTTAACCACATTGCTGTGGGTCTGGAGTCACATATAAGCCAGACCAGGTAAGGACAGCAGAATTCCTTCCCTAAAGGACATTAGTGAACCAGATGGGTTTTTCCAACAATCGACAATGGTTTCATGGCCATCATTAGACTAGCTTTTTAATTCCAGATTTATTAATTGAATTCAAATTCCACCTTCTGCTGTGGTGGGATTTGAACCCATGTCTCCAGATCAATACTCTGGGTCTCTGGGTTACTAGTCCAGTGATAATACCACTACGCCACCGCCTCCCCTAATATGATGTTGTCGCTGGAACAGAGACCTGGCTCAAAGAATGGCAGGACTGGATGGTAAATATTCCTGGATACAAGGTGTTCAGGAAAGATTGGAAAGGGAAAAAAGGGGGAGGAGTGGCAGTATTGATTAAGGAGAGCATTGCAGTGCTGGAGAAAAAGGATGTCCCAGCGGGGTCAAAAACAGAATCAATTTGGCTAGAGCTAAGGAATAAAAAAGGTGCAGTTACATTACTCGGTGTTGTCTATTGGCCACCAGCTATTGGGAAGGACGTGGAGGAACAAATTTGCAGGGAAATTACAGAGCGGTGCAAAAATTATAGGGTAGTTTTAATGGGGGACTTTAATTATCCCAATATAGACAGGGATAGTAGTAGTGTAAAGGGCAGTGAGGGGCAAGAGTTTCTAGAGTGTGTTCAGGAAAATCTTCTGCAACTGTATGTTACTAGTCCAATGAGAAAGGAAGGACTGCGAGACCTGGTTCTTGGAAATGAGGTGGACCAAGTGGATCAAGTATCAGTAGGACAGCATTTAGGGGACAGTGATCATTGTATCATAAGGTTTAGACTGACTATGGAAAAGGACAAAGAGCAATCCAGGGTGAGAATAATTAACTGGGGGAAGGCCAACTTCAATGGTGTAAGAATGGAGCTGGGGTGAATTACCTGGAGTCAATAGCTGGCAGGAAAACTGGGAGATCAACAGTGGGCTACCTTCAAAGAAGAGATAGTTCGGGCACAGTCAAGATTTGTTCCCTCGAAGGGGAAAAGTAGAGCAAACAAATCCAGAGCTCTCTGGATGACAAAAGAGGTAGAGATTAAGATAAAGAAGAAAAAGTGTGCTTATGACAGATGCCAGGTAGAAAATACTATTGAGAACCAGGCTGAATATAGAAGGTCGAAAGAGATCATGAAAAGAGACTGGCAGCTAGCATTAAAGAAAATCCCTAAGTTTTCTATCGGCATATTAATAGTAAAAGGATGATAATAGGAGGAGTGGGGCCGATTAGGGACCAGAAAGGGGATTTACACATGGAGGCAGAGGGCATAGCTGAGGTATGAAATGAATAATTTGCATCTGTCTTTACCAAGGAAGAAGATGCAACCCAGGCAATGTTGGAAGAGGAAGCAAATCAGACACAAGAAGGATTTAAAATTGATAAAAGAGGAAGTATTAGATCGGCTGTCTGCATTTAAAGTGAATAAAGCACCAGGGCTGGATCAGATGCATCCAAGGATACTGAGTGAAGTGAGGGTGGAAATCACAGAGGCACTGGCCATAATTTCCAGTCTTCCTTAGACTCAGGGGTGGTGCCCAATGACTGGAGAATTACAAACGTTACACCCTTGTTCAAAAAAGGGTGTAAAGATAAGCCCAGCAACTACAGGTCAGTCAGTTTAACTTGGGTGGTGGAAAAACGTCTAGAAAAAATAATTTGGGACAAAATCAATAGTCGCATGTCCAAATGTGAGTTAATTAAGGAAAACCAGCATGAATTTCTCAGGGCAAAATCATGTTTAATTAACTTGCTGGAGTTTTTTGAGGAGGTAACAGAGAGGGTTGATGAGGGCAATGTTGTTGATGTAGTGGACATGGACTTTCAAAAGGCGTTTGATACTGTGCCACACAACAGAATTGTGAGCAAACTTGTAGCTCATGGAATAAAAGGGACAGTAGAAACATGGATACGAAATTGGCTGAGTGAATTCGGGCTGGAGGAAGGTTTGTCGTTTGTTCCGGAGTTCCCCGGGGATCAGTGTTGGGACCCTTGCTTTTCCTGATCTATATTAATGACCTAGACCTTGGTGAACAGGGCACAATTTCAAAGTTTGCAGATGATATGAAACTTGGAAGCATTGTGAACAGGTGTAGAACCTCAAAAGGAAATAGACATGCTGGCAGAATGGGCAGACAGGTGGCAGATGAAGTTCAATGCAGAGAAATGTGAGGTGATTCATTTTGGTAGGAAGAACTTGGAGATTCTAAAAGGGGTGCAGGAGCAGAGGAACCTAGGTGTATATGTGCATAAGTCATTGAAGGTGGCAGGACAGGTTGAGGGAGCAGTTAATAAAGCATACAGTATCCTGGGTTTTATTAATAGGGGCATAGAGTACAAGAGCAAGGAAGTTATGTTGAACTTGAATAAGACACTAGTTCGGCCTCAGCTGGAGTATTGTGTTCAATTCTGGGCACTGCACTTGAGGAAAGACATGAGGGCATTGGAGAGAGTACAGAAAAGATTCATGAGAATGGTTCCAGGGATGAAGGAATTTAAGGTATGAAGATAGATTGGAGAAGTTAGAACTGTTTTCCTTAGAGAAGAGAAGGCTGAGAGGTGATTTGATAGAGGTATTCAAAATCATGAGGGGTCTGGACAGAATAAATAGAGAGAAACTGTTCCCACTCGTGAAAGGATCGAGAACGAGAGGGCACAGATTTCAAGTATTTGATAAGAGAAGCAAAAGTGACATGAGGAAAAACTTTTTCACACAGTGAGTGGTTAAGGTCTGGAATGCACTGCCTGAGAAAGTGTTGGAGGCAGGTTCAATTGAAGCATTCAAAATGGAATTATCCTATTTCTATGAAAAGGAAGAATGTGAAGGGTTATGGGGAGAAGGCAGGAGAATGGAACTGAGGCAATTGCTCCTTCAGAGAGTCAGTGCGGACACGATGGGCCGAATGGCCCACTTCTGCACTGTAACAATTCTGTGATTCTATGTAGAAATAACCGATCTTAATGGATAAAAAATGTAAACAAACTGAATTAAACTTGCAATTACTCCAAAATTAACATTCTTTGCAGTTTGTGTATAATTCAATATTGAATTCTTACCAAATGCTACGATAGATTTCCGAAGTTCTAGCTCTGGAAAGACACAACAAAAACATTGTGGTGAATAGTCGAAATGATGGCTGGACTTTTACGCCCCCCGCAGGAGCGGACTGGTGGGGGGGGGCAGTGGTGTTGTAAGATTGAGTGGGAGGCGGGGGGTGCCGTTCCCGATCCCTTCCCCACCCCCCCCCGCAATTTTACAAGGGGTGGCAGAGGCGAGAATCGGCCCAACCACCCCAGGCCAATCAAGGCTCTTAAGGGCCTCCTCCCAGCAGCTGAGGTCCCCCAGGAGGAGGCCCGCCTGATTGAGCACCCTGTGCCCGATGGAGGGTCCTCCCATGCCCCAACTTCACCCACTGCACTACACTCCACGCACCTCTTCGCCTCACCGGGGCCTGGCCGATTGTCCCCGGCGAGGCCCCAGACACTCCCCTTTTTTCCGGGCCGGTGTCCACGACCCTGCGGCGGCTGGGTGCAGTTCCAGCAGTGGCCACCACTCCCGGTGGCGCTGCTGGGTTGGAGAGCTGCTGGCCTGCAGATTGGCCGGCAGCTCTTGGAGGTGGGACCTCCTGCTTCAAATGGGTGGAAGTCCTGCCCAAGGCCAATTAAACACCTGGGGCACATTAAATCCTGGCATGGCACCCAGGCCTGGCAGAGGCAGGTTCACCCTCAACTTTTTGGCTGGTGGGCGGGGCTTCCCATCCAACATAAAATTCCCGCAGATTACTTCATTAAACAAAAGCAAAATACTGCAAATGCTGGAAGTCTGAAATAAAAACAGAAAATGCAGCAGGTATGGCAGCATCTGTGGAGAGAGAAACGGAGTTAACGTTTCAGAATACCAACAAGTACAGACGCAAGGAAAGGGAGGAGGGGAGGAAAGAACAAAAGGGAAGATCTGTGATAGGATGGAAGGCAGGAAATATTAACAAAAGGGATGGTAATGAGACAAGTAAAGAAACAAAATCTGGGTCTGGAGGAGGTGTAAATGGGAATAACAGAAACATAATCAGCTACTAATCAAAAACAAAAAAAAACTGAAAACATAACAATAAAAAACTGGGGGCAGTGATTATTGTCTGAAATTATTGAACTCAGTGTAGAGTCCAGAAGGCTGTAAAGTTCCTGATGAAAAGATGAATTGCTGTTCCTTGTGCTTGCATTGAGCTTCATTAGATCAGTGTCGGAGACCGAGGACAGAGAGGTCAGAGAGAGGTGGGCAATTAATATGACTGAAAGCTCAGGGTTACACTTGCAAACTGAATGGAGATGTTCCACAACATGATCGGCTAATCTGTGTTTGGCCTCCCCAATGTAGAGGAAACTGCATTGTGAGTAGTGAATACAGTATACTAAATTGAAAGGAATACAAATAAATCACTGTATCACCTGGAAGGAGTGTTTGGGGGCCTGGATGGTGGGAAGGGAAAAAGTAAAAGGGCAGCTGTTGCATCTCCTGTGCTTGGATGAGAAGGTGCCGTGGGAAGGAATTTACTTGAACACAGGGATTTACTCCGTCTGATATTCTTTTCTATTGATTTGAATAAGGAGGAATTTGATCTGGATTCTTAATGAGTAAATATTCCAGTGCACCAATTCTGGAATTCATCAGGAAACTGTGCATTTCCATCCTGAGATTTACCATCTATTACTCTAGTGATTTTCTGATATTCACTGGAAGTGGGAAATCTAACCTATCTTCTTGGTGCAGAGGCAAACAAAAAAATAGTTTCATGAATTAATGAAAAAGCAAAAAGGTAGAACAGAGCTCCATTTATTGATGTTACTCTGGATTATTCTTGTTTTCACAAGAAAATGTTAAAAACATACTTACAATAAGAGGAACAAAATTGCAGATTATTTAATAGGCAACCTAACTGTGAAAGTTATTCAAAATACTGAAAATTCAAGAGAGTTTTCTATTTCACAGAAAAGTGGGAATTGTAACTATTCCTTTATTTTTCACTTTATTGTTCAGTCTCCTACACCCGCCCACCGCCGCCCCTCCCCCGCCACACCCGACCCCCAAACATTCAATAATGAAATAAAGCTAGTCTACTTTCCACATTTCACTGGTTTAAATCTGCAGTCCTGAAATTCCACAGGGTTCCTCTTGTCTCCCAGTCTAACTTCAATGGAAGATCGGCAGAGCCCTCAGTGATACCTGGTTTTTATTCTGTTTCTGTAGGGATTCCTCCAGGTTTCCACTGAATTTTCAGTGGGAGACTGGGAGAACCCCCACTGGATTTCCAGGCCTGTCGATATATATTGTCATTTTTCAGTTACATTGAGAATGTACCTTTAATACGTCGATATTGTTTCACATTCCAATAAATCACAGCAGACAAAGCTGCAATTAGAAGACAAAGGGTCACGAGCAATGGCACAGGCCAGGCAGGGTCAACAGGGAAGATATCACCTGTAAAGTAAACAGCAGTGAATTAGATAATGATATTATCAGCAACATATACCATATGGAAATCATTCTCTCAGAATATCCAATATAGTAAAAGTTCATGAAGTGGAAAACCCACAGTTGTTCTGGCAGCTTCCTGCCGTAACTTCAACAGGAATCCACTGAACAGACAGAAATACCAGCATTGAACGTTATTAAATGTCCTGTTGAGAATGGACCCTCTGCCCACTTCAATCACTGTCACTGATGTTTATTATTATTGTTGCCTCTCTCAGGACATTGGTGTTTTCTCAGCCAAAAAAGCATTTTCAGTTTCCCCTTTAAACTTGTATTCTGGATCTGGTGGGACTGACACTCCCACACTTTCTGACCTCTGTCTGACAGGGTGTTCTAACTGTGCCCCGAGCTGCCAAAGCCATTTAAATTGTGGAACCTCCCCCTGATGCTGTGAATTATGGTGGAGTCAGCAGCAGAAGTTGGGGGCTGGAGCAGCACAGCACACACAGAGATACGGCACACACAGAGATACGGCACACAAAGAGATACAGCACAGACAGAGATACAGCACAGACAGAGATACAGCACACTCAAAGAGACAGCACACACAGAGATACGGCACACACGGCGACGTGGCACACATGGAGATACGGCACAGACAGAGACAGGGCACACATGGAGACAGGGCACACACGGAGACAGGGCACACACAGAGACAAGGCACAGATGGAGACATGGCACAGACAGAGATACGGCACACACGGAGGCACGGCGCACACAGAGATAAGGTACAGACAGAGACACAGCTCACACAGAGACATGGCGCACGCGGAGACACGCCGCACACGGAGACACGGCATACGCAGAGATACGGCGCACACAGAGACAAGGCACACAGAGAGATATGGCACAGAGAGATATACGGCACAAAGAGAGATACGGCACAGATGGAGATACGGCACACACGGAGACACGGCGCACACAGAGACATGGCGCACACAGAGATACAGAAGCCGGAAAATTGTTCCGGCCTAGGTTTATAAACAATGGCTGGGATTTTATGAGATCTGCGGCGTTCCCGACACTGTGACCGGAAGTTGGCGTAACTTCTGCTTCCGCCATTATTCCTGTTTCACAAGCGATTTAAATGTAAATGAACTGTGCGGTGACAGGCACGGGGGCACGTAGGATTTATGCGGTGGGGCATCCTTTCATTGGTGGAACCACTGTCACTGGGTCAAAAGCACCATGATCGCCACGGCGATAAAACATTGTGTTTGCAGCCGCAAAGATCAGCAGTCTTCCTGTCATGTAAGTCTCTGCACTGGAACCTGAAGTAAAGTTTGTATTTAATTCAAAATGCTTTTGCCTCCCTTAATTTTTGTAATCTAGCACCAACTTCATATTATTTATTTCTTTTGCAGCAGAAGCAAAGCAGATGTCAGCCAGCAGGCAGTGTCTCTGCCCATGGTTCAGTGATGTCACCCTGCAGGTTCTCCTCCAGGCCATCAGGGAAAGGCAGGAGGTCCACTTCCCTGCAGATGGAGTCAGAAGACCCTCCCACCTGACCAAGGCAGCCTGGGTGGAGGAAGCAGAGGAGATCTCGAACTGTGGGGTGACACGGAGAACCTGGGTTCAGTGTTCCAAACGTAACAATGACTTGCTCGGATTGGTGAGGGTAAGTGGTCTTGGCAAAGCTGTTTCATTGTTTTTCTCCCTGACTCCATCTCTTTAAGACAGAGGGCAGACAAGGAATGCAGTGGAATGTGTGAACAGCCTTGGTGCCGTACACTAAACGATTGTGCGCAAAGGTGACGATTGGCATTGTTGATGTGCTTGGATGTGTTGTGTGAAAGTCAGTCCTGAACGAGTGATGTTTACAATGGTTGCGATTCACCTTTTGACATGTCATTATTTCTGCACTGTCTCCTGCAGGATAAACGCACCCACAACCAGCGAGTGGGCAAAGACAGGTGGAGGTGTTCCAGACATCAGAGTCCAGACAGCGGCTGAAGAGGAGACTGTAGAAATTGTGAGAGGATGGAGGCAGGTCAATTACAGATGGCGAGGCAAGGTCCTCAATAAAGATGAAATGTCATCTTCAGTCTTGCAGCCATATGTGAACAATAAAGGGAAGTGCGTGAACTCATACTCAGCTGGTGATGAATGTGCCTCTGTTTGTGTCTCCACTGCAGGTGTCCACACTCGAGTGAACGCCACGAGGCCCAAGACACCTCCTCTGAAGAGGAAGAAGAAGCCAATTCCCCAGAGGGTGCACCGTCACCTGCCTCTTCTCCCACCTCCACCAGCGCAGATACATCCACACGGTCTGCGGGGGATTTAAGATTAGAATCTGAGTCACAATCTGGTGTGCACGACACAGACACGTCCCAGCAGCTGATGGAGCATGTGCCAGCCGGGTCCCCTGACAATCGGAGGACTGCTGGGGATCAGGCCCCTGCTCAGCCCCTCGCTCACGGTGATCCTTTGACTGTTGCTATGAGAAGTCTGCTGGATGTGCAGCAAAGCCATGTGGGAAATATGTCGGAGATGCCTGAGGTCGTGTGTGGCTTTGTGCGTGTCATGGAGGAGTCCATGCAAGCTATGACGTCTGCCATGTCCCAGGTATATGAGTGTATGGCTTCCTCAGTCCAGAGTCTGGTGAGCTCCGTGGTGAGTCTGGTTGAGCACCCGAGCCATATTTGATCTGACCTGTGCTCCATCGCTGTTGCCGTGGGCTCCATGCAACAGAGTCTAAGCGAGAGGGAGACGAGGAACCTGAACCTCCCTCCAGGTGCTCCTTCCCCTCAGGGAGACAGGCAGGTGCCATTGTGCACACAGATGGAGGACGAGCGCATGCCAGCTTCCCTGGGGCCTTCCTCTCAGGACACCCCCAGAGTAAACAGCCTCTTGTCCTCCCCTCCGACATTGACTCTTATCTCCAGCAGGCGAGCACACATGGGATACTCACTCACCAGTGCTGCAGACCCCCAGTATGATGGAGCCATCAAGGCCCCGTTCTTCCAGTGGACGCCCACCACGGTCATCCACAGCACTGGGGCAGTGCACTGAGCAGACTGCCTCCAGCTCAGCTGCTAATGTCAGGGTAGCACCTAGACATAGTGTGAGAAAACGTAAAAAGAAACAGTTCTGAGCACAAAGATACTGTAAATATTGTACACATCTTCCAGAAGTTTAAATACATCTTTATTTACTTTAGTATTTGATGCACTCTCGTAAATCATTTGCTTGGTTTCAGATGAAAAGGAAAATGTTCATTGGAGACCAATGGCAGGAACACATTGATGTTTGCAAAGCATTTCAGAAAGTTCCCAGTCTCCATTTATCATTGACATTTGAATCTTCAGTCTTCAATGATGGCTGTTTGTTGTTTGATGGTTAATCACTCTTTTCACTACTAACATACCTTACATTTCTGGTTCTGTGGTCACACCCTTACTTTCCTTGCATTGGTGTATTCTCGGTTCCATTGTCGCACAGCAAAGATTTCATCTGCCGGTCACATCAAAGTGCAGAAAAGTTGTAGCTTCCTACGTGTGCTGGTTAATGCCTTGATGCTGGACAATTCTTCCAATGGAGACACAGGTCTCTTTTAATGAAGTTTATAGGATACAGGCCGTCAGGTACATCTCCACTGCAGGGTCATGTGCTGTTGTCAGAACAGCCCTTCCTTTTGATTCCAGCAATGAAGATGACCTCATGTGTATGTGAATATATTTGGGGAATTTTCTTTCTCCTACTAACGTTCCTTGATGAAGTGGCTTATTGTTGGCTGAAACGTGTAAATATGAGGTTCTCCCTGATGTCCCTTCTATGTCTCTCCATGGCCCTTTTATCCATAACTGCATTGTTGGCATTGTTGCCGTCCTCCTCACCCTCTTCACTGTCATCCCCATCTGAGGAGGACTGGTGTTCCTCCTGGTCCTCCACCTGCAGAATGTTGCCGTGTCTAATTGCCAGATTGTGCGAGGTACAGCAGCCAATGATTACTCGTGACACCCTCTGCAGTGTGTACTGAAGAACCCCTCCAGACCGGTCCAGGCAGTGGAATCGCATTTTCAGCATGTCAATGGTGTGTTCGGTCCTGGCTCTGGTGGATGTGTAAGTGGCATTATACCTCTCTACAGCAGCACTTTGGGGATGATGTACCATGTCACCCAGGATCCAGCCGTCTACTTCGGCTGGTTCCTCAAATATTGCTGGCAGCTGTGAATTCATCACAATGTAGGAGTAATGACAGCTCCCTGAAAACGTGCAAAAACCTGCATTATTCTTCTCCTGTGGTTGCAAACCAGTTGTATATTTAAAGAGTGGAAGGCTTTGTGATTCACAAATACAGCAGGCTGGTCCCAGGGAGCTCTAATGGCCACGTGAGTACAGTCGATCACCCCTTGCACTCCTCGGAATCCAGCGATGGCACCAAAGGCCATAGAGCTTGCTGCCTGGCTGTCCTAGTATACAGGTAAGTAAATAAAATCATCGGCACTTCGAGAAAGAGCACTGGTCACCGCCTTGATACACCTGTGGGTCACAGACTGTGATATGCCACATATGTCATCCATTGATCACTGGAAGGACCCACTAGCAAACAAATTGAGTGTCGCAGTCACCGTCAAGGCAACTGGCATGGGATGCCTACCTAACCCAAATGGCTGCAGGTCATGCCGCAGGATCCTACAAATTTCTGTGACCATTTCACTTGACATCCTCAGGCGTCTCTGGCATTGCCTCTCTGATATTTGGGGGTAATTTGTCCTTGTCCTGAGGATGTGATGATGTGCCAGTGCCCGTCTGTGATAAGGCCGTTCCTGGATGTTATCATTCGGAGCATCCTCACCCTCCTGTTCTGCCTGTTGCTGGCGTTCCCGCATCATGTGCTGAGGGAGAAGAGCCCTCCTTAGTCTCTCCCTCTGCTCTCCTTCCTGTGGTACTGGACAAATTGGGTGTATGAGACCCAAGTTGCTGCGGCTTTTCTGAACAATAAATAAGCAGGGTGTTGCAATTCAGCCCTCTGTTACCAGTCAGCTGAAACATCGAGGCAATGAGCAGTTCACTTTTAAATGCCTTCAAATTGCAGCAAGGTGGAAGATACACCCACTATTATTTGTCTCCTCCCATTCTCCTTGCTATCTTTGTGTGGCCACGTTGTTTGCATTAGCATTGGAGAAAATGGTGTGTGTACAATTTAGAGCAAGTCTCCCAACTTCCAACCTCCTCCTGCAACCTTCCAGCCTGAACCCATCACCCTTGACCCACCCAATGTAACCATAGCCCTTCCTTCTGATGTCATTGAACCAGCTCCCATTAAAGTGTTAAAACTGAAAAGATTCCATGGATATGTTTTTTTTACCAAGTTCACCAAAAGGACACTTGAGATGTTGTTTGAAAACAACCTGTGCCAGAAACCACCTGTGATTTGGGCTCAGAAAACAACAGAACCCTTGGTGACTTGGGATAATGGTTACAGAGAAGTCACATGTTAAGCCTTATGGAGGTCAGGAGGTCGACTCTTTGTTTGGGGTTTGGACATTGTTTTCAGTTTAGTTGGATGTGAACTGTTTGCAGATAGTTGGTGTTTTCCTGCCAAGGGAAAAAGAAACCAGCCAGCTCACCTCCTTCTCTGTCACTTTGCAGAAATCCTGCAAAAATCCAGTGTGAGGGAGCTAAAATCCCTGGTGTTGCAGAACTCCTGAGAAGCTGAGAAAAATCTTACAATTCAAGAGTGTGCTGCTGGAAAAACCCTGATGCCACATTTCTCCTGGAAAGTCGACTGGAATAATTCACGACATCTCCAGAACGGATTGCTTCTGAAATGATCCCAGTGACCCATCTCCGTATACCTGGATGCCAGACCATAAAAGGGACAACGAACTTCCTTCCATATCTTCTCTTTCTTTGGCAAAAATTAGCAAATATTTAGCCAATAGTAGTCTCTTTATGTATTTTTGTAACAGACCTCTGCAGAGAGAATTTCTGTATTTTTCCCAATGTGTGCAAGTGTAATTGGGGAATTTAAAAAGGGAACTTTCATATTTCAATCTGTGTGTTAATGTTTGCTTTGTTACTGATTAAGTCTTGTTTTGTAATAAACTGATAATTTTGTTGTTTATTAAAGAAACCTGGTTGGTGTATTTTAATCTGGGATAAAAAAAAATAGAGTGTGTGATTGGCTGTACCGGTAACCGGGTAAACATTTAAATATATGTTGTGATCTGTGGAGAAGTGGAACTAGAAAAGACAGTACACTCCTCCTGCCTCGGTCACAACACTGTGATCCCTAGTTCTAGATTCCCCAGCCAGGGGAAACATCCTCCCAGCACTGATCCTGTGAAGCCTCTGAAAATTATATATGTTTCAATGAGATCAGCTCTCATTCTTCTAAACTCCGGGGAATATCAGCCTAGTCCACTCAATGTCTCCTCACAGGACAATCCCATCATCCCAGAAATCCACCTAGCGAACCTTTGTTGCACTCCCTCTAAGGCAGGTAAATCCTTTCTTAGATAAGGAGACCAGATATGTACACTGTACTGCAGGTGTGGCCTCACCAAGGCCCCATACAACTGCAGTAAGACTTCTTTACTCTTTTACTCCAATCCCTTTGTAATAAAGTCTAACATGCCATTTGCTTCCCTAATTGCTTTCTGTACCTGCACTTTAACTTGCTGTGATTCATGTACAAGGACACCCAGATCTGAATAATAACATTTCTCAGTCTCTCATCATTTAAAAAATATTCTGCTTTTCTATTTTTCCTACCAAAGTGGATAACTTCACATTTTCCACATTATATTCCATCTGCTACGTTCCTGCCTCCTCACTTGTTCTGGTTAAATCCTTTTGTAACCTCTGTGTCCTCCTCACAGCTAACTTTTCCACCTAACTTTGTATTGTCAGCACATTCGATCATTACACTCGATCCCTTCATCTAAACCATTGATATAGATTGTAAAGGTGCAGCAGCTCGAGCTCCGGGTTGTGGAACTTGAACAACAGCTGGTGTCACTGTGCGTATCCGTGAGGATGAGAGCTTCTTGGATAGCACGTTTATAGATGTGGTCACCCCACAGCTTAAGAGTCGGCAGGGAGAGAGGGAATGGGTGACCACCAGGCAACCAAGAAGAAACAGACAGGTAATGCAGGAGACCCCTGAGTGTGTCTCACTCTCCAACAGGTATTCAGTACTGAATACTGAGGAAGGTGATGGTTCACCTGGGGAGTGCAGCCAGAGACAAGGCCATGGCACCATGGATGGTTCAGCTGCACGGGGGAGGGGCACAAGGAAGACTGGAAGAGCCAGAGTGACAGGAGATTCGATAGTTAGGGGAATTGACAGGCATTTCTGCAGCCGCAGACGTGAATCCAGAATGGTGTTCACTCCCCTGTAAGATAAAGTTCACTGACACTGTCCTGCTACCATTCACCAGTTAGAGAAACAGCTGGGAAAACAAAATGCAATTGTAGTGGCAGTAACCATGGGAGACCTTTACCCAGATTATGGGCTGGAATTTGATGAATTTTGTGAAAATTAATCTCCTCCCCAGCCTCTCCTTCTGTGTCAGGTCCTCTGCCCTATTTCAATAGTAACAAAGAGGAAATCCCAAAAATTCCCTGTGAAGGGAAAGCTCCACTTGATTTCCCAAATACAGAAAACCCAGTTAGTGTCTGAATTAGAACTCAAGTGGTTCCTAATATTCCAGCTGTGGGACTGGGAGAAAATCCCCAAAATCCACTACCGGGAAATGGGAATGAGGGGCAAGGAGCAATTCCGCCAGGGTCCTGTGGATGATGCCAACCCTTAGACTATTCCAAACTACAGGCATGTGTTTAACAATTAGGACCAATCAACCCACAAACATGTCCCATAGACCTAAGACAGCACTTGTAGGTGTTTCAGAATGACCACCCAGTCTCGAAGACAGTGATATGAAGAATGTTATCTTGTCCACTCTTACCTCAGATTAGTGAGGTAATCTTCCTTTTATTGTTTTTAACTGGGATACTGCCCTGAATGATATGATCACTGCTTTGATAATAGATAACATAGACCTGGGGGAAAAGATATATCAAACTAAACAGGGCCCTCATGAAAGCCCCACTGCATTCGGTGACTGACTATACATTATTTATGAGATGTTACAGGGAAATCCCAATGGTAAGACTCTGAACGGAAAAGATGAAGACACTTTTAAAAAAGTATATCTAAAAAATATACAGCCTGCCTTACAAACAGCCCGAGGTCATACTGTTCGTTACAACTCACTCTGGACTGATCTACGTGAAGCAAACACTGCTTGGATGTATGATAAAAGCCAGAGACAGGATTCCCAGAAAGGGAAACCCATCCAAATAGTAGAAAGACCCCACGCCCTTCCGTCTGCACCACACCTTAAACAGTCAGCAGTGTGCTATAATTCTGTCAAACTGGAGCAGTAAACAGTCGGGAACCGGGGTGGGAGATTTAACAATGATCAAATCCACCCCATTAGACCTCACACCTGTCCAGTACTATAGAAACTAAAATAGATGCATTGGACTCTAATTTGTAAAAAATGTCTGTTATTATACAGGCCTTGGTAACCACCCAAACATCAGGATGTCCCGTGGCACAAACCACGAGTGCACCTTCACATGGGACTGGAAACCCTGACTGACAGGGTCTGGCCCCACCAGCCTGGTCTGAGGTGGGGTTCAGACGAGACGGTCACGGTCGACTGGTTGTTTCCACTTTGCTGCCTGGGGTCAGACAGTAAAATATGCCGATAGACACTGGTTCATCTGTCACAATTTTACACACCCCACACCCTCGCACCATCTTGTGACAGGGAAAATCTGCTTCACTGTCACTGGTGTTACAGACACTAAAGTTTCAGCTTACCCCGGAGATAGTATCAGTTTTATTTTGGGCACGATCCCAGTATAGATTGTCAAACTGTGCATATGTGTATGACCAATGAAAAGGGAATTTTGGACAGTGATCCTCTCCACATACTGACAGCTATTGTGCATTACAATCCAAACTGTTTATGGGTTAGTTCAGGATCAGGGGACATTGAACAAATTTCAGACACTCACTCAGTATTTGCCATTAAACAGCCTGAACCCATTGCTTTACTGACTCACTCACTGCCTGCTGTTAATGCTTTAATCACTGATCATGTAGCAGCTTTTGCTGAGTCTAAACACGATTGTGGAAGGATGTCTGGTGAAATTCAAATTAATGGCCCGCCCCATCGCTCCTGTAAACAGTATCCTATTCTGAGGGAGAGTATTCTGTGTTTGTGATCAGTCATTGTCTCATTGGAAAAACAGGGGATATTACATAAAAGATCTTTCACTATTAACTCTCCTATACGGCCTGTTAGGAAGACAGATGATTCATGGAGATTTACTATCGACTATTGAACATTAAACAAAGCTTCCCCACGACAGAACCCGACCGTTAGTCAGGCTCCTTGTCTGTTAACATCTGTCCCTCCCAAAGCTACTGTTTTCTCTACACTTGACATAGTGAATGGTTTTTGGAGTATCCCAGTTGCTCAGGTGGACCAGTATAAATTCACTTTTACATTCGAGGGGCAAGGGTCTACTTTTACATATCTACCACAAGACTTCCAGAACTCACTGTCAATATTCCACCAGCATATGGTACAAACTGTGAAGGTATTTTCAAAACCATCGGTTCTCCTCCAATATGTAGACGACCTCCTCCTTGTTACAGAAACTGTCGAAGAGCATTTGTTGCTTTTAAATGAACTTTTTGATCTGTTACAGAAAGTGGGATTGAAGGTGAACCTGAAAAAGGCTCAGTTGGTGCAGAGTGAAGTCACCTTTTTGGAGATAAAAATCTCTGCGATGGGACTCAGTCCGGATCAGCATCAGGTCAAAGTTATTCAGAGACTCCCATTGCCTGTATTGAAGATGGCATTGCCATCCTTTCTGGGGTCGGGAGGATATCAGAGAAGTTTTATCCTGAACTTTGCAGATTTGGCCAAGCCACTGTATGAACTATTGAAAGGTGATGAGGAAGATATTCGGCCAGCAGGGGGTGATAGTCACACAGAATCAGTGAATGTCTTAAAACAGACAGCAATGCAGGTTACTGTCCTGATCACCCCAGACTCTAACAGGCCTTTCTACCTGGAAGTTAGTTCCACCCCTTCCAGCCTGACAGCAGTTTTAAGTCAGGAACAGCAGATAAATATCACATTAATAAATTGCACCCACCTCCTGTATTGAGAGGAACAGAGAATATATACTCAGCCCCCACTCACTACCTTCTGGACAGTCACTTTACTTACATCACCAGACTACAGAAAGTGATTTTACATTCACCGCACACACTCCTTTATTTATTTAGAGATACAGCACTGAAACAGGCCCTTCGGCCCACCAAGTCCGTGCTGACCAACAACCACCCATTTATACTAATCCTACATTAACTTCATATTCTCTACCACAGCCCCACCATTCTCCTACCACCTACCTACACTAGGGGCAATTTACAATGGTCAATTTACCTATCAATCTGCAAGTCTTTGGAGGTGGGAGGAAACCAGAGCACCCAGCAGAAACCCACACAGACACAGGGAAAACTTGCAAACTCTGCACAGGCAGTACCCAGAACTGAACCCGGGTCGCTGGGGCTGTGAGGCTGCGGTGCTAACCACTGCGCCACTGTGCCGCCCGTGTCAGAACCAAGTGGTACTAAAGTGTCTTCTTAATGGATCAACAAATGGACACTTGAGTTACTGCAGTGAGACTTGGACATCACCCCCACATGAACAACTCCTTTTCCCCAGATGTTTGCTTATGAGGGAAGTCCACACCAGTGTCCATTACCTGTGGTGGAGATGGAATTAAACCCGGTAAAAGCCTGGACTATTCCGGAAGCCTGGAACATGTATGTGGACGGCTCGTCCCGACTACATTGATGGCCATCCCAAAACCAGTATGTCATAGTTCACATAGACGCGCCTGATTGGACAATGGGATTTCCAAGTTCCCACCCATTCATGTCAACAATCAGAGCTGATAGCTGTCATCCTCACTGTCCAATACACAGCATTGCAAACAATTAATATTTGGTCTGATAGTTACAATGGAGATACGGCCTTGCTCCTGTACCACAAAAATGATTATTGTCCATCAGATGGTAATCCTTTATTACATTCTGGTCTCCTCCGTAATCTATGGGAAGTTCTCCAGGAACAAGTTCCCCCCACCCCGTCATGTAGGAAAGGTAACAACCCATTGGAAAGATTCATCACCAAACAGCCAGGGTAACAATGGAGCCGACTGACTTGTTGAGGAATCCACAGAGAATGGATTATCATTATCAGGGTGGATGATGGATAAATCTAGATCCCAGGTACCTGTTGTAACAGTCGCTACAAAAACTATCAATTTGACAGAACTCCAAACTTTGTTCACTCCATATGGTCAGGTCATAGAATGGCACCAACAGTGGTGTCCACTACCACAGTCCACCTGCTGGGCAAACTCCACAGTGTTTCAGAACCACAATAAAGGAAGCCCCTCCCTGTTAATGATTAAAAATAAGGATGATTCTTTGGTAGTTTACATTCCTCCTCAACTTAAAGAGAAGATATTAGTCCTCTTTCATTCTCACCCAACGGCTGGACATTATTCAGCTGATATTACACTACAAAAGCTAACCTGTGCCTGTTGGTTCTGGAAATGGAACAACATGTAGAACAATATGTCAATAGATGCCGACTGTGTTTACAAATTAATCCTCCTTCCTGTTCTAATCACACCCTAACACTGGTCACAACCTCCTCCTGATGGCCCATGGACACACTTACAGATTGATTTTATTGGTCCCTTTACAAAGTCTCAGGGAATCCATAAGTATGGTCTTGTGGAGGTGGACCAATTTACAAAATGGATAGAGGCCTTCCCAACCAGGAACAATAAAGCATGTACGGTCACAAGAATCATTTTGAGTGATGTGTTCTGTAGGTGGGGAATACTGATACAGGTGGATAGTGACCAGGATCCACACTTTACTGGGAAATTTTTACTCCCTGCAGGACATGCTCTAAATAAGGCAGAAATTGCACATTGCTCACCACCCACAATCATCAGGGATTGTGGAAAGGGATAATCGAACTTCAAAAACCATGTTAGCAAATTGTGTACAGAACAGCCCACTCAATGTGCTGACATGATGCCTCAATGTTTGATATCCCCTCACAAAGCAATGGGGATAAGTCCATATGAGGCTTTGACTGGGAGAAAAATGCGGATACCGGGACATGTAACTCTGGAGAATAGAACACCATTAAAATTACAGTCGTGCTGTCAGACGTGATTGCAGACAATGATAGACTATGTGGAAAAAGTGAACAGACTGGTGACAGAAAACGTGGGAAGGTCACAAAATCAAGTTAAACAATGTTTTGACAAGAAAGTCAAACCATTCGAATATGGGGTTAGAGACCAAGTAATGTTACAACGTTTCTCCCTGAAAAACACTCTTTTGATGTGAACTGGGTCGACCCCCACACTGTAATTGACACATTAAACCCAGCTGTATACTTATTGAACATGTCACACAGTCCAAAAAAAACAAACAAAATTGAGGTGGTTCCATATTAATCAGATGAAAACAGTTAAGGATTATTAAGATGTTACGTTTGCTCTACGTACAGGTGTAAATGTGGACCTGCATGTTTGTATTGATACTTGGAAAGATGGTGAATGCAATAAACACAACGATAACATTCAGGACCATCATTACTCGCTGTACTCTGGACAAAGGAGGTGAATGTGTCCCACTGGTAATCTATGGATCAGAACCTCAGATTCTTGGTGGACACAAAAGGTCAATGAGACACAATAACTCATACACAACATACGAGGGGGATCAGGCTGTGGAAGAGTTTCCATGTGAGAAATAAAAGAGGGATATGGAGTGTGTATTCAGTGTAAGGTGTCAGGCAAGCTAGCCCCGCCCCACCACCACCTCCCCAGACTGAGGCACACATTATTTTTTCACATGAACGTTAAAACTTAAAATTGCAAGCCCCTGACTAGAAAGACATTTGCATAGTAACAGATGGTGTTGGAACAATGAGGAACCAGTCCCTGCCTCAATACAAAGAAGAGACCTGGTCAAACCAGCTGGTCACGTGACCACCGGCGGGCCAACTAGGGGAGTTTTAAATTGGAAAAACAGAATCTGAACTGAGAAAGCCATGTGCTCCTGGAACTGAAACAAGAATTACCTTACCTTCTCTCCTGTCCGCCTGTTCATCTCTCAGGGAACTGAATCTTGTGAAAACACGAGCCTCAAAGAGAGAAAAATCTCCTACATGAACAAGGTTTAAGAATACTGGGCCCCAACGAAAAGCAACACCTGCTATAATCAAGTGAGCTCGAAGCACAGTAAACAAGAAACTCTTCTTAAATTGCCTCAAACCCCTCTCTACTATACTTTCCTCTCCTCTTTTCTGTCCCTAATTGCACGTGTGTATTGTGTGAGCATGCTCGCATGGGTGTGTTGAATATTCGAAGGCATGAACTGTATTAGAGTTTAAGGGTAGTAATGACCTGGAACTTGCTGCCCACAAGGGTGGTGGAAGTGGAGATGATCAGTGACTTCAAGACGAAGTTGGATGGTCACCTGAGAGAAATAGACTTGCAGGGCTACAGGGATCGAGCCAGGGAGTGGGACTGACTGCATAGCTCTGTGGAGAGCCAGCATGGGCTCGATGGATAGAATGGCCTCCTTGTAAATGACTCTTGACTCTCTCCCTGCCCTCTCCCCTTGCTGTCTCAGTGTCTCTTGGTCTCCCTCTCACCCCTCTCTCTGTCTCCTTCTCACCCCACCTTCTCTGTATCTCTTCCCCCACTATCCCAGTATATCCAGTTTTCTCCACTCCCCGTTCATTGTTCCCCACTCCCCACTCAGTGTTCTCTGCTCAGTGTTCCTCGCTCCCTGCTCAGTGTTCCCCGCTCCCCATCCCCCTTGTCAAAAAAAAGAGAACTACCCATCCCCCTAAAGTCAAAAGCCTTTTCATGACTCAGCAAAGCACTAAAAAAGAGAGTTCAGGATAGACCCACCCACTATTGACTCTCCTGAGGAAACAAATTCCAGTTTAGGGCTAATTAAATCTACCCCCCGCCCCCATCACAACACTTTTCAGACCTCAACAGGAACAAAGACCCTCGGGAGACATGGAATGGGCAAACTGAAGAACAATGTCCCCAAAAAGCCACATGTTTATTGGGATGCCAAAAATTGGCAATTAAAGCTGCACTGGCACCAAGAAAAGACAGGCTGTAATAAGTTTTAGGATTTATGAATGAATGGAATGAATGAGAGAAATGCATGTTTTTTTGCTGTATCTTATATTTTCTCTCGACCTGGCACATGTGGCAACTCCTGCAGTACTCCATCACATCTTTGTGCAGTTTTGGCCATCAAACTGCTGTCTTATGTGGCCTTTGTTCTTTCGTATACCGGCATGTACAGCCACTGTAGTCTCGTGGGCCCTTCTTAATATTTCTCCCCGTTACCTCTGTGGCACCACGAACTGGTGAACCGCTGTCCACTCTTTGCTCTCAGGTCTGTGAGGAGAACTCCATTTCCTCATCAGTATCCTCATTCTTTAAACAGTAGCAATCAGGGACTCCCTCTGTTTCACTTTCAGAGTGCACAGCCTGTTCTAACTTTCACAATACCAGGTCAGCTCGCTGAGCCTCAGCGAGGGAAAATTTATTTAATTCATTTCCTGGTTCTTCCAAATTTCCAAAGAAAGTCTTGGACAGACAGACCTCATTGTCATTTGACTACAGAGCCAATGCAGTCTCCTCTGAGGGAGCTGGTTTGATCACGGCCTCACTCATTACACATTCAGGGAAACTACAGGAGACCGTCTCCTGTCACTGCCCTGTCTCTCTGACCTCCTGCGGTCTTTTTTTCACTACTGGGAAAACTACCACCTTCACCCCCGTCAGATCATTACATAGGAGGAGGTCAACACCGTCCACAGGCAAACTAGGGACAATCCGTACGGTCCCGAAATTAGGTCGCACTCCAGGTGAACCCGGTGTACAGGTACAAGCATACACTGCCCTCCAATACCATTCACCACCATTGTGGTGTTCACTGCACTCTCTGGGGGAAAGGTCAGGCCTTTTCCTAGTAAAGGGGATCTAGTGGCCCCTGTGTCTCTGAGAATTACCATGGGCTTGCTTGCGCCAATCGAGGGGTATGGGGTTACTTTCCCTTCAAACATAAAACCCTGATAGCCTTCAGGAATCCTATTAACTTTCCCTGTATCTGTAGTAGTAAGCCTCCTGGGTCTCACTCTTACTGCAGTTAAGCCACAGCTTGTTCTGCTTTGCTTCCCATCATGGTTCCTTCTTCACTGAGCAGGTGTGTCCTGATTAACTCTACAGGTTTTCCCTTTAGTTTCCAGCAGTCAGCTTTTAGATGCACTGCCTTATTACAATGGAAGCACACAGGTCTCTGGGTCTCACTTCTGCTCACAGCACCTTCTTTGTTGGCTAGAGGAGGCCCCACTGTGTCTCCTGCTTTTCTTTCTCTCCCAGGACTGCTTGGGCTCCTGTCACCTTCCCACCCTTTGTCCTTTTTGGATTTGTGGGGGTGACTAGGAAGGATTCTCCCCTGGGTAACTGACTTATAAATTAAAGCAAACTCATCAGCTAAAACAGCCACTTGCCGAGCTCTCTGAACCCGCTGCTCCTCTACAAGGGTCTTGATGGAGAGTGGGAGAGAGTGTTTAAATTCCTCCAACAGAATTACTTCTGAGATTCTCATAGCTGAGCTGTACTTTAAGAGCCCTCAGCCACTGGTCAAAAGCCAGCTGCTTACTTATTTCAAACTCCAGATAAGTTTGATTAGTTTGCTTCTTGAGGGTTCTAAACTTTTGGCAATAGGCTTCAGGTACTAATTCATATGCCCCAAGGATAGCACATTTGGTCAGATGTCAGATGAACTCTCATCTGGCAACAGGGAATAAACCTCATGGGTTTTTCCAGTTAGCTTACTTTGTAATAAAAGAGGTCAGGTTTCAGCTGGCCATTTTAGCTGCCTTGCCAGTTTCTCAAAAGACACAAAAAACACTTCTACGTCTCCCTCATTGAATTTTGGAATTAGTAGAGATCGCAACTTACAGATAACAATTCTGTACGCAGCCCTGAATTACGCTCCTCCATATTGGCCAAGCTTTCACTGGGTTTACTCTGTTGCACCCTAGTTAACTCAAGCTGCTTCAGCTATCTTTCTTCACATTCTTTCTGGAAGGCTCTTTCTTTCTCCCTCTCCTGTCTCTTTCTCTCTCTTCTAATTCAAGTTTCTTTTGTCCTAATTGTATCTTTGCTAGCAATACCCTGTCAGAGTCTACTTCCAACACTGCTCCTGCTTCTTCAAATTCAAGGGAAAAATGGTTGGCCACTAGTCTTAGGAGTTCAGATATCCTAGCCTTGCCACATACAGTGATCCCACACTGCTCAGCCATTATTCTCAACTTCTCCATAGACAGTGTTTTTAACTTATCCCAGGTTACTTCACCCTGGCTTGGGGAGCTACTAGCTTCAGCTGCAGACATGTTCGTATTCTAGCACACACAACCACAAGAAAACCTGTATTGAAATCTTGCTCTTTTTTGATTGGTAACAATTTGGCTTCCCACTTCCAATTACTCTCGTTTGTCTGTGGGTAAAATCCAGGACGGTAGCCCTAAATTTCTGTTACGACAGGTGAGAAAGGGGTCCAGGGTTCCCTCTCAGTCTTCACCAAGTCTTACTGTAACAGGGTTTAATTTTAAACACACCGTGTTTTTAGCTCCCCCTTGGTGAATACATATTCACCGCTTTCCAATTATAAGGCAAAGAACTAGCCAAACAGTTTTTCTTAGGTTTAAAGCAAAAAAGTTGAAATTTATTAAACTTAAACTCTAATTCGGTGAACACCTACGGATACACGACGCACCCACACTAGCATGCATATGCGATACACATATGCAGATAGAGACAGAAAAGAGCAGAAGAAATAAAGTGGAAAAGTTTGAGGCAACTCTGAAGATGGTTTTTTGTTACGGATCTTCAAGCTTACTGTAGAGTCCTTGATTGTCGGTAGATCTTGCTTTTCATTGCTGCCCAGTATTTTTCTTAAACCTCGTTCACTGGAGGAGACTTTTCTGTCTTGGCGTTCATGTGTCTTCAGAGGATTTGGAGTTCCATGAGAAAGAGATGGAAGCAGACAGGAGAGGCTGTGGCGAGCCAGCCAGGAGAGATCTTTTCAGTGCAGAAGGAAACAGATACTCTCAGTTCAAACTGTTTGTACAATTCAGAAAAACCCAGGTTGCGAAGCAGGTTAGTCATGTGACTAGCTGGTCTGACCACATCTGTTTGTGGATTCTCTGGTCTGAGCTGACACTGGAATGTCTCTTCTTACACACAACACCTGGTGCTCAAAGTCCATTGTGGGTTAAATTGGAGCAGGGACTAGCCCCTTTGTCCTTCCGTGCACAGGCTGTTAGTATGCAAAAAATGTTTTTCCAGCCAAGGGCCTGGTGATTTTTCAAACAAGTGCTTTCTTTACTTCAGCAACAGTTTGAAGTTTAATGTTCATATGGAAAAATTAATATGCCTCATTCTTAGCAGGTGGGGGTCTAGCATGACACTGTCCTTTAAGCTTGCTGTAGAGTCCTCGATTGCAGGTAGGACATGCTTTTCGTTGGGGCCCAGTATTATTCTTAAACCTTGTGTAATGTAGGAGACTTTTCTCTCTTGAGGTTCACGTGTCTTCAGTGGGTCCTGAGGCTTGTGAGAAAGAGATGGGAGCAGACAGGAGAGGTCTTCTCAGTCCAGGAGCAAACAGTCTTTATGACTTCAAACTCTCTGTGGCTAGTTCAAAAAAACCCTGGACCAGCCAATTAGTCATGTGACCAGCTGGTCTAACCAGCCCTGGCCCTTATGAATTGTGTCACCTTAGCAGGCCCTGGAATGTGCTTCCTTAACCCTTCACTGTCTGGTGATCAAAATCCATTTGAAGTAATTGGAGCAGGGCATAGTCCTTCATCTCCACAAACACTGTCTGTTAGTATGCAAATGTTTTTCAGCCAAGAGTCTGGTAGCCTTTGTAACAGGCCTTCTCTTCTTCCCAGCACAGTTTGAAATCAATGTTCATATGACAAAATTAATATGCCTCATTCTTGGCAGGTGGAGGCCTGCATGACAGTCACGAGATTTGGGTATGGCATCCCTGAACTACCTAAAGCCTTAACAACATTAATAAGTCAAATGAACACCTCCCAACACCATTATTACATTCTAGATCAAGGAAATAAAGCTATAGCCAAGGAAATTCCAGGGGTGGAGGATTCAACACATTGGTGGGAAATAGGGATAAACATGGAAAATCACCCCTGGATTAGAATAATTTCACACATATTGGTTATAACCCTGTTATTGGTGCTAATATGCTCACTGCTGTACACTTGCTACTCGAAGCACCTGGTACACCAGACAAGATCACAATTAAACATGATCACAGCACAAAATCTCTTGGAAATAGGTAAATATGGAAGTTCAAAGTACACAAGAATTTCATTTTAAAGGGTCGGCATAAATGCCTTGCCCTCAAGGTGGGGATATTGTAAGATAGAGTTCACTACTTGGTATAATATTAAATCTGTATACTGTATGGTGTAATGTCTTAAAATATGTAAGCTTAATTAGAAGTGATTATGAAGATAATAATGCTTTATAATATTGTTAAAGTAACTATAATATGTGGAAGCTCAATTAAACATGATACTCGGCCGAGAAGCAAAGCATGATGGTAAATTTAAGCCAACTTGAAGAAGTTAAAAGCAAAAAGGAATGTGCTGAGGCAAGGTTATGTTCAACACAAGCTGGCAGCAAGGAACAGAACCTTGAGCAAATATACAAGAATGTGTTTAAGTAGTGGGATGTCTGAAACAAACAGATAATGAAAGACAGAACATTAATTACATTACAATTGAAACAGAAGGTTTAAAGTTTGAGATCCATTATCACTAGAGTAAAATACATTGCTGTAACTCATGTAAAAACTGTTTGCATGAAGATCCTAGATAAGGAATAACGAAGTTACAAGAAGATGGAATAAAGTGATACCAGAGGATTAAGTATGGAATTTAATGTTAAAGGTTCAAAAAATGATTATTAAAGAGTGTGAGTGAGATAGCCCAGGTGATTGTCAGTTGGCTCAAAGGAGAAAAAGGATATAAAAGAACAGATATTGAAGATGAGAAGCAGCACAAAAACCTAAAGGAAGAAAGAGAATCTTCATTCAACAGAACACAGCAAGAGAAAGAGAGACCGTACCACAGTCACTCGGAGGGCTACCACTGAAGGTCTGAGGAACAGACTGTGACTATGGTCTAAGTATTACTTCTTTGAACTGGATGTTAACTACTTAATAAATCTGCTATACTTATAACCAATATATATCTCTACACCCCCCTCACACCCTCTTCCCCCCACCCCCATCGCACCCCCTTCCCCCACCCCCCCTCACACCCCCCTTCCCCCCACCCCCCTGAGGAACAGACTGTGACTATTACTTCTTTGTACTGGATGTTAACTAATTAGATTAGATTAGATTAGATTAGATTAGAGATACAGCACTGAAACAGGCCCTTCGGCCCACCGAGTCTGTGCCGAACATCAACCACCCATTTATACTAATTCTACACTAATCCCATATTCCTACCAAACATCCCCACCTGTCCCTATATTTCCCTACCACCTACCTATACTAGTGACAATTTATAATGGCCAATTTACCTATCAACCTGCAAGTCTTTTGGCTTGTGGGAGGAAACCGGAGCACCCGGAGAAAACCCACGCAGACACAGGGAGAACTTGCAAACTCCACACAGGCAGTACCCGGAATCGAACCCGGGTCCCTGGAGCTGTGAGGCTGCGGTGCTAACCACTGCGCCACTTAATTAATAAATCTGCTGTACATATAACCAATATATATCTGTACTCACAGTGGTTTGTTGTAGTCATGGACGAGTCACCCTTGTTGGATTAAATTTAATCCTGAAAGTAGCAAGAAAGCTACAGCCAGTGTCAAGGATGTTACTGAATGGCTGCAGAGCACCCTGAGGGTGGAGGGTGAACAGCCAGCAGTGTGGTCCACATTGGTACCAACAACATAGGTTAGAAGAGGGATGTCGTCTTGCAGAAACAGTTTAGGGAGCTGTGAAAGAAATTAGCAAGCAGGACTTCAAAAGCAGTAGCACATGTAAGTGAGTACAGAAATAGCAGGATAGAGCAGATGAATGTGTGACTGGAAAGATGGTGCAGGAGGGAAGGCTTTAGATTCCTGTGACACTGGGACCAGTTCTGGAGAAGATGAGATCTGTACCAGCCAGACGTGTTGCACCTGAACAGAGCTGGGACAAATTTCTTTGCAGGGCGATTTGCAACTGTTAGTGGGGAGAGAATAAAATAACTTGGCAGGGGTGTGGGAACCAGGAGATAATACAGGAGAGGAACACCAAGGTACAGAGAATTGGAAGAGACAGATAATACAAGAGTATGAAATAATAAAGTATTAGGTGGGGTCAGAATGAGAGATTTAGACATCCCTGGTATCATCCTGGTAAACCTAGTCTGTACCCTCTCCAAGGCCTTGACATCCTTCTTGACATAAGAATTGTGCTGACCAGACTCCAGCTGAGGCCTAACCACTGATTTGTAAAGGATTAGCATGACTTCCTTGTTTGTGTATGCAATGTCCTATTTACAAAGCAAGTATTCCATATGTTTTTTAACCTACCTTAACAACTTTCTCTGTCATCTTCAAGGATTTGTAAATACACATCCTCAATCCCTCTGCTCCTGCAATCCCCTCAAAATAGTACCATTATATTACCATTATATTTCTTCTCTATGTTATTTCTCCCAAAATGCATCACTTTACACTTATCTATATTCAGTTGTATCTGCCATGTGTCTGCCCATTTCACCAGTCTGTCTATGTCCTCCTGAAGTCTCTTATCCTCATCACTATTTACTATGTTACCATAGAATTGTTACAGCACAGAAAGAGGCCATTCAGCCCATTATATCCATGCTGGCTCTCTACGAGAGCAACTCATTGAGTCCCACTCCTGTGCCTTTGCTCCATAGCCCTGCAAATATTCTCTCTTCAGATAATTATCCAATTCCCTTTTGAAATCCATGATTGAATCTGCCCCCACCACACTCTCAGGCAGTGCATTCCAGATCCTAACCATTTGTTGCGTAAAAATGTTTTTCCTCATGTCGCCATTGGTTCTTTTGTAAATCAGCTTAAATTGGTGTCCTCTGGTTCTCGACCCTTCTGTCAATGGGAACAGTTTCTCCCAATCCACTCTTCTCAGACTCCTCAGGATTTTGAACATCGCTATCAAATCTCCTCTCAATCTTCTCTTCTCTGAGGAGAACAACCCCATCTTCTTCAATCTATCTTCATTACTGAAGTCCCTCATTCCCGGAACCATTGTTGTAAATCTTTACTGCACCCTCTCTGAATCCTTCCCACCCTTCCTAAAGTGCGATGCTCAGAATTGGACACAATAAACCAGTTGATGACAAAGCAGTGTTTTATTCAAGTTTATCATAAATTCCTTGCTTTTATACTCTATACCACGATTTATAAAGCCCAAGATCCCATATACGTTTTTAACTACTTTCTCACCCTGCCCTGCCACCTTCAATGATTTGTCACATATACCCCATGTCTCGCTGCACTTGCAACCTCTTTAAATTTGTATCCTTTATTTTAGATTGCCTTCCTCATTCTTCCTACAAGAATGTATCACTTCTCTGCATCAAATTTCATCTGCCATGTGTCTGCCCATTCCACCAGCCTGTCTAAGTCCTCTTGAAGTCTATCACTATCATCCTCACAATTCACAATATTTCCAAGTTTTGTGCCACCTGCAAATTTTGAACTTGTGCCCTGTACACCCAAGTCTAGGTCAATAGTATATAACAAGAAAAGCAGGGGTCCTAACATCGGCCCCTAGGGAACCCCACTGCATACCTTGCTTCTGTCCAACAAATAACCATTCACTACTACTCTCTGTTTCCTGTCACTCAGTTTTGTATCCACGCTGCCACTGGCTTCAAGTTTGCTGACAAGCCTAATATGTGACAACTTATCAAACAATTATACCTCCCTCATTAACCTTCTCTCATTACAGCCACCCCTCCTCCTTTCTTTCCTTCTCTATCTTTCCTGACTACCTTCTATCCAGGAATATTTAGTACCTAATCCCGAGATTAGATTAGATTAGAGATACAGCACTGAAACAGGCCCTTCGGCCCACCGAGTCTGTGCCGACCATCAACCACCCATTTATACTAATCCTACACTAATCCCATATTCCTACCAAACATCCCCACCTGTCCCTATATTTCCCTACCACCTACCTATACTAGTGACAATTTATAATGGCCAATTTACCTACCAACCTGCAAGTCTTTTGGCTTGTGGGAGGAAACCGGAGCACCCGGAGAAAACCCACGCAGACACAGGGAGAACTTGCAAACTCCACACAGGCAGTACCCAGAATCGAACCCGGGTCCCTGGAGCTGTGACGCTGCGGTGCTAACCACTGCGCCACTGTGCCACCCTTTTTTGAATTCAGTCTCTGTTAATGCCGCAACACCATATTCCCATGTGGCAATCTGCGCCTGCAGCTCACCAACCTTATTGACCACACTTTGTGTATTTACATACATGCACTGTAAACCTAATTTAGACATTATTGCATCCCCTCTTACTCTCATCACATCTAATATCTTACTATTTCCTACTCTAGTGCCATATGCTTCTCCCAATCATTTGTGCACCTTGTTCATCCTCTCCAATATCATCTCCTGGTTCCCATCCCCCTACCAGGTTAGTTTAAACCCACTTCAATAGCACTAGCCAATCACCCCACGAGGACATTGGTCCTGGCTCTGTTCAGGTGCAAGCCGTCCGCCCTGTACAGGTCCCACCTCCTCTAGAATTGGTCCCAATGTCCCAGGAATCTAAAGCCCTCCCTCCTGCACCATCTCTCCAGCCACACCTTCATCTGCTCCATCCTCCTATTTCTATACTCACTAGCACATGGAAATACTACCTTGGAGGATCTACTTGCTAGTCCTGCTTATTAATATTTTTACGAGCTCCCTAAAATTTTCCTGCAGTACTCCAGCCCACTTTCTACCTATGTTGTTGGTACCGATATGGACTACGACAACTGGCTGTTCACCGTTCTCCTTCAGAATGTTCTGCAGCGACTCAGTGACATTCTGGACCCTAGCACCAGGGAGGCAACATATCATCCTGGATTCACAACTCGAGATGTAAAAATGTCTGTCTGTTCCCCTAACTATAGAATCCCCTATCATTGTTACTGTCCCAATCATCCTCCTGCTCCCTGGTATAACTGAGCCACCTGTAGTGCTGTGGACTTGTCTCTGGCTGTATTCCCAGAGGAACAATCACCCTTACCAGTATTCAAATACTAATTAGAGAGCAAGATGCACTCAGGGGACTCTGGCACTTCCTGCCTGGTCCTGATTTTGTGTCTGGTGATCACCCTGTCCCTCTCTGCCTGCACACCTGTAAACTGCAAGGTGACTACCTCTAGAAACGTGCTATCTTAGTCTCACGGATGCACCGCAGTGACACCAGCTACTGCTCCAGATCCGAAACCCAGAGCTCAAACTCCTCCAGCTGACAACACTTCCTGCATATGTGGATTCCCACATGGAACAGGATGTGCATCCAAGGGACTGAGATGCCCTTCTATTTGTTAGAGTACTGACTAAACTTATCAGAAATAAAAGTCTTTAAAAAAACTTAAGATTGAATTCCTAAAACCTGACTATTTTTAGACCTGAGTTAATTAGTCTAGTTCCTCATCTTAGACCCTTTCCTCAATACTTACCCTCATTCTCGATGTTAGTTTCCTCGGATCCTGCTGTTCCTTCCTCGCTGCACTGATTCTGACTTCACTCTGACCTCACTCTTTCAATTTCTGCCTATGTTGAGTTGTTCTCGCTCCACTTTCACTTTCACACTTTCTGGGGAAGTCTGCACTGCTGCTGTGCTTTTTCTCCCACTCCGCTCTGGCTCCACTCCTGCTCCTCTTGATCAAATCTTACCTGATGTCACTTTTGTTCAGCTCACACACTGACTCAGACTTTCTGGACAGGACTCAATGTATACGACAGAAGCTAAAATGCATCACGAATGAATCACATTCATTACTTTGATAAATATCTCCGGATGCCCCAAATCGCTTGACAGCCAATGAAATACTTCTGAATTGTAATCACTGTTGTAATCTAAGAATTTAAATCATCATTCTTTTTAATGATTAAACATCAATTTTACAAACCTGATATCCTGATAATTGCTTCTTGTTCTGTTTTCAACTGTTCACTCCATATCAGACACCTGAAGCTGTTTGTTGATTGTTTTGTTATTTCAATGTTGCTCTGGATGTCTCCAAGACCATTAGAGTCCTGCTGGTATCTTGTTTCAGCCTGTATTACATTATATCCATCCTCATTAATCCACAGTATCCCCGGTTCAGGATACCATCCACTGGATTTACACACAAGCTGGATTCCATTATTATGATATTGTTTCATCTGAATCCAGGGCTTACGCCCCAATCCTGTAATCAACAGTGAATAGATTCAGAAAGAACTATTGTTAGGAACACTTCCTATAGCCTGTGGGAAATATTCATTTAATGTTATTGATAAATATTTAATCATAGTCCTGGAATAATGTGACTTTAATGGGATTCTGAACTGAATCTCAAAATATATTGTTATAGAACAGTGATGATTAAATAATTAATGTAAATCAGAAATCAGTTGTTCAGACTGATTAACTCCCACCTGCGTGAGGTGACAGAGGACACCTGATCCCAATGGGATTGTACTCCAGCCTGGCATAAACACCTTCAAGAGGAGATAAAGGAGAAAATCGATGGACCATAAAAATCCATATATTACTGACCAAATATACATACACTTGGAGGCAGATGATACCTATAGACACTAGAGTAATAATTCTGGTGGTGCCAATGGATTTTCAAACTTCTCCTGTCATGCTCTCTGTGTTCTGACCCCATTCCAAGTCCTGGGTGTGGGGTTATTTCTATATTAGGGTCAGACACCTGCAGCAGTAGCAGTGCCCACCCAGCAGTCCTCTTGGGATATCGATCAGGTATGTTCCAATCAGGTGGTAATGACACAGTGCCATCAACTGGCACATTTTACATCATTACCACCTCAGCAATGATGGACTGAAGACATATTTATCAGTGTTGTTAAGGAAGGCAAACAATCTGATGGCAAAAGAATATATTCACGCTGAATTGACACTAAAACATTGGTAGGTTTTTCCGATTTATTGGTGCCTGGAAAAGTGTTGCTGAGCTCCCAGGGGCTGTCTGTCTCTGAAAGATTCTGCAGGCACCATCTCCCCCAGCAGCAGCAGCAGCTATTTCTCACAACCACACCCCCATGGTGAGCTCCCAAGCACAGGCAGGAATCCTGTATAACACATTTACAGAAGGTTAACCCTGGAAATTTCACCAGTGTTAGCAGTGGATCAGCACAGTGCCCACCCTGCCACGCTTCTACCAGGATCAAACCACAGATGAAAATCCCTGCCTGTAATCTCAATTTTTTTTAATGTTCATTCATGGAGTGTGGGCGTCACTGGCCAGGCCAGCATTTATTGCCCATCCCTAATTGCCCTTGAGAAGGTGGTGGTGAGCTGCCTTCTTGAACCGCTGATGTAGGTGTAGGTACACCCACAGTGCTGTTCGGAAGGGAGTTCCAGGATTTTGACCCAGTGACAGTGAAGGAACAGTGATATAGTTCCAAGTCAGGATGGTGTGTGACTTGGAGGGGAACTTGCAGGTGGTGGTTTTCCCACACATTTACTGCCCTTGTCCTTCTAGTTGGTAGAGGTCATGGGTTTGGAAGGTGCTGTCTAAGGAGCCTTGGTGCATTGCTGCAGTGCATCTTGTAGATGGTACACACTGTTGCCACTGTGCATTGGTGGTGGAGGGAGTGAATGTTTGTGGATGGGGTGCCAATCAAGTGGGATGCTTTGTCCTGGATGGTGTTGAGCTTCAAGTGTTGTTGGAGCTGCACCCATCCAGACAAGTATTTCATCAGAGCCCTGACTTGTGCCTTGTAGATGGTGGACAGGCTTTCGGGAGTCAGGAGGTGAGTTACACACTGCAGGATTCCTAGCCTCTGACCTGCTCTTGTAGCCATGGTATTTATGTGGCTACTCCAGTTCAGTTTCTGGTCAATAGTAGCCCCTAGGATGTTGATGGTGGGGTGTTTAGCGATCGTAATGCCATTGAATGTCAAAGGGAGATGGTTAGATTCACTCTTGTTGGAGACGGTTATTGCCTGGCATTTGTGTGGCACGAATGTTACTTGCCACTTCTCAACCCAAGCCTGGATATTGTCCAGGTCTTGCTGCATTTCTATATGGACTGCATCAGTATCTGAGGAGTCGTGAATGGTGCTGAATATTGTGCAATCATCAGTAAACATCCCCACTTCTGACCTTATGACTGAAGGAAGATCATTGATGAAGCAGCTGAAGAAGGTTGGGCCTAGGACATTATCCTGAGGAACTCCTGAAGCTCAGATGATTGACCTCCAACAACCACAACCACCTTCCTTTGCGCTCGGTACGACTCCAACCAGCGGAGAGCTTTCCCCAATTCCCATTGACTCCAGTTTTGCCAGGGCTCCTTGATGCCATACTTGGTCAAATGCTTCCTTTATGTCAAGGGCAGTCACTCTCACCTCACCTCTAAAGTTCTGCTCTTTTGTCCATGTTTGAACTACGGCTGTAATGAGGTCAGGAGCTGAGTGGCCCTGGCGGAACCCAAACTGAATGTCACTGAGCAGATTATTGCTAAGCAAGTGCCACTTGATAGGACTGTCGATGACACCTTCCATCACTTTACTAATGACTGAGGGTAGACTGATGGGGCAGTAATTGACCGTGGCTTGGATTTGTCCTGCTTTTTGTGTACAGGACATACCTGGGCAATTTTCCACATTGCAGGGTAGATGCCAGTGTTGTAGCTGTCCTGGAACAGTTTGGCTAGGGGCGCGACAAGTTCTGGAGCACAGGTCTTCAGTACTATTGCCAGAATATTATCAGGGCCCATAGCCTTTGCGGTATCCAGTGCCTTCAGTCACTTCTTGGAGTGAGTGAATTGAATTGGCTGATGTCTGGCATCTGTGATGCTGGGGACTTCAGGAGGAGGCCAAGATGGATCATCCACTTGGCACTTCTGGCTGAAGATTGTTGCAAATGCTTCAGCCTTATCTTACGCACTGATGTGCTGGGCTCCCCCATCATTGAGATGGGGATATTTGTGGAGCCACCTCCTCCAATTAGTTGTTTAATTGTCCACCACCATTCATGGCTGGATGGAACAGGACTGCAGAGCTTAGATCTGATCCATTGGTTATGGGATCGCTTATCTCTGTCTATCGCATGCTGCTTCCACAGTTTGGCACGCAGATAGTCCAGTGTTGTAGCTTCACCAGATTAACACCTCATTTTGAGGTATGCCTGGTGCAGCTCCTGGCATGCCCTCCTGCACTCTTCACTGAATCACATGAAAGATATTAAAATAACAAAGACTGAGATAAACGTGGCTGATGGTTTCCAAAGAGCACAAGTTTAAACTCCTGAGAGGGTTGAGGGTTCAACTCCTGTCTTTAAGCACAATTTCTAAGATGATGATTCAGTGTCAGACTGAGTAAATGCTGCTGCCACATTGAGAGTTTTTATCATTTATTTTTCTTCAGTGAAAGAATTTTGGGTTTGAATTTGATTTAAAAGTTGTGTCTCAACAAAAAGTAAATTCATATAGTTTTTTAACACAGTGAGTAGTTGGGGTCTGGAATGCACTGCCTGACAGTTTGGTGGAAGCAAATTCAATCGAGGCCTTCAAAAGGAAATTGGAGAAGTAGCTGAAGATAAAAACTGTGCAGGGTTATGGGGTAAGGACAGGGTGTGGAACTAGATGAATTGTTCTTGCAGAGAGCTGGCACAGACTCGATAGGCCAAATGGCCTCTTTCTGTGCTGTAACCATTCTCTGATTCTATGTAAACTGCAGACATTGAAGAATGGGGATTGAAGCCACACAAGTCAGTGTGTGGAATGTGAACTCAGCAAACTGCAAACTAATTCAATGAAGGTCAACTGTCCAATCACAGACCCATTAGTCAGGATGACCTCCATTCTGTTTGGAAAAGAGCAAGAAATGTTCCCTTTCTACCCACACCTCAAAGGAGGATCAGAGATAGTCAGTTTAGTGAACAGGCCTGCAGGCAAGTCTGCTCCCTGGGGCCAGAATGAAGGATGAACCCATGTTCAGGAGTCAGTCAAATATTGAACAGAGGATAGAAAACACAGCCCTTGGTCCAGAGCTGAAAGTTAATTTGCAGGCAGTCCGATTCTTTACTGAAACGTTAGAAAGAGAGAAAGGGATGTGAAAACACATCAGTCAGTCCACAAAAAAGCTCGGTCGTTTATTATTTCTTTTCAGCTCATTTTTAGAGGAGAGGCCTGATTAAATTTAATGGATTTTTTTCTGTCACCCAAGATTAGAGAAACACATGGGAGAACAGGTGGGAAAAACATGTTAACTAGTTCAGATCACAAGGGTTTCTACTGGTAAACCTCTGGGTTACAATATTGTACAGTGAGATAGTGGGGAGTACTGGCATGCTCCTGAATGTAAACCACTCAGTTTGCTTAATGCAGTGACAAGTACCTGGCACCAGATAGAATGGGGCCAACATTGTTTTTCCTTTCTGCAGACTTCCATTGTTATTGAGGCTGGTTTCCAGTGTTATATCCTGAAGAGAGGACTGACCCAGAAACCAATGTGAAGAGTTCCCATGCAGCATTGTAAGGAATGGGCATTCCCTTCACTGAGAGTTTTATTTATTTGTTAATGGGTTATGAGCATCGCTGACAAGGACAGCATTTATTGCCCATCCCTAATTGCCCTCGAGAAGCTGGTGGTGAGTCACCGTCTTTAATCGCTACAGTCCATCTGGTGTAGGTGTACCCACAGTGCTGTTCGGAAGGGAGTTCCAGGATTTTGACCCAGTGACAGTGAACGAACAGTGATATAGTTCCAAGTCAGGATGGTGTGAGACTTGGAGGCGAACTTGCAGGTGCTGGTGTTCCCATGCATCTGCTGCCCTTGTCCTTCCAGATGGCAGAGGTCACAGGTTTGGAAGGTGCTGTCAAAGGAGGCTTTGTGAGTGGGTACAGTGCATCTTGTACATGGCACACACTGCTGCCACTGTGCTCCAGTGCTGGAGGGAGTGAATGTTTAAGGTGCTGGATGGGCTGCTAATCAAACAGGCTGCTTTGTCCTGGATGATGTCAAGTTTATTGAGTATTGTTGGATCCAGGCAAGTGGAGGTTTTTCCATCACAGTCCTGAGTTGTGCCTTGTAGATGATGGACAGGCTTTGAGGAGTCAGGAGGTGAGTTACTTGCTGCAGAATTACCAGACTCTGGTCTGCTTTTGTAGCCACAGTATTTATATAGCCAGTGCACTTGAGCTTCTGGTCAATGGTAACCCCCAGGGTGTTGATGGTGGAAAATTCAGTGATGGTAATATCAAGGGAAGTTGGAGATGGTCATTGCCTGGCACTTGTGTGGCACAAATGTTACTTGCCACTTACCAACCTCAGCTAAATGTTGTCCAGGTCTTGCTGCATCTGGACACAGACTGCTTCAGTATCTGAAGAGTTGCAAATGGTGCTGGACATTGTGCAATCATCAGCGAACATCCCCACTTCTGACATTATGATGGAGGGAACGTCATTGATGAGGCAGGTGAGGATGGTTGGGTCTAGGACACTACCCTGAGGAACTCCTGCAGTGATGTCCTGGGGCTGAAGTGATTGGCCTCCAGCAACCACAACCAGCTTCTTTTATGCTGGGTAAGCCTCCGAACAGTGAAGAGTTCTTCCTCGATTTTCACTGACTTCAATTTTTCCAGGGTTCCTCGATACCACACTTGGTAAATACTGTGTTGATGTGAAGGGCAGTCATTCCCATATCACCTCTGGAATTCAGCTCTTTTGTCCATGTTTGGCCAAAGCTGTAATGAGTTCCGGAGTTAAGTAGGCACAGAGTGACAGAATTGTTACAGCACAGAAAGAGGCCATTAGGCCCATCATATCTGTACCAGCTCTCCGAATGAGCAATTCACCTAATGTCATTCCCCGGACTTCTCCCCGAAACACTGCACATTCTTCCCTTTCAGATAATAGTTGAATTCCCTTTTGAATGCCTCGATTGAACCTGCCTCCACCACACTCTCAGGCTGTGCATTCCAGATCTTCACTCACTGTATGAAGAACTTTGTCCTCATGTCACTTTTGCTTCTTTTGCAAATCTGTGCCCTTTTGTTCCTGATTCTTTCACGAGTTGGAACAGTCTGTCTCTCTCCACTCTGAACAGACCCCTCATGATTTTCAATACCTCTATCAAATCACCTCTCAGCCATCTCTACGCCAAGGAAAACAATCTCAACTTCTTCAATCTGTCTTCATAACTGAAGTTCCACATCCCTGGAACCATTCTCGTTAATCTTTTCTGTGCTCCTATCAATACCTTCATTTATTTCCTAAAATGCGGCACCCAGAACTGGACGTAATACTCCAGCTGAGGGCAAACTAGTGTCTCATACAAGTTCAACATAAATTCCTTGCTCTTGTACTCTATACCCCTATTAATAAAGCTCAGGATACTAAATGTTTTATTGACTGCTCTCTCAACCTGGCCTGTCACCTTCAATGTCTTATGTACATATCCATCCAGGTCCCTCTGCTCCTGCACCCTTTTTAGAATTGTACTCTTTATTTTATATTGTCTCTCCATGTTCTTCCTACCAAAATGAATCACTTCACATTTTTCTGTAGTGAACTTCATCTGTCACTTGTCTGCCCATTCCACTAACTTGTCTATGTCCTTTTGGAGTTCTACACTGTTCTCCTCACAGTTCACAATGTTTCCAAGTTTCATAACATCCACAAACTTTGAAATTGTGCCCTGTGTCTAGGTCATTAATATTTATCAGGAAAAGCAAGGATCCCAAAATTGACCCCTGGGGAACTCCACTACAAACCTTCCTCCAGCATGAAGAATATCTATTAACTACTACTCTCTGTTTCTTGTCACTCAGACAATTTCCTATCCATTTTGCCACTGTCCCTTTTATTCCATGAGTTATAATTTTGCTCACAAATCAATTGTGCAGCACTGTATCAAACACCTTTTGGAAGTCTGTGCAAACTACATCAACAGCATTGCCCTCATTAACTCTCTTTGTGTTACCTCTTCAAAAAACTCCAGCATGTGAATTAAACATGATTGGCCTTTAACAAATCCATGCTGGTTTTCCTAGCGGAACCAAACTAAGCATTAGTGTGCAGGTTATTACTGTGTAAGTGCTGCTTGATAACATTGTCGCCAACACCTTCCATCACTTTGCTGATGATTGAGAGGAGAATGATAGGTCACTGATTGGTCAGATTGAATTTGTCCTGTTTTTTGTAGTCCGGACATACCCGGACAGTTTTCCATATTGTTGAGTAGATGTCAGTTGTAGCTGTACTGGAACAGCTTATCTCGAGGTATGACTAGTTCTGGAGCACTACATCTGGGATGTTGTTGGGGCCCATAGTCTTTACTGTATTCAGTCACTCAGGTGATCCTTGATATCACGTGGAGTGAGTTGAAATGGCTGACTGGCATCGATGATGCTGGGGACTTCAGCAGGAGGGCAAGAAGGATCATCCATCAGTATTTATGGCTGAAGATATTTACAAATGCTTCAGCCTTGTCTTTTGCACTGTGATGATTGGCTCTGCCATCCTCGAGGATGGGAATGTTTGTGGAACCTCCTGCTCCTGTTTTTAACTGACCACCACCATTCATGACTGGATGAGGCAGGATTGCAAAGCTTTGATCTGATCTGTTGGTCATGGGATCACTTAGCTCTGTCTACTGCAACCTGCTTCCACTCTTTAGCATGCACATAGTCCTGTGCTGTAGCTTCACCAGGTTGATACCTCATTTCTCAGTATACCTTTGAACTGCACCTTGCAGGTTCTGCTACACTCCTCATTGAACCAGGATTGTTCCTTGATGGTAATGGTAGAGTGAGGAACATGCTGGGCCATGAGGTTACAGATTGTGACTGAATACAATTCTGCTGCTGCTGATGGCCCACAGTGCCTCATGGATGCCCAGTTTTGAGCTACTAGATCTGTTCAGAATCCATCCTATTTAGCATGGTGGTGGAGCCACACAACACGATGGAGGGTATCGTCAGTGTGAAGACAGGACTTAATCTCCACAAGGACTCTGCAGGTCCTGTAGGTCAGTCCTACCAATGCTGTCATGGTCAGATGCAGTTGCCAACCAGGAGGTTGGTGAAGACCAGGACAGGTAGGCCCTTCCCTCCTGTTGGTTCTCTCATCACCTGCTGCTGCAGGCCCAGTCTGGCAGATATGTTCTTCAGGACTTGGCCAGCTCAGTCAGTAGTGCAGGAACCAAGTCACTCTTGGCTTGCGGCCCCAATGATATTCTAATTGACTGGTGGGCTTTTGCTCAGATCAAGACTCCATGCATTCATCCTATGGATCTGGGAGTAAAATGAACCCATCCTCCTTCCCCACTAACCACCCTCCCACCCCTGCCGACAATTGTAACTATCTTCGAGACGGAAGATAAATAATGTTTTGCAAACTATCGAGGTATTTCCCTCTTGTCCAGATCAGGGAACATCCTGACACGTATTCTCCAGAATCACCTACTTCCTGTGGCTGATGAAATCCTCCCAGAGACACAATGCAGCTTTAGATCTTCCAGAGGAACCTCCGACATGGTCTTTGTTGCCAGAAAAATCCAAGAAAAATGTTGAGAACCCCAGAAACTCTTCAGTGCATTCATCAATCTGAGTCAGTCACACGAGGCTCTGTGAATTGTGCTTCAAAGATTTGGATGTCCAAGAAACTTCATCACAATCCTGCAATTGCTCCATGATGATATAACTGTCTTGTGTGGGAGTTCTGAAACAGACATCTTCAAAATCCAGACCGGGGTCATACAAGGCTGTGTGACAGACCCCGTACAATTTACAATCTACCTGACAGTGACTATTCACTTGATCAAAGATCAGCTGCCCTCTGGTGTGATTATTAAATACCGCCTAGATGGAAAACTCTTTCAGCTCAGTTATCTCTGTGCCAAAACTAAACTGACCACCACAGACATACATGATCTACAGTTTGTGGATGACTGCAGTGTCGTTGCCCACTCTGCACCAGATTTGCCAGCTGCTCTCGATCTCTTCAATTCTACATACAAGAGACTCGGCCTGTACTTGAATGTTGCCAAAACTCATATCAACCCACACCTGGTCGGCCAAATATTCCACTTCCCATATATGTTGAAGGAGACACTCTGGATTATGTTGAGCACTTCCCATACCTTTACAGCTACCTCTCTCAAAAGACCACCATTGATCAGGAGATCCAACACCAGATCAGCTGCATCAGCTCAGCCTTCTACAAACTACTGCAGCGAGTGTTTGACAACAAAGACCTCCGCAAGTCAACAAAAGTCCTAGTGTACAGAGCAGTTGTTATCCCATACTCCTGTAGTGTAGAGAGATCTGGACTGTGTATCAGAAATTTCATCAGTAATGTCTCTGCCACATCCTCCGGGTTCAATGGGAGGACTGTCGAACAAAAGCTCGTGTCCTTCTTGAAGCCAGCACCACAAGCATTCAGGTAAAACTCCTGCAAAATCACCTCAATGGATTGGACACTATGTCCAGGATGGCCGAAAACCGTCTACCCTCCAGCTCCTGTTTTCTCAACTCTCAAAAGGCCAGTGTTCCGGGGAGGACAAAGCAAATGCTTCAAAGACACTCTGAAGTTCTCCATGAAGTGTGTCAGCATTGACATTGATGACTGGGAGGAGCTTTACCAATCGTTCAAACTGGCGACAACTTGTTCATCAAGCTGCATCATGCTTTGAGTCCAAATAAAAAGTCTTAATGATGAGACAGAGTGGTGACAGAGAAGGAAAGAAAAGGAAGAAAATCCTGCTCTCCGGATCCCACTACCTCGTGGGACATCCTGCCCAATGTGCTCAAAGATCTGTGGGTCGAGAATCGGCCTGTTCATCTCCCACATCTCCTGAGTGCAGCTTCATGACTGGGAGCATAGGAATATGAAATTAACATTGACATGAATTATTCATTAACATGAATATTGCACCAACTGCTAAAGAAACCTATTTTTAATCTATTTGCAATTTAAACAGGAGTTTAAACACATCACTTCTACAAGTTGTTAATGTGTTGGTAGATATTTACTAACCTGCAACTTCCAGTGTAACTGCAGCTTCTGCTGAATCAGTTCTGTCATCAACTAAACATGTATATTCCCCTTCATCAGATACTGTTGTGTTCTTTATTCTGAGAGAAATGATTCCTTTAGTCAGTTCCTCTCTAATCAGTTCAGTCCTTCCTCTGTAATTCTTGTGTTGAACGACAATATCATCTTCTCCATTTCTGTACATGTGTACTGGTGAATCGAGACCTGATTTAAGCCACTGCACCACCATGTTACTGATGAATAGATCTGGCACAAGCTGACATTCCAATAGAGCATCTTCACCCACAATGGCGACAACAGGATCATCAGGTCCACGTATGTGGAATTGACCTGGTGAACAAAAACATTTCAAAATAAAAATCAATTATTCATGTAATCTACAAAAGTCAAAATACTTTCAAAGTAACTGATCATTTAAAATATATAGTACAACATACAAGTCCTCCAGAGCTGTACTTGTAAAACAATATGAACTCAATAAGTTATTGCTTCTGACTTAATACCAACAAATTGATCTTATTAATTTGATAGATTTCTGGAGTTTATTTGAAATTGCTTATTCACATATCAATTTTCCGTAGCTTGTAAATATTATACAGTTCTATTAGTATTCTGCCTCCCTCAGAGAAACCACCATATTGTCTCGGGGATCTTTTCCTGAACTGTATGTAGCACAGCCATTGGGGATGGTAAATAACAGTGTGTCACTGAGCAGAAGAGAGCAGGGAGTGGGTTGGATTGAAACTAAAGAAATTAGGTGGTGAAATTTCCAAACACTGTGAAAAGTATGACAAGGACAAAGCTGGACACAGAGCCCCAAACTAAAAGTGATAAAATCTATATAAAGTTCTGGTGAAAGATCTTTGACCTGAAACGTTAACATCTGTGGAAAGAGAAACAGAGTTGAGTATTTCCAGCATTTTCTGTTGTTATTACGGATTTCCAGTATTTTTGCTTTTGCATAAGGAGAGTTTGCTTTATGCAAAGTGGTGACAAACCAGTTATAAAAGGATGAAAGCAGGAGGTAAATGAACATTGTCATGGACTGTTTGCTGTTTTATTTTGGTCTGAGGATTGTCTGCTGAGGAAGATTAACACAAAGTTAAAAACACTCAGGTCCTGGGAAAGATAATGAAAATGCAGCTTTATCAACATGTCTGCCAGATATGTCAGTCACAAAACTACAGGTCGACACAAGTAAAACTTTGTTAAAAGGGAATTAATTCCACAGTGTTTATGAGGCAGAAATTCCTGTCAGACAATAGCACAAAGTGGGCAATATCAAATCAGCCGCTCACTTTACACCCCATCAAACTTCCTGTTCCATTGAAGCTGTCAGCTCCACAAGACAAATGGCTCTTTAATCATACATGTGGGGGACACCTACCACCCCTCAAGGAGGCCATTGGCCTCTCTCAGCTTGACCTCCAACCACCCAGTCACCACCTCCCAATCACAAACCTCCCCCCAGCTCCCACAACTCTCCTGATCACAAACCTCCCCCTCTCCTGAACCCCCCTGATCATCAGGCTCCCCCCAACCGCTCAAATCACCAGCCTCCCCACCAGCTTCTTGATCACCAGCCTCCCCAGCAGCCATCCTGATCAGCAGCCTCAAGATCAGCAGCCTCACCAGCATCCCCCCCAGTCCCCCAATCGTCAGACTCCCAATCGTCAGACTCCCAATCGCCAGCCTCCAGACTTCATGAGATAGCACCATTGAAACAGAGGAAATGACGACAGTGGATTTCTGCACACTGTGTTCCAATGGAAGGTGAATTCCATTCCGATAGGGAACTGGGATTAGCATCTAATATACATTGATCAATCAACCATCTTTAATGAAGAATATGAGAAACATCTCACCCCTGACAGTGTCATATTAAACAGTGAATTAGAGCAAGGTTGACAGTTCAGGTTTAAAAGATTAAATCGTTATATCTGAGCGGGTGGTGAAAATAGATCCCAATCAGGCAGAGTCCATTCTAAACTGGATCTGCTCCATGACCAACAAAAAGTATGACAATTTCTTGACTTGTCTGGCTATTATTGCACATTGATTTCCCAATTATTGTGACATGACAAGTCTTTAATCTGAAAGTTGACGACCAATCAAGTGGTTTGGTCACTCAAGACAGAAAATGTTCCTGAAACACTGAAAAGTGCCCGATATACAGACCCAATACTGATTTGTCTCAATTATTCTTAAACTTTCACAGTCCACACTAATGTATCAGTGTAATACTGAGTCAAATAAAGTACCTTGGGGAGAAAATCAAAATTATTTATCTAAGTTTCAAACTGGGCTATGATTTGTCAGTTTGGGTTGTCAGGATTTCCAGATGCCATGACATTATTTGCATTGTTGCAGGACTGGGATGAATATCCTCACAAGGAGATTTCTTATGCTGTTGGGGAGGGTTTAAACTAGATTGTCAGGGGGATGGGAACCTGAGAGGGAGTTCAGATTGGAGGGAAGCAAAAGTGGTAACTTGTCAGGGGTGTGGGAACCAGGAGGAAATATCAGAGAGGAAAACCAAGGTGCAGAGAATACTGAGAGAGAGAGATAGCAATAAAGTAGAGAATTATTAGGCGAGGTCAGAGTAAAGTTGAAAGTAGTAAAGTCTAAATCAGGGTTAATGTGTATGTATGTGAATGCACGGAGTGGGGTTAATAAGGTTGGTGAGGTACGGGCGCAGAGTGCCATGAATATGATGTGGCTACAACAGAGACCTGGCTTAAAGAACGGCAGGCCTGGATGTTAAATATTCCTGGATACAAGGTGTTCAGGAAAGATAGGAAAGGGAAAAAAAGGGGAGGGCTGACGGTATTGATTAAGGAGAGCTTTGCAGTGCCGGAGAAAAAGGATGTCCCAGAGGGGTCGAGGACAGAATCAATTTGGCGAGAGCTAAGGAACAAAAAAAGGTGCAGTTACATTGCTCGGTGTTGTCTACAGGCCACCAACTGGTGGAAGGGATGTCGAGGAAAAAATTAGCAAGGAAATTCGAGAAGTGCAAAAATTATAGTGTATTTATAATGGGGGACTTTAGTTATCTAAACTTAGACTGGGATAGTAGTGGTGTAAAGCACAGTGAAGGGCAAGAGTTCCCAGAATGTGTACACCAGTATGTTTCTAGTCCAATGAGAAAAGAGGCACTGCTAGATCTGGTTCTTGGGAATGAGGCAGGCCAAGTGGATCAAGTATCAGGAAGACAGCACTTAGGGAACAGTGATCATTGTATCATGAGGTTTAGGCTGACTATGGAAAAGGACAAAAAACAGTCCAGAGTAAGAATAATTAACTGAGGGAAGGCTAAGTTCAGTGGGGTAAGAATGGCGCTGGGCGAATAAATTGGAGTCAAAGGTTGGCAGGAAAACCAGTAGATGAACAATGGGCTACCTTCAAAGAAGAAATAGTTTGGGCACAGTCAAGGTATGTTCCCTCGAAGAGGAAAGGTAGGGCAAGCAAATCCAGAGCTCTCTGGATGACAAAAGAGGTACAGATTAAGATAAAGAAGAAAAAGTGTGCTTATAACAGATGCCAGGTAGAAAATACTATTGAGAACCAGACTGAATATAGAAGGTCCAGAGGAGAAATGCAAAAGGAAATAAGAGAAGCAAAGAGAGAGCATGAAAAGAAACTGGCAGCTAACATTAAAGGGAATCCCAAAGTTTTCTATAGTTATATAAATAGTAAAAGGGTGGTAAAAGGAGGAGTGGGATTGATTAGGGACCATAAGGGGGATTTACACATGGAGGCAGAGGGCAAAGCTGAGATATCAAATGAATACTTTGCATCCGTCTTTACTGAAGAAAAAGATGCAACACAGGCAATGGTTAAAGTGGAGGTAATTCACACATTAGAAGGATTTAAAATTGATAAAGAGGATGCATTAGATAGGCTGTCTGTACTTAAAGTGGATTTAGCACTAAGACCGGGGATGAGATGCATCCAAGGAGGGAGGGAGGAAATCACGGAGACACTGGCCATAATTTTTCAATCTTCCTTAGACCCGAGGGTGGTGCCAGAGGACTGGAGAATTGCAAATGTCACACCCTTGTTCAAAAAAGGGTGTAAAGATAAGCCCAGCAACTACAGGCCAGTCAGTTTAACTTTGGTGGTGGGGAAACTTCGAGAAAAAATAATTCAAGACAAAATTAAATGGCGCATAGACAAATGCAGGTTAACGAAGGAAAGCGAGCATGGATTTCTTAAGGGAAAATCATGTTTAACTAACTTGCTGGAGTTTTTTGAGGAGGTAACAGAGAGGGTTGATGAGGGCAATGCTATTGATGTGGTGAACATGGACTTTCAAAAGCTGTTTGATACAATGCCACACAACAGACTTGTGAGCAAAGTTATAGCTCATGGATAAAAGGGACAGTAGCAACATGGATATGGAATTGTCTGAGTGACAGGAAACAAAGAGTAATGGTTAATTGGTGATTTTCAGACTGGAGGAAGGTTTGTAGTGGAGTTCCCCAGGGATCAGTGTTGGGACCCTTGCTTTTCCTGATATATATTAATGACCTAGACCTTGGTGTACAGAGAACAATTTCAAAGTTTGTGGATGATATGAAACTTGGCAGCATTGTGAGTTGTGGGGAGGATAGTGTAGACCTTTTAAAGGACATAGACAAGTTAGTGGAATGGGCAGACAAGTGGCAAATGAAGGTTAATGCAGAGAAATGTGAAATGATTCCTTTTGGTAGGAAGAACATGGAGAGACAATATAAAATAAAGAGTGCAACTCTAAACGGGGTGAAGGGGCAGAGAAACCTGGGTGTATATGTGCACAAGTCATTGAAGGTGGCAGGACAGGTTGGGATCGCGGTTAATAGAGCAGACAGTATCCTGGGCTTTATTAGTAGGGGCATAAAGTACAAGAGCAATGAAGTTCTGTTGAACTTGTACAAGACACCAGTTTGGCCTCAGCTGGAGTATTGCATCCAGTTCTGGGTGCTGCACTTTCGGAAAGATGTCAAGACATTGGAGACAGTACAGAAAAGATTCAGAAGAATGGTTCCAGGGATGAGGAACTTCAATTATGAAGATAAATGAGAAAAACTAGGACTATTTGGAGAAGAGAAGGAAGAGAGGTGATTTGATCGAAGTATTCGAAGGGCTCCAGAGGGTTACAAGGTAGCCAGGAAGGAACTGAAGAATGGACTTAGGAGAGCTAGAAGGGGACATGAAAAAGTCTTGGCGGGTAGGATTAAGGAAAATCCCAAAGCGTTCTACACTTATGTGAGGAACAAGAGGATGGCCAGAGTGAGGGTAGGGCCGATCAGGGATAGTGGAGGGAACTTGTGCCTGGAGTCGGAGGAGGTAGGGGAGGTCCTAAATGAATACTTTGCTTCAGTATTCACTAGTGAGAGGAACCTGATCGTTTGTGAGGACAGCGTGGAACAGGCTGATATGCTTGAACAGGTTGAGGTTAAGAGGGAGGATGTGCTGGAAATTTTGAATGATATGAGGACAGATAAGTCCCCGGGGCCAAACGGGATATACCCAAGGATATTACGGGAAGCAAGGGAAGAGATTGCTGCGCCTTTGGTGATGATCTTTGCGTCTTCACTGTCCACTGGAGTAGTACCGGATGATTGGAGGGTGGCAAATGTTGTTCCCTTGTTCAACAAAGGGAATAGGGATAACCCTCGGAATTATAAACCAGTCAGTCTTACGTCGGTAGTGGGCAAATTATTGGAGAGGATTCTGAGAGACAGGATTTATGATTATTTGGAAAAGCATGGTTTGATTAGAGACAGTCAGCATGGCTTTGTGAGGGGCAGGTCATGCCTCACAAGCCTTATTGAATTCTTTGAAGATGTGATAAAACACATTGATGAAGGAAGAGCAGTGGATGTGGTGTATATGGATTTTAGCAAGGCGTTTGATAAGGTTCCCCATGGTAGGCTCATTCAGAAAGTAAGGAGGCATGGGATTCAGGGAAAGTTGGCTGTCTGGATACAAAATTGGCTGGCCCATAGAAGTCAGAGGGTGGTAGTAGATGGAAAGTATTCAGCATGGAGCTCGGTGACCAGTGGTGTTCCACAAGGATCTGTTCTGGGACCTCTGCTCTTTGTGATTTTTATAAATGACTTGGATGAGGAAGTGGAAGGCTGAGTTAGCAAGTTTGCTGATGACACGAAGGTTGCTGGAGTTGTGGATAGTGTGGAAGGCTGTTGTAGGTTGCAACGGGACATTGACAGGATGCAGAGCTGGGCTGAGAAGTGGCAGATGGAGTTCAACCTGGAAAAGTGTGAAGTGATTCATTTTGGAAGGTCGAATTTGAATGCGGAATACAGGCTTAAAGACAGGATTCTTGGTAGTGTGGCGGAACAGAGGGATCTTGGGGTCCATGTCCATAGATCGCTCAAAGTTGCCACCCAAGTTGATAGGGTTGTTAAGAAAGCGTATGGTGTGTTGGCTTTCATTAACAGGGGGGATTGAGTTTAAGAGCCGCGAGGTTATGCTGCAGCTCTATAAGGCCCTGGTTCGACCACACTTGGAATATTGTGTTCAGTTCTGGTCACCTCATTATAGGAAGGATGTGGAAGCTTTAGAGAGGGTGCAGAGGAGATTTACCAGGATGCTGCCTGGACTGGAGGGCATGTCCTACGAAGAAAGATTAAGGGAGCTGGGGCTTTTCTCACTGGGGAGAAGAAGGATGAGAGGTGACTTGATAGAGGGGTACAAGATGATGAGAGGCATAGAGTGGATAGTCAGAGACTTTTTCCCAGGGTAGAAAGGGCTATCACCACGGGGCATAATTTTAAGGTGATTGGAGGAAGGTTTCGGGGAGATGTCAGAGGTAGCTTCTTTACACAGAGAGTGGTGGGTGCGTGGAATGCGCTGCCTGCGGTGGTAGTAGAAGCAGATACATTAGGGGCATTTAAGCGACTCTTGGATAGGTACATGGAGGATAGTAGAATGAAGGGTAGGTAGTTACTTAGATCTTAGAGTAGGTTAAAGGTTCGGCACAACATCGTGGGCTGAAGGGCCTGTACTGTGCTGTACTGTTCTATGTTCTATTCAAAATCATAAGGGGTCTGGACAGAGTAGATAGAGAGAAACTGTTCCCACTCATGAATGGATCGAGAATGAGAGGGCACAGATTTAAAGTAATGGGTAACAGAAGCAAACTTGACATGAGGAAAAACTTTTTCACCCAGTGAGTGGTTAAGGTCTGGAATGCGCTGCCTGAAAGTGTGGTGGAGATCGGGTGAATTGAAACATTCAAAAGGGAATTAGACTGGTATATGAAAAGGATGAATGTGCAGGGTTACAGTGAAAAGGCAGGAGAATGAAACGGACTGAAGTGAACTGCTCCTTCAGAGAGCTAGTGCAGACACAATGGGCCGAATGGCCTCCTGCTGTGCTGTAACAATTCTGTGATTCTGTGACATTACCTGTTTGGCAGAGATGTTGATTAAATATTTTTTGTCTGTCTTCACAGTAGAAGACACAAGTTACATGGAGGGTAACCTAGAGGCTACTAAGAATGAAGAAATTAAAGTAATTGATACCAGCAGAGGAAAAGTACTGGAGAAATTTAAGGGACTAAAATCCGACACATCCCCAGGATCTGATCGTCTATGTCCTCATGTTCGAAAAGAGGTAGCTGCAGAGAAAGCAGATGTACTGGTTATGAGTTTCCAAAATTCCAGCGGATTGGAAGTTAGCAAATGTAATACCCCAATTCAAGACAGGAGGGAGAGAGAAAACAGGGAACTACAGGCCAGTTAGCCTGACATCAGTCATTGGGAATGTGCTGGAATCTATTCGTAAGCAAGTCTTAACAATGCACTGTAATATGATCAGACAAAGTCAACATGGTTTTATAAAAGGAATTTATGTTTGACAAATTTATTCGAGTTTTTTCAGGAGGTAATTAGCAGGGTAGATAAAGGGCAACTAGTTAATGTGGTAGATTTTCCAAAAGGTATTCGATAAGGTATCACCCAATAGGCAAGAAAGGGGCTCTTGGAGTTGGGGGTAATATATTAGCATGGACAGAGGATTGGTTAACAGAAAGGAAGCAAACAGTAGGGAGAAACAGGGTATTTTTAAGTTGACAGGCTGTAACTAGTGGAGTGCCACAAGGATCGGGGCTGGGCAATCTATATCAATGAATTAGATACAGAGACAGAGTCATGTATGTAAGCTTGCTGACCATACAAAGCTTGGTGGGAATATAAGCTATGAGGAGGACACAAGGAGGCTGCAAATAGATATAGACACATCAAGTGAGTGGGCAACAAGAACATAAGAAATAGGAGGAGTAGGCCATTCAGCCCTTCGAGCTTGTACCGCCATTCATCTTCAACCTCATATTCCTGCACTATCCCCATATCCCTTGATGTTTTTAATATATAGAAATCTATCGATCTCAGTCTTGAATATATTCAACGACAGAGCCTCCACAGCCCTCTGGGGCAGAGAATTCCAAAGATTCACAACCCTCCGAGTGAAGAAATTCCTCCTCATCTCACTCCGAAATGGCCTGCCTCTTATTCTGAGACTGTGTCCCCCTGGTTCTAGACTTCCCAACCAGGGGAAACATCCTTCTTGCATCTACCCTGTCGAGCCCTGTTAGAATTTTTTTATGTTTGAATGAGATCACCTCTCATTCTTCTAAACTCGAGAGAATAAAGGACCAGACTATTTAATCTTTCCTCATAGGATAATCCCTCCATCTGCCAGTTTTGTTGCACTTCCTCCACGGCAAATATATCTTTCCTTCGGTAAGGAGACCAAAACTGCAGACAATACTCCGGGTGCGGTCTCACGAAGGCTCTATATAATTGCAGGAGGACATCTTTACTCCTCTACTCAAATTCTCTTGTAACGAAGGCCAACGTAACATTTGCCTTTTTAATTGCTTGCTGTCCCTGCATGTTAGCTTTCAGTGAATCATGAACAAGGACACCCAAGTCCCTTGGAAGTTCAACACTTCCCAGTCCCTCACCATTTAAGAAATACTCTGTATTTCTCTTTTTCCTTCCAAAGTGGATAACTTCACATTTTTCCACATTATAGTCCACCTGGCATGTTCTTGCCCACTCACTTAGCCTCTCCAAATCTCCTTGAAACATCTTTGCATCTTTCTCACAACTCACAATTTCACCTAGTTTTGTGTCATCTGCAAACTTGGAAATATTACATTTAATCTCCATATCCAAATCATTGATATAGATTGTGAATAGCTGGGGATCAGGCACTGATTCTTGTGGTACCCACTAGTCACAACCTGCCAACCTGATAATGACCCATTTATTCCTACTCTGTTTTCTGTCCATTAATCAGCTCTCAATCCATGCCAGAATATTCCCCTCAATCCCATGTGCTCTAATTTTGTTTACTACCCTCTTGCGTGGGAGCTTATCAAAGGTTTTCTGAAAATCTAAATATACTACATCCACCGGTTCCCCTTTATCTATTCTGCTCATTACATCCTCAAAAACTGCAACAGGTTTGTTAAACATGATTTTCCTTTCCTAAATCCATGTTTCCTCTGCCCAATACTACCATTATTTTCGAAGTGTCCCGTTATCACATTCTTTATTCGAGATTCTAGCATTTCCCTGCGACTGATGTTAGGCTAACAGATCTGTAGTTCCCCGGTTTCTCTCTCCCTCCTTTCTTAGATAGTGGGGTTACATTTATCACCTTCCAACCTGCAGGAACCATTCTAGAGTCGACAGCATTTTGATAAATGACCACCAATGCATCTACTATCTCTACAGCCACCTCTTTCAACACTCTGGAATGTAGGCCATCAGAGCCAGAGCCAAGTCCTATGAATTTCTCTAGTGCTTTTTTTTTAATGAATATTAATATCTTACAGTTCTTCCTTTACACTAGTCCCCTGATGCTCTGTTATTTCTGGGAGGTTTTACTATTTTCCTCCATGAAGACAGACACAAAGTACTTGCTCAGTTTCTCTGCCATTATTCTCCAATTTAAATTCTACTGATGCTACTTGTAATGGACCCACATCTGTCTTTACTCGTCTTTTCCTTTTTACTTACCTACAGAAGTTTCTACAGTCTGTTTGGATTTCACTGTTTTACTCTCATATTCTATTTTACCTTTCTTAATCTTTTTCTTGGTCCTCCTTCAAAGAATTCTGAAATGTCCCAATTATCAGGCTTACCATTTTTTGACAACCTTATACACCTCTTCCTTTGCCCTAATACAATCCTTGATTTCTTTCATTAGCACAGCAAGGAACACTTGCCTTGCTGGGTTTTTGTGCATTAAAGGAAAGTTTTTTTGTTGTAAATTATGTTTTAGTTCTTTAATGTGAGACATTGCCTGTCTGCCACCATACCGTTTAACATAGTTTCCCAATCCACCATAGCCACAATTTGCCCCTCATACCTTCATCGTTTCCTTTGCTAAGACTTAACACCCTAGTTTCTGATTGAATTACGTCACTTTCAAACTTCATATAAAATATTATGGTCACTCTTTCCTAAGGTCTCCTTTACAACAAAATTATTAATTAGCCCTTTTTCATTGCACTAGATCTAAAATAGCCCATTCCCTAGTTGGTTCCTCAACATACTGTTCTAGAAAACTATCTTGTATACATTCCAAGATTTCATCCTCCACAACATTAGCATGAATAAAGTTTACCCAGTCCATATGTAGATTGAAATTCCCCATGATTACTCTATCACCCTCGTTACATGCAACTCTAATTTCCTGATTTATACTATGATTTACATTACCACTGCTGTTTGGTGGCCAATAAAAAAACTTCAACCAATATTTTCTGCCCTTGGCTGTTTCTTAGTTCCACCCAAACTGATTCTATGTCTTGATCTTTCGAACTATGCTCTCATCCCACTACAGTACTAATGCCCTCTTTAATTCACAGAGCTATCCCACCACCTTTTCCCAACTCCCTGCCCTTCATGAATGTCACATACCCTTGGATATTTAGGTCCCAGCTTTGGTTTCCTTGTAGACATGTCTCGGTGATGGCTACCAGGTGATATATATGAATTTCTATTTGAGCTGACAATTCATCTGTCCTCGTGCAAATACTGCAGCCATTCAAATACAGAGCCCTTCATTCAGTTTTTTTTTTTACTGTTTTTGTAAAACTCTGGCTGTGTCAGCTGGCACACTCTTAAGTTTGCAATCACTGTCCTTTCCTGCCATACTCTGATCATCATTACCTTTATTGCTACCTTGATCTATTGCCTAGACATTTCTTTAAAGTTTATTCAATTTTTCCCGATATGATCCCTTCACCCCTCTATTTAGTTTGAAGTTCTCTCTACTTTGCCAGTTTGATGACCTGCTAGAACACTGATCCCAGCATATTTCAGGTGAAGTCCGTCCCAACAATTCAGCTTCCACTTTCCCCAGTACTGGTGCCAGTGCCCCACGAATCAGAACTCAATTCTCCCATATCTGTCTTTCAGCCATGCATTCATCTCTCAAATCTTATTTACCCTATGACAATTTGCACGTGGCTCAGGCAGTAGTCCAGAGATTATTACCTTTGAGGCTCTGCTTTTTAAATTACTGCCTAGCTGCTCATATTCCATATGCAGAATCTCTTTCCTAGTCCTATCTATGTCATTAGTACCTATGTGGACCATGATCACCAGATCCTCCTCCTCCCACTGTAAGTTCCTCTCCAGCCCTGAGCAGATGTCCCAAACCCTGGCACCGGGCAGGCAACACAGCCTTCTGGACTCTTGCTGTCGGCTGCAGAGAACAGCATCAATCCCCCTTACTATACTGTTACTTTCTACAACTAATTTTCTTTTTTCTCCTCCCTACTTGAATGACTACCTGTACCATGGTGCCATGGTCAGTCTGCTCATCCACAATAGAGCCCTCAATCTTGTCTATGAAACCTGCAAGAACTTTGAACTTGTTGCTCAATTGCAAGGACTAAGGCTGCTCCCACCCTTACCTTCACAATCCTTTTACCTGCCTGACCCACCGTCACACTCTCCTGTCCCTGACCACTGACCAAATCAGAAGACCCTATCCTCAGGGATGTGACTGCCTTCATAAACAAAGCGACCAAGTAGCTTTCCCCCTCCCTGATGCATTGCGATATCTGCAGCACGGCTGCCAACTCATCTACAATGAGCCGAAGCTCCTCAAACCACAGACACTATAGACGTGGTTGCCATGGATTGCCATGGCATCCAGGAGCTCCCATATTCTGCAGCTATAACACATCTATGAACTGCCATCTTTATTGTGTTAAAAGTTACGACCAGATGAGAAGGGGCCTAGGGGTTCCCTCTCAGTTTAACCATAACAGGGTTTAACTTTTTAAAACACCAAGTTTTAAGCTCCCCCTCACTGAATCCTTGTTCACTGCTCCAATTGTAAGGCAAAGAAATCAGACATGTTTCCTTAGATTAAAACAAGAAAGGTGGAAGTTTATTCATCTTAAACTCGAATCCAGTCAACGACTATGAATATGCAATGCAACCACGCTAGCGTGCACCCACGATAAACACATTTGCAGATAGAGACAGAAAAAATAGTAAAGAATAAAGGGGAAAAGTTTGGGGCAATAGATGGGTTTCTAATTTACTGTCCTTTGAGTTTGCTGTGGAGTCTTTGGTTGCCCATAAGTCCTGCAATTTGTTGAGGTCCAGTGCATGCTTCAACTTGTTTCTAAGTCGGAGTCTTTTCTCTTGAGATTTACCTGTCTTCCGTGGGTCCGGTGGCTTGGGAGAAAGCGAGAGAAAGAGAGAGAGATATATATATATATATATATATATATATATATATATATAGAGAGAGAGAGAGAGAGAGCGAGACAGAGACAGAGACAGTGAGAGAGAGACAGAGACAGAGACAGTGAGACAGAGACAGACAGAGACAGAGACAGTGAGACAGTGAGACAGAGAGACAGAGAGACAGAGAGACAGAGAGAGAGACAGAGAGACAGAGAGACAGAGAGAGAGACAGAGAGAGAGACAGAGAGAGAGACAGAGAGAGAGACAGAGAGAGAGAGAGACAGAGAGAGAGACAGAGAGAGAGAGAGAGACAGAGAGAGAGACAGAGAGAGACAGAGAGAGAGAGAGAGAGACAGAGAGAGAGAGACAGACAGAGAGACAGAGAGACAGAGACAGAGAGACAGAGAGACAGAGACAGAGAGACAGACAGAGAGACAGAGAGAGAGACAGAGAGACAGAGAGAGAGACAGAGAGAGAGACAGAGAGAGAGACAGAGAGAGAGACAGAGAGAGAGACAGAGAGAGAGACAGAGAGACAGAGAGACAGAGAGACAGAGAGACAGAGAGAGACAGAGAGAGAGAGAGAGAGACAGAGAGACAGAGAGACAGAGAGACAGAGAGAGAGAGAGACAGAGAGAGAGAGAGACAGAGAGAGAGAGAGACAGAGAGAGAGAGAGACAGAGAGACAGAGAGACAGAGAGACAGAGAGAGAGAGAGAGAGAGAGAGAGAGAGAGAGAGAGACTCCCTTGTTCCAGCTTCACTTGCAGACCACGTTCTGTTCCTTTCTGTGTGGCACAATTTTTAAAAACCCAGCTTGCCCAGAAGGTTAATCATGTGACTACCTCCTTATTTGGAATAGTCTCTCCTGTGAGGTTTGTGTATTTCAAAGCTCTTGATGGGGGTGGGGGTGGTGGGGTGGTTGTAGTGATGTTTCTTACTGACAAGATGTGGAACCATTGTCAGAGCGATCTCTGTTAATTGAATCAGTGAGCAATTCTTTTGTCTCTCCAAGCACTGTCTCTTAGTAATGTTCTTCCAGCCAAGTGTCTGGTGATCTTCAAGCCGGTCATTTCTTCACTCCAGTAACAGTTTAAAATCAATGTTCATATGATGAAATCAGTATGCCTCATTCTTGGCAGGTGGGGGTCCACATGACATAATTAAATTACACTTGTTTTTCTTAATTTATAGTTTCCCTCAGTCACCAAACTCCCTTCTTCACACTCTGAGCAGACAAGCAGCACTCAGAGATCGTCCTGAGTTTACACTGTTTGAAAAACAATGATGGATCAGCTTTGCTAGAGCTCAGAAACCAGTTTAAGCTAGCTGCCTAATTATCTAGCTCCAGCTACTCTCAGAGAGTTTGTATATCCCTGTTTAAAACTCAACGTAACTTAACTTGCCTCTTAACTTAAACAGTAATTTTAGTTAATTGTTTTCTGTAAACACAAACTAGACTTTAGAGAGCGACTAACCCTTAAAATCCCGTCACTTACCAAACAAGATTCCAGATGGAGTATAATGTGGGGAAGTGTGAGGTTATTATTCACTTTGGTAGCAAGAATAGAAAAGCAGAATGTTTTTAAAAAACTTGTAAATGTTGATATTCAAAGAGACTTGGGTGTGCTCATACGAGAAACACAGAAATTTAGCACCCAGGTACAGTAAGCAATTAGGAAGGCAAATGGCATGTTGGCCTTTATTGCAAGGCAATTTGAGTACAATAATAAGGAAGTCTTGCTACAGTTGTGCCTGGCTTTGGTGAGACCACATCTGGTGAACTGTGCACAGTTTTGGTCTCCATATTTAAAGAAGAATATACTTTCATTGAAGGCAGTACAGCACAGTTTCAATATATTGGACCCTGGGATGAGAGAGTTGTCCTCTGATGAGGGGCTAAGTAAATTAGATCCATATTCTCTGGAATTTAGATGAAAGAAAGTTTTTTGAAATATACAATATTCTGAAGGGGTTTGACAGGGTAGACATTGAGAGGTTGTTTCCCTTGGCTGAGGAATCTGGAACATGGGGGCAGAGTCTCAGGATAAGGGGCCGATCAGTCAGGACTGAGAGGAGGAGAACTTTCTTCAAAGGGTTGTGAATCTTTGGAATTCTCTACCCCAGAGGGTGATGAATGCTCCACCATTGAATATATTTAAGGCTGAGAGAGACAGGAAATCAAGGGATATGGGAGCAGGTGGGAAAGTGGAGTTGAAAGCGAAGATCACCCACAATTGTGCTGAACGGTGGAGTAGGTTTTAAGGGCTGTATGGTCGACTCCTGCTCCTATTTCTTATGTTGTGTTCGCATTTTAAAGTGAAAACTGCACTATTCCAGTATTTTCTGACATAGGTATAGGAACATCACTGGGATGAGGGAGAGGGCATCTGCAAAAGGCTGAGGAAGTTCAGGCCACATTCTACATGGCAGTGAGGGGGCACAGATGAGAAGACTCAGTTGCCTGAGTGAGAAACATTTGCCGAAGTGAAGTTAGAAATTTGGTGCACGTGGGAATTCGGTGTCGAGGAGGAAGGAAGGGCTCCTTTTCCTAAGTTTTTCAGCCTTGAGCAGTTGGTGAGTCTTCTTCCAAGCTGGGCGAGTCCAACTTTCCATTACTTTAGCTTGAATTATTAACTAATAGACTAATTAAATAAAGGTTGCACAGAGATTCCAGGGTCAGTGGTGTGCTGCAACTGCAACATGCAGGAATCTGTGGAATTCACTAGAAATTCGAGACAATCATGCCTGCAGCTTGCACGACTTTAGCTCAGAATTGCTGATCTGAACACTGAGTTGCAGACATTGTGGAGTATCAGGGAGGGGGGAGAGTTACCTGGACACTTTGTTCCATGAGGCAGTCACCATCCCTTACAGTAGGGAGACCATTAGAGATGGCCAATGGTCAGAGGCAGAATGGTGTGACTGTGAGTGAGGCAGGTAGGGGAAATCAGCATGTAGCGATGGAGGAGCCTCAGCCTCTGACTTTGTCCAGCAGGTACGGGGTCCTTGCTACTTGTGTGGATGAAGAGAAGGATTGTAAGGTGGATGAGCAGACTGACCATGACACCATGGTGAAAGATGCCATTCCAGTGGAGGGAGTGAAGAGGAATGTGGTAGTGATAGGAGACAGTATAGTCAGGGGGATAGATACTGTTCTCTGTAGCCACAACCGGGAGATCCGACAGTTGTATTGCCTGCCCAGTACCAGGGTTAAGGGTATCTCCTTGCAGCTGGAGATGAACTTGGAGTGGGAGGAGGAGAATCCAGTTGCCCGTGGCCCATGTGGAAACCAATGACATAGGTAGAATCAGAAATTATGCTCTGCTTACAGTATTTGAGGAGTTAGGGTGCAAACAAAAACACAGAACACCAAAGGTAATCATCTCCAGATTGTTACCTGAGCCACGTAGAAATTGGCACATGGTCAAGCAGATTCGAGAATTAAATGCGTGGCTCAAAGAGTGGTGTGGGAAGAAAGGGTTTTGATTCTTGGGGCACTGGCATCAGTACTCAGGGAAGAGGGAGCTATTCCATTGGGATCGGCTTCATTTGAACCAGGCTGGAACCAGTGTCCTGGCCAATCACATAACTAGGGCTGTGGACAGGGATTTAAACTTACAGGGAGAGGAGAGTTTGGGTAAAGGAAATGTTAGAAATCCAAAAAGAGAGGTCAGGGCATCAGAACAGGATAGTGATGTGGGTAACTGCCAACAGAATGGGACAGGAAGGGACAGAGAGTTGAACAAAAATTGTACATTGGCAAATAAGGTCATTGCAGGGAATCGAGGTTAAATAAATGAAATTGAAGTTGCTTCATCTGAATGCAAGAAGCATCTGTTGATGAACTAGTGGCATGAATAGAGGTAAATGATCTAGATCTAATTGCCATTACCGAGACATGGTTACAAGGAGATCAAGGTTGGGAAATTATTATTTCAAGGTACACAATATTTTGGACAGACAGACAGAATGGTAAAGGGGGAGGGGTATCCCGGATAGTAAAGGATGACATAAGGACAGTAATAAGAAGGGATCTGGCCTCAGAAGATCATGAAGTAGAATCAATTTGGGTGGAAATTTGGAATAGCAGGAGTCAGAAAACATTGGTTACAGTTACAGGCCCCCTAACAGTAGTTATACTATTGGACAGAGAATTAAATGGGAAATTATTGGAGCATGGGAAAAAGGTAATCTATTATTGTGGGGAACTTTAATTTGCATATACACTGGGACACTCAGGAAGTTAAGGAGAGTATTAGACTAAAAGAAGAGGCTTACAATGTTGCAAAAAAATAGTAGCAAGTCTGAGGATTGGGAGTGTTTTAGAAACCAGCAAAGGGCCACCAAAAAGTTGATAAAAATGGAAAAAATAGAATGAGAGTAAACTAGCCAGCAATATGAAAACAGATTGTAAGAGCTTTTATAAGTACATAAAAAGGAAGAGAGTAGCTAAAGTAGATATTGGTACCTTCGAGGCAGAGACAGGAGAAATCATCATGGGGAAATGGGGAAATGGCAAAGACATTGAACAATATTTTGTGCCTGTCTTCATTGTTGAAGGCACATACCAGAAACAGGCAGTAACCGAGTGGCTAAAAAGAGTGAAGAAATTAAGGATATTGATATCAGCCAAGAAAAAGTATTGGAGAAATTTGATGGACTAAAATCTGACAAGTCACCAGGACCAGATGGCCTACATCCCAGGGTTCTAAAAGAGATAGCAGCAGATAGTGGATGCACTGGTTATGATTTTCCAGAATTCCTTAGATTCAGAAATGGTCACATCAGATTGGAAGTTGGCAAATGTTATGCTGCTTTTCAAGAAAGGAGGTAGAGAGAAAACAGGGACCTACAGACCAGTTAGCCTAACATCAGCCATTGGGAAGATGTTGGAAACGATTATTAAAGAAGTCTTAACATTGCACTTAGAGAAGCATAGTATGATTAGAACAAGTAGTTTTACGAAAGGGAGATCCTGTTTGACAAATTTATTGGAGTTTTTTGAGGATGTAACTAGTAAGGTAGATAAAGAGGAACCAGTATATGTAGTATACGTGGATTTTCAAAAGGCATTTGATAAGGTGCCACGTAAAAGATTAAATGACAAGATGAGGGCTCATGGTGTTGGGGTATTATATTAGCATGGATAGAGGACTGGTTAACAAACAGGAAGCATAGAGTGGGCATAAATGGGGCATTTTCAAGTTGGCAGGCAGTAAATAGTGGGGGTGCCGCAAGGATCAGTGCTGGGGCCTCAGCTATTTACACTCTATATTTGACTTAGATGAAGAGATAGAGAGTAATGTATCTAACTTTGCTGATGATACAAAGCTCGGTGGAAAGGTAAGCTGCGGGGAGGATGTAGAGAGGCTGCAAAGATATAGACAGAGTAGGTCAGTGGGCTTTTGACCCAGCAACAGTGAAGGAACAATGTTTCAGGTCAGGATAGGTGTGTGGCTTGGAGAGGAACTTGCAGCTGGTTGTGTTCCTGTGCATCTTCTGCCCTTGTTCTTCTTGGTGGGAGAGCTCATGGGTTTGGAAGATGCTGTCAAAGGAGCCTTGGTGAATTTCTGCAGTGCACCTTGTAGATGGTAAACCACTGCTGCCACTGTGTGCCAGTGGTGGAGAGAGGGACCATTTAGGGTGGTGGATGGGTGCCAATCAAGTGGGCTGCCTTCTCCTGGATGGTGTCGAGCTTCCTGAGTGTTGTTGGAGCTGCACCAATCCAGGCAAGTGAAGAGTATTCCATCACACCCCTGACTTGTGCCTTGTAGATGGTGGACAGGATTTGGAGAGTCAGGAGGTGAGTTACTCGCCACAGAATTCCCAGCTTCTGATCTGCTCTTGTAGCCACAGTATTTATGTGGCTGGTTCAGTTACGTTTTAGTCAGTGTTGATTCCTGGATGTTAATGGTGGGAGTTTCAGTGATGGTAATGCCAGTTGAGCATCAAGGGGAGATGGTGATATTCTCTCTTGTTGAAGATGGTCATTGCCTGGCCCTTGTGCAGTGTGATTGTTACTTGCCTGTTATCAGCCCATTCACATCCTTGTTTTCAAATTCCTCCCTGCCCTCATCCCTCCCTACATCATCTCCCCCACCCCCTCCACAACCCCAGAGATCTCTGCACTCCTCTAATTCTGGCCTCTTCAGCATTCCTGATTTTAATCACTCCATCAATGGCGGCTGTTCCTTCAACTGCCTGGACCCTAATCTCTAGAATTCCATCCCAAAATCCCTCTGACTCTCTACCTCTCTTTCTTCCTTTCAGACTCCTCAAAACCTACGTTTTGACCAAGATTCTGATAATTTGGCCTAATATCTCCTTATATGGCTGTTGTTTGCTACTACTTGTAAAGTAGCTTGAGATGTTTTATTAAGTTAAAGGTGCTATATTGTTATGAAAGGGGTCTAGAACTAAAACTGGACACAATACTCAATGCTAATAAACAACTCGCCTCCCCAAAGCGGGATACACAAGTTTACTGAAATCCGTTGCCGTAAAAATGATGATGGGGTCATACATGCCGTGTTTGGGTCAGGTTCTGCTGATTTCACATTTTACCCCTCCCCCACCCATTACCATCTCTGCGCATCATGGGGGTGAATATCTAGTTCGGTGTACTAAGATGCACTGCAGCAACTCACCAAGGCTCCTTCGACAGCACCTTCCAAACTCGCAACCTCCACCATCTGGTAGGACAAGTGCAGTGGATGCATGGGAACACCACCACCTGCCAGTTCCCCTCCAAGCTGCACATCCTCCGGACCTGGATCTATATCACTGTTCCTTCACTGTTGCTGGGTCAGAATCCTGGAACTCCCCTCCTGATAGCACTGTGGGCATGCCTGCCCAACACGGAGTGTGGCAGTTCGGAGGGGGCAGCTCGCTACAGCCTTCTCATGGGCAATTGGGGAAGGGCAGTGGATGATGGCCTGGCCAGTGATGTGCACATCCCATTAATGAATAAAAGATAATCATTCTAATTGTGGTAATATTTTCAACTATTGTAAAACTAGTCTGTGAGGAACAAACCTCCTGGAGTCTGGACAGGGTAGACAGGGAAAAATTGTTCCCATTGGTGGAGGGATTGAAAACACGAGGGCACAGATTTAAGGCAACTGGCAAAAGAAGCAATGGCGACATAAGGAAAAACCTTTTTCACACATCGAGTGGTTAAGATCTGGAATGCGCTGCCCGAGAGTGTGGTGGAAGTCGGGTCAATTGAAGCATTCAAAAGGGAATTAGACTGTTTATATGAAAAGGAAGAATGTGCAGGGTTACGGGGAGAAGGTGGGGGAATGGCACTGAGTGAATTGCTCATTCGGAGAGCCGGTGCAGCCACGATGGGCCGAATGGCCTCCTTCTGCGCTGTAACAATTCTGTGATTCTGTGAAAGTGCTTCCATGTTTTTGTCAAATATTTTTGAGGATTCATATTTAAATTATGGAAATGGGTTCATAGAAACATAGAAATATAGAAAATAGGAGCAAGTGTAGGCCATTCAGCCCTTCGTGCCTGCACCGCCATTCAATACGATCATGGCTGATCGTCCAAACTCAGTACCCTGTTCCCGCTTTCTCCCTGTATCCCTTGATTCACATGCCTTAAGATGAATAAACAACAGAAACCTTGGTGACTTGGGGGAGATGTTTACAGAGAGGTGACTTGTCCAGATTTATGAGGGTCAGGAGTTGTTTTGGCTTCTAAGTTATTGTTTTGATTAAGTTGGGGTATGACAGTATTAAAAAGCAGTTGGTTTTGTAGCTGACTGAAAAAGAAACCCCTGGCTCATCTTTTCTGCACGTCTCTAAATAAACTCTGAGAAATCCAGTGTGTCAGCTCCTCTTTCTCTACCTCTTTGTAAAAACCCTGTGAATCCAGAGTGTTACAACTGAAATCCCTGATTCAACATTTCTCCTGGAAATCCGACCAGATTAATTCTCAACAACTCCAGAATGAACTACTCCAGAAAAGATTCCCGTGACCTGTCTCCATATTCCCAGACACCATGCAAAAAGCGACAACTGACATCCATCGAGATCTTCTCTTTTCTCTCAAGAACTAGCAAGTATTTGGTCAAAGTATTCTTTTTTGACTTGTTTTGTAAAAGAGTTGTGCAAAACAAAAATCTCTATTTTTCTTTAACCAGAGTGAGAGTTCACGTGTGTGTGTGTATATGTGTGTATGTGTGCGTGTGCGTGTTTTCGTGTGTGTGTGTGTTTTCGTGTGTGTGTGTGTATATGTATGTGTGTGTTCGTGTGTCCATGTGTGTGTGTCCGTGTGTGTGTGTGTCCGTGTGTGTGTGTGTCCGTGTGTCCGTGTGTCCGTGTGTCCGTGTGTCCGTGTTCGTGTGTCCGTGTGTCCGTGTTCGTGTGTCCGTGTGTCCGTGTGTCCGTGTCCGTGTGTCCGTGTCCGTGTGTCCGTGTTCGTGTGTCCGTGTTCGTGTGTCCGTGTTCGTGTGTCCGTGTTCGTGTGTCCGTGTTCGTGTGTCCGTGTTCGTGTGTCCGTGTGTGTGTGTCCGTGTGTGTGTGTCCGTGTGTGTGTGTTTGTTTGGAGGGGGGAGGGGGGGGTATTTTAAAAAGGGAACTTTCATAATTCAATTTGTGTGTTAATGCTTTGCTTCTTTACTGGATAAGTCTTGTTTTATAATAAACTGATCATTTTGTTGTTTATTAAAGAAACCTGGTTGGTGTATTTTACTCTGGGATAAGGAGTAAAGTACAGGATTGACTGCATCGGTAACTGGGTAAAAATTTAAATATATGTTGTGATCTGTGGAGAAATGGAACTAGAAAAGATAGTGCACTCCTCCTGCCTCAGACGTAACAATATAAATGCGAGTTATTGTTGGTATTCTACAGCATTCATTCCAAAGGAGCTGTGTACTACAATGCCAGTGAGGGTGAATAATTCCATGCACAGAGCTCTAGGCAGATCAACCACTAACAGTCAAGACTGAAAACCACTCTGAGAACTAATGGGAATGGTCAAAATCAGGCAGGAAAATGGTAAGGGCCCAATGGTGCTGCTTCATCTGCTCTGTCAGTTGCTAACATCCTCATGCATCTGTTCTGGATACAGTCTAAGGCTTTCCACAGGCATCAGGAGGGAACCAGGATCTCTTGATAGGATTCAATGCACCCAGTTGGAGAGTGCTGTGCCTAATCTCACTCAGTGTCATTGCTTCCAGTGATTTGCCTTCACCGGAAACTTCAAAACGTGATCTTCTACTGCAGGGACTCTCTGCTGTCACTGGCGGGTGGAGAATCCACAAGGCTAGCCAAGAAGTCTTGGAATCAGTGGGAATCTGGCATCACCATATCTTTGTTAGTTTCCTATGGGTTACATTAGAGTTACAGGAAGAGTTTGATGGAACCCACAATGAAACTTTGGGCTGTACTGTAAATATTTTATTACAGAGAAAGCCAGACAGACATTCATATTTTCACAGAATAATGGTGTTACAGCCAGGTGGACGATGGTGTCGCTGGTTTCCGCTGTTCACTTCCCAACTGACCCCAGACAGTGTTTCTGTATTACTAAAGTTTCAGCCCCTGGGTTTTGTTTTCCAAATAGACAGTGACAGGTTTTCTCATAGGTTTCAAACAAAAGATTAAATATTTATTAAACAATAATCACCCGAAATGTTTTCAACACAACCCATGCGTGCATTTACTCTCACAGGCATACACAAGAGAAGATAGACAGAAGGGAAAGGGGAAGAGATGTTCAGAGTTCAAGGTGTAAAAGCAGGGAACGGCACCAACTTGTTGCACCAAAAACATAAACAAAATTATTGACTGAGCCAGACACGGGGACAATTAATCTGTATATAAAATGTATAAACAACCTAAAGCAGTCAAAACACAGTCCGATTTAAACACATTCCTCACTATTTAGTGAAATACCTGGCATTGTTTTTGCATGCACAAGTAGTCAATGTCTGCCTGCATATTTGAGATAGTGATGTGGAGAATTCGGATTGATGTCCATCGGTCAGGAATGATCTTGATGTCTTTCTTTCCCCTCTCTCACTCTCCCTCTGTGTCCTTCCCTCACCCACCTCCCTCTCTCTTCTATGTCCATCCCATTCCCTTTCTGTGTCCATCCCACGCCCTTTCTGTATCCATCTCACTGTCCTGTGTTCCTCTCTCTTCGCTCTCGCTGTCTCTCCTCACTTTCTCCATCTCTCTCCATCCCGTCTCTGTGTCTATCACTATTTCTGCCTCTCTCTCTCTTCCCCTCCCTCCATCTCATCCCCAACCTGGTGCCGATTCACAGAATCATTACACTGCAGAAGGAGACCATTCAGCCCATTGTGTCTGAACTTGCTCTCTGAAAGAGCAATTACTCAGTTCCATTCCCCTGCCTTCTCCCCGTAACCCTGCACATTCTTCCTTTTCATATAACTGTCTAATTCCCTTTTGAATGCTTCAATTGAACCTGCCTCCACCACATTCTCAGGCAGCGCATTCCAGACCTTTACCACTCGCTGCATGAAAAGTTTTTCCTCATGTCACTTTTGCTTCTCTAACCAAATAATTTCAATCAGTGCCCTCTCGTTCTCGATCCTTTCACGAGTTGGAACAGTTTATCTCCATCTCCTCTGTCCAGACCCCTCATGTTTCTCTTCTCCAAGGAAAACAATCCTAACCTCTCCAATCTACCTTCATAACTGAAACGCCTCATCCCTGGAACCATTCTCGTGAATCTTTTCTGTACTCTCTCCAATGGCCTCATGTTTTTCCTAAATTAGTGTCTTATACAAGTTCAACATAACGTCCATGCTCTTGTACTCTATGCCCCTAATAAAGCCCAAATGCTTTATTAACCACGCTCTCAAACTTCCCTGCCACCTTCAATGACCTTTGTACACCTACACCCAGGTCCCTCTGTTCCTGCATCCCCTTTAGAATTGGTTTACAGGGCTGCCTGACTCTCAGGATGCTCTCTCAGTGCTGTGATGCTGGCTGTGTACTGACCTGCTTCCTGCTCTCCCCTTAGCCTCTCTCTCCCTCTTCCCCACAGCAGCCATTCCCACTCACTCCCTGAATGGTGCAAAAACATCAGCGGCCGTTCCCAGTGCACCTATGCCACGAGCCGCCAATCAGTGCTCACCCCGCCCAGACAGCCCACTGAGCAATCAGACAGGTATCTGCCATCCGTCAGACACAGGTCCCGCCTACCCCCTCTGCCTGACCTACACTTCAATAGGAGAGCCATCAATGAAAGCCGAGCCACAGGCAGCCCACTGTCAGTCAGAGGATTGGCAGGACTGATGGAAACAACTGACATCAATATTATTACCACTGACACTGGTGTCCGTGTGTGGACATGTTGCATCACTGTGTAAAAGTCTGTTGTTGCAGTAAAAACCCATGGGATCCATTCGGAAGGTGAGTGTTGAAGTTGCAGGCCTATTTGCTGGTTGTCTTATATTAGCTGGGTTACTGGAGACTTCTGGCAGTTCATTTCAATTTGAAGACGGTGCTGATTTCTTAGTTCAGTTTTCACAGGGGAAGGAGTGGTTTTTAAAAGACACTTTCTTTTCTGTGCTGTAGATGGCTTGTCTCAGCAGAGGTCAACTGTGTTGGCTGGAACTGATCTCTCTCTCTCTCAGCCTTGCTGTAATTCAAGATGACTTTAGACATTTACTGTGTGGCTGAGGAGAGACCAGACTGATCTTGATGTCTGAAGTTCCGCACTGACAAGACTCCCGCACCACCCCCTCCCCCCCTCAACTCTGTTCCTCAAAACAATTACCTTTTAAGGTGAACTAACAAGTGGTAGCATCGCCCATGTGACTTCAGATTTCAGTTCCTGCTGGGCTGCACAACGGCCTTTCGATTACCCCATTTTGAGGAGATGAGGCTGCTCATACTCCATTGTAATGAAGGTTAGTTGGAGATGAAAAGTGTGAGGAAGGTCTTTGTCTTTGTTTGTTTGAGTCTCGTTCATATCCATGTGTGATTATCTGTCCTATTTCCATACAGATGGGGTTGATTGGTTTTCAGTATTAGTAGACAGTTAGTACAATGTAGGAGGTGGTATGACTCATGTGACTTCTCCTCCATTTTGTTGACAGCCAATGTACCAATCCTTTAAAATTGTTCGAACATTTACAACTTTTCAGTTTGTTTCTGTATTTTCATCGCTACACTTCTCGTGAAATGGAATTCTCAAAGTTCCAACAAAAAAAACACAGATGATTTCAGAAAAATGAAATTAAACTTATTCACTGCAAATCAGGGGCCCTGACATTATCCCCCACATTGCATAAATGTTGGTATTGTTATAAAAGAGTAAATCTTCTGACTCATCATTAATAGCACCACAGGAGGGCTATTGGTATTAAATATAAACATAACAAAACAAGTTATAATGATCCTTACCGTATACTGAAACCAGAATCACAAGTAAGAGTAGCACAATGTGGTGAACCTCTTTCATCTTGAGATCTTAGCAGAAGAATAATCACCTGAGAGAGAGAGAGAGAGAGAGAGAGAGAGAGAGAGAGAGGTGATCATTTCATTATTTGTCATAGATCATATATCTACAGTGCACACATATCATTGCTAAACAGACTGTGTTCCACTTACAAAAGCTTTTAGTCAAATATAAACTCTTTGGGCCTGAAGTATGTTTACATTATATCCTATGAACATTTGTGTGTCTATATTTTTTCATCTGTATGTATTGTTACGTCTCTGACATTTTTCAAAAAATACTATGATTGCTGTGTATTTGAAGAATGATCCTGTAATTAAGGCGATTTGGGCCTTGATGTCTGGTATTAACATTTCCCACTGGGTTGTCATGACTTTCCTCAAGATTTGGTGCCAACAGGAACTGCTTCTCTGATGAATGGAGATCAGTGCACTTGGCCTGTAGAATCCGGTGTGACTACACTGATGGATGAATGCACAATATCTCTGGTAAACCTGGTTTCCCTGGCAGCTCTTCATTAGTCCTTCTCACCCTCTAAAGAGCTCAGACATTGGGGGATTCCCATGGAGAAACCCATTTGCGTCACTGTTGTAGAGGTGAAGGCTGTATTACAATAATTAACACAAATGTTCCTTAGTGCAAAATCAAACTAAAAAAACAAATCATTTAGAGAAATGGACTGAAAATTGTTCAGTCTTCTTGCACAGCTCTTTAAATAAATTTCAGTAAATACCTCAGACCCGAGCAACTCTGGAAGCCACTTTACATGAATGACTAAATCACTTGGAGTAATTCCGGCACAATCACCAGGAAATTATTTAACATCAAACTATTTCTTCCAAATTCAACTGAATATTAAAATGAAACTCCCACTTGTTTTAGGTTCCAAACAATTCTCCCACATGTGAGTGATACACAGAAAGGTGGAGCTCTGACACAAGATATTTCTGTCAAAACGCTCATTCAGTAATGTCTATTTTCCACATGTAAATGGGGCAAAACTAATTAGAAAAAACTGCTCGACTGTTCCTGTCATTCTCCTTGTCTGTTTACCTCTCTCTCTCTCTTTGTTTCACTCACATGCTACTTGCACATCTCTGTTGGTCTCTGTGTTGAGGAGACTTCAGTCCTGTGGTGAATGCTGAGAGAACAAGTGGACATTCCATAGGCTGCCTATGGTTTTCCCTCCAAGAACTTTAGTGATCAGGGTAACAGAGTGAGATGGTACTGGACTAGCAACTCAAAGGTTGTGAATTAAAATCACATCATGGTCTTGTAAATTGTGGGTAATCCCTTAACAGTAACAACACTTGTCATTACATAATGCCTTTCGCACAATAAAAACATCTGAAGGCGCTTCAGAGGGGCATTATAAAAAGAAAAATGACCAAAGCTTGGTCAAAGAGGTAGGTTTTACAGAGTGCCTTAAAAGGAGGAAAGCAAGTTGGAGAGGTGCAGGGAAGATATTCCAGAGGTTAGGTCTTAGGCAACTGGAAGCACGGCCACTGTTGTATATTGTTGTATTATCTGTAAAGAGCTGGGAACTATTTGTTACATGTCAGTGTTCCAGGGGGCCATAATCACGGCGGTACTGGAGGGACATGTGACATGTAATACGACAGCAGTCCTTACCAGGCAGATTGGAAACTGAATAGAATAAACAAAGAGCTTCAACCTTTCCAAGTCTAAAGTGGGATTATTTCGAATTTATGGGAAACTAGGAGACATAACAGCCAACAACCGTGCAGCAATTAAAATCAGGGATGCTCAAGAGGCCAGAATTAGATGAGGTTTGAGACACTAGAGGAGATTACAGAGATAGGGAAGGGTGAGTCCATGAAGTGATTTAAAAACAAGGATTAGAATTTTAAAATGGAGGTTTTTCTTCAGTGGGAGCCACTGTAGATCAGCGAGCAAAGGGGTGAAGTGTGAGTGAGATTTGGTGCAAGTTAGGATATGAGCAGCAAAGTTGGATGATCTCAAATTTACAGAGGGTAGAATGTGGGAGGCCGGTCAGGAATACAATAGAATTCTCAAGTCTGGTGGGAACAAAGGCATGGATGAGGATTTCTGCAGATGAGGTGAAGCAGGGCTCGAGTTGGGCAACAATAATTTTGCTACATAGCATAGGAACATAGGAGTAGGAGTAGGCCATTCAGCCCATCGAACTTGCTCCACTATTCAATATGATCATGGCTGATCTTCCCGTTCAATGCCTTTTTCCCACATTATCCCCGTATCTCTTTATATCATTGGTATTTAGAAACCTGTCAATCTGTGTTTTAAACATACTCAATGACTAAGCTTCCACAGACTTCTGGCATAGAGAATTCCAAAGATTCACAACCCTTTGAGTAAAGAAAATTCTCCTCATCTCTGTCCTAAGTGGCTTCCTCCTTATTTTGAAATTGTGTCCTCTGGTTCTAAACTCCCCAACCAGGGGAAATATCTTCCCTGCAGCTACCCTGTCTATCCCTTTAAGTATTTTGTAGGTTTCAATGAGATCACCTGTCATTCTTCAGAACGCCAGTAAATACAGGCCCAGTTTCCCCAATCTCTCTTTATAGGACAGTCCCACCATCCCGGGAACAAGTCTGATGAACATTTGTTGCACTCCGTCTCTGAAAATAATATCATTCCTAAGGTAAGGGGACCAAAACTGCACACAGTACTCCAGGTGCGGTCTAACCAACATTCTATACAATTGAAGAAAGACTTCACTACTCCTGTACTCAAATCCTCTTGCAATAAAGGCTAACATCCCATTAGCCTTCCTAATTGCTAGCTGCACCTGCATGTTAGCTTTCAGTGACTTACTGAGGAGGACACTCATGACCCTTTGTACATCTACACTTTCTAATCACTTACCTTTTAAGAAATACTCTGCACATCTATTCCTCCTACTAAAGTGGATAACCTCACACATTTCCACATTATATTTCATCTGCCATCTTGCCCACTCACTAAGTCTGTCCAAATCCCCATGAAGCCACTTTGCATCTTTCTCACAATATACACTTCCATCTAGTTTTGTGTCATCTGCAAACTTGGAAATATTACATTTGGTTCCCACATCCAAATGATTGATATGTATTTTGAACAGCTGGGACCCAAGGACTGATCCTTGTGGTATCTATGTTTCAAAGTATCCCACTAGTCACAGCCCGCCAACGTGGGAATGACCTGTTTATTCCTGCTCTGCTTTCTGCCTGTTAACCAATCCTTAATCCATGCCAGTAAATTACTTCCTATCCCGTGTACTTTAATTTTGTTAACCTACCTCCTTTATCAAAGGGGACTTTATCAAAAGCCTTCTGAAAATCCAAGTACACTATGTCCACTGACCCCTTTATTAATTCTGTAAGTAAAATCCTCAAACAACTCCAACAGGTTTGTCAAATGTTATTTCCCATTCATAAATTCACACTGACTCTGCCCAATAAGATTATTATCCAAGTGTCCATTTATCACATCCTTGAGAATAGATTCGAGCATTTTCCCTACTATTGATGCAAGGCTATCAGGTCTGTAATTTGCTGCATTCTCTCTCCCTCCCTTCTTTAATAGTGGGGTAACATTTTCTACCTTCCAATCTGCAGGAATCGCTCCAGAGCTACAGAATTTTGGAAGATAATCACCAATGCATCCAACTTTCTCCATAGCTACCTTTTTCAACACTCTGGGATGTAGAATATCAGGTCCCAGGGACTTATCAGTCTTCAACCCCATTAATTTCTCCGATACAACCTTCTTACTAATACTCATTTCCATCAGTTCCTCATTCTCCCTAATCCCTTGGATCTTTAATTCTGGGAGATTTCTTGTATCCTCCACAGTGAAGACAGACACAAAGTAATCATTTAACTTCTCTGCCATTTCTCTATTCCCCATTATAAATTCTCCCAACTCTGCCTGTAATGGACCCACATTTGTCTTAGCCAAATGTTTCCTTTTTACGTACCTGTAGAAGCTTTGAGAGCCGTTTTTATGTGTTCTGCTAGTATACATTCATATTCAAGTCTCCCTTTCCTTATCAGTTTCTTTGTCCTCATTTGTTGTATTCTAAAATCTTCCCAATCCTCAGGTTTACTACTATTTCTGGCAACTTAGCTAGTCTAATGGTTACCATGAAACAATTGTCGATTGTTGTAAAAACCCATTTGGTTCACTAATGTCCTTTCGGGAAGGAAATCTGCCTGTCCTTACCTGGTCTGGTCTCCATGTGACTCCAGACCCACAGCAATGTGGTTGACTCTTAAATGCCCTCTGAAATTCAAGTTCAAGGGCATTTAGGGATGAGCAATAAATGCTGGCCTAGCCAGTGACGCCCACATCGCACAAACGAATAAAAAAAACTTTAGAAAAACTTTTCTTTTAATCTCATACAATCCTTAACTTTCTTTGTTAGCACGGTTGACTGATTTTTCTTTTTGGGTTTTTGTGTCTTGAAGGAATATATTGTTGCTGTAAATTATATAATAATTCTTTAAAGACTATCTATTGTCGATGTACTATGATACCTTTTATTGTATTTTCCCATTCCACCTCAGCCAATTTGCCCCTCAAGCCTTCATAATTTCCTTTGTTCAAATTTAACACCCTGGCTTCAGAATGAACTACCTCACTTTCAAACATAATGTAACATTTTCTATCATATTATAGTCACTCATCCCCAAGAGTTCTTTTACAACAAGATTATGAATTAGCCCTTTCTCATTACAAATGCTACATCTCAAAAAGTCTGTTCTCTAGTTGGTTCCTCAACATACTGCTCTCGAAAACCATTCTTAACACACTCCAGAAACTCATCCTCCACAGTATTAGTGCTCATTAGATTTACCCAGTCTATATGCAGATTGAAGTCACCCATGAATACTGTATTACACTTGCTACATGCTTCTCTAATCTCCTGATTAATATCATGCCCTACACTGCTACTATTGTTTGGTTCTCTATAAAGGCTTTTTGGGGTCCTGCTTTTTAATTTCCTTCCTAACTCCCTAAAGTCTGCTTTCCAGGACTTCATCTCTCTTACTACCAATGTCATTGGTACCAATGTGGACCACGATCTCTGGTTGTTGACCCTCCCCCAGAAGAATGTCCTGCAGCAGCTCCATGACATCCTTGACCCTGGCACCAGGGAGGCAACACACCATCCTGGAGTCACGTTTACTCCTGCAGATGTGTTTGTCTGGGACACAAGGTGCATCCATGACTTCCCACATACCAAAGGAGGCACATTCCACTGGCCGAACTGACCTGCCAAAACGTAACTTTGAAAACTATTTATTAAATTTAAAATAGTAGAATAACTTACCAATTATTCACCAATCAGCTTATTCCCCTGTACCAAACTAAGAGCCAGCTACTGGAGGCTGAAAAAAGGTAGAAGAAAGAAAGAAGGGAGCATCTTCCTCAAACTCCCACTTTACACTCAGTACAGAAAAAGCAGCACTGAGGAAGCCCTGCTTTTACACTTTTATACTTTCTGATAAGACCCCTTTCCAATCCTGAGTGGCGTGAAACAGGGCTGTGTTCTCACACCTACACTGTTTGGGATCTTCTTCTCCCTGCTGCTCTCACATGCGTTCAAGTCTTCAGAAGAAGGCATTTTCCTCCACACAAGATCAGATGGCAGGTTGTTAAACCTTGCCCATCTAAAAGCGAAAACCAAAGTACGGAAAGCCCTCATCAGGGAACTCCTCGTTGCTGACGATGCTGCATTAACATCTCACACTGAAGAGTGTCTGCAGAGACTCATCGACAGGTTTTCGGCTGCCTGCAATGGAATTTGGCCTAATCATCAGCCTCAAGAAAACGAACATCATGGGACAGGACGTCAGAAATGCCCCATCTATCAATATCGGCGACCACACTCTGGAAGTGGTTCAAGGGTTCACCTACCTAGGCTCAACTATCACCAGTAACCTGTCTCTTGATGCAGAATTCAACAAGCACATGGGAAAGGCGTCCGCTGCTATGTTCAAACTGGCCAAGAGAGTGTGGGAAAATGGTGCACTGACACAGAACACAAAAGTCCAAGTGTATCAAGCCTGTGTCCTCAGTTCCTTGCTGTACGGCAGCGAGGCCTGGACAACGTACGATAGCCAAGAGCGACGTCTCAATTCATTCCATCTTCGCTGCCTCCGGAGAATCCTTGGCATCAGGTGGCAGGACCGTATCTCCAAAACAGAGGTCCTCGAGGGGGCCAACATCCCCAGTATGTACGCTCTACTAAGCCAGTGGCACTTGAGATGGCTTGGCCATGTGAGCCTCATGGAAGATGGCAGGATCCCCAAGGACACATTGTACAGCGAGCTCGTCACTGGTACCAAACCCACCGGCCTTCCATGTCTCTGCTTTAAAGACGTCTGTAAACGCGACATGAAGTCCTGTGACATTGATCACAAGTCGTGGGAGTCAGTTGTCAGCAATTGCCAGAGCTGGCGGGCAACCATAAAGGCGGGGCCAAAGCGTGGCGAGTCGAAGAGACTTAGCAGTTGGCAGGAAAAAAGACAGAAGTGCAAGGGGAGAGCCAGCTGTGTAACAGCCCCGACAACCAATTTTATCTGCAGCACCTGTGGAATTGGCCTCCATAGCCATTCCAGGCACTGCTTCACAAACCACTGACCACCTCCAGGCACTTACCCATTGTCTCTCGAGACAAGGAGGCCAAAGAAGAAGCAGAAAAGACTTTCTGATAAACAACTGATTCAAGCTTCTGAAAACCAGTTTAAGCCAGTGACCTAAGCAACTAGCTGCAACTACCCATCATGTCTGCACTAGCTCTCCGAAAGAACAATTCACTTAGTCCCATTCTCCTGCCTTCTCCCTGTAACCCTGCACATTCTTTCTTTTCATATAACAGTCTAATTCCCTTTTGAATGCTTCAATTGAACCTGCCTCCACCACACTCTCAGGCAGCGCATTCCAAACCTTAACCACTCGCTGCGTGAAAAAGTTTTCCTCATGTCATTTTTGCTTCTCTTACCAATTACTTTAAATCTGTGCTCACTCGTTCTCGAACCTTTCACGAATGGGAACAGTTTCTCCCGATCTAGAAAGGAAGGTTTATTTTATATTGTTTCTCCATGTTCTTCCTACCAAAATGAATCACTTCACATTTCTCTGCATTGAACTTCATCTGCAACCTGTCTGCCTTTTCCACCAACTTGTCTATGTCCTTTTGAATTCTACACTATCCTCCTCACAGTTCACAATGCTTCCAAGTTTTATATCATCTGCAAACTTTGAAATTGTTCTCTGTGCACCAAGGTCTAGGTCATTAATATGTACAGCAGGAAAAGCAAGGGTCCCAACACTGACCCTGGGGAACTCCACCACAAACCTTCCTCTAACCACTACTCTTTGTTTCCTGTCACTCAGCCAATTCCATATCCATGTTGTCACTGTCCCTTTTATTCCATGAGCTATAACTTTGCTCACAAGTCTGTTGTGTGGCACTGGATCAAACCCTTTTTGTAAGTCCATGTACTCAGACAAATGTTGCCTCGATGTCAAGGGCAGCAAGTCTTTCTGCTGACAGTCAGCTCCTATATCCATGTCTGGATCAAGGATGCAATAGGACCTGGAGCAAAGTGGTTCTGGTAGAACCTGAACTGGGCATCAGCAAGCAGGTCATGGAGAAAGTTCTCCAGTGGTTAGAGTCATAACTGACACACAAGATGATTTTTCTAGTTCTTAAGGGCTTATCACGAAAATCCCAGGATATCTCTGCCAGAGTTCCACAGGACAGCATTCTTAGCCCAACCACTTGCAGCCTCTTCATTAATGACCTCATTCTGTCACACTGTCAGCAGTGAGGATGGTGACTGATGATTCTAAATGTTCAGCTCCATTCATAACTGCTCCTAAACAGACAATACCAGTCGAGAAGATCTGGTGGACAAACAAGTGCCAAATAACATTCATACCACAGAACTGATTAGATTAATTGACTCAATGGTTTGCCCACACATTTACAGACCTCCATTCATCAGAGGAGGGGTAACAAATCTCAAAGGTGGTGATGACAGTCCAATACTTTACCCAGTTCTGATGTAAGGTCATTAACCTGAAACGTTAACTCAGTCTCTCTCTCCACAGATGCTGCCAGACTTTATTTCCAGCATTTTCCATCTTTATTTCAAATTTCCAGCACCTGCAGTATTTTGCTTTTGCACTAAATAGTGTTTTTTTTTATTATTTGTCCACGAAATGTCAGCTTCACTGGCAAGGCCAGTATTTATTGTCATATGTAAAGGCCTGACTCACCTTTCCCTTACACACAGGCAGTGAGAAAAAAACACAGACTTGCATTTCTATAGCACCTTTCACGACCTCAGGACCATCTTAAAATTTCATTGGCTGTCACTGTCCTCACTGTAGTTTGTAGGAAACGCAGCAGCCAAGTTGCACACAGCAATCTCCGACAAACAGCAATGTGATAATCAGCAGATCATGTGTTTTTTGGGATGTTGATTGAGGAATAAATATTGGGCAGGACAGAGAGGATAACTCTCCTGCTCTTCTTCAAAACCGTGCCAGGGGATCTTTTATATCCACCTGTGAAAGCATAGGAACATAGGAAGAAAGGAACAGGAGTAGGCCATTCAGCCCCTCAAGCCTGTCCCGCCATTCAATGAGATCATGGCTGATCCGCGGCCTAACTTCATATACCTGCCTTTGGCCCATATCACTTAATATCTTTGCTTAACAAAAATCTATCTATCTCAGATTTGAAGTTAACTGTTCTAGCTTCAACTGCTGTTTGTGGGAGAGAGTTCCAAACCTCTACCACCCTTTGCGTGAAGAAGTGCTTCCTAACATCTCTCCTGAACGGTCTGGTCCTAATTTTTAGACTATGCCCCCTAGTTTTAGAATCTCCAACCAGTGGAAATAGTTTATCTTTATCTAGCCTGTCTTTTCCTGTTAATATCTTGAAGACTTCGATCAGATCACCCCTTAACCTTCTAAATTCTAGCAAAAACAGGCCTAATTTGTGTAATCTCTCCTCGTAACTTAACCCCTGTAGTCCAGGTATCATTCTTGTAAACCTACATTACGCTCCCTCCAAGGCCAATATATCCTTCCGAACGTGCGGTGCCCAGAACTGCTCACAGTACTCCAAGTGGGGTCTAACCAGGGTTTTGTACAGCTGCAGCATAACCTTTGTATCTTTATACTCCAGTCCTCTAGATATAAAGGTCAGCATTCCATTAGCCTTTTTGATTATTTTCTGCACTTGCTCATGGCATTTTAAAGATCTATGTACCTGAATCCCCAAGTCTCTTTGGACATCCACTGTACTTAACCTCTTCCCATTTAGAAAGTACCCTGCTCTATCCTTTTTTGGTCCAAAATGGATAATCTCACACTTGCCTGCATTGAAATCCATCTGCCACAGTTTTGCCCACTCACCTTGTCCGTCAATATCTCTTTGCAATTTTATGCTATCATCTAGACTGTCTACAATGCCGCCTAACTTTGTATCATCAGCAAATTTGGATATATGACTTACTATGCCATCATCCAAGTTGTTAATAAATAATGTGAATAATTGAGGCCCCAACAAAGATCCCTGTAGGATACCACTAATCACACCCTGCCAATCGGAGTACTTATCCATTATCCTCACTCTCTGTCACCTACCACTCAACCAACTTCCTAACCATGTCAACAATTTACCCTCAACTCCATGGGCTTCTACCTTAGTTAACAGTCTCTTATGTGGGACTTTATCAAATGCCTTCTGGAAGTCCAGATAAATAACATCCATAGACATTCCCCTGTCCACTACCTTAGTCACCTCTTCAAAAAATTCAATGAGATTTGTCAGGCATGACCTTCCCGTCATGAATCCATGCTGGCTGTCCCTGATTAACTGAAATTTTTCTCGGTGTTCGGTCACCCTATCCTTGATTATAGACTCCAACAACTTGCCCACCACAGATGTCAGGCTAACTGGTCTGTAACTTCCTTGGTTCCCCCTTTCACCCTTCTTAAAAAGTGGAGTGACATGTGCAACTTTCCAATCCAGAGGCACCACTCCTGAATCTAGGGAACTCTGAAAGACTATAGTTAGGGCATCTACAATGTGCTCCCCTACTTCCTTTAACACCCTCGGATGGAAACCATCAGGTCCTGGGGATTTCTCACTCTTTAGTTCCATTACTTTCCTTGTTACTAATGTTTTACCTACGTTAACTATATTAAGTCCCTGTCCCCTATCGGCTATCAATTTTTTTGGGACTTCCGGCAAGTTATCCTTCTTTTCAACTGTAAATACTGAGGCAAATTAATTGTTTAACATGTCTGCCATTTCCCCATTATCAATGACAATATCTCCATTTTCAGCTTTTAGTGGGCCTACATTGCTCTTGACCACCCACTTTCCCTTTATGGAACTGTAAAATTTCTTCTTATTGATTTTGATGTCCCTTGCAAGTTTCCTTTTAAAATCTCTTTCAGTAGCTCATCTAAGCTGCTTTGCGACCCTTTGCTGGTCTTTGTGTTGATCCCATTGGGCTGGATCTGTGCTGCATTTTGCATTTTTGTAAGCCCTTTCTTTTTGTTTTATGCTATCCCTAATCTCTTTAGTTGTCCATGGCTGTTTTTTCTGTGAAGTGGAGCTTTTTCCTCTCAGGGATATATACTCACTCTGTATTTCGTTAAATGTTTCTTTAAATATTCTCCACTGTTCTTCAGTCGTTTGACCCATTAACAGATCTACCCAGTTTACCGTGGACAGTGTCTGTCTCATCCCAGTAAAGTCAGCCTTACCCAAGTCCAAAATTCTAGTAGCTGATTCGTGCTTTTCACAGAGCAGATGCGACATTGGCATCTCATCAGAAAGACCGCACTTCTGACAGTGCAGCACTCACTCAGTCTTCCACGGAGTATCAGCCTAGATTTTTCTGCTCAAATCTCTGGAGTGGAACTGACTCAGAGGCGAGTGTGTTACCAACTGAGACACAGCTGACACTTCATGGAACAGGTTATTCAACTCCACACTGATTGGTTATTTGTTTCTAATCTCATCTCTGTAATTTATTTTAATCGATTTGTCACACTCGAAGAAATTGACTGCCCAGGGTGAAGAGGTCACATTACGTTTGAGTGGGAAACCTATAGCTGATGGAGTTCAATGTGGAGAAGTACAAGGTCATCCACTACAGAATCTAAAAAGACAAATCTGAATATTTGCTTCATGGTGAGAGTCAAGGAGCTGTGGAGCAGCAAAAGGGTTTGGGTGTCCATGCACACAAATCACTAAAAGCTAACACACAGGTACAAAATTCAGTCAAAAAGTCTAATTAAATGATGTATTTCATCTCAAAAGTGTTAGAACACAAATGGAGGAAGTGATGCTTCAATTGTACAGTGTTGGTCAGACTCTATCTGGAGGACTGGGTTGAGTTTTGGGCACTACACCTCATGAAAGATATACTGGCCTGGGGTTTGGTGTTGATCACTGATTCACTAGAATGGCACCAGGGCTTAAAGGGTTAAATTATGATCACTAGTTGTATAAACTTAGTTTGCATTTCCTTTGAGTTCTGTAGGTTGAAGGGTGATCCAATCAAAGTACTGAAAATGATAAGGAATCTGATAAATACAGAGAAACTATTTTCTCTGGTGGGAGAATCCAGAAGAAAACATAATCTTAAAATTAGACATAAGCCATTTAGGACTGAAATCTCCAGAAGCCTTTTGCAAACTAAGAGTAGTGGAAATCAGAAGCTCTCCTGAAAGGCACCTTATGTTTGGTAAATTTAAATTTTCAAGACTGAGATTGATTGATTTTTGTTGGGTAAGGGTATCGAGTGATATGGAGCAAAGGTGAGTAAATAGATTTGAGATACAGATCAGCTGTGATCTAATATAATGGTGACAGGCTCAAGGAGCTGACTGTCCTATTCCTGTTCATATATTTAACACTGGATCACTCTTCACAAGCACATCATTCACTGTGTTTCAGGCTTTAAATGTTCTTTACTGAAAAAAGGCATACTGGGAAGAGAAGATCAACATTGCAAACACCTAGCAATAACTATGGACATTTGTCTTCCCAAGGTCTGGGTGAGCAGAGAACCAGATGCAAGGACACCTGCAGTTAACATGTACAAAGAACAATACAGCACAGGAACAGGCCATTCGGCCCTCCAAGCCTGCGCCGATCTTGATGCCTGCCGATACTAACACCTTCTGCACTTCCGGGGCCCAAATCCCTCTATTCCCTTCCTATTCATATATTTGTCAAGATGTCTCTTAAACGTCGCTACCGTATCTGCTTCCACCACCTCCCCTGGCAGCAAGTTCCAGGCACTCACCACCCTCTGTGTAAAAGACTTGCCTCGCACATCCCCTCTAAACTTTGCCCCTTGCACCTTAAACCTATGTCCCCTAGTAACTGACTCTTCCACCCTGGGAAAAAGCTTCTGACTATCCACTCTGTCCATGTCGCTCATAACTTTGTAAACCTCTATCATGTCGCCCCTCCACCTCCGTCGTTCCAGTGAAAACAATAAGAGTTTTTCCAACCTCTCCTCATAGCTAATGCCCTCCAGACCAGGCAACATCCTGGTAAACCTCCTCTGTACCCTCTCCAAAGCCTCCACGTCCTTCTGGTAGTGTGGCGACCAGAATTGCACGCAATATTCTCAGTGTGGCCGAACTAAGGTTCTGTACAGCTGCAACATGACTTGCCAATTTTTATACTCCATGCCACGACCGATGAAGGCAAGCATGCCATATACCTTCTTGACTACCTTATCCACCTGCGTTGCCACTTTCAGTAACCTGTGGACCTGTACGCCCAGATCTCTCTGCCTGTCAATACTCCGAAGGGTTCTGCCATTTACTGTATACCTCCCACCTGCATTAGACCTTCCAAAATGCATTACCTCACATTTGTCCGGATTAAACTCCATCTGCCATTTCTCCGCCCAAGTCTCCAACTGATCTATATCCTGCTGTATCCTCTGACAATCCTCATCATTATCTGCAACTCCACCAACCTTTGTGTCATCTGCAAACTTACTAATCAGACCAGATACATTTGCCTCCAAATCATTTATATATACTACAAACAGCAAAGGTCCCAGCACTGATTCCTGCAGAACACCACTAGTCACATCCCTCCATTCAGAAAAACACCCATCCACTGTTACCCTCTGTCTTCTGTGACTGAGCCAGTTCTGTATCCATCTTGCCAGCTCACCTTTGATCCCGTGTGAGTTCACCTTTTGCACCAGTCTACCATACGGGACCTTGTCAAAGGCTTTACTAAAGTCCATAGAGACAACATCCACCGCCCTTCCCTCATCAATCATCTTCGTCACTTCCTCAAAAAACTCAATCAAATTAGTGAGACACGACCTCCCCTTCACAAAACCATGCTGTCTCTCGCTAATAAGTTTGTTTGTTTCCAAATGAGAGTAAATCCTGTCCCGAAGAATCCTCTCTAATAGTTTCCCTACCACTGACGTAAGGCTCACCGGCCTATAATTTCCTGGATTATCCTTACCACCCTTCTTAAACAAAGGAACAACATTGGCTATTCTCCAGTCCTCTGGGACCTCACCTGTAGCCAATGAGGAAGCAAAGATTTCTGTCAAGGCCCCAGCAATTTCTTCCCTTGCCTCCCTCAGTATTCTAGGGTAGATCCCATCAGGCCCTGGGGACGTATCTACCTTAATGCTTTGCAAGACACCCAACACCTCCTCCTTTTTGACAATGAGATGACTAAGACTATCTGCACTCCCTTCCGTAGGCTCATCATCCACCAAGTCCTTCTCTTTGGTGAATACTGATGCAAAGTACTCATTTAGTACCTCGCCCATTTCCTCTGGCTCCATACATAGATTCCCATCTCTGTCCTTGAGTGGGCCAATCCTTTCCCTAGTTACCCTCTTGCTCTTTATATATGTATAAAAAGCCTTGGGATTTTCCTTAATCCTGTTTGCCAATGACTTTTCATGACCCCTTTTAGCCCTCCTAACTCCTTGCTTAAGTTCCTTCCTACTGTCTTTATATTCCTCAAGTGCTTCGTCTATTCCTAGCCTTCCAGCCCTTACAAATGCTTCCTTTTCCTTTTTGACTCGGCTCACAATATCCCGCGTTATCCAAGCTTCCCGAAACTTGCCAAACCTGTCTTTCTTCCTCACAGGAACATGCTGGTCCTGGATTCTAATCAGCTGACGTTTGAAAGACTCCCACATGTCAGATGTTGATTTACCCTCAAACAGCCGCCCCCAATCTAAATTCTTCAGTTCCTGCCTGATAGTGTTATAATTAGCCTTCCCCCAATTTAGCACCTTCACCCGAGGACTACTCTTATCCTTATCCACAAGTACCTTAAAACTTATGGAATTATGGTCACTGCTCTCGAAATGCTCCCCCACTGAAACTTCGACCACCTGGCCGGGCTCATTCCCCAATACCAGGTCCAGAATGGCCCCATCCCTAGTTGGACTATCTACATACTGTTTCAAGAAGCCCTCCCGGATGCTCCTCACAAATTCTGCCCCATCCAAGCCCCTAGCACTAAGTGTGTCCCAGTCAATATAGGGGAAGTTAAAATCACCCACCACTACAACCCTGTTACCTTTACATCTTTCCAAAATCTGTCTACATATCTGTTCCTCGACCTCCCACTGGCTGTTGGGAGGCCTGTAGTAAACCCCCAACATCGTGACTGCACCCTTCCTATTCCTGAGCTCTACCCATATTGCCTCGCTGCATGACCTCTCTGAGGTGTCCTCCCGCAGTACAGCTGTGATATTCTCCTTAACCAGTAATGCAACTTCCCCACCCCTTTTACATCCCCCTCTATCCCGCCTGAAGCTTCTAAAGCCTGGAACATTTAGCTGCCAATCCTGCCCTTCCCTCAACCAAGTCTCTGTGATAGCAACAACATCATATTTCCAAGTACTAATCCAAGCTCTAAGTTCATCTGCCTTTATTGTTATACTTCTCGCATTGAAACAATGCAGGACTGGTACAGCCAGAGGCAGTACTGTCAGAAACAGCCTCAAGTCTGTCTCTATCTGCTTCTGGGTTTGCTGCAGTGCCCTTATCACTTATTTAGATTTTTATACCAGATATTTTCCCTGGTTCAACAGCACCCACCCTCCCATATGTGGACTTTGGTGTTCTCTGAAGTACAATTGTTATCTTTCATAAAAGAGAGCAAACATAAAAGGGAATCTAAAGGTCTAGCTAATATAAAAGGGAATTCAAAGGTCTAGCTAATATAAAAGGGAATTCAAAGGTTGTTTATAGGCATATTAACAGTAAATAGTTGTTCAAGGTGTGGTGAGGCTGATTAGGGACCAATGTGGAGAACTATCAGTGGAGGCAGAAGGAATGGTCAAGGTAGTAAATGATCACTTTCCATCGATGTTTACCAAGGAAGAGGACTTTGCCAAAGCTATGGTAAATGAGGAAGTTGCCGGGATATTGGACGAGATAAAAATAAATCAAGAGGAGGTACAAGAAAGGCCGGTGGTACTTAAAGTGGATAAGTTACACAGTCCGGATGGGATTTATTCCAGGTTGCTGAGGAAAGTAAGGGTAGAAACTGCGGAGGTTCTGGACACAATTCCAATTCTCCTTAGATAACAGGATGGTGCCAAAGGACTGGAGGATGGAAAATTTTGAACCCTTGTTCAAAAAAAGTGAAGAATAAACCTGGAAATTACCGGACACTCAGTTTAATGTTGGTGGTGGGAAAGCTTTTAGAAACAAGAATCCAGGAGAAAATTAATGGCCACTTGGACAAGCATGGACGAATAAAAGGAGAGAACATGGATTTGTTAAGGACAAATAATGTTTGACCAATGTGTTTGAGCTTTTGGATGAGGTAACAGTGAGGGTGAGGGCAGTGCAGTTAATGTTGTGTATATGGACTTTCAAAAGATGTTTGATAGATTCATACATATTAGGCTGGTTAGAAAAATTGAAGCTCATGGGATCAAAGGGGCATCAACAGCAGCGTGGATACAAAATCAGTGAAGGGATAGGGGAGATGGTGGCCCAGTGGGAATGTCACTGAACTTGTATTCCAGAGGCCCAGGCTAATGACCTGGGGACATGGGTTCAAATCCCACCAGGGCAGCTGGTGGAATTCAAAGTTAATTAATAAATTCAATTAACAAAACAATCTGGAATTGAAAGCTAGTCTCAGTAATGATTGACAGTGAACCTATCTGGTTGACTCTTAACTGCCCTCTGAAATGGCTGAGAAAGCCACTCAGTTGTCAAGGATAATTAAGGATGGACAACAAATACTGGCCTTACCAACAGCACCCACATCCCATGAAAGAATAATAAAACAAAGAGTTGTGGTGAATGGCTGTTTTTCTCTCTGGAGAGAGATATACATAATAACATTCACCAAGGTTCAGCACCAGGGCCACTGCTATTCCTGATATACAAATATACTGAGGGGTACAGGGCATAATCGCAAAATCTCCAGATGACACAAAACTTGAAAGTACAGTAAACAAGGAGGAAGTTAGTAATAGACTTCACAATCACTCAGACATGCTGGTCAAATGGGCAGACACATGGCAGGTGAAATTCAAGTCAGAAAAGTGTGAGGTGATACATTTTAGTTGGAAGAATGAGGAGGAGAGACCGTACATAAAAAACGACACAATTTTAAAGGAAGTGTAAGAACAAAGACACCTGGGGCCGGTATTTATTGTAGGTACCGGGGGTCTCGCTTGCCAGCTGAAAAGCCAGCAAGAGCCTCCTTTCGGGAAGGCCCGCCAAATTAAGTGCCAATTAGGTACTTAAGCACAGAGCGGCAGGTCTTCCCCAGGATCAAGGGCCCTGGGGGCAGAAGTCCTACTCATCGAGAGCTGCAGGTCAATCAGAGGACAGCACCGGGGAGGCAGTGACTGCTGTGAGAAAGACACCCACCCGAGACCTAGGTCGGTGCTAAATCCCAGACTCAGATCAGTGTTAGAGTCATAGAGAGATACAGCACTGAAACAGGCCCTTCGGCCCACCGAGTCTGTGCCGACCATCAACCACCCATTTATAGTAATCCTACATTAATCCCATATTCCCTACCACCAACCTGCACTAGAGGCAATTTACAATGGCCAATTTACCTATCAACCTGCAAGCCTTTGGCGGTGGGAGGAAACCAGAGCACCCGGCAAAAACCCCCGCGGTCACAGGGAGAACTTACACACTCTATACAGGCAGTACCGAGAACTGAACCCGGGTCACTGGAGCTGTGAGGCTGCGGTGCTAACCACTGCGCCACTGTGACGCCCCCAGTGATGGTGGGAGGGGTTACACGGGGTGGGGTTGTGGGGGGTTTGGTAGCAAGGGCAGGGGGTTAGCTTTCAGGGGGCCCCACCTTTCCCAATGCTGGGTCCGTTGATCAGGCACTGAGTGCCACTGAACGAGGGACTCCTCCCCCAGGCCTGCCTGCCGCTGGGTTATTGCCCCTTAAGGGCATCAATTGGTGATGGGGCAGGAAGGCCATCCACGGGCCTACCCACCACAGACTTAATCAGGATAAAGGTGGGAATGTAGCAGGGTCGCCATCCCCCAGCATCCCGCCTGATAAAATCCTTTCCCCACCTCCAAACACCATCAGGAAGAGCATAAAATCCAGCCCAGGGTGTTGGTACACAAAACTTTAAAGGTGGAAAGACAGGATAACAAAACAGTTAATATATTATACAGGATCCTGGGCTTTATAAATAGTCAGGAAGTTATTCTCAAGCTGTATAAAACACAAGTCCGGCCCCAGTTGGAGTATTGTGTTCAATACTGGGCATCACACTTTAGGAAAGTCATTAAAGCTTTGGAGAGTGAACAGAAGAGAATGGTTCCAAGGATGAAGGATTACAGTTCAGTGAATTGAATAGAGAAGCTGTTCGTCTCAGAGCAGAGAGGATGGAGGAGATTTGATAAAGGTGTTTAAAATAATGCAGGATTTAGATCGAGAAAATAAAGAGAAACTGTTCCGCAAGCTGAAGGAATGATAACTAGTGGGAACAGATTCAAGGTGATTGGCCAATGAATAATTGAAAAAATAACAAAGAATGGTTACAGCACAGGAGGAGGCCATTCAGCCCATTGTGTCCATGCTGCCCCTCTGCAAGAGCAACTCAGTGGCATTTCCAAAGGGCCAGTACTAGGACCACCAATTTTCCTGATATATATTAATAAATTAGACTTGGGTGTACAGGGCACAATTTCAAAGTTTACACATGACATAACTTGTAAATATTGTGAACTGTGAGGAGGACAGTGACAGACAGACTGGTGAAATGGGCAGACATGTGGCAGATTAACTTTAATGCAGAGAAATGTGAAGTGGTACATTTTGGAAGGAAGAACGAGGAGAGGCAATATAAACTAAAGGATACAATTCTAAAGGGGTGCAGGAATAGAGGGATCTTGGGATATATGTGCATAAATTATTGAGGCACCAGGCCAAGTTGAGAAAGTGGTGAAAAAGGCATGTGAAATCAGAGGTTTCTAAATAGAGGCATAGGTTTTTCCTTGTCTTGTAGTTCCATTTGAATTTAAAGTACTGCTGTAGATTATCCTTTTCTATTCCATTTAGTACCTGAGCTCAGATCAGAGACTGAGGAACTGCCCTGTAGATGAGGAATGATCTGATCGAGGTGCTGTCCATCACCATCTTCTGAAGACAATTTGACACGGACATTGAAGATGGTCTTTGCAACACTGTTCACATCCTGAGGATGTTGTAATGAACTTTTGTAAAACACTGGCTCAGCCTCAACAACAGCTGATATTTGATAGAGCATCTTTCATAGAATGAAAGCCAACCCCCTGCCCTTGCTACCAAACCCCCTACAACCCCTCCTCGCGCAACCCCTCCCACCATCACTGGGGGCGGCATAGTGGCGCAGTGGTTAGCACCGCAGCCTCACAGCTCCAGTGACCCGGGTTCAGTTCTGGGTACTGCCTGTGTGGAGTTTGTAAGTTCTCCCTGTGACCACGTGGGTTTCCGCCGGGTCCTCCGGTTTCCTCCCACAGCCAAAGACTTGCAGGTTAATAGGTAAATTGGCCATTATAAATTGCCACTAATGTATGTAGGTGGTAGGAGTATGGTGGGGATGTGGTAGAGAATATGGGGTTAATGTAGGATTAGTATAAATGGGTGGTTGCTGGTCGGCACAGACTCGGTGGGCCGAAGAGCCTGTTTCAGTGCTGCATCACTAAATAAATAAATAAAACATCCAAAGGCAATTTACAGGAGCATTATAAAACAAAGTATGACACCGAGCCACAGAAGGAGATATTAGGTCAGATGACCAAAAGCATGGTCAATGAGGTAGGTTTTAAGGAGTGTCTCAAAGGAGGAAAGCGAGGTGGAGAGGTGTAGGGAGGATATTCCAGAGCTTGGACCCTTGGCAACTGAAAGCACAGTCCACCAATGGTGGAACAATTAAAACCAGGGTTACACAAAAGGCCAGAATTAGAGGGGCACAGATATCTCGGAGGGTTATGGGACTGGAGGAGATTATAGAGATAGGGAAGGACGAGGCCATGGAGGGATCTGAAAAAAAAGATGAGAATTTTAAAATCAAGATGTTGCTTGACCAGGAGCCAATGTAGCTCAGTGAGCACAGGGGTGTTAGAGGAATGGGATTTGGTGCAAGTTAAGACAGGGGCAGCAGAGTTTTGGATGACCTCAAGTTTACAGAGGGTAGAATGTGGGAGACCAGTCAGGAATAGTCAAGTCTAGAGGTAACAAAGGCATGAATGAGGGTTGCAGCAGCAGTTTAGCTGAGATGGGGCGAAGTCAGGCATTGATTTGGAGGTGGAAATAGGCAGTCTTAATGATGAGACAAAAGGAGATCGGAAGCTCATCTCCAAGTTATTTTTTATTCATTCATGGGATGTGGGCATCGCTGGCCAGGCAAACATTTATTGCCCATCCCTAATTACCCTTGAGAAGGTGGTGGTGAGCTACCTTCTTGAACCGCTGCAGTCCTTGTGGGGTAGGTACACCCACAGTGCTGTTAGGAAGCGAGTTCCAGGATTTTGACTCAGGACAGTGAAGGAACGGCGATATAGTTCCAAGTCAAGATGCTGTGTGACTTGGCGGGGAACTTGCAGGTGGTGGTGTTCCCATGCATTTGCTGCCCTTGTCCTTCTAGATGGTAGAGGTTGCAGGTTTGGAAGGTTCTGTCCAAGGAGTCTTGGTGCGTTGCTGCAGTGCATCTTGTAGATGGTACACACTGCTGCCAATGTGCATCGGTGGTGGAGGGAGTGAATGTTTGTAGATGGGGTGCCAATGAAGTGGGCTGCTTTGTCCTGAATGGTGTCGAGCTTCTTGAGTGTTATTGGAGCAGCACCCATCCAGGCAAGTGGAGAGTATTCCATCACACTCCTGACTTGTGCCTTGTAGATGGTGGACAGGTTTTAGGGAGTCAGGAGGTGAGTTACTCGCCGCAGGATTCCTAGCCTCTGACCTGTTCTTGGAGCCATGGTATTTATATGGTTACTCCAGTTCAGTTTCTGCTCAATGGTAGCCCCTAGGATGTTGATAGTGGGGGATTCAGCAATGGTAATGCCATTGAATGTCAAGGTGAGATGGTTAGATTCTCTCTTGTTGGAGATGGTCATTGCCTGGCACTTGTGTGGCACGAATGTTACTTGCCACTTATCAACCCAAGCCTGAATATTGGCCAGGTCTTGCTGTATTTCTACATGGACTGCTTCAGTATCTGAGGAGTCACGAATGGTGCTGAACATTGTGCAATCATCAGCGAACATTCCCACTTCTGACCTTATGACTGAAGGAAGGTCATTGATGAAGCAGCTGAAAACGGTTGGGCCTAGGACACTACCCTGAGGAACTCCTGCAGTGATGTCCTGCAGCTCAGATGATTGACCTCCTTTGCGCTAGGTATGACGCCAACCAGCGGAGGGTATTCCCCCTGATTCCCATTGACCTCAGATTTGCTAGGGCTCCTTGATGCCATACTCAGTCAAATGCTGCCTTAATGTCGAGGGCAGTCATTCTCACCTCACCTCTTCAGTTCAGCTCTTGTGTCCATGTTTGAACCAAGGCTGTAATGAGGTCAGGAGCTGAGTGGCCCTGGCAGAATCCAAACTGAGCGTCACTGAGCAGGTTATTGCTACGCAAGTGCCGCTTGATGGCACTGTCGATGACACCTTCCATCACTTTACTGATGATTGAGAGTAGGCTGATGGGGCGGTAATTGGCCAGGTTGGACTTGTCCTGGGCAATTTTCAACATTGCAGGGTAGATGCCAGTGTTGTAGCGGTACTGGACCAGCTTGGCTAGGGGCTCGGCAAGTTCTGGAGCACAGGTCTTCAGTACTATTGCCGGAATATTGTCAGGGCCCATAGCCTTTGCAGTATTCAGTGCCTTCAGTCGTTTCTTGATATCATGTGGAGTGAATCGAATTGGCTGAAGTCTGGCATCTGTGATTCGAGGGACTTCAGGAGGAGGCTGAGATGGATCATCAACTCAGCACTTTTTTTTTTAGAGAGATACAGCACTGAAACAGGCCCTTCAGCCCACCGAGTCTGTGCCGACCAAGAACCACCCATCTTTACTAACCCTACAGTAATCCCATATTCCCTACCACCTACCTACACTTGGGGCAATTTATAATAACCAATTTACCTATCACCTGCAAGTCTTTGGCGGTGGGAGGAAACCGGAGCACCCGGCGGAAACCCATGCAGACACAGGGAGAACTTGCAAACTCCGCACGGGCAGTACCCAGAATTGAACCCGGGTCCCTGGAGCTGTGAGGCTGCGGTGCTAACTACTGCGCCGCCCACTGTTCAGCCACTGGCTGTAGATTGTTGCAAATGCTTCAGCTTTAACTTTTGCACTGATGTGCTGGGCTCCCCCATCATTGAGAATGGGGATAATTGTGGAGCCACCTCCTCCAGTTAGTTGTTTAATTGTAAACCACCATTCACGGCTGGATGTGGCAGGACTGCAGAGCTTAGATCTGATCCGTTGGTTATGGGATCGCTTAGCTCTGTCTCTCGCATGCTGCTTACAACAGTCCTGTGTTGTAGCTTCACCAGGTTGACACCTTATTTTGAGATCTGCCTGGTGCTGCTCCTGGCATGCCCTCCTGCATGCTTCATTGCAGCGGGGCTAGTCTCCTGGCTTGACGGTAATGGTAGAGTGGGGGAGATGCCAGACCATGAGGTTACAGATTGTGGTTGAGTACAATTCTGCTGCTGTTGATGGTCCACAGCGCCTCATGGATGCCCAGTTTTGCATTGTTCGTTCTGTTCGAAATCGATCCCATTTAGCACAGTGATAGTGCCACACAACACGAAGGAGGGTATCCTCAATGTGAAGGCGGGACTTCGTCTCCACAACGACTGTGCAGTGGCCATCCCTTCCAATACTATCATGAACAGATGCATCTGCGGCAGGCAGATTGGTGAGGATGAGGTCAAGTATGTTTTCCCCTCTTGGTTCCCTCACCACCTGCCGCAGACCCAGTCTAGCAGATATATCCTTTAGGACTCGGCCAGCTCGGTCAGTAGTGGTGCTACCAAGCCACTCTTGGTGATGGACATTGAAATCCCCTACCCAGAGTACATTCTGTGCCCTTGCCACCCTCAGTGCTTCCTCCAAGTGTTGTTTAACATGGAGGGGTACTGACTGATCACCTGAGGGAGGCAGTAGGTGGTAATCAGCAGGAGGTTTCTTTGTCCATAGAATAGAATAGAATAGAACATTACAGCGCAGTACAGGCCCTTCAGCCCTCAATGTTGCGCCGACCTGTGAAACCGTCTGACCTACACTATTCCATTTTCATCCATATGTCCATCCAATGACCACTTAAATGCCCTTAAAGTTGGCGAGTCTACTACTGTCCATGCGTGACCTGATGCCATGAGACTTCATGGGGTCCAGAGTCGATGTTGAGGACTCCCAGGGCAACTCCCCCCCTACTGTATACCACTGTGCCGCCACCTCTATTGGGTCTGTCCTGCTGGTGGGATAGGACATACCCGGGGATGGTGATGGCAGAGTCTGGGACATTGTCTGTAAGGTATGATTCCGTGAGTATGACTATTTATTTAGAGATACAGCACTGAAACAGGCCCTTCGGCCCGCCGAGTCTGTGCCGACCATCAACCACCCATTTATACTAATCCTACACTAATCCCATATTTTTACCACATCCCCACCTTCCCTATATTTCCCTACCACTTACCTACACTAAGGGCAATTTATAATGGCCAATTTACCTGTGAACCTGCAAGTCTTTGGCTGTGGGAGGAAACCGGAGCACCCAGCGAAAACCCATGCGGTCACAAGGAGAACATGCAAACTCCGCACAGGCAGTACCTGGAATTGAACCCGGGTCGCTGGAGGTGTGAGGCTGCGGTGCTAACCACTGCGCCACTGTGCTGGCCACTATGTCAGGCTGTTGCTTGACTAGTCTTTGGGACAGCTCTCCCAACTTTGGCACAAGCCCCCAGATGTTAGTAAGGAGGACTTTGCAGGGTCGACAGGGCTGGATTTGCCATTGTCATTTCCGGTGCCTAGGTCGATGCCGGGTGGTCCGTCTGGTTTCATTCCTTTATATTGACTTTGTAGCGATTAGATACAACTGAGCGGCTTGCTAGGCCATTTCAGAGGGCATGTAAGAGTCAACCACATTGCTGTGGGTCTGGAGTCACATGTAGGCCGGACCAGGTAAGGACAGAAGATTTCCTTCCCTAAAGGACATTAGTCAAATGCAACATGAAGTTGCGAACAGACTGGCTTAATCTCAGACTGTTGCCAGGGAGAGGAATGGAGTCAGTAGTTGGGGAACAGAGTTTGGAGCAGGGATTGAAATTAATGGCTTCAGTCTTCTCAATATTTAATTGGAGGCAATTTCAGCTCATCCAGTACTGCATGTTGGATAAGCAGTCTGATAATTTAGCAACAGTAGAGGAACTGAGAGAACAAAGAACAAAGAAAATTACAGCACAGGAACAGGCCCTTCGGCCCTCCAAGCCTACGCCGATCCAGATCCTCTATCTAAACATGACGCCTATTTTCTAAGGGTCTGTATCTCTTTACTTCCTGCCCATTCATGTATCTGTCTAGATACATCTTAAAAGACGCTATCGTGCCCGCGTCTACCACCTCCTCTGGCAACGCGTTCCAGGCACCCACCACCCTCTGTGTAAAGAAATTTGCACGCATATCCCCCCTAAACTTTTCCCCTCTCACTTTGAACTCGTGACCCCTAGTAATTGAATCCCCCACTCTGGGAAAAAGCTTCTTGCTATCCACCCTGTCTATACCTCTCATGATTTTGTACACCTCAATCAGGTCCCCCCTCAACCTCCGTCTTTCTAATGAAAATAATCCTAATCTACTAAACCTCTCTTCATAGCTAGCGCCCTCCATACCAGGCAACATCCTGGTGAACCTCCTCTGCACCCTCTCCAAAGCATCTACATCCTTTTGGTAATGTGGCGACCAGAACTGCACGCAGTATTCCAAATGTGGCCGAACCAAAGTCTTATACAACTGTAACATGACCTGCCAACTCTTGTACTCAATACCCCGTCCGATGAAGGAAAGCATGCCGTATGCCTTCTTGACCACTCTATTGACCTGCATTGCCACCTTCAGGGAACAATGGACCTGAATACCCAAATCTCTCTGTACATCAATTTGCCCCAGGACTTTTCCATTTACTGTATACTTCACTCTTGAATTGGATCTTCCAAAATGCATCACCTCGCATTTGCCCTGATTGAACTCCATCTGCCATTTCTCTGCCCAACTCTCCAGTCTATCTATATTCTGCTGTATTCTCTGACAGTCCCCTTCACTATCTGCTACTCCACCAATCTTAGTGTCGTCTGCAAACTTGCTAATCAGACCACCTATACTTTCCTCCAAATCATTTATGTATATCACAAACAACAGTGGTCCCAGCACAGATCCCTGTGGAACACCACTGGTCACACGTCTCCATTTTGAGAAACTCCCTTCCACTGCTAGTGGTGTGAGGTAGAGCTGAGTGTCATCAGCATCCATGTGAAAATCAGATGATGTTGATCAAGGACAGCATGTAGATTAGGAATAGGAGGCAGCCATGATAGATCCTTGGGAGACACCAGAGATAATGATGGGAGAGCAGGAAGAGAAGCCATTGTAAGTGATTCCCTGGCTATGATTTGATAGATAAGAAGGGAACCATGTGGGAAAAGTCCCAACCAGCTGGATGACAGTGGAGAAGGTTTGGAGGAGGATGGTGTGGTCAACCATGTCAAAGGCTACAGACAGGTCGAGAAGGATGAAGAGGGAAAGTTTACCTTTGTCACAGTCACATAGGATGTCATTTGTGACCTTGATAAGAGTTGTTTCAGTACTGTGGCAGGGGCAGAAACCTGATTGGAGGGATTCAAACGTGGAGTTCTGGAAAAGATGGGAATGGATTTGGGAGGTGACAACATGTTCAAGGACTTTGGAGATAAAAGGGAAAACTCAGCTGGAGTATTGTGTCCAGTTCAGGCCACCACACTTCAGGAAGGAAGTGAATGTATTGGAGAGGGTGCAGTAAAGATTTACCAGAATGGTTCCAGGGATGAGGCACTTCATTGTGAAAAATGTAATTCTCTGTTTACTGACCAGGAGCTTGTATCTCATAGTGAATTGTTATATTTTGCTTTCACAAGTTAGTCACCAGACCATGAATCATTCTACTTACTGGAGCAGGCCATTATCAACTTTGCAAACCAAGTTAAATTTATGTGTTGTTCAAAAATTATACTCTAGCCCTTTAAAGTCATTGGTGTGTACAGGAATGGGAAAATGATACCCAATCCAGTGAGCCACAAATTATGAAAAATAAAATGTTCCGCAAAATCACCTCTGCTGCTAAAATACATTCAACTCTGTCCAGAGGGATTTCAGTTTTTTTTTTTTAGAGATACAGCAATGAAACAGGCCATTCGGCCCACCAAGTCTGTGCCGACCATCAACCACCCACTTATACTAATCCGACACTAATCCCATATTCCTACCACATCCCCACCTGTCGCTATATTTTCCCGACCACCGACAATACTAGGGGCAATTTCTAATGGCCAATTTACCGATCAACCTGCAAGTCTTTGGCATGTGGGAGGAAACCGGAGCACCCGGAGGAAACCCACGCAGACACAGGGAGAACTTGCAAACTCCACACAGGCAGTACCCAGAATTGAACCCGGGTCGCTGGAGCTGTGAGGCTGCGGTGCTAACCACTGCGCCACTGTGCCGAGTTATCGAGGAGGAGGAGCCAACATTTAATGGGGTTTCGGGAGGAGCTGCCGATATTTGGTGATATTCTAGGGATATATATATGCATATATATTTGGATGATATTCTACATCCCAGAGTGTTGAAAGAGGTTGCTGTGGAGATGCATTGGCTACTCCAGTTCAGTTTCTGGTCTATAGATTCTGGAGAATCCTGCAGATTGGAAGGTTGCAAATGTCACCCCACTATTTAAGAAGGGAGGGAGAGAGAAACAGAGAGCTAACAGACCTGTTAGCCTTCCATCAGTCATTGGGAAAATGCTAGAAACTATTCTAAAGGATGTGATAAATGGACACTTGGATAATAATGATCTGATTGGGCAGAGTCAACATGGATTTATGAATGGGAAATCATGTTTGATGAACCTGTTGGAGTTTTTTGAAGGTGTTACTTACAGAATTGATAAAGGGGAGTCGGTGGACGTGGTATACTTGAATTTTCAATCGGACTTTGATAAAGTCCCCCACAGGAGGTTGATTATCAAAATTAAAGCACATCGGATAGGAGGTAATATAGCGGCATGGATGAACAGGTATAAAACAGAGAGTAGGAATAAAGGGGTCATTCTCGCGTTGGCAGGCTGTGACTAGTGGGGTACAGCAGGGATCAGTACTTGGGCCCCAGCTGTTCACAATATATATCAATGGACGTGGGGACCAAATGTAGTCTTTCCAAGTTCGCGGATGACATAAAACGAGGGCAGAATGTGTATTGTGAGGAAGATGCAAAGCGGCTTCAAGGGAACTTGGAAAGATTTAATGAGTGAGCAAGAATGTGGCAGATGGAATATAATGTGGAAAAATGTGAGGTTATCCACTTTGGTAGGAGAAACAGTTGTGCAGAGTTTTTCTTCAATGGTAAGAGATTAATAAGTGTATATAAAAATACAAAGGGACCTGGGTGTCCTGGTCAATAGGTCACTGAAAGCTAACATGCAGGTGCAGCAAGCAATTAAGAAGGCTGATGGTATGTTAGCATTCATCGCAAGAGGATGTGAGTACAGCAGTAAAGTCTTGCCTCAATTATATAGAACCTTGGTTAGACTGTACCTGGAGAACTGTGTGTAGTTTTGGTCCCTTTGCTTTAGGAAGGATATTATTGCCATTGAAGGAGTGCAATGAAGGTTCACCAGACTTGTTCCCGGGATGGTGCGACTGTCCGATGAAGAGAGATTGGGGAAACTGGGCCTGTATTCTCAGGAGTTTCAAAGAATGAGAGGTGATCTCACTGAAAGCTAAAAAATACTTAAAAGGGATGGACAGGGTCGATGCAGCTAAGATGTTTCTCCTTGTTGCGGAGTCTCGAACCAGGGGATACAAGTTCAAAATAAGGGGGAAGCCACTTAGAACAGAAATGAGGAGAAATTTCTTTACTCAGAGGATTGTGAATCTTTGGAATTCTCTGCCCCAGAGGGCTGTGGAAGCTCAGTCATTGAGTATGTTTAAAGCAGTGATTGACAGATTTCTAAATACAAATGACATAAGGGGATAGGAAGATAGTGTGGGAAAAAGGCATTGAAGTGGATGATCAGCCATGACTGTATTGAATGATGGAGCAAGTTCGATGGGCTGAATGGCCTACTCCTGCTCCTATGTTCCTAAATGCTGTCAAATGAAGAAGCACGAGCTCTGGGTTTCGGAGCTTGAGCTTGAGCTGCAGCTCACTTCATTGCCGTGCTTCCACAAGGCTGAGGGCGACATGGATAGTGTTTTTCTGGAGGTGGTCACCCAACAGTTAAAGAGCATGCAGGCAGAGTGGGAATGGGAATGGGAATACTTTGTGACTGTCTTCACAGCAGAAGACACAAGTTGCATACCAGAAATAGAGGATAACCTAGGGGCTAAAAAGAGTGAGGAAACTAATATCAGCAGAGAAAAAGTGTTGATGAAATTTAAGGGACTAAAATCTGCCAAATCCCTGGGACCTGAGGGCCGATATCCTAGGGTTCTAAAAAAGATAGCTGCTGAGATAGTGGATGCGCCAGCTATGATTTTCCAAAATTCCTTCGATTTGGGAATGCTCCCATCAGATTAGAAATTGGCAAATGTAACACCACTTTTCAAAAAAGGGGGAGAGAGAAAACAGGAAACTACAGGCCAGTTAGCCTGACATCAGTCAATGGGAAAATGCTGGAATCTACTATGAAGGAAATCTTAACAATACACTTAGAAAAGCACAGTATGATTAGAACAAGTCAACATGGTTTTACTAAAGGGGAATCCTGTTTAACAAATTTAATAGAGTTTTTTGAGGATGTAGCGAGGAGAGTAGATAAAGGGGAACCAGTAGATGTAGTATACCTTGATTTCCAAAAGGCATTCAATAAGGTGCCACACAAAAGGTTAATAGGAAAGATAATGGCTCATGGTGTTGGGGGTAATATATTGAGCATGGATAGAGGATTGGTTAACAGACAGGAAGTAGGGAGTGGGAATAAACAAGGCATTTTCAAGTTGGCATCTGTGACTAGTGGAGTGCTGCAAGTATCAGTGCTGGGGCTTCAGCTATTTATAATCTATATTAATGACTTAGATGAAGAGACAGAGAGTAATGTATCTAAGTTTGCTGAAGATACAAAACTAGGTGGAAAGGTAAGCTGTGGGAAGGACACAGAGAGGCTGTCAAGAGATATAGGTTAAGTGATGGGCAACAAGATGGCAGATGGAGTATAATGTGGGGAAGTGTGAAGTTGTTCACTTTGGTCATAAGAATAGAAAAGCAGAATATTTTTTGAAAGGTGTGAAACCTATCACTGTTGATGTTCAGAGAGACTTGGAATGCAGCAAGTTAGCATTCAAGTACAGCAAGCAATTTGGAAGGAAAATGCATGTTGGCCTTTATTGTAAGTGGATTGGATTACAGGAATAAAGAAGTACAGGGCTCTGGTGAGACCACACCTAGAATACTGTGTGCAGTTTTGGTCCCCATATTTAATGAAAGATATACTTGTATTGGACACGGTGCAGCGAAGGTTCACTAAATTGGTCCCTGGGATGAGAGGGTTGTCCTATGATGAGAGACTGAGTAAATTGGGCCTGTATTCTCTGCAGTTTAGAAGAATGAGAAGTGAACTCATTGAAACTTACAAGTTTCTGAAGGGTTTTGATAGGTTAGAAGATGAGAGATTGTTTCTGCTGGTCAGGGAAATCCAGAGCACAAGGCACAATCTCAGGATAAGGCACTGATCATTTCGGACTGAGATGAGGAGAAATTACTTCACTCAAAGGGTTGTGAATCTTTGGAATTCTCCACCCCAGAGGATTGTGGATGCTCCATCATTGAATACATTTAAGGCTGGGATAGATGTATATTGGTCTCTTAAGGAATTAAGGGATATGGGGAGTGGGCGAGAAAGTGGAATTGAAGCCCAAGAGCAGCCATGATCATATTGAATGGTGGAGCAGGCTCAATGGACCATATGGTCTACTGCCACTGTGAGTGACCACCAGACAGACGTGGAGGACCAGGTAGGAAGGGCAAGAGCCCCCAAATGCATCTCGCTTTCGAACTAATATTCAGTTCTGCATATTGGAGAGGACAATGTTTCCTCTCGGGACTGCAACGAGAGCCAAGATAACAGCACAATGAGTGGAGTGGCTCAGCTATACAGGGGGTAGGGGGGGAAGAGGAAGGGTAGTAGAGGCAGAAACCCTTATGGCATTTAAAAAAATACTTGGATATGCACTTGATGTGCCATAACCTACAGGCCTATGTTCCAAGAGCTGGAAAGTGGGATTAGGCTGGATAGCTCTTAGAAAGGCACTAATTAATCAAGGATAGTCAGCATGGATTTGTTAAGGGAAGCTCGTGTCTGAATAATATGTTTGAATTTTTTGAGGAAGTATCAAGGAGGATTGATGAGGGTACTGCAGTTGATGTGGTCTACATGGACTTTAGCAAGGCTTTTGACAAGAACAAAGAACAAAGAAAATTACAGCACAGTAACAGGCCCTTCGGCCCTCCAAGCCTACGCCGATCCAAATCCTCTATCTAAACCTGTCACCTATTTTCTAAGGGTCTGTATCTCTTTACTTCCTGCCCATTCATGTATCTGTCTAGATACATCTTAAAAGACGCTATCGTGTCCGCGTCTACCACCTCCGCTGGTAATGCGTTCCATGCACCCACCACCCTCTGCGTAAAGAACTTTCCACGCATATCCCCCCTAAACTTTTCCCCTTTCACTTTGAACTCGTGTCCCCTTGTAATTGAATCCCCCACTCTGGGAAAAAGCTTCTTGCTATCCACCCTGTCTATACCTCTCATGATTTTGTACACCTCAATCAGGTCCCCCCTCAACCTCCGTCTTTCTAATGAAAATAATCCTAATCCACTCAACCTCTCTTCATAGCTAGCGCCCTCCATACCAGGCAACATCCTGGTGAACCTCCTCTGCACCCTCTCCAAAGCATCCACATCCTTTTGGTAATGTGGCGACCAGAACTGCACGCAGTCTTCCAAATGTGGCCGAACCAAAGTCCTACACAACTGTAACATGACCTGCCAACTCTTGTACTCAATACCCCGTCCGATGATGGAAAGCATGCCGTATGCCTTCTTGACCATTCTATTGACCTGCGTTGCCACCTTCAGGGAACAATGGACTTGAACACCCAAATCTCTCTGTACATCAATTTTCCCCAGGACTTTTCCATTTACTGTATAGTTCACTCTTGAATTGGATCTTCCAAAATGCATCACCTCGCATTTGCCCTGATTGAACTCCATCTGCCATTTCTCTGCCCAACTCTCCAGTCTATCTCAGGTTCCACATGGCAGAATTTTTTTTTTAAAAGCCCATGGGATCCAGGGAAATGTAGCAAGCTGGATACAAAATTGACTCAGTGGCCGAAAACAAATGGTAATTGATGGGTGTTTTCTGACTGGAAGGCTGTTTCCAGTGGGATTCCGCAGGGCTCCGTTTTGGGTCCTCTGCTTTTTGGGGTATATTAACAATTTGGATGTAAATGTAAGGGGCATGATCAAGACGTTTGCAAACAACACAAAAATTGGCCGTGTTGTTGATAGTGAGGAGGATAACTGCAGACTGCAGGTAGGTATCAATGAAATGGTCAGGTGGGCGGAAATGTGGCAAATGGAATTCAACCTGAAGAAATGCGAGGTGATGCATTTGGGGAGGTCAAACAAGGCAAAGGAATGCACAATAAATGAGAGGATACTTAGAGGTGAAGAGGAAGTGAGGGACCTTGGACTGAATGTCCACAGATCCCTGAAGGTAGCAGGACAGGTTGATAAGGTGGTTAAGAAGGTATATGGAATCCTTTCCTTTATTAGCCGAGGTATAGAATATAAGAGCAGGGAGGTTATGCTGGAACTGTATAACTCACTGGTTAGGCCACAGCTTGAGTACTGTCTGCAGTTCTGGTCACCTCATTACGGAAAGGATGTAATCGCACTAGAGAGAGTACAGAGGAGATTTACAAGGATGTTGCCAGGACTGGAAAAATGCAGGAAAGATTGGATAGGCTGGGGTTGTTCTCCTTGGAATAGAGGAGGTTGAGGGGAGATTTGACTGAGTTGCATAAAATTGTGAGGGGCCTGGAGAGTGGATGGGAAAGGCCTATTTACCTTAGCAGAAAGGTCAGTGAGGAGGGAGCATAGATTTAAAGTGATTGGTGGAAGGATTAAAGGGGAGATGAAGAAAAAATTCACTGAGGGTGGTAGGGGTCTTGACTCGCTGGCTGAAAGGGTGATAGAGGCAGAAACCCTCAACTCATTTAAAAGGTGCCTTGATGTGCACCTGAAGTGCTGTAACCTACAGGGCTACAGACCAAATGCTGGAAAGTGGGATTAGGCTGGGTGGCTTGTTCTTTCGGCCTCTTTCTATGCTGTAAATCTTCTATGTTTCTGTAGAACGGTAAAAGCAAAGCAGATATGGCTTCAGTGGTTTGAGAGTCTGATGGGGACAACAAAAGCAGTTTGACACCAAGGATACAGATCACCCACCAATAGTTTTCTGAAAAGGGTTCACATCCTCATCCCAGTAAATATTGACACACACATCCCACATTGCCAACATCTACAGCCAGAGGAAAAATGTCAGCTATAGTTAATGTCTGATGATAAAGTTAACATTAACGGCAGAGAGCTGCAGACAGCCGCGTAGAAAGACAAAGCATTATGCTTTCCTTCGGAAATCTCAGCCACTTTGTCTGATCTCTGATAATAGTTTTTCTGTTGATAAAGTACCCTGCATGCTTGTGGGATTTTAAGATCTTGCATGCTGATTGGAACCCTAAAAATCCAAATTAAACATTGAATACAGACAAAATAAAACTAAAAGAGAGAATGATATGTAATGGGAAGCAGAACTAAACTTTTCAAAACCTCCTCATGATCAATTCTTCACTTCATCAACCCTGAGCCATCAAACAAACTCACTGTTCTGCAAACTTCATGTTGGGCCTCCAAACTGGGTTTTTATTCACAAACTTTATTTGTTATTTATTTGCCCTTTTAGCCTCACAAAGATTCCCAATAGGTTGATTTTTTCCCCCAAAGGTTCCTACAATATTTGTCATTGTGTTCAGGCACTATTCAGGATCTAAATCCCCTTTTCAGTTCTGATGAAGATTACACACCTCAAAATGTAAATCTCTTTCTACTCTGGATGTCGATTGATCTGTTGCGCGTTTCCCAACTTTTTCTGCTTTTGTTTCAGATTTCCACTCTTTGTAGAATTGTGTTTTTATTAATATCGGCTGAGTTTTTGTATCAATGTCATAGTAGATCTACTCGGATTACACTTCAGAGATTTAAATTATAGTCTTCATGACCACTCCTTAAAGAAACTGAAACAAAAGTAACAAATTGTATTCAGTGTAGTGTCGATTAAAGAATATTTAACATGAAGTTCCTGCATTAAAGGGTTGATTTAAGAAAGGAGAGGCCGCAATGATCTCTCAGGTTAATGATTTAATTTTAAATCTAAACCCCAGCGGGTGAGGTTTTATTTAATGGCCGTTACAAGACTATGTTCCTCTTTTTTACTTCTGTCTCTCTTCCTGGTCTCTGTGTTTGACTCTGACAGTTTCATGTCTAAAATGTTCTCTCCCTCCCGTTCCCTTATCCTGATAGGACCCAGTTCCAGACACTGTTCCTGTGATTAGAGACATTTAGAAAGTTTTCACTGTTTCACTGGACAATCTCCAGCAGCTCCCAGTTCAACTCCTTGTATTTGATCAGAACCTTTCACCATTAATAAAAACAGTCCAATCTCACTGGGAATAAAACCTACCCTGAAAATAAAGAATATTTCACACTCACCTCTTACTTTCAGACAATCTGATTGAAGATTTTCCGCCTTTTCTCCATTGATCTGTGAGGAGCTGGCCTGTTCACAACAACAACTCCCTGAAAACTTTCACTTTCACTTTTCATTGTCGAACAAGGGAACTTGACTGGATGTTTTTTCGACCGCAATTGTTGACAACGCCGTCGGTAGATGGCGCTGTTTTGGCACATGCGCAAATACAGCATGTGCCACGAAAACGTCACAGCTTGCGACTGTCGCAGCTGCCAGGACTAAAGATGGCGCTGCTCAAAGAATCACAGAGATGGGGGGGAGGGAGAGGGAGGGAGGGAGAGAGGGGGGGAGGGGGAGAGGGAGAGGGGGGGGAGGGGGAGAGGGAGAGGGGGGGAGGGGGAGAGGGGGGGAGGGGGAGGGGGAGAGGGGGAGAGGGGGGGGAGGGGGAGAGGGAGAGGGGGGGAGGGGGAGAGGGAGAAGGGGGTGGGTGGTGAGCAGCTGAACGGAAGAGGAGTGCCTTTTTCTGTGCATGCACCATAAACACAACAGCAAAAGACTTACCGGCCAGTCCCTGGACCCGGTGACACCAAGGTCTTCGCACACTCGCTCCCCGCGGCTCTCTACGGCCTCTCGCTTCCGGCCCTCTCCATTCAGCCATTCCCTCCAGCTGCGGATGCCCAATCCAGTTGCTTTCTCCCCTACCCAGTTGCTTTCTCTACTTCTCCACAGTACTTCAGGCATTGCAACTGTCTGGTTCCTGCATTTTGCATGCTCCCTCTCCCCACCCCCCCACCCTCTTCACCCACCCCTCCCTCCCCCTCTTCACCCACCCCTCCATCCCCCTCTTCACCCACCCATCCCTCTACCCCACTACCTCCACCCCTCCACCATAGTTGAATATCTGAAGTGCAGTTGCAAAGTCGGGGAAATAGCATGCAAAACAAAACCTCAACAATTCTGGGTTTAATTATTGAAAAGTTTTATTAAGTTCATTAAGTATCCGAGGAACTGCTGTGCATGGATACATGAGTGTTGTGTCCAGCATTCCCGTGAGACAGACAGGCCGAGTCTCTGCTATGCACAGCTAAAGAGATTGTTCCTGGAGAGCCTTGTGGTGAATGAACGCTTGGCTCTCTATTCCACTACTGTATTGTCCATGTGAAGAAGGCAAAGTCACAAGAGTCTGAGCTCAGTCTATTCTTGGTGAATGTTCCCCAAGCGCATCCCAATGTGCATTCCCAATTCATCCATAAATGCAATGTTCCTTTCCACATCGTGATGAGCTCCGCAGCATGATCCAGTTGCCTTCGTTGCTTGAATGCTGACCGTAAGTCTCGAGGATTGTTTTCTCGACGGCATGTTTTACATGAAAAGAAGAAAAGCAAATCAAAGTCAGAGCTTGCCTCCCTCCATCCACTGAAATTACCGTTGCGCACACCTTTTTAAGTTCTGCAGTGAAGGCACCAATTGATAACGTCGCCAATGAAGCACTTATTACCTACCTCAGATGCAGGAATCATCACATCCTTGCGTCATCTCCTGCACTGCCTCCTTTGCTGGAATGCCGTCCTTAAGTGTCAAGGATTGTTTTCTCAAGGGCACATTTTACATGAAAGGAAATAATGAAAGAGCATCAGTGTCAGAGCTTCCCTCCCTCCAATGAAATTACTGTTGTGCATGCTTTATGCTCTGCAGTATCGGCCAATGAATCACTTAGTACCCACCTCAGCTGTAGGAGTCAGGATGATGTTACTGCCCCTATCTCGTGATGGTTCAATGCTGCTCTCAGGGAAAACATGAATGATGTGAGGGTGCTGGAAAAAGAAGCACATTTCTTTTGGACTATGAACATAAAGCAGGCCATTTAGCCCAGCTGTTCCCTGCTAGTGGTTATGCTACTCGTGCGTCTTCCCATCCATTCCCATTTAATCCTACCTACCACTATCAGCATCACCTTCCATTTCTTTCACTCTTATCTACCTTTGCCATAAAGCAACACTGAGGATGGAGAATGGTGTGGCTGCACTTCCACCTCACCAGTTGTGTACGCAGCAAGAGCATTCACATTTGTGCTACCACTGGACACGGCATGCTTGTTTCTTTTAGTGCTCAGTCTCTTCTTGCTGAATGTTCCCCAAGTGCTTGACCCCTTTGGACGCCTTCTCTGCTTGACAGGCAGCAGCTGGCAACTGCGGAGTCTCACAAGGCTCTGCATGGTTGTTTCAAGGGCAGATGGGGAAACATGTGGCTGTGTGTCCACGTGCACTGCTCGGATGGGTGCAGGAACAGGTGGCTGTGTGTCCATGTGCACTGCTCGGATGGGTGCAGGAACAGGTGGCTGTGTGTCCATGTGCACTGCTTGGATGGGTGCAGGAACAGGTGGCTGTGTGTCCATGTGCACTGCTCGGATGGGTGCTGGAACAGCTGGCTGTGTGTCCATGTGCACTGCTTGGATGGGTGCAGGAACAGGTGAACAGCAAGGAGAGGGTACCACAGGTGGGGGAAGTGGAGCTTTGAACAGGCAGGCGTATGTATGGTCCATCAGATCATTAGGCCGGGGGTGAAAGGCTCAGGATCCATGGATTGTGGCACGCGACTGATGTCCAGCGCATGGCCACCTCCATCCAAAGGTGCTTCCGGGCAATTGTTGGGCAAATTAATTGGCTCCATCTCATCAGCCAGTCCTTGTGTTTATGGCGCATGCACAGAAAAAGGCACCCCTCTTCCACTCCGCTGCTCCCCCCTTCCCCCCTCCCTTCCCCCACTCCCTCCCTTACTCCTTCACCCCCCTCCCTCCCCTCCCTCCCTTCCTCCCCTCCCTCCCATCCTTCCCTTCCTCCCCCCCTCCCCTCCCTCCCTTCCTCCCCACCTCCCCTCCCTCCCTTCCTCCCCTCCCTCACTTCCCTCCCTCCCTCCCTCACTTCCCCCCTCCCTCCCCTCCCTTCCTCCCCTCCCTTCCTCCCTCCCTCCCCTCCCTTCCTACCCTCCCTTCCACCCTCCCTCCCCTCCCTTCCTCCCCTCCCTTCCTCCCCTCCCTTCCTCCCTTCCCTTCTTCCCTCCTTTCCCCCCTCCTTTCCCTTCTTCACTCCTTTCCCCCCTCCTTTCCCTCCTTCCCCCCCTCCTTTCCCTCCTTCCCTCCCTTGAAATGTTTTCAGACCAACTTAACAACAGGGACTGGAGCACATGCGGTGCCCCAGACAATGTAAATATTTTCAGAGCAACTTACCTTGGAACAATCTCCTCTGTCTAATAAAAATGAAGCAAATGTCCAAAATGACTAAATAATTGAGATAAAATGCCCGACGAAACCTCTCCTCCTTCCATTTTCAAAAACTCGCGCCAAAGCTTTCGGAAGATTGACGCACATGCGCACATGGTCTCCGGCCATCTGCACATGCTCTGCGGTCCGGCTTGCCAGGACCAGTTTGCGCATGCGCAGAGGCCAACCTGGCGTGTTCCCCGAGGAAGATGACGTTACGCGATGACGTCATCTGCGCATGCGCAAACTGGTCCTGGCAGGCCGGACCGCAGCGCATGCGCAGAGGGCCTGAGACCGTGTGCGCATGTGCGCACCGCGGCGCATCCTGATGACGTAGCGTTGTCATCAATCACTTTGATTTTTTTTATTCGTTCATGTGATGTGGGCGTCACTGGCTAGGCCAGTATTTGTGGCCCATCCCTAATTGCCCTTGAGAAGGTGGTGGTGAGCTGTCTTCTTGAACTGCTGCAGTCCTTGGAGTGTAGGTACACCCACAGTGGTGTTAGGAAGGGAGTTCCAGGATTTTGACCCAATGACAGTAAAGGAAGGGAATAGTTCCAAGTCAGGATGATATGTAGCTTGGAGGGGAACTTGCAGATGGTGGTATTCCCCTGCATCTGCTGCCCTTGTCCTTCTAGGTGGTAGAGGTCGCGGGTTTGGAAGGTGCTGTCAAAGAAGCCTTGGTGCGTTGCTGCAGTGCATCTTGTAGATGGTACACACTGTTGCCACAGTGCGTCGGTGGTGGAGGGAGTGAAATTTGAGGGTGGTAGATGGGGTGCCAATCAAGTGGGCTGATTTGTCCTGGATGGTGTCAAGCATCTTGAGTGTTGTTGCAGCTGCACTTATCCAGGCAAGTGGAGAGTATTCCATCACACTCCTGACTTATGTCTTGTCGATGGTGGACAGGCATTCAGGAGACAGGAAGTGAGTTACTCGCTGCAGAATTCCGAGCTTCTGACCTGCTCTTGTAGTCACAATATTTGTGGCTGGTCCAGTTCAGTTTCTGATCAATGGTAACCCCCAGGATGTTGATAGTGGGGGATTCTGCGATGGTAATGACATTGAACATCAAGGGGAGATGGTTAGATTCTCTCTTAGAGTCATAGAGTCAAAGAGCGAGACAGCACAGAATCAGGCCCTTCGGCCCATTGTGTCTGTGCTGGCCATCAAGCACCTAACTATTCTAATCCCATTTGCCAGCACTTGGCCCATAGCCTTGTATGCTATGACATTTCAAATGCTCAGCTAAATACCTCTTACATGTTGTGAAGGTTCTTGCCTCGATCACCTCTTCAGGCAATGCGTTCCAGATTCCAACCACCCTCTGGGTGAAAACATTTTTCCTCAAATCCCCTCTAAACCTCCTGCCCCTTACCTTAAATCTACGCCCCCTGGTTATTGACCCCTCCACTAAGGGAAAAAGTCTCTTCCTATCTAATGTATCTATGCCCCTCATAATTTTGTATCCATCAATCATGTCCCCCCTTCAGCTTTCTCTGCTCTAAGGAAAACAATCCAAGCCTTTTCAGTCTCTCATCATAGCTGAAATGTTCCAGCCCAGGCAACATCCTGTTGAATCTCCACTGCACCCTCTCCAGTGCAATCACATCCTTCCTATAGTGCGGTGCCCAGAACTGTACACAGTACTCCAGCTGTGGCCTAACCAGCGTTTTATACAGCTCCATCATAATCTCCCTGATCTTATATTCTATGCCTAGGCTAATAAATGCAAGTATCCCATATGGCTTCCTAACCACCTTATCTACCTGTGCTGCTGCCGTCAGTGATCTATGGACAAGTACACCAAGGTCCCTATGACCTTCAGTACTTCCTAGGGTCCTACCATCCATTGTATATTCCCTTGTCGTGTTAGTCCTCCCAAAATGCATCTCCTCCACTTCTCAGGATTAAATTCTATTTGCCACTGCTCCGCCCATCTTACCAGCCCATCTATATCGTCCTGTAATCTAAGGCTTTCCTCCTCACTATTTACGACACCACCAATTTTCGTGTCATTTGCGAACTTACTTATCATACCTCCTATATTCATGTCTAAATCATTAATGTACGCTACAAACAGCAAGTGTCCCAGCACAGATCCCTGTGGTACACCACTGGTCACAGGCTTCCACTCACAAAAACAACCCTCACCCATTACCCTCTGCCTCCTGCCACTAAGCCAATTTTGGATCCAATTTTCCAAATTGCCCTGGATTCATGGGCTCTTACCTTCTGAACCAATCTCCCATGTGGGACCTTATCAAAAGCCTTACTGAAGTCCATGTAGACTACATCAACTGCTTTACCCTCATCTACACATCTCGTCACCTCCTCAAAAAATTCAATCAAGTTAGTTAGACATGATCTTCCCCTGACAAAGCCATGCTGACTATCCTTGATTAATCCCTGCCTCTCCAAGTGGAGATTAATCCTGTCCCTGAGAACTTTTTCCAATAGTTTCCCAACTACTGATGTTAGACTCATCGGCCTGTAATTACCCGGTCTATCCCTGCTACCCTTCTTGAATAATGGTACAACATTCGCTGTCCTCCAGTCCTCTGGCACCTCTCCTGTGGCCAGAAAGGATCTGAAAATTTGTGTCAGAGCCCCTGCTATCTCCTCCCTTGCCTCACATAACAGCCTGGGATACATCTCATCTTGGCCTGGAGATTTATCCACTTTTAAGCCCACGAAAACATCTAATACTTCCTCCCTTTCAATGCTAATATGTTCAAGTATATCGCAATCCCGCTCCCTGATTGGTACACCTACATCATCCTTCTCCATAATGAACACAGATAAAAAGTAATCACTTAAAACCTCACCTATGCCCTCCGGCTCCACACACAGATTGCCACTTTGGTCCCTAATGGGCCCTACTCTTTCCCTGGTTATCCTCTTGCCCTAAATATACTTATAAAATGCCTCAGGATTTTCCTTTATCTTGGCCGCCAATGATCATGTCCCCTCTTCACTCTCCTAATTACTTTTTTAAGTACCCCCCTACACTTTCTATAATCCTCTAGGGCCTCCGCTGTTTTCAGCACTCTGATCTGCCATACACCTTTATTTTCCTGATCCAATACTCTGTCTCCCTTGACATCCAGGGTTCCCTGGACTTGTTGGTCCGACCCTTCACCCTAATGGGTACATGTTGGCTCTGAACCCTCACTATTTCCTCTTTGAATGACTCCCATTGGTCTGATGTCGACTTTCCTACAAGTAGCTGCTCACAGTCCACTCTGGCCAGGTCCTGTTTTATCATATTGAAACTGGCATTCCCCCAATTCAGTACCTTTATTTCCAGCCCGTCTTTGTCCTTTTCCGTAACTACCTTAAATCTTACAGAGTTATGGTCACTCTCCCCAAAATGATCCCCCACTGACACTTCTACCACTTGTTCAGCTTTGTTCCCTTGGATTAGGTCCATTACTGCCCCTTCTCTTGTAGGACTTTCTCCGTACTGGCTCAAAAAGCTCTCCTGTATGCATTTTGAGAATTCCGCCTCCTTAAGCCTTTTGCCATAAGACTATCCCAGTTGATGTTAGGTAAGTTTAAATCCCCTACTATTATTACCCTATTATTTTTACACCTCTCTGAGAGTTGCCTACATATGGGCTCCTCGATCTCTCCCTGACTGTTTGGAGCTTTAGTACACACCCAGCCAAGTGATTGCCTCCTTTTTGTTTTTAGGTTCTACCCATATGGCCTCATTTGAGGAACCTTCTAAGATATCATCCATCTTTGCTGCAGTAATTGACTCCTTGGTCAACAGTGGAATGCCACCTCCTCTTTTATCCCCTCGCTTGTCACGTCTGAAGATTCTATACCCTGGAATATTGAGCTGCCAGTTCTGCCCCTCCCTCAATCATGTCTCTGTGATAGCAATAATATCATAATCCCATGTGCTAATCAATAACCTCAATTAGTCATATTAGTAAGACTCCTTGCATTAAAATAGATGCAATCCAGCCTTGCATTTTTCACTTGTGCCTTAACAGGTCTATATTTGCTCTGCCTTCCAGACTGACTCAGTTTCTCTTCTATATTTGACTGTGCATCACCCCCGACTGTACCTCCACTCTGTATCCCATTCCCCTGCCAAATTAGTTTTAAATCTCCCCCCTCAACAGCACTAGCAAACCTCCCAGCAAGGAATTTGGTCCCATTCCAGTTCAGGTGCAACCAGTCCAATTTGTAGGGGTCCCACCTTTGCCAGAAACAGACCCAGTGATCCAGGAAACTAAAGCCCTCCCTCCTGCACCATCTCCTCAGCCACACATTCATCTGCTCGATCCTCCTATTCCTATGCTCACTCGCATGTGGTACTGGGAGTAATCCAGAGATTACAACCTTTGAGGTCCTGCTTTTTAATCTGCTACCTAGCTCCCGAAATTTATGTTTCAGGACCTCATCCCTCTTTCTACCTATGTCTTTGGTACCAATGTGTACCACAACCTCTGACTGCGCATGCTCCCCCTTCAGAATGCCCTCTTGTTTGAAATGGTCATTGCCTGGCACTTGTGTGGCACGAATGTTACTTGCCACTTTTCAGTCCAAGTCTGGATGTTGTCCAGATCTTGCAGCATCTGGACACAGCCTGCTTCAGTATCTGAGGAGTCACGAATGGTGCTGAACATTGTGCAATCATCAGCAAACATCCCCACTTCTGACCTTATGATTGAAGGAAGGTCATTGATGAAGCAGGTGAAGATGGTTGGGCCTAGGACACTACCCTGAGGAACTCCTGCAGTGATGTCCTGGAGCTCAGATGATTGACCTCCAACAACCACAACCATTTTCCTTTGCGCGAGGTATGACTCCAACCAGCAGAGGTTTTTCCCCCTGATTCCCATTGACCCCAGTTTTGGTAGGGCTCCTTGATGCCATACTCGGTCAAATACTGCCTTGATGTCAACTCACTCTCAACTCACCTCTTGAGTTCAGCTCTTTTGTCCACGTTTGAACCAAGGCTGTAATGAGGTCAGGAGCTGAGTGGCCCTGGCGGAACCCAAACTGAGCATCACTGAGCAGGTTATTGCGAAGCAAGTGCTGCTTGATGGCACTGTTGATGACACCTTCCATCACTTTACTGATGATTGAGAGTTGGCTGATGGGGCGGTAATTGGCCGGGTTGGACTTGTCCTGCTTTTTGTGTACAGGACATACCTGAGCAATTTTTCACATTGCAGGGTAGATGCCAGTGTTGTAGCTGTACTGGAACAGCTGGCTAGGGGTGCGGCAAGTTCTGGAGCCCAGGTCTTCAATACGATTGGGGAATATTGTCAGGGCCCACAGTCTTTGCAATATCCAATGCCTTCAGTCATTTCCTGATATCACGCGGAGTGAATCAAATTGGCTGAAGTCTGGCATCTATGATGCTGGGGACTTCAGGGGGAGGCCGAGATGGATCATCAACTCGGCACTTCTGGCTGAAGATTGTTGCAAATGCTTCTGCATTATCTTTTGCACTGATGTGCTGGGCTCCCCCATCATTGAGGATGGGGATATTTGTGCAGCCACCTCCTCCAGTTAGTTGCTTAATTGTCCACCACCAATCACGGCTGGATGTAGCAGGACTGCAGAGCTTAGATCTGATCTGTTGGTTATGGGATCGATTAGCTCCATCTATCGCATGCTGCTTACGCAGTTTGGCACGCAGATAATTCTGTGTTGTAGCTTCACCAGGTGACACCTTATTTTGAGGTATGCCTGGTGCTGCTCCTGGCATGCCCTCCTGCATTCTTCATTGAACCAGGGTTGGTCTCCTGGCTTGATGGTAAGGGTAGAGTGGGGGATATGCCGGGCCATGAGGTTACAGATTGTGGTTGAGTACAATTCTGCTGCTGCTGATGGCCCACAGCGCCTCATGGATGCCCAGTTTCACATTGCTAGACCTGTTCGAAATCTATCGCATCTAGCACATTGGTAGTGCCACACAACACTCGGGGGGTATTCTCTATGTGAAGGTAGGACTTCGTCTCCAGAAGGACTGTGCGGTGGTCACTCCGACCAATACTTTCATGGACAGATGTATCTGTGGCAGGCAGATTGGTGAGGACGAGGTCAAGTATGTTTTCCCCTCTTGTTGGTTCCCTCACCACCTGCCACGTACCCAGTCTAGCAACAATGTGCTTTAGGATTCAGCCAGTAGTGGTGCTACCGAGCCACTCTTGATGATGGACATTGAAGTCCCCCACCCAGAGTACATTCTGTGCCCTTGCCACCCTCAGTGTTCCTCCAAGTGCTGTTCAACATGGAGGAGTACAGGCTGAGGGAGGGCAGTAGGTGGTAATCAGCAGGAGGTTTCCTTGTCCACGTTTGGCCAGGTGCCATGCAACCTCATGGGGTCCAGAGTCGATGTTGAGGACTCCCAGGGCAACTCCTTCCCTACTGTATACCACTGTGCCGCCACTTCTTCTGGGTCTGTCCTGCCGGTGGGACAGGACATATCCACGGATAGTGATTGCAGTGTCTGGGACATTGTCTGTAAGGTATGATTCCTTGAGTATGACTATGTCAGGCTGTTGCTTGACTAGTCTGTGGGACAGCTCTCCCAACTTTGGCACAAGCCCCCAGATGTTAGTAAGGAGGACTTTGCAGGGTCGACAGGGCTGGGTTTGCCGTTGTTGTTTCCAGTGCCTAGGTCGATGCCGGGTGCTCCGTCCGTTTTCATTCCTTTTTATTGACTTTGGTTAGATACAACTGAGTGGCTTGCTAGGCCATTTCAGAGGGCATGTACGAGTCGACCACATTGCTGTGTGTCTGGAGTCACATGCAGGCCAGACCAGGTAAGGAGAGCAGATTTCCTTCCATAAAGGATATTAGTGAACCAGATGGGTTTTTACAACGATCGGCAATTGTTTTATGGCCATCATTAGACTAGCTTTTTAATTCCAGTTATATTAATTAAATTCAAATTCCACCTTCTGCTGTGGTGGGATTTGAACCCATGTCCCCAGAGCAATACCCTGAGTGTCTGGGTTATGAGTCCAGTGACAATACCACTTCGCCACCGCCTCCCCTCTGTCATGGAAATGCAGCTAAAAAATGACTCCTGCTCCCACAATACAAATGCAATTTGATTTATTCAATCACTGTAAATCACTGACCCTGATGATATATTTGATGTTACATGGGATAAAACCGTATTTTCACTGTGACCAATGCCACTGGAGAGCTGATGTTGACATATTTGCTCCACTCTTCTGAAAGTCTCTCCTTCTGCCCACATTTGTTAATCATGTTCCTGTTCTACAGTCGCCAAGTTCCGGTCTCTCCCTCGACTTCTCTCACATGAATTCTACTCTCTCCCTTTCCTGCTAATCAATAGCTGAACATAACACACAATTAACTGACAGAAGTGTGCAGAATATCTCTCTCTGTAACATAAAGGATTATAGAATAATTTAATCGGTGTGCTTTCCCTTTAACTGTACTTGGGTATATAATCTAGGTTGACACAGTGTCAGGGACGCTGTCTTTCAGATCAGATATTAACTGAGATCCTGTCTGCCTCAGACCTCATGGCATTATTCAAAGAAGAGCTGGGCATTTTCCTGATTTTCTGGCAAACAGGTCACTTTCAACTAACATCAGCAAAAACAGTTTACTTGGCCATTCGTTCATTTTCCTGTTGTTGGAATCTTGTTTTCTATAAATCCGCTGCTGCACATGTTCCAGCTATTGTACACTTCAAAAGTAATTCAGTGGTTAGAAAGTTATTTACAACATCCTGAGGATGTGATCAATAACTATGTAAATATAATTTTTTTCTTATCCTTTCTTCCTTTCTCTCTCATATACTTAGATATGCACAGAAAATATGAATTAAAAAATGAGAATCTCCCAAATTACTAATTTCTGTTTGGTATTAAAATATAAATATTGATTTACTGAGTTCATAATGTCCTTTGTAAAAGCATGATTTTAAAATATGTCTTTTTTCCAACAGCTTCAGAGAATAATAGATTTTGTCTTCTGTTCAAGTTCAGCAGATTTCTTTATAATTGTTTAATTAAGATGGGATTCTAACAACAAAACTCATTTTTAAGTTTAATAATCAAGACATTTCCTGAAGTTGAAATCATTTCATCAGACAATAATTCCACAGGTAAATTCACCGTTACTGGACCAACTCATCCTGTTGTAGCCATTGTGGGTGAAGATGCTGTATTGGAATGTCGGCTTGTGCCAGATCTATCTGCCAGTAACATCGTGGTGCGATGGCTCAAATCAGACCTTGGGTCAGCAGTCCACGCGTACAGAAACGGGGAAGATGACACTGCTGCTCAGGATCATGATTACAGAGGAAGGACTGAACAGTTTAAAGATGAACTGAGCAAAGGAAATGTTTCTCTTCGAATAAAGAATACGAGGGTGTTTGATGAAGGGAAATACATTTGTTCAGTTGATGATGAAACAGATTTTGAAGAAACTGTGATTGAGTTGAAAGTTGGAGGTTAGTGAACACATCTATTTACAAACTAATAACATTAAGAAAATAACATTTTAAAACTAATCCTTTGGTCAAGATCCAAGTCTTTTTGAAAATAATAATTCTTCACTCCCTGTTATAATATTTGTTCACTGGTACATTTGATAAAGAAAATGCTTCCAGCACAGATTGGTCATCAAGAGTATTCAAAAAGAAACTAAGGGATGTTCAAATTCAGGGCATTTGATTTATAATTCTTTAATTAAATTGGAATACTAATGACAGTCAAATTTTAGATTTAAGAGATTTCATTAAGTTAAAGTAATTCCATTACACAAGAATTCATGACATCATTACTGGTTTTCTCCCAGACTGTGTGGAAAATGAAGATGTGGAAAGTAAGTTTGATTAGTTGCTTTCAGTGCTGTCTTTGACTGTGATTTATCCTCCATTTACCGAATCTTTATATTCTGCTTATTAATGTTTCACCTGTTTTTAATTTTTATAAACAGTATTTGTTACACTGTGTAAGTTTGGTCGGCCCAAGAGGCTGACTAATGAAATAATTAGGGAGTAAGTTCCTTCTTTTGAGATTGTTTTTAAGGTTCTTTGTAAACCAAGATTAAATTTTTAAAAAGGAGCAACTTTTAATCCTTTGCACATTACTGGTTGGAAAGGCTCCTCATCAGACACCTGAATGAGTGGTGGTTACAAAATGCTTTTATCCATTCAGTCACTGGTGATGTTGATGACATTTAAACATTTGACAGGACCATGATCATCACCAGGTTGAATATCCATGGCAGCAGGAAACACCACTTTTCAGAGCCTCTCAGTCCTGAAGGAAGTGCTTAGTCTGCTTCCGACAGGAAAGTCACACTGCCTGAAGAGAGAAATCAACTGGATCCTGCAGTGAGTCTACTAGAGTCACCTGATCACAAGTTGCAGTGCGGTGACGAACTACTTGGTCCCCATTTTTACAGATACTGGTCATTACAGAGATAGTGAAAAGTCTCTTCTTTCATCTTGACTTTCTTCACAATGACATGCTGCTGTACCTGTTGAACTTGCGTTCCCCATGTGATGTCACAGAGGGAGTTCACTTCTTTACCAGGTGTTCACCTAATTCAATACCATTGATACTAGAAAATGTGTTCTCCTCAGTAGGGATTTCAACTACACATATCCTGGTCTTGATAAACATGGATCATTGGTGGAAAGGTTGAGGGACCTGGTTAAGTTTTTCACATTGCTGGACATCTGATGTTATCACCATCCTGACTGCTGCTCTTTCATGTAAATGAGGGCTGGAGCCAGTTGGAGCAGTCAGTTGAGAATCAATTGCTTTTTTGCATTTCTTGAGTGTTTGCTTCCTGCATGCTGCCTTCTGGGATGAACCCATTCATGGTGCTGAAATATTCTGATTATATCATTCAATAACAGTAAATTAATCATTCCCATGGGTTAAAGATTGTTCACAACAAATGTTATTTTCACTATGTTATATAAATAAAAGTTGTTATATTTATTGATCATTGTAGGTTTGGGACGTGAGCACTGGATCCAGATTGAGGGATACCATCAAAATGGAATTCAGCTTGTGTGTGAATCTAATGGATGGTTCCCTCAGCCACAGGTGCTGTGGACTGGTGGAGAAGGACAGAACTTAACAACACAGTCTAAAATAAATTACCACCGTGACTCGAAAGGTCTTGTAAATGTCCAGAGCAATGTTGCAGTAACAAGAGATTCAACAAACAGGTTCAAGTGTCTCATACGGAACAATCTATTGAAAAAAGAACAAGAAGCAACTATCCAGATAGCAGGTCTGTAAATGATAAAATATAGTTAATGAAAGGGAATAGTGATTGACTTACAATTTCAACACTGTCATAAATCAAACTGGGACTAAGATATTCTCATGTTCGAGTTATTGTGGGAATGGTTTTTGGGATGAGTTAAACTGGATGATTCATTTACCTCAGTATATTTGTGTAAACAGGGTAACCCTCAGGTTCCTGGATATTAGTCCATTCTCAAAAATGTGATTTCCTGATGTAGACTATTCCAAATCCCAGGACTGGGATTATTTACATAAAGTGGTTGGGCATTTGTTCCATCTGGCAGGGCAGGGATCCTGAAGAACCAAGACAGCATGGAGTGGGCTTCGCCATCAGAAACTCCTTGCTCAGCATGATAGAGCCTCCCTCAAATGGCTCGGAACGCATACTGTCCATCCGACTGCTCACCACCTCTGGTCCAGTACACCTACTCAGCATCTATGCTCCAACACTCTGTTCCACACCTGAAGCTAAAGACCAGTTCTATGAACAACTCCATAACATCATTAGCAGCATCCCCAACACCGAACACCTATTCCTGCTGGGGGACTTTAATGCCAGGGTTGGGGCCGACCATGACTCATGGCCCTCCTGCCTTGGGCGCTATGGCGTTGGAAGGATGAATGAGAACGGGCAGAGACTGCTTGAGTTGTGTACCTATCATAACCTCTGCATCACCAACTCGTTCTTTCACACTAAACCCTGTCACCAGGTTTCATGGAGGCACCCAAGATCACGTCGTTGGCACCAGCTAGACCTCATTGTCACAAGGCGAGCCGCCTTAAACAGTGTTCAAATCACACGCAGCTTCCACAGTGCGGACTGCGACACCGACCACTCCCTGGTGTGCAGCAAGGTTAGACTCAGACCAAAGAAGTTGCATCATTCCAAGCAGAAGGGCCACCCGCGCATCAACACGAGCAGAATTTCTCACCCACAGCTGTTACAAAAATTTCTAAATTCACTTGTAACAGCCCTTCAAAACACTCCCACAGGGGATGCTGAGACCAAGTGGGCCCACATCAGAGACGCCATCTATGAGTCAGCTTTGACCACCTACGGCAAAAGTGCGAAGAGAAATGCAGACTGGTTTCAATCTCATAATGAAGAGCTGGAACCTGTCATAGCCGCTAAGCGCATTGCACTTTTGAACTACAAGAAAGCCCCCAGCGATTTAACATCCGCAGCACTTAAAGCAGCCAGAAGTACTGCACAAAGAACAGCTAGGCGTTGCGCAAACGACTACTGGCAACACCTATGCAGTCATATTCAGCTGGCCTCAGACACCGGAAACATCAGAGGAATGTATGATGGCATGAAGAGAGCTCTTGGGCCAACCATCAAGAAGATCACCCCCCTCAAATCTAAATCGGGGGACATAATCACTGACCAACGCAAACAGATGGACCGCTGGGTTGAGCACTACCTAGAACTGTACTCCAGGGAGAATGCTGTCACTGAGACTGCCCTCAATGCAGCCCAGCCTCTACCAGTCATGGATGAGCTGGACATACAGCCAACCAAATCGGAACTCAGTGATGCCATTGATTCCCTAGCCAGCGGAAAAGCCCCTGGGAAGGACAGCATTACCCCTGAAATAATCAAGAGTGCCAAGCCTGCTATACTCTCAGCACTACATGAACTGCTATGCCTGTGCTGGGACGAGGGAGCAGTACCCCAGGACATGCGCGATGCCAACATCATCACCCTCTATAAAAACAAAGGTGACCGCGGTGACTGCAACAACTACCGTGGAATCTCCCTGCTCAGCATAGTGGGGAAAGTCTTTGCTCGAGTCGCTCTGAACAGGCTCCAGAAGCTGGCCGAGCGCGTCTACCCTGAGGCACAGTGTGGCTTTCGTGCAGAGAGATCGACTATTGACATGCTGTTCTCCCTTCGTCAGATACAGGAGAAATGCCGTGAACAACAGATGCCCCTCTACATTGCTTTCATTGATCTCACCAAAGCCTTTGACCTCGTCAGCAGACGTGGTCTCTTCAGACTACTAGAAAAGATCGGATGTCCACCAAAGCTACTAAGTATCATCACCTCATTCCATGACAATATGAAAGGCACAATTCAACATGGTGGCTCCTCATCAGAGCCCTTTCCTATCCTGAGTGGTGTGAAACAGGGCTGTGTTCTCGCACCCACACTTTTTGGGATTTTCTTCTCCCTGCTGCTTTCACATGCGTTCAAATCCTCTGAAGAAGGAATTTTCCTCCACACAAGATCAGGGGGCAGGTTGTTCAACCTTGCCCGTCTAAGAGCGAAGTCCAAAGTACGGAAAGTCCTCATCAGAGAACTCCTCTTTGCTGACGATGCTGCTTTAACATCTCACACTGAAGAATGCCTGCAGAGTCTCATTGACAGGTTTGCGTCTGCCTGCAATGAATTTGGCCTAACCATCAGCCTCAAGAAAACGAACATCATGGGGCAGGATGTCAGAAATGCTCCATCCATCAATATTGGCGACCACGCTCTGGAAGTGGTTCAAGAGTTCACCTACCTAGGCTCAACTATCACCAGTAACCTGTCTCTAGATGCAGAAATCAACAAGCGCATGGGTAAGGCTTCCACTGCTATGTTCAGACTGGCCAAGAGAGTGTGGGAAAATGGCGCACTGACACGGAACACAAAAGTCCGAGTGTATCAGGCCTGTGTCCTCAGTACCTTGCTCTACGGCAGCGAGGCCTGGACAACGTATGCCAGCCAAGAGCGACGTCTCAATTCATTCCATCTTCGCTGCCTTCGGAGAATACTTGGCATCAGGTGGCAGGACTATATCTCCAACACAGAAGTCCTTGAAGCGGCCAACATCCCCAGCTTATACACACTACTGAGTCAGCGGCGCTTGAGATGGCTTGGCCATGTGAGCCGCATGGAAGATGGCAGGATCCCCAAAGACACATTGTACAGCGAGCTCGCCACTGGTATCAGACCCACCGGCCGTCCATGTCTCCGTTATAAAGACGTCTGCAAACGCGACATGAAATCGTGTGACATTGATCACAAGTCGTGGGAGTCAGTTGCCAGCATTCGCCAGAGCTGGCGGGCAGCCATAAAGACAGGGCTAAATTGTGGCGAGTCGAAGAGACTTAGTAGTTGGCAGGAAAAAAGACAGAGGCGCAAGGGGAGAGCCAACTGTGCAACAGCCCCAACAAACAAATTTCTCTGCAGCACCTGTGGAAGAGCCTGTCACTCCAGAATTGGCCTTTATAGCCACTCCAGGCGCTGCTTCACAAACCACTGACCACCTCCAGGCGCGTATCCATTGTCTCTCGAGATAAGGAGGCCCAAAAAGAAAAAAAAAAAGAAGTGGTTCCTGGATGTTTATCCAATCGGGGCCAGGAATATCCAAGTGGGATGGACTGTTACAGCCAAAGATTGAAATATTGTTGAAGAACTTTGCCCCAATGAAAGTAATCTTGTTAACTTTATTGTGAGTTCTTCCCGAGTACCTCCGGGTTCTGGAGATTATAATCTTAACCTACTGCGACATGTTGCTGCTTAAAGCAGGTTTTGGTTATTTGCAACAGATTAAATATTGATTATGTTTCCTTATTTTTCCCAAGGGGATGGGGGCTGCAATCCACTTTTAGACTTTTTCTTATTCTTAATTATTCCTCATTTTAAGGGTTTTATTTACGAAATTTTCCTCCTTAGTGTTTGTGTTGCATTTGTTTCTGTCAGTCTGTATCTGAAAATGTTCTTCATTCCTTTCTTGCTCTGTTAAGATGCTGTGTTCTTTATTACACTGCAGGGTTAAGAACACTCGGAGAAATTTTCTGCTTCTGATCATAAGCATGTGCTGAGCAAGTGTAGGGTGAAAAATCAGGTCCATGGACCAAGTGCTTGTAATGTACTGTGAGCAGCAGCCTGATGCTGGGGGACTGGGAGGCTCTCGTCACTGGGGTATACAATCTGCATTGGAGCTTCACTGTCCCACAGCTCCCAGTGGTTTAATCCCCCTTCATAACATCATTTCTTTTCACCTTTATCAATAAACACACACACCAGCTGACAGCCAGGAGAAGGGACTTCCTAATTGTCTCAAATCTGTTTTCCTCTTGGTTTCAATAATTTTTTTTGTGGGTTGCTTTTCTTGCATATATTTAGAAGATTTATTTTGATATTTTACCTTTTATCTTTTTCTTTTCTACCACCTACCATTCAAGGCGGTTTCTCTGATTTGCAGCAGCTCCGACTGATACAATGGACATTCCTATTGGAATTCCTCTTGCCTTCCAGTATCTTGAGGACACGGAGGAATTGTGGAGGAATGAGCTGCCTGTATTTGGAGCAGTTTCCACAGTCCTGCTCTTAATCAAGAAGGTGGATCCACAGGCCCTGCCAGAGTTGCTGGGACATGTCACAGGATTTGTGCCTTTCCGACCTTCTCTTGACCGGGTTGTGTTGCTCCAGGTTCAGGATGTACCCTTGTGATTCCACCCTGTACAATCAGGAAAGTAATCTTGAGCTGCTGAGTGTTGAAAGAGCACGTGCCCAATGACTAATGTTCACAGTCTTCATCGATACATGACTGTGGTTTATTTGGACTTTCAGAAGGCTTTCAACAAAGTCCCGCATCAGAGATTATTGTGTAAAATTAAAGTGCATGGGATTGGGGGGTAGAGTATTGCGATGGATAGAGAATTGGTTGGCAGACAGGAAATATAGAGTAGGGATGAATGGGTCTTTTTCCGAATGGCAGGCAGTAACTAGTGGGGTACGCAGGGTTCGGTGCTAGGACCCCAGCTATTCACAATATACATTAATGATTTAGATGAGGGAACTAAATGTAATGTCTCCAAATTTGCAGGTACCACAAACTGGGTGGGAAGGTGCGTTGTGAGGACGATGCAGAGAGGCTTCAGGGTGATTTGGACAAGTTGAGTGAGTGGGCAAATGCGTGGCAGATGCAGTATAATGTGGATAAATGTGAGGTGATCCACTTTGGTAGCAAAAACAGGAAGGCAGATTATTATCTGAATGGCTGTAAACTGTCTCTCAGAATATGCAACGAGACCTGGGTGTTCTCATACACCAGTCATTGAAGGTAAGCATGCAGGTGCAACAGGAGGTAAAAAAGGCAAAAAAAAAATTAGCCTTCAGTGTGAGAGGATTCGAGTACAGGAGCAGGGATGTTTTTCTGCAATTATACAGGGCCTTGGTGACGCCACACCTGGAATATTGTGTGCAGTTTTGGTTTCTTTATCCGAGGAAGGATGTTCTTGCTATAGAGGGAGTGCAGCGAAGGTTTACCAGACTGATTCCTGGGATGGCGGGACTGACGTATGAGGAGAGATTGAGTCGGTTAGGATTGTATTCACTGGAGTTCAGAAGAGTGAGGGGGGATCTCATAGAAACCTATAAAATTCTAACAGGACTTGACAGGGTCGATGCAGGAAGGATGTTCCCGATGGCGGGGTGTCAAGAACCAGGGGTCATAGTCTAAGGATACGGGGTAAACCTTTCAAGACTGAGGTGAGGAGAAATCTCTGCACCCAGACAGTGGTGAGCCTGTGGAATTCACTAACACAGAAAGCAGTTGAGGTCAAAACATTGAATGTTTTCAAGAAGGAGTTAGATATAGCTCTTGGGTTTAAAGGGATCAAAGGATATGGGGTGAAAGCCGGAACAGGTTACTGAGTTGGATGATCAGCCATGATCATAATGAATGGCAGAGCAGGCTTGAAGGGCCAAATGGCCTACTCCTGCTCCTATTTTCTATTTTTCAATGTTTCTATATCCATCATGCAGTTAGAACAAAGAACAAAGAACAGTACAGCACAGGAATAGGCCATTTGACCCTCCAAGCCTGCGCCGATCTTGATGCCTGCCTAAACTAAAACCTTCTGCACTTCCGGGGACTGTATCCCTCTATTCCCATCCTATTCATGTATTTGTCAAGATGCCTCTTAAACGTCTCTATGGTACCTGCTTCCGCCACCTCCCCCAGCAGCAGGTTCCAGGCACTCACCACCATCTGTGTAAAGAACTTGCCTCGCAAATCCCCTCTAAACTTTGCCCCTCTCACCTTAAACCTATGTCCCCTAGTAACTGACTCTTCCACCCAGGGAAAAAGCTTCTGACTATTCACTCTGTCCATGCCACTCATAACTTTGTAAACCTCTATCATGTCGCCCCTCCATCTCCGTCGTTCCAGTAAAAACAATCTATGTTTTTCCAACCTCTCCTCATAGTTAATGCCCTCCAGACCAGGCAACATCCTAGTAAACCTCTTCTGCACTCTCTCCAAAGCCTCCACGTCCTTCTGGTACTGAGGCGACCAGAATTGCATGCAATATTCTAAGTGTGGCCTAACTAAGGTTCTGTACAGCTGCAGCATGACTTGCCAATTTTTATACTCTATGCCCGACCGATGAAGGCAAGCATGCCTTCTTGACTACCTTATCCACCTGCGTTGCCACTTTCAGTGACCTGTGGACCTGTATGCTCAGATCTCTCTGCCTGTCAATACTCATAAGGGTTCTGCCATTTACTGTATACTTCCCACGTGCATTAGACCTTCCAAAATGCATTACCTCACATTTGTCCGGATTAAACTCCATCTGCCACTTCTCCATCTGCCACTAGACTGTTTAACAAAAAGAAATTGAGATGCTATGGCCTTGAAAGATATGAATATAACAAGCTGTTCCATCATACTTCATATCTTGAAGATGGACCCTCCTGAGGAATGGATTTACAATGGAAGGAAATGTAATATTGTATGAGAACGTGACATGGGCTCCTTTACAAGTGCTGCCATCTTGTGTATCTATCAGTTCCTTCAGGTGGTGGAAACAGTGTTGCTCCTGGTTACCACCAGCTGTCAGGAGTGGTGCTCTAGGGAGGGTGCGCTATCGTGTCAAACATCCCCCCCTCCCCTACCCTTACACCTACTTCATGCAGCTGCACATTCATTTACCATCAATCAAATAGGGGAGTTGGGTGCTGCATCGCTCCAGCACTTGTCCATCAAATCTGTTTTGCCTCCATATTGGATTTCCTTTTCCTTGAGGCTTCAGGTGGTTCTATCATTAGAGGGATAGGTAACGTTTTCTGCAACCACAACCTGGAGTCCAAATGGTCCGGTGATCCCGAGGTCCTGGTGTAAGGAGCCAATCAGAGCAGGGGGATAAGACACTGGAAAAGTAAACTCAGTATCCTGAACTCATGGTTCATGTTGGAGCCAGTACTGGAACAAAGAACATTACAGAGATAATGCAGAGGGAGTTTGAGGAATTAGGGATAGATTTTTAAAGCCCACTGAGAGCGGGTGCAGGAGGCGAGTGCAATTTAAAGTTCACATTCTCAGAGGTTGGCACTGGGACTCACCGCCTCTGGAATGAGAAGCCATTTTTAATGGAACGCTGGGAGGCAGGGAACAGAAAGTCCACACGCCTCCAATTAATTACTTGTTGAGCTAATTATGGAGCTCATTAGCAGGCTTGTTAACAGCAGTTTGGGATCTTTAAAGGGAGTGAACGGGGGAACGCCATGTGGGGAACACGGCAGAGTGTACAAGACATGAACACTGTGCGGGACCATGAGGGCTCTGGGAAAGGTGATTAAAATAATGCTGAGGCACAAAATTAAGCTCAGCTGCTTCAAAAGTGCCAAAGAGTAGCCACTGTTGGAACTGTGAGACTTGGTTTTCTTAGTGGTGAGTGGCAGGAATCTGGAGAGGGGCATGAGCCCGCTGGCATCACTGGACACCTGGGGTTGGCAGGGGAAGGCCTGGTGAATGAACAGACCCCAGCTGAGCGAGTTCAGATGGGAACAGGTTACTCTGACATTGGACAGAGCAGCCAGGATGAGCTTCAGCAGATGTAACCTTCTGAACAGCAGGAGGCCAGAGGAGCACAGTGGGACTGCAAGAGGAATAAGGCGCTACCCAAGGCATCGGGTCTACTGCCCAGTCAGCTACCTGCAAATGACAGACTGCCAGACCAAGCAGATAGTCTCAGACCTTTGTGCTCTGATCCACAGTGACCTGAGGCCTCATGTCTCCCATGGCAATCCCTTACCGACAGCCATCAAGGTCACCATCAACCCTGAATTTCTATGCAACTGGGTCATTCCAGGGATCTTCTGTGGATCGAGGTAGCATCTCGCAGTTGGCAGCTCATCGTGGCATCAGGCAGGTCATGGATGCCATTATCTGGAGGACGGGGTAACTACATCCACTTTGACACAGATGGGCCTGTGCATGCCCAGAGGGCATTGGTTCTCGGCTCCATCGCTGGATTCCCCCAGGTGCAGGGCATAATCGATGTGGCCATCAAGGTCACATAACTCAGGGGACATAAACTTTTAACTTGTCTAATATCAGGCAGACAAAAAGAATGATTCATGTGGAATATGTTAGAGGAGCCGGTCTGCCCAAGAGCAGGTCCTCTGCTCTTTTTCTCCACACAGGAGAGATGAGCATGACTAGGGAAATGGGTAAATGAGGTGGTTTTCCATTGCCTTCCTCAGACCAGAACGGGAATTGAACCCACACTGTTGATGCTATTCTGAGTCACACGCTAGTCATCTAAGCATGTTAAAGGTCATCTAATCTAATACACTGATGTTTACTTTGCAGGTGATTTCTTCCCAGCTATCTCAGGCTGGCTGGTGTTTTTATCTGTGATCCTCAGTCTTGTAATAGTAGCTCTTGCCGCTGGGAACATTTGGACTGTGAAACAACACAGATACTTCAAAGGTACGGTCTCAGTCTAACAGTGACAATGGAGAATACAGATTCAGGATTGAACAGAAATGTGGAAACAGAACCAGGTTTTTTGATAAATTTGGAAGAAGTTTGTGTTCCCTTGTATCTTTAATAATTCAGCCATTGTAGTTTTAGTCTCGGGGAAGGGGAGAGGGAGAGGCTGCTGTTCAAACTGAAACCAAAGGCATGTTTAAATGATGATATTTTAATTCTTTTCTTCATGGGGATATCATGAATCTTATTTTTCTTCAATATATTTGAAAATATTTTGTTTAATTTATTCTTCACCTCCCACTTAATCTTCCCTAGAAATAGACCAATTTGACAGTAAAACAAACATGAACTATAATACGGGTTATCATTTAAACACCTAAAGGTGATAGAAGTGGATCCATGGTGTTCTGGAGAAAGGGCTGACAATGGTTTTACTCAGATGGAAATGAATATTATTTATTTATGTTCGAAAGTGAAAGCACGTCTGATTAAATAAACCATTGTTTGATATTAACTGCAATTTATATTTATTGGATTTTTCCAGAACTTGAAGTTGACAAGTCTATCAAACAATTTGGTAAGGATTTAACCTTGAAGTGTCTGGAATATTTTTTTTATTTTATTTCCAAAATATACTTTATTCATAAAAATCTGTAAAAATTACATTGCCAAACAGTTTCCAAACAGCACCAAAAAATACAAACATTGCAAGGGAGATCAGTTTCCTTCAATACTCTCATGAGTTTCTTCCCAACCCTTCCGTTTCACAATTGTCATGTCAATTACAGTTTTACATTTACAGCAATTGTGAATATTAACGATACAGTTCGAGGGGTTTCCCATGGATTCAGCCCCTCAGTCCAGCTTGGTGGGGGAACCTTACACTGTGGTCTTTCCCCATTGAGCCTTTGCTGCGGCTGCCCCAAGCTTTAGTGCGTCCCTCAGCACGTAGTCCTGGACCTTGGAATGTGCCAGTCTGCAACATTCAGTTGTGGACAACTCTTTGCGCTGGAAGACCAGCAAGTTTCGGGCAGACCAAAGGGCATCTTTCACCGAATTGATAGTCCTCCAGCAGCAGTTGATGTTTGTCTCGGTGTGCGTCCCTGGGAACAGCCCGTAGAGCACAGACTCCTGTGTTACAGAGCTGCTTGGGATGAAACTCGACAAAAACCACTGCATCTCTTTCCACACCTGCAAAGACACATTCCAGGAGGAGGTGGGCGACCGTCTCTTCCCCACCACAGCCAACGCGGGGGCACTGTGCGGAGGGGGCGAGACTTCGGGTGTGCATGAAGGATCTGACGGGGAGGGCCCTTCTCACCACCAGCCAAGCTACGTCTTGGTGCTTGTTTGAAAGTTCTGGTGATGAGGCATTCCGCCAAATGACTTTGACGGTCTGCTCGGGGAACCATCCGACAGGATCCACCGTTTCCTTTCCCCGTAGGGCCTTGAGGACATTCCGTGCAGACCACTGTCTGGAATATGGTAAAGAATGTTGGGTTTGGGTATTTAGATGTACAGATGGCACAGCTGGACTGCCAAAAATGGCTATTCAACTAACTCTTTAAAGTATTATTTTGTACATAATTCACAATATGAGCTGTACCTTTGCATCATCTTCCAATGTTTGATTTCAATATAAAAATACAAAAAACGTTACCAATAAGTTTTAAAAATAAATAAATAATTTCTAATTAGCTGAAATATTTCAACATTTACCTCTCACATATCTGAATATAACACACACTATTACAACAATGCACCTTATTTCCACATTCAACTGCTGTTCAGTTCTATTTCTCACACAACTAATGCTTTGACCATTCTAATTTTTCATATAATTTGTCCAGAACATGGGCACATACTACTGTACAGTCACATCCACGAGAAACTGGATTGACTGACACAGGCTCATTTCATGCAGAACAACAATCGGCACAAGGAGAAGAGAATTTCATTCCATCAAGCCTGGTAAAAGGATTGGGATACCTGACTGTACCACTCGAGTTCCCAACTCAACAAATTGTTTGACAAACCATTTATTTATAGTATGCCTTTTGATTAATATTACCTTAAAGCTGTGAGCACTATTCACTAGTTTTCTCAAAATCTTTTTTGATAATTAGCTAGAAGCTAAAGATGGCCAGTTGACCCGTCTTGCTGGCATTTCAGTCTGGTACCGAAGTTGGCAGACCTGTCTGATAGGCTAGTCAAGTAAAAGAATTGACAGTCAACAAACTAGACTCCTTCATCACCATATCTGGGTAAATCCTGTACCATTGACAAGATGTGGGCCCACTGAAGTGGGACATAGTTATGTACAGTTGAGGTGAGTCCCTGAGAGTTCTGACTATAGACTCTGGACCCCATGAAGTTTTATGACTTCAGGTCAAACAAGGACAAGGAAACTTCCAGCTGATCACTACCTGCCACTCCCCTCAACTCACAAATCAGCACCCATCCATGTTGGAACATTTCTCACAAGAAGCACAGAGAGAAGCACAGAGAGTGGCTTGGTATTTGTAGTAATGACCGAGCTAGATGAATCATGAAGGACACAGCTGCCAGACTGGGCCTGAGTCAGCTGGTGAGGGAACCACTATGAGGAAAAAAATCAACTCAACTTGGTCCTCACCAACCTACCTGTTGTGACACATCCTTTATAATAACATTAGTAAGCATAACCATTTCATGGACCTTAGGAAGACAAAGTCTCATCTACACACCCTCCATCCTGTAGTGTGACACTACCACTGTGCAATATGGGACAGGCTTAGAAAGATCTAGCAGGTTAAAACTGAGGTGCTGTGGGCCGTCAGTAGCAGCTTGACTGTTGACCATCACAATCTGTAACCTTATGGTGTGGTATATCCTCACTCCTCCATCACCATCAAGCTGGGTGACTAACATTATTTTAATAGGGATTGTAGAAGACAGACCAGACACAGCAGCAGGCATCCCATGTAATGAGGCAATAACTTAGTGATCTGAGTGTCCTTGTACATGATGATGACCTTATTGAAACATATAAGATTCTGAGGGGGTTGACAGGGTAGATGCTGAGAGGATGTTTTATCTTGTGGGGGAAAGTAGAACTAGCAGCCACAGTTTCAACATAAGGGCTCTTTCACGGGAGATGAGAAGGAATTTCTTCTCTGAGGGCCGTTAATCTTTGGAATACTCTACCCTGGAGGACAGTGGAGGCTGGGTCATTGAATATATTCAAGGCTGAATTCGACAGATTTTTGATCTACAAGGGAGTAAAGGGTAATGGGGAACAGGCAGGAAAGTGGAGTTAAGGCCATAATCAGATCAGCCATGATCTTACTGAACAGTAGAGCAGGCTCGAGGGGCCGAATGGCCTTCTCCTGCTCCGATTTCTTATGTTGTTATGAAGCTACAACATAGGGCTACATGCATGCTAAACACCAAAAGCAGCAGGTTATCGACAGAACTAAACTTTCCTGTAATTAACAGATCAGAACAATGTTCTGTCACCCTACAACATTCAGACAGGAATGGTAGTGCTGGGCATTCATGTGATAAATGAGGAGGAGGCTCCATGAAAATACCCATCCTTAACCATAGTGGAACCAGCAAGTGACTGAATGACTTACATACAATTCAGCCTTGTTCAATCATTCAAAAAGTACCAAGTGGATGATCCTACTCGGCATTTCACCCAGGTCTTCACCATCATAGATGTCAGCACCAGTCATTTTACTTTACTCCATGTAACTTTTAAGAAGCTACTCAGTATTTCCTTTCAGTCCTGCTGCCACCCTCCCCTCCCCACTGCTCAAAACTCTGACCATTTCTCCTTTGGTCCCCTTGTCAAGGTACCAACCCAATATATTTAAAACATAACCACTTCTTCAGGGGTTCAGCCACTCCTCTTGCCTGTACCCCAGTCCCTGGGTGGTTTTCACTTCAGCACATCTGGAGGCAGCTATGTATGATCTCACTCGGTGTATCAGCCTCCCGTCCTCCAGCACAACTGGATTCCTGCTGTTTTTCCACTGGAAACTCTGAAGAAATGTGGGAATTGTGTAATGAAGTGTTGTGAATGACTGAAACAAACATCTCAATGCAGCCAGTAGCTAAAAGATGTCAGTCATTATCACTGTGGGTCAGGAATATACCACATCAACAGGGATAGGAATCAGTGAAGTGAAAATACAGAATGGTATCAAATCAACAATATTAAATAGTTGGATAAAAAGTGTAGGATGAACAGATAAATTACTGACAGTTAGAGTTCTTACTTTATGTATATGAAAAAAATATTGAAAACCGAACTGCAGAAAATTACAGATCGTGACAATAATTATCGTATTTAAATCAGCATTCAGAATTCTGCAGACATTTCATGTTCCAATAATATAAACAGATTCAGACACGTTATTTACTCTCCTCACATTTTCATCAATGTAAACACTTAAAGAAATAAAATAGTGACCTTTTGTAAATTTAATAAATAGTTTGGGTGATTGATTGATTGTAATTAAGATGAGAGGTACAAGGACTGGAGCAAGTTGACCATCCTCTGCTTGAAGGACACTAAGGTCAGGTCGATTAGATTGTGCTGATGAAAACTCTTTCCACACTTTCTCAATAACACATCATCACTGTCACTCTCAAAAGATGATGCACTGGTGTGGCAACTCCATTTCTCACACCAACTAATCTTGTAAATTTACTATGGGAATATCATATTAGTGACAACAAATTGTCCTTGATAGGTCCGTGTGTAAAGACATTGTCCAATATGGTCGTGAGCCATTTAGAGCCCATGATCTGTGTTCGATCCCTAATCTGTGCTGAATCAGCTGAACTTGCATTCGGGAAGGGAAAACAAACCAGGGTTCCTGCTGTGAGTGTTATCCAGTGAACCCTGATGTTCTCTGTGATTGAATCACCAGCAAATGCTGATTGTCTCAGCTCATATATGAAGTACGACCACATGAGTAAAACACTACAGGGCTGCCCAGTGAAATCCAGCATCCTCAGTGGAGAAACACAGGGATAAAATTGGAAAAGTAAACCATCTCGATGATGGGTTTTATAATAGCTTGAAAGTACATAATAACAGTGAATTATTTTCAACTGTTTGAAAATGAGGGTTACTAATGCACAACCTTTTATTTATCAAGCACCTTTCATGACTTCATGATGTCCCAAAGCACTTTACAAACAAGGTGTTTCTGAAGTGTAGTCACTGTTGTAATGTGGGAAATGCAGCAGTCAGTTTGTGCACAGCAAGATCCCACCAACAGCAATGAGATTAATGAGCAGTTAAATGTCATTGTGATGTTGGTTGAGGGATAAATATTGTCCAGGACACCAGGACAACTGTCCTGCTCTTATTCAAAATAATGCCGAGAGGAGCAGACAGGGCCTCTGTTTATCATCCCGTCAGAAAGACGGTACCTCCGACAGTGCAGCACTCCCTGTGTACTGGACTGGGAGTGTCAGCCTGGGTTATGTGCTCAAGTCTTTGGAGTGGGACCCATGACCTTCTGACTCAGAGGTGAGAATTCTACCACTGAACCAAGGCAAACACCTACAAAGCTAACATTTCAATGTTCAAACCATTTCAAATATAGAGAGCATGACAATATTTTAATGTTTATGACTATCAGATTAATGAAGTGTATTTATAACTTTTTATTTATTTTTTTAGACCAGTGGAAATCTCTGATTGATTCAGGTATGACATTCTCTTTTCCTAAACTGTTGTTATATATTAATGCACCAGGTAAGTTGCAGCATCAGTTGTATTCACTAATGTATCTGCTGCAGTAACAATACATTTAATCTGATGGGAATTCGAGGGTCAGAATTTACTGTAACAGGGCATTGTTAGAATTCCCCTGCACCCTTCAACACAAAGATCTTTTGCTCACAAAGTTACAGAAGGTGCCAGATGAAAACGGCAAAGCGAAGAAAACGGTATCTGGGACCTGAGTGAACTATTGGACAAACAGTCAATCTCCTTAACCAATGAGATTGTAGGATTGGAAAATAAACTCAGGAAAGACTGAGAAGGAGGGTAAATTAAAGAGGGTGAAATTGCACAGAAAAGAGAGGGGAAGAAAGATTGAATTAACTGCGAGAAAAGAAAATAAAATATAATCTCCCGAAAAACCTGAAGGAATGATGTTCCATACTTGTAATAGTTAATTTTCACTGGTAGAAAGGGTGATTGTAGTCATTAACAATTATCACACTGTTAAAGAGTACTTGCACTGATGATGACAAGACATATCTTTCTGTGGCAAGTTTAATGGGTAAATATGCAGAGAAGGTGAAGGGGAGATTTAATGGAGATGTTCAAAATTACCATGAGCTTTGATCGAGTAAATCAGGAGAAACTGTTTCCAGCAGCAGGAGGGTTGGTAACCAAAGGAAACAGAGTGAAGGTAATTAGCAAAAGAACAAGAGGGGAGAGGAGACTTTTTTTAACACTGTGAGTTATGATCTGGTTTGTATTGCCTGAAAGGGTAGTGGAAGCAGATTCAATATTAACATAGTCTACTTCAGTATACTTGCAAATGGAAAATCTGAAAGGCTATAGGGAAAGAGTGGGGGCTATGGGACATGGGATAGCTCTTTCAAAGGGCCAACACAGGCACGATAGGCCGAATGGCCTCCTTCTGTGCTCTCACATTCCATGTTTTCTTCTCACCGATGATATTCTGAAGACATTAAAGATTTTGCAATGAAGGCATTTTTTTTTGTACACGTAATTAGTGTAATCAATTTAGCTCTTTTCTATGACTTGTATTTTGTATGTGTGTGATTGTACACATATGTCAGTATGTGTGGAATCATTGGCCTGGATTTTACAATGGCGGCCTGTAGCGCAGGCCCTACTTCGTGGAGCCACCGCGATATTAAACACAGAAGTTGATTTGAATGGCCAGGGCGACCGACCCTTCACCCAATCCCCCCCCCAACACCACCACCACGGATGACGTGGAGGGTGCGGGCAGTCTGTCCCTGGCAATGGTGTCAGCAGCCTTTACACAGGCACTGACGCCAGTTTGAAAGGACTTCGAGCCCTACATTGCAATTACAATATTTAAAGAAATACTGACTTTAAAAATTTAAATAAAGTGATCCCTCTCCCAACCACCACCCCCCCCATAAACATAAAATTCATTACTTACCCTCTTCCACCCCTGCCCAAAACCTTGTGCTCCTGACCTTCCCCCCCGCCCCAAGTTCATAAACTTTAAACTTTACCCCATTCCCACCATCCCCTATACCAATCAGATTAGTTTAACCCCACATCCCCCCGCCAGCACTGAAATGTTACCTGCTTCCCCCTCCCTGCCAGTATTCCAGCTCTGATTCCCCGACAGGGATCCAGAAATGCGGGAGTGCCGGCCACCGGCACCAATATCGCACCAGGATGGATGGTGGGAGCAGGGAAATTAATCAATTTGTTTATTTTAATAAATTAACAGATGCAAATTTTGCTCCCTCGCCGGGAAATATCGGGCCGGGCCTTCCCGAAGTTGAGGCCCATATCGGGCCTCTGCCAGAGGCATTTTCCAGCCTCCCCCACTATGACCCCTGACGTCGGGGGGCTGTAAAATTCAGCCCATTATGTTTGAAACATGTGAAACATAAGACCTGTCAAACTTCTCCCAATTCTGCTGAGGCTGCCCAAATCAAATCTCACCAGCTGGAACTTGTTACCACAGGCACTGAAATTCATGGACTATTGTTTAGTGACAGAAATTTAAAACTGCATTGACTCACTTCCCCTGGGACCAAGTCCTGTCAGGCTGGTTTGCACTGGTATATAATGTTGGGAGAAACTGCCAGGATCTCTGGCTGATGATGTCAGTCCACATGTCTCATCTCTTTTTGTGTCCCCACACAGGAGTCAGACACAAAAAGCATCTGCTCCAATTACCATGAGATTTTGGAACGGCCTTGAAAAGGGGCAGCGATCTGGTTTAACGAGATTATAATCCAAATTCCTCCCTTGTCCACACAGACAATGGCAGCTTTCCACTACCAGGGTCCCAGTAATTTTGGGGTTTACGTCGCCCAATTTACAGTCAGCAGTTAAAAATGCAAGTGAAATTTTTTCTCTGGAATTATTTGCGTGCTGATTTCTCCAGTTTTATCAGTTTATTACTTGTTTTCAGATTGGAAGAAGATTTCTGAGTGTCAAGGTAAGATCCTCAAGTTATTGTAATGAACACTTCATGTAAATTGGACTGAAACTTATCCCTTGATCATAATCACTATAGCACATAGAAACATAGAAAAATAGGAGCAAGAGTAGGCCATTCGGCCCTTCGAGCCTGCTCCTTCATTCAATACAATCATGGCTGATCATCCAAACTCAGTAACCTGTTCCTGCTTTCTCCCCGTATCTCTTGATCCCATTAACCCTAAGAACTCTTTCTTGAATATATTTAATGATTTGGCCTCAACTGCTTTCCGTGGTAGAGAATTCCACAGGGTCACCACTCTCTGGGTGAAGAAATCTCTCCTCATCTCAGTCCGAAATGGCTTACCCCTTATCCTTAGACTGTGACCCCTGGTCCCGGACTTCCCTTCCATCAGAAACATACTTCCTGCATCTAGTCTGTCCAGTCCTGTTAGAGTTTTGTAGGTTTCTATGAGATCCCCTCTCATTCTTCTAAACTCTAGCGAATACAAGCCCAATTGACCCAATCTCTCTTCATATGTCTGTCCTACCATCCCAGAAATCTGTCTGGTGAACCTTCGCTGCACTCCCTCCATAGTAAGAACATCCTTCCTCAGATAATGAGACCAAAACTGCACACAGTATTACAGATGTGGTCTCACCAAGGCCTTAAATATTTGCAGCAAGACATCTTTGCTCCTGTACTCAAATCTTCTCGCTATGAAGGCCAACATACCATTTGCCTTCTTAATTGCCTGCTGCACCTGCATGCTTACTTTCAGCGACTGGTGCACAAGGACACCCAGGTCTTTGCTGCACCTCCACCTTTCCCAATCTATCGCCGTTCAGATAATAATCTGCCTTTCTGTTTTTGCCACCAAAGTGGATAACCTCCCATTTATCTACATTATACTGCATCTGCCAAGTATTTGCCCACTCACTCAACCTGTCCAAATCACACTAGAGCTTCTCTGCATCCTCCTCACAACTCACACTCCCACTCAGCTTTATGTCGTCTGCAAACTTGCATATATTACATTTAATTCCCTCATCTATATCTTTTTAATATATAGTGTGAATAGCTGGGGTCTTAAAACTGATCCCTGCAGTACCCCACTAGTCACTGCCTGTCACTCTTTGTTTCCTGTCTGCCAACCAGTTCTCTATCCATGTCAGTACCTTACCCCCAATCCCATTGCTATAATTTTGCATGCTAATCTCTTAGGTGGGACCTTATCGAAAGCCTTCTGAAAGTCCAAATACACCACATCCACTGGTTCTCCCTTATCTATTCTACGAGTTACATCCTCAAAAAATTCCAGTAGATTTGTCAAGCATGATTACCCTTTCGTAAATCCACGTTGACTTTGTCAGATCCTGTCATTGTTTTCCAAGTGCTCCGCTTTTACATCTTTTATAATGGACTCTATCATTATCTTTCCTACTGATGTAGGCTAACCGCTCTATAATTCCCTTTTTTCTCTCTACCTTCTTTTTTAAATAGCGGGGTTACATTAGCTGCCCTCCAATTCATTGGAACTGTTCCAGAGCCTATAGAATTTTGAAAAATGACCAGCAATGCATCTACTATTTCTAGGGCCACTTCCTTAAATACTCTGGGATGTAGATTATCAGGCCCTGGGGATTTATCGGCCTTCAATCCCATCAATTTCCCTCACACCATTTCCCTACTAATATTGATTTTATACAGTTCCTCCTTCTCATTAGACCCTCTGTTCCCCAACATTTCTGGGAGGTAATTTGTGTCCTCCTTTGTGAAGACAGAAGCAAAGTATATTTAATTCGTCTGCCATTTCTTTGTTCCCCATTATAAATTCCCCCGTTTCTGATTGTAAGGGACCCACATTTGTCTTCACTAATCTTTTTTATCTTCACATTACTATAGAAGCTTTTGCAGTCAGTTTTTATGTTCTCTGCAAGCTTACTCTCAGACTCTATTTTCCCCTTCTGAACAATCCCTTTGTCCTCCTTTGTTGAATTCTAAACTTCTCCCAATCCTCAGGTTTGCTGCTTGTTCTGGCCATTTTATATTTCTCCTCTTTGGATCGAATACTATCCCTAATTTTTTTTGTAACCCAAGGTTGAGCCACCCTTCCTGTTTTATTTTTGCAGCAGACAGAAATGAACAATTGTTGTAATTCATCCATGTGCTCTTTAATTGCTAGCTATTGCTTATCCACTGTCAACCCTTTAAGTAACATTTCCCAATTTATCATAGCCAACTCGCACCTCATACCTTCATTGTTTCCTTTATTTAGATTCAGGACCCCAGTCTCGGAATCAACTCTCTCACTCTCCATCTTAATGAAGAATTCTATCATGTTATGGTTGCTCTTCCCAAGGGACCCCGCACAACAAGATTGTTAACTAATCCTTTCTCATTACACAATACCCGATCTAGGATAACCTGTTCTCCAGTTGGTTTCTTAACTTATTGGTCCAAAAAATCATCACATACACACTCCAGGAATTCCTGTTCTGCAGTATTATTGTTAGTTTGGTTTGCCCAATCTATATGTAGATGAGTACCCAGAATTACTGTTGTACCCTTATTGCATACGTCGCTAATTTCCTGTTTAATGTCACCCTGTACAACCCCCACCTATGTTTTTTGCCCCTTGGTGTTTCTTAGCTCCACCCATAAGATTCCACATCATCTGTTCCCTCAGCAGAGCTTTATATAGGTTCAGTATTAGTTCCCTGCTTTTGTACTTAATGCCTCAATTTATGAAGCCCAAGCATATATCCTGCCAACTTCAAAGATCTGTGCACATGAATCCCCTGGTCCTTCTGTCCCTGTACACGCTTCTGAACTGTGCCATTCAGTTTGTACTGCCTCTCCCTATCCCTTCTGTAAAAATGCATGACCTCACAATTCTCTACTAAATTCCATCTGCCTTGGTGAGATGCTGCAATGCATCTTGTAGATAGTACACACTGCTGCCATGGTGTGCTGGTGGTGGGGGGAGTAAAGTTTTAAGGTGGTGGATGGGGTGCCGATCAAGCGGGCTGTTATGTCCTGGATGGTGTCGAGCTTCTTGAGTGCTGTTGGAGCTGCACCCATCCAGGCAAGTGGAGAGTATTCCATCACATTCCTGTCTTATGCTTTGAAGATGGAGAGTCAGGAGATAGGTTACTCTCTCAAAATTCTCACTCTTGTACCCACATTATTTATGTAGTTAATTTTCTGGTCAATGGGTGATGCCCTAGATTTTGACCGTGGGGGATTCTGTTAGTTTCTTTCTTCTTGAAGATTGTCATTTCCAGGCAATTGTGTGGTATGAACGTTACTTGCCACTTAGCATCCCAAGCCTGAATGTTCTCCAGGTCTTGCTGTATGTGGGCCTGCTTTATTACCTTAGGACTTGTGAATGGACTGAACACTGTGCAATCATCAGTGAAAATCCTCACTTCTGACCTTATGATGGACGATGGTCATTGATCAAGCAGTTGAAGATAGTTCGAACTAGGAAACTGCCCTGAGGAATCCTGCAGTGATGACTGGCCTCCAACAACCACTACCATCTTCCTTTCTGCTCAGTATGACTCCAGCCAGTGGAGTTTTCTCCTGATATCCAATGACTTGAATTTTACAAAGACTGCTTGATGCCAAATGCTGCCTTGATGTCAAGGTCAGTCACTTTCACCTCATCTCTGAAATTCAGCTCTTTTGTGTTGTTGGACCAAAGCTGTAATGAGGTCTGGAACTGAGTGGTCCTGGCAGAATCCAAACTGTGCATTGATGAGCAGGTCATTGGTGAGTTAGTGCCATTTGATTACACTGTAGACAACACCTTCCACCACTTTACTGATGATTGAGAGTAGACTGAAGGAGTGATAACTGCTTGGATTGGATTTTGAATCAGGGTTGATCTTTGATCTTGATGGTGGAATGATGGATATGTCAGGCCATGAGGTTAGAGGGTGATGATGTGTAATTCTGCTGCTGGTGGACAACAGTACTTCATAGATGTTTAAATTTGGATTGTGCAATCAATATTTTTTGACATAAATAAAAGCAAAAAACTGCTGAAATACTCTGCAGATCAGGCAAAACTGTAGAGAAAGAAAGGTAGATGTTGATGCATTTTCACTAGATATTTTTGTTGTCTATTATTTTCCAATCTCTATTACATTGACCTGTTATATTTCTACATCCCCATCACTGCTGCTAAAACCCTAATTTGCATTTTTATCAACTTGAGCCTTGCTTTCTCCACTCTTCACAGATTAAAATGTAGTGGCAATTCTTTTATCCACCACAACCCTTCCCTTTGGAACGCTGTTCCAAATCTGTCCACTCTGACACTTTCCTCCCGACTTTTAAAATCCCTCTTAAAAGGCTTCCTATTGAAACTCTGTTGTTCCCTATTTTCTTTTGTTTTTTTTATTCATTGATGTGATGTGGGCTCCGCTGGCCAGGCCAGCATTTATTGCCCATCCCTAATTCCCTTGAGAAGATGGTGGTGAGCTGCCGTTCTTGAACCTCTGCAGTCCATGTGAGATAGGTACACCTACAGTGCTATAAGGAAGGGAGTTCCAGGATTTTGACCCAGCGACAGTGAAGGAACGGTGCTATAGTTCCAACTCAGGATGATGTGTGACTTGGAGGGGAACTTGTAGGTGGTGGTGTTCTCATGCATTAGCTGCCCTTGGCCTTCTAGTTGGTCGAGGTCACGGGTTTAGAAGGTGCTGTCTAAGATGCCTTGGTGCGTTGCTGCAGTGCATCTTGTAGATAGTACACACTGCTGCCACCATGCGTCGGTGGTGGAGGGAGTGAATGTTTGTGGATGGGATGCCAATCAAGCGGGTTGCTTTGTCCTGGATGGTGTCGAGCTTCTTGAGTGTTGTTGGAGCTGCACCCATGCAGGCAAGTGGAGAGTATTCCATCACACTCCTGACTTGTGCCTTGTAGATGGTGGACAGGCTTTGGGGAGTCAGGTGATCAGGTACTCGCCACAGGATTCCTAGCGTCTGACCTGCTCTTGTAGCCACAGTATTTATATGGCTACTCCAGTTCAGTTTCTGGTCAATGGTCGCCCCTAGGATGTTGATAGTGGGGGAATTCAGCAATGGTAATGCCATTGAATGTCAAGGGGAGATGGTTAGATTCTCTCTTGTTGGAGACGGTTATTGCTTGGCACTTGTGTGGCACGAATGTTACTTGCCACTTATCAGCCCAAGCCTGGATATTGTCCAGGTCCTGCTGCATTTCTACATGGACTGCTTCAGTATTTGAGGAATCGCGAATGGTGCTGAACATTGTGCAATCATCAGCGAACATTCCCACTTCTGACCTTATGATTGAAGGAAGGTCATTGATGAAGCAGCTGAAGATAGTTGGGCCTAGGACACTATCCTGAGGAACTTCTGAAGTGATGTCCTGGAGCTCAGATGAATGACCTCCAACATCCACAACCACTTCTTTGTGTTCGGCATGACTCCAACCAGTGGAAAGTTTTTCCCTTGATTCCCATCGACTTCAGTTTTTCCAGGGCTCCTTGATGTCAAGGGCAGTCATTCTCACCTCACCTCTTGAGTTCAGCTCTTTTGTCCATGTTTGAACTAAGGCTGTAATGAGGCCAGGAGGTGAGTAACTCTGTTGGAAACCAAACTGAGCGTCACTGAGCAGATTATTGCTAAGAAAATGCTTCTTGATGGCACTGTTGATGACACCTTCCATCACTTTACTGATGATTGTGAGTAGACTGATGGGGCAGTAACTGACCGGGTTGGACTTGCCTTGCTTTTTGCGTGCAGGATATACCCAGGCAATTTTCTACATTGCCGGTTAGATGGCAGTGTTGTAGCTGTACTGGAACAGCTTGGTTAGGGGAGCGGCATGTTCTGGAGCACAGGTCTTCCGTACTATTGGCAGAATATTGTCAGGACCCATAGCCTTTGCAGTATCCAGTGCCTTCAGTCGTTTCTTGATATCACGTGGAGTGAATCGCATTGGCTGAAGTCTGGCATCTGTGATACTGGGGACTTCAGGAGGGGGCAGAGATGGATCATCAACTCGGCACTTCTGGCTGAAGATTGTTGCAAATGCTTCAGCCTTATTTTTTGCACTGATGCGCTGGGCTCCCCCTTCATTGAGGATGGGGATATTTGTGGAGCCACTTCCTCCAGTTAGTTGTTTAATTGTCCACCACCATTCACGGCTGGATGTGACAGGACTACAGAGCTGAGATCTAATCCATTGGTTATGGGATCGCTTAGCTCTGTCTATCGCGTGCTGCGTACGCAGTTTGGCATGCAAGTAGTCCTCTGTTGCAGCTTCATCAGGTTGACACCTCATTTTGATGTATGCCTGGTGCTGCTCCTGGCATGCCCTCCTGCACTCTTCATTGAACCAGGGTTGGTCTCCTGGCTTGATGGTAATGGTAGAGTGGGGGATATGCCGGGCCATGAGGTCACAGATTGTGGTTGAGTACAATTTGATGCTGCTGATGGCCCACAGCGCCTCATGGATGCCCAGTTTTGCATTGCTAGATCTGTTCGAAATCTATCCCATATCACACTGTGATAGTGCCAACAACACGACAGATGGTATCCTCAATGTGAAGACGGGACTTCGTCTCCACAAGGATTGTGCGGTGGTCATTCCTACCAATACAGTCATGGGCAGAAGCATTTGCGGCAGACAGATTGGTGAGGACAAGGTCAAGTATGTTTTTCCCTCTTGTTGGTTCTCTCACCACCTGCTGCAGACTCAGTCTAGCAGCTATGTCCTTTAGGACACGGCCAGCTCGGTCAGTAGTGGTACTACCGAGCCACTCTTCGTGATGGACATTGAAGTGCCCCACCCAGAGTACATTTTCCCTTTCTTCACATGGGTCCACTGGAGAAGGAAAAAGTGGGACTTCGCTTCAAGACTACAGTGGAATGTAAACCAATATAAAGTGGGTTGACTTAAGAAGCGAGACCCTGAGATCAGATGGTTGGAGAAGGAGGTGCTTGGTCTGATGCCCCATTTTGATCATGTCAAAGATCTGACACTGCAGTAGGTGTAACAGGAGAAAAATGGTGGACTGAAGGACCTGCAAGTCATTGGATCCCCAGGCATGGCAGTGAGATCTTGACCCCAGTTCTTTCTTGACCTGGACCTTGGCTCCTCCTCTTGGTGGAAGAAATGCATCCGTAAGCAGCTCTTTGGGCTGCTGGCCTATGATGGATCCTTTGTCTTGGATCCGAAGGTAACCAACACGAGGGTTTGTGATAAATATGAGATTCTTCTCTCTCCAGACTGGTCAGTGTGGGTGTCTGCTGAGTTTTTTGTGGGAGGACCTGCAAAAGTTCAACCTGAAGTGTGTTGAGCAGCTTGATGCTCTGCTCAGGTTGATGAGCTGATCAGTGTCCTGTGTCATTTCTTGAGGAACAAAGCCCCAGGACTGCACGAGCTAATCATGGAATTTCACAGGGAATTCTGTTTTGTCCTGGAGAGTGAATACTTGCCGATCCTGGGGAAATGCTGGCAACATGGGAGATGCCCCTTTCTTGACATAGGGTGGCCATCACTCTGTTATCAAAGAAGGGGGACCACAGTCACTTAAACACTGGCGCCCAGTCTCCCTCCTCAGCATCGATTACAGTTCTTTGCCAATACAATATCTGCTCGCCTTGGTACCATGGTGGTTCACGTGATCCACCCTGGCCAGTCCTACATGATCCTGGGCCAGAACATCCATGACAACATCCTGGACCTGATGCACCATTCCAAAAGGCTGATCGGTCAAGGGCCTTTCTTTCCGTGGATCAGGAGGAGACATTTGACTGCTGGATCATGAATATTTGGCATTCTGTCCCTGGATCTGAATTCTCTAACTGCTGCACAGTCTTTAAGTAAGGTTACCAGATCTTTGACATCCCCCTTCGTTTTGGGAGAAGAGTGCTTCAGGGAGACCCCATGTCCAGCCAATAATATATAACATGCATGGAGCTTTTCCTGTATGGCGTACTGACCTCTACCTTGTAGAGGCCCAGCGCCAACTTTCAGACACTTCTTCCTACTTCCCCCTGGAACATGACCCCACCACCGACCATCAAGCTACTGTCCACAGGACTGTCACTGACCTCATCTCCTCTGGAGATCTTCCCTCTAACCTCATAGTCCCGCAATCCTGATCAGCCCGCTTCTACCTCCTTCCCAAAATCCACAAACAGAACTGTCCTGGCAGACCCATTGTGTCAGCCTGCTCCTGCCCCACTGAACTTATTTCTTCCTATCTTGACTCTATCTTTTCTCCACTAGTCCAGTCTCTTCCCACCTATATCCGTGACTCTTCTGATGCTCTACGTCATTTTGACAATTTCCAGTTTCCTGGCTTGAACTTCCTCCTCTTCACGATGGACGTCCCCCACCAGGATGGTTTGAGGGCTGTCCGCTTCTTCCTTGAACAGAGGCCCAATCAGTCCCCATCCACCACCACCCTCCTCCGCCCAGCTCTACTTGTTCTCACATTGAACAACCTCTCCTTCAACTCTACTCACTTCCTTCAAGTAAAAGGTGTTGCTATGGGTACCTGCATGGGACCTAGTTACGCATGTCTTTTTGTGGGATATGTCGAACATTCTTTGTTCCAGTCCTACTCAGGCCACCCTCCCCCAACTCTTTTTCCGGTACATTGATGAATGTATCGGTGCCGTTTCCTGCTCCCACCCCGAACTGGAAAACTTTATCAAGTTTGCTTCTAATTTCCACCCTTCTCTCACCTTTACATGGTCCATCTCTGACACTTCCCTTCCCTTCCTCGACTTCTCTGTCTCCATCTCTGGGTCTACTCTGGCTGTCTACTAATATCCACCTCGACTACACTTCTTCACACCCTGCCTCCTGTAAGGACTCCATTCCATTCTCCCAGTTTCTCCGTCTGCGACGCATCTGCTCTGATGATGCTACCTTCCATGACAGCGCTTCTGATATGTCTTCCTTTTTCCTCAACTGAGGATTCCACTCCACTGTGGTTGACAGGACCCTCAACCGTGTCTGGCCCATTTGCCGCACCTCTACCCTCACCCCTTCCCCTCCCTCACAGAACCGTGACAGGGTTCCCCTCGTCCTCACGTTCCACCCCATCAGCCTCCATATCCAAAGGATCATCCTTCGCCATTTCCGCCACCTCCAGCATGATGCCATTACCAAATGCATCTTTACCTCCCCTGTCAGCATTCCGAAGGGATCGTTCCCTCCGCGATACCCTAGTCCACTCCTCCATTATCCCCACCACCTTGTCCCCTTCCCAGGGCAACTTCCCCTGCAATGACAGGAGGTGTAATACCTGCCCATTTACCTCCCCTCTCCTCACTATCCCAGGCCCCAAACACTCCTTTCAGGTGAAGCAGCGATTTATTTGTACTTCTTTCAATGTAGTATTCTGTATTATCTGCTCACAATGTGGTCTCCTCTACATTGGGGAGATCAAACGCAGACTGAGTGACCGCTTTGTGGAACAACTCCGCTCAGTCCGTAAGCATGACTCCAAGCTTCCGGTTGCTTGCCATTTCAACAGTCCCCCCTGCTCTCATGATCATATCTGTCCTGGGATTGCTGCAGTGTTCCAGTGAACATCAACGCAAGCTCGAGGAACAGCATCTCAGTTACCGATTAGGCAGACTACAGCCTGCCGGACTGAACATTGAGTTCAGTCATTTCAGAGCATGACGGGCCCCCCATTTTACTTTTATCTTTAGTTATTTTTTCTTTTTTCTTTTTTTTTGTGTTTATTTAATTTTATTTTATCTTAGTTTGTTCAGTTTGCTTACGCACTTTTTTCATATTTGTACTTGTGGCCATTCAGTTTTCAGTCCATTAACACCCTATCTGTACTAATGCTTTGTCTTTCAACACACCATTAACATATTGTTTGCCTTTGCTCCATGACCTTCTGGTCAGTTATTCTCTGTGACCTTGTCCTATCTACACCTTCTCCTTTGTTATCGCTTGCCCCACCCTTGCGTTACTTGCTAAAAACCTCTCACATTTCTAATATCTGATAGTTCTGAAGAAGGGTCACTGACCTGAAACGTGAACTCTGCTTCTCTCTCCACAGATGCTGCCAGACCTGCTGAGTATTTCCAGCATTTCTTGTTTTTATTTCTGTGAGAGATTTTATCAAAAGCCTTCTGAAAATCCAAATATACCACATCCACCGACTCCCCTTTATCAATTCTATTGGTAACCTCCTCAAAAAACTCCAGCAGCTTCGTCAAACATGATTTCCCATTCATCAATCCATGTTGACTATGTCCAATCAGATCATTATTATCCAAGTGTCCATTTATCACATCCTTTAGAATAGTTTCTAGCATTTTCCCAACGGCTGTTGTGAGGCTAACTGGTCTGTAATTCCCTGTGTTCACTCTCCCTCCCTTCTTAAATAGTGGGGTGATATTTGCTACCTTCCATACTGCAGGAAATGTTCCAGAATCTATAGAATTTTGGAAGATGATCACCAATGCATCCACTATATCCATAGCTACCTCTTTCAACACGCTGGGATGTAGAAATTCAGGACCTGGGGAGTTATCAACCCTCAACCCCAATAATTTCTGCAGTACAACCTCCTTAGAAAAACTAATTTCCTTCAATCCCTCATTCTCCTTAATCCTTTGGATCTCTAATTCTGGGAGATTTCTTGTATCTTCCTCAGTGAAGATAGACACAAAGTAATCCTTTAGATTCTTTGCCATTTCTCTATTCCCCATTATAAATTCTCCTGACTTTGCCTGTAATGGACCCATAATTGTCTTAGCCAAACATTTCATTTTACATACCTATAGAAGCTTTTACAGTCTTTTTTTGTTTTTTGCTCGCTTGCATTCATATTCTATTCTCCCTTTCTTTATCAGTTTCTTCGTACTCCTTTGCTATATTCTAAAATCCTCCCAATCCTCAGGTGTACTCCTATTTCTGGCAACTTTATAGGCCTTTTCTTTTAATCTTTTTCAATCTTTAACTTCCATTATTAGCCACGATTGACTGCCTTTACTTTTGACATTTTTGTGCTATGAAGGAATATATAGTTGCTGTAAACTATGTAATATTTCATTCCATTGCCTATGTATTGTCAGAGCTTTTAATATATTTTCCCAATCTACCTCAGCAAATTTGCCCCTGATACCTTCATAATTTCCTTTGTTCAAATTTAACGCCCTGGCTTCAGATTGAACTACCTAGCTTTCAAACATAATGTAAAATTCTATCATATTTGTGGTTACTCATCCAGAAAGGTTCTTTTCCACGAAGATTATTAATTAGCCTTTCTCATTACGTAATACTACATCTAAAATAGCCTGTTCTCTAGTCGGTTCCTCAACATACTGCTCTAGAAAACAATCCCCAACACACTCCAGAAACTCGTCCTCCACAGCATTAGTGCTCATTAGGTTTACCCAGTCTATATGTGGATTGAAGTCACCCATGAGTACTTTATTATCCATGCTACTTGCTTCTCTAATCTCCTGATTAATACTGTGCCGCACACTACCACTACAGTTTGCTGACCTATAAACAACTCCGACCAATGTTTGCTTCCCCTTGCTGTTTCTTAACTCCACCCAAACAGATTCCACATTTTGTTCTTCCGATCAGAGATCCTCGCTTACTAATGTACTGATCCCATCCCTTATTATCAGCGCAACTCCACCTCCTTTTTCCTTTTTGCCTGTCCTTCCTAAATGTCAAATATCCTTGAATATTCAGTTCACAGTCTTGAACACCCTGTAGCCATGTTTCTGTAATGGCAATTAGATCACACCTATTTATCTCTATTTGGGCCATTAAATCATCTACCTTATTTTGAATGCTGCATGCATTCAGCTAGAGTGCCCTTAACCTTTCCTTCTTGACATTATTCTGCATTGCACAATGTTCAGCACCATTCGTGACTCCTTGGATACCGAAGCAGTCTGAGTAGAAATGCAGCAAGAACTGGACAATATCCAGGCTTGGGCTGATAAGTGGCGAGTAACATTCGCGCCACACAGGTGCCAGGCAATGACCATCTCCAACAAGAGAGAATCTAACCATCTCCCCTTGACTTTCAATGGCATTATGATCGCTGAATCCACCACAATCAACATCATGGGGGTTACCACTGACCAGAAACTGAACTGGAGTAACCATATAAATACCGTGGCTACAAGAGCCGGTCACAGGCTAGGAATCCTGCGGCGAGTAACTCGCCTCCTGACTCCCCAAAGCCTGTCCACCATCTACAAAGCACAAGTCAGGAGTATGATGGGATACTCTCCAATTGCCTGGATGGATGCAACTTCAGCAACGCTCCGAAAGCTCGACACCATCCAGGACAAAGCAGCCCACTTGATTGGCACCCCATCCACAAACATTCACTCCTTCCACCACTGACGCACAGTGGCAGCAATGTCTACCATCTATAAGATGCACTGCAGCAACGCACCAAACTCCTTAGACAACACCTTCCAAATCCATGACTTCTACCACCTAGAAGGACAAGGGCAGAGAATGCATGGGAACACCATCACCTGCAAGTTCTCATCCAAGCCACACAGCATCCTGACTTGGAACTATATCACTATTGCTTCACTGTCGCTGAGTCAAAATCCTGGAACTCCCATCCTAACAGCACTGTGGGTGTACCTACCCCACATGGACTGCAGCAGGTCAAGAAGGCAGCTCACCATCACCTTCTCAAGGGCATTTATGGACGAGCAATAAATGTTGGCCTAATCAGTGACACCCACATCCCATGAATGAATAAAAAAATTCTAAGTCTTGTTGATGTGTGAAAGAATATCGGTATAATAGGCTTGATTAAGTAGAATTTGGAAGCAGTTAGTGTGTTATGCCTTTAGAGTTAAAGATTGAATAAATGGTTAGTTTTCAGAGCTCACTGACGTTCCCCTTTAAGATGGTAGAGTTAAACATTTCAAGATCTCTATTGGAATAGAATCTCTGTTACCAGGGGTCTCTGTTAGAATAGCATTGCCATTACCAGGGACTTGGGTGATAAACACACACATTGAAATATATTGTGTGATCTCAGTAAGAGATAGCAATAAACCTTAATTGGTTTATGGGGTCGTTGTTCAGACAGGTCGGCTCCAGAAGTTGCTGTGGGTACCATGGAAAGGGTAATTAACAGTAAATGGAATGTACTCACAGGAACAAGAGAGGTCAGATAAACACAATTATGAACATTTTGAGCAGATGAAAGCTCACAAACTTCAAATTCCAGTAAAACATCAATTTAAAGATATAGATTTTAAAAGGGAACACAGAAAGGTCACATCAAATCAAAAGTCATATGACACCTTAGAAATAGTATACAAATGCAAGGTTCTGCAGCAGACACTTAGAAGTGTATCCTTAACAATGCATCTCAACTACGGAAATTTAAGGTACAAGTTTACTTTAAATTTTGATGGATAGTCTGGATATTCTAAGATAATTTTGCTGTAACATTAGCAAGGTTAAACTTTTGGATTCTATGTTAGAAATAAGAATATGTGTTGACAAATATCTAAAAGTTAATAAATCGTTTCCAGTAATATTCTGTATACAACTACAAGAACCCCCTCTCTGCGTCTCTTGAAGTGAAGAGACACATATTGAAGAGAGTTTCCCAGACCCTTATAATATCTGGGATATTTATGACTTAACCACAGAAATATTAGAAGTTGGCTAACGGAAAGATGGTAAAATTCTCTGATGGTTTTCTTTCTTTGAGGGAAAGCTAGTGCAATTCTTTGCATCCAAATAAGTGTCTGAGAATTTGTCTGGTTTGAACTTGATTAAAGGAGATTGATGGGGATGTGCTGCTGATTTGGTTTAGTCCCTACAAGGGGTTAAAGTCATAAATCACTTCAGATGCTTGCCTTTGTTTCACCTGCCTTATAATGTCACTCACTACTTTTCTACCTCCTGTTACCAGCTTTACTTGAGCTACCCCTCAGGTTCCCATCCCCCTCACAACCCTCCCCAACAGCAATGGTAAATCTCCCAGCGAGGATGTTAGCCTGGTCCTGTTAAGGCATAGCCCGTCCATCTTGCACCGGTGCCACCTGCCTCAGAACCAGTCCCAATGCCTCGGAAATCTGATGCCCTCCCTCTGACACCAATTCTCCAGCCACGTGTTCAATTGATCAATTCTTCTATTCTTCTCTAGCACATGGCACTGGGAGTAATCCTAAGCTGACTGCTTTGGAGGTCCTGCTTTTTAATTTCCTTCCTAACTACCACAAATCTGCTTTCAGGGCCTCATACCTCTTCCTAGCTATGTCGCTGGTAACAATGTGGACCATGCCCTCTACTTGTTTACCCTCCCCCAGATGGATATCCTACAGCCTCTTTGTGACATCCTTGACCCCTGCACTAGTGAGGCAACGCACCATCCTGGAGTCACGTTTATTGCTGCAGAAACGCCTGTCAGATCCCCTGACTATCGAATCCCCTGTCACTATTGTTCTTCCACTCTTCTTCCTCCCCTCCTGCGCAGCTGAGCAACCCATGGTGCCACGGACTTTACTATGGCTGCACTCCCCGGAGAAACCATTGCTCTCACCAGTATCCAAAGTGGAAAACCAATTAGCATGCAAGATAGACTCAGGGGACTCCTGCACTGCCTGCCTGGTTCTCTTAGACTGCCTGGCGGTCACCCATTTCCTCTCTGCCTGTATGCTCAGAACCTGCAGTGTGACAACCTCCCTAAAAGTGCTATCCACATGGTCCTCTGCATGGCGGATGCACAACAGTGACTCCAGCCAACGCTCGAGTTCAGAAACCTGGAGCTCAAGCTTCTGCAGCCCGTGACACTTCCTGCAGATGTGTTCGTCTAGGTCACGTGGTCTCCGACTAGCGATCCAGGACTGATTCCTTGTCAGTGTCTTGCCATCGATGCACCTCAAGGGGTTTTGGGTTTGATATTCTGGTCCATAGACAGAATTTAGTACATCCTAGAAGCTTTTATGTCGCCAGTATCAGTATACAGTTGATTTTTTTTTCCATACGTTTCCCCATCCACCAGGATCTTAACAACATCCCTCACCACCACTTGAAGTCACACAAACCCTTCTGGATTCACATACTTAACCTTTGAAAATATCACTTCAATCCTGATGATGCCTGTAAAATCGAATGAAATTATCAACAAGTCACAAACACCTCGTGAAAGACTTGATGCTTCGATCTTCTGTAAAGCTTATGGGTCACGCTAAACTGCATCTGCGCAATCCTGGGCAGATGCAGATACTTGATGCACAAATGAAGACCAAGTGACCATGTGACCAAGTTCACAGACCTGAAAGTTAATTCTGATTCTCTCTCCACAGATGCTGCCTGACCTGCTGAGCTTCCCCAGCACTTTCTGCTTTGCTGCCACATACTTACCCTGCTGTGTCCCAGTGTCCCATGAAGTCATGATTCTCTTCTTCCACTCAAGTGTAACATTCTTTCTTGTAGGTGTGCCGCACCTAAGTGAATAATCTTAATTTCACACTTTCCAGGACATGACACGCAAATGTACCATAAAAGGCAAAAACACAACAGAAATAACACTATAATTGAAGAAAATCTCTGTACTATGAGCTTCTGATCATCTGACTGTGAAAATCCACAGACGAATATGCATTTGGAAGCTGTATTCATTTCTCTGCTAAATGTTATGTGAAAATGCATGTAACTGCTATTAAATGATCTTTGTAAATAAAAAGGAAAATATGTTGATATTCTAGCTGCATTGCCAACTAGAACTATTACACCAATAATTATGATCAGCTGCTGCAGAAGCAAAGTATTTGTGCATATGTCTCAATGTGTAATAGGTGAAAAACTGTGACAACAGCACAGATTTCATCACTAGTCCTGCATTGGTCTGCAAACATGTGCGAGATAAAGCTTGCAGCCAGAAGTTGGAACAGTTACACAGTGGAGTCACCTTTGCATTTAAAGGACCACACCAAATGCAGGGAATGGCAGAGAGGTGCTCTAGGGTAGCCCCACAGTTCAGCGAAGCCTCCCTGCTCACTCTCCTCCTGACTGTGCAGGCAAGGCAGGAGGTCCCTTTACCCAATGATGGTAAGAAGAGGCCCGCCCGCTTGAACAAGGCAGCCTGTCTGGAAATGACGGAGGAGGTGAGTAGTCATGGGACAATCCGGCATCAAAGGGTCCACTGTCAGAAGGGGATGAACGAGCACTCCCCCAGCCAGCTGGGACCCTCTAGGCCTCGTATGCACAGGGTACAACTGCCAAAGACATCCACAGCCAAAGGGCACTCAGATCAGCAGCCTTCCTCCAGTCAGGCTGCTAGTGCAGAGGTTGCACCGAGAAGCAGCACTCACAAGCATTTACAGAGAACACACTGACACAAATGGGAATGCATGGGTGTCACAGCAATGTAAATGCATCTTTCACTAAATGTTCCTCACCAACATGTGTGTCCTTTTCTCTGTGTGAATGATGTGTGACAGCATGTTGCACCAATGTCACATCCGTTTTCACCGTTGGTTCTTTAGGAGAGCCAACCTATACAATAACCATCATTGCCCTGCCACCATTACTCATGAGCGTCTCCACGGATGCAGTGACATGGACATTGGCTCAGTCAGCTGCTGCCTCTAATGGTTTACACAGGGATGCTGCAGGTTAGACTGGTGCACAGGGTGATGTGTGGCTTGCAGAGCTCATGTCAGTTCCTATGGAGCAGACAGCCTATGTCGGATAAGCCACTCCCGTACATCCCTAGCTCACTGCTAGCCCTGCGTGCAGAGCCTGGGTGCCATCTGTCCTTCCATGTGCCTTTCCCGTTGTAGGTCCCCAGTGTCCTCATAGTCCGAGGAGGAATCCTGTTGCGGTCTCTCCTCATCATGCCAGGCCTGCGCCCGATTAGGTGCGTAGTTGTGCAGAGCACAGCGAGCAGCAAAGAGTTGGCCTTTTCGGCCCTTAGTACAGGTCATCACCCTATCTATCTAGGCATTGGAAGTGCTTTTTCAGCATGCCGATCGCCTGCTCAATGGTGGCTCTTGTAGCTCAGTGGCTGGTGTTGTATCTCCTCTACAGCAGTGGTGAGGTTTCTCACTGGTATCGGGAGCCATGTCTGCAAGAGATAGCTCTTATGTCCAAGAAGCCACCCCTCCATCTGAGCCAGTTCAGTGAACAACAGTGGCAGCAGGGACTGGTGCAGAGCCCATGTGTCATGGCACATCTGCAGTATCCCTGTGTAAACCATTAGAGGCAGCAGCTGACTGAGCCAATGTCCATGTCACTGCATCCGTGGAGACGCGGCCAGAGAAGTGGGCACAGATTTGCATGAAGCATCTTCGGTGATTGAGGATTCATTTAATGGTAACGTCTTCAGGTGGTAGCCTGGCAGGAGGCCTGATGGCCACATGGGTGTAGTCTATGAAACCTATAGTTCTCCAGCAATGGTGCCAAAACCGATGGCACTCTGGGCCTGGCTGTGAGAGTCCATCCTGAGGTGGGCATACTCACTGGCCCTCTGGTGCAGGGCATCGGTGACCTCCCTGATGTAGCGGTGCACTGCCCTCTGTGTGATCCCACAAAGGTCTGTGCTGGGCCCCTGAAATGCTGCATATGAATCACTGCCACTGTGAGGACCACAGGCATAGGATGTCCACCAATGCCCATGGACTGCAGGTCATCATTGTGCAGGACACAGGGACGTGTCACCACTCTCTCTACATGCACAATCTCCTCTGACACTGGTTATCTGACATCCGAGGTCATGTCATGTAGATGCGCGGCGAACTGTAATGACGAGCTGCCCTTGGGGGCTGCTACTCACGACCGGGGGCCTCTATGTGGACTGCACCTGCCTGTTGATTTTGCCTCCAGCGCATACGCATCCTCAGGAGAAGCAGATCAGACAATGTAGGATGAGCCAAACCCATTTCCATGTGATAAATAAAATTGTATCCTTCATTTATTTGAATGTTCTGAACAGGGCAGGGATTGGTGTTGACTGGTACAGCAGGTGCTAACATGGATCAGCTAGATGGTGTTGCATGGCATTGCCTAACTTGGCTAACAATCAGAGTGGCACGGCATGACCACATCAAGATCCTACCAGCTGCATTGATTGCCCTTACCATCCATATAACCTTAACACTCCTACCTTTTCTGGCACCCTTGTCACATACAGGATGACTAGAGTACCATTGCTCCTTCACACACACAGACAAACACAGAGCGTACACTGTTTACGGAGGGAGAGTACACAGTACCTCCCTTCATGCCTGCAGGTCTTTCCCTCCAGTCATCCTAGACCCCCTCCTTCCTCACTTTAAGAATCTAAAGCTGAGACCCCTGTATATCCGGACTTACCTTCATTGTCCTGCTTCTGATGTCCTGTCTGGTTCCCTGTTTGTGAACAGGACGGCACGTGACGGCCGCCCGTACTATGAAAACTGCAGAAGTGTACAGTGAGAGACGGTGGGATGTATACTCTGGAGAGGTAAGTAGTGTTTTACATATTCTAATTGAACTGCTGCCGCCAAGCAGCAGGGGGTCCGCACCACATCGGGGGTCGAGGCAGGCCTCTCCCCGCAGAATTTTACGGGCTGCCCCGCCGCGACCCACTGCGAGGGGCTCGTAAAATTCAGCCCTTTAATGTGTAAAATATCCCAAGGTCCTTCACAGGAGAGATCATCAAACAAAATTAGACACCAAATCAGGTACAAGGACAGGTGAACAAAAGCATTGTCAGAGATAGAAGCAAAATACTGCAGATGCTGGAAATCTGAAATAAAAACAAAAAGTGCTGGAAATACTCAGCAGGTCTGGTTGCATCTGTGGAGAGAGAAGCAGAGTTAATGTTTCAGGTCAGTTCTGATGAAAGGTCACTGACCTGAAACGTTAACTCTACTTCTCTCTCCACAGGATTGTCAGAGAGTTGGGTTTTAACAACAATTTGTATTTATATAGCACCTTTAACAGAATGAAACATCCCAAGGTGCTTCACAGGAGCATTATAAAACAAAGAAGACAGCCAGTCACACGAGGAGATATTAGGATAGGTGAGGTAGATTTTCAGGAATTCCTTAAAGGAAGATGAGTTAGAGAGTTGGAGAGGTTTAGGGAGGGAATTCCAGAGCTTAGGGCCGAGACAGCTGAGGTCACAAACATTAATGATGAACAATTAAAATCAGGAATGCTCTGGAGGCCGGAATTAGAGGAGCTCAGATATCTCAGAGGCTTGTAGGATTGGAGGAGATTACAGAGAAAGGGAGGGGCAAGGCCATGGAACGGAAGGATAATAAAGGCTTTTATTGGACAGTCTGGGAAAAGGCCGTATCAAGTAGAACTTTGGGCTAATTAGAAAGAATAGCCCAAGTATATGGATTTACAACATGGGAACATAATGAGGGGAATTGCATCTCCCCTTTATAATTAAATGTTTGCTGTTCATTTCAGTCAAAAGAAATACCAAACTCATTTTATATACATACCTTATCCTGTCCCCAAATAAATCCTAAAACATTTCACAACCAATGAATCACTTCTGAAGTGCAGTCACTGTTGTTGTGTAGGCAAATAAAATCCCCAATTTGCTCACAGTAAGATCCGACAAACAGCAAATGAGGTGAATGACCAGTTAATATGGGTTTGTTTGGGAGCAGGTGCTTGGTTGGTTGAGGGATAAATATTGGTCAGGACAGCAGGAGATCACCCTGCTTGATCTCGAATAGTGCCTTGGGATCTTTTACATCCTCCTGAACCACCAGAACAGGAAGACGGGAAATAATTCCAACATCTGATCAGAATGGCATTATCTTTTAGCAATATACCACTTGTAGAGAACTACACTGAAATGTCAACCTAGGCTATGTGATTAAATTCTCAAGTGGGGCTTCCACTATTTCCATATGATTCTGATGTAAGACATGACAGAAAGCGTAATTTCAATGTATATTTTTCTGTAATTCTGTCTCACTTGCATTTTACATACTCCACAGCACTTTTAAAAAAGTTACTTGCCTTTTCTTCATGTGCATCATTGCTCAATGCATTGGAAAATACAATGCATAATTTAAACATTAAACTGAGGTTTTAATATATTTTAAAATACAATCCTGATTCACAATGTTGAACTGCAGCTGACCACATGTTAATAAAGATCAGTTTAACCAGGTATTTGCACTTTGATGTTACAATTCCACAGAGGGCAGCAAGCATGTTGTAAAACAGATCTTTATTTCAGGCAATAAAAAGCACATTTATAGTTTTGATACAGATACAGTCAGTAATAAAGAACTGTAAAAAAAAATCCAATACAGGAAGTGTAAAAAGAAAATTATAAAAAGAGTTAAACAATTTCATTTGGCACTAAGCTGTCAACATTATTCAGAGATTATTGGGACAATCTTTAGAAATATAAAATCTCTCTCTGGTGTAGTTGTACAGGTTTTTCCTCAATGATAGTCAGCATATTAGTGCAACAACAAGAAAGGAGCTTTATTCCAACTCCTGCAGTACTACAAATCTGCTATTAACTGATCTCAGTGTTGGGAGTGTGTGGGCCACCCCTTCCCCTCCCTCCCAGAACAGCAACAGGGATCCCCTTCTCCTCGCTTTCCAGCCCACCAACCTCCACAACCAAAGGATCATCCTCCTCCATTTCCACCACCTCCAAACACATCTTCCCTTCCCCTCCCATCAAATTTTGAAGGGTTTGTTCCCTCCGTGAGACCCAGGTCCACCCCTCTATCACCCCGACGCCTCGTCCCCTTCCCACAGCACCTTCCCATGCAATTGCAGGAGGCGTAATATCTGCCCTTTTACCTCCTCTCTCCTCACCATCCAAGGTCCCAAAAACTCCTTCCATGTGAAACAGCGATTTACTTGTTCTTCTTTCAATTTAGTATACTGTATTCGCCGCTCACAATGCAGTCACTTCTACATTGGGGAGACCAAACGCAGATTAGGTGACCGCTTTGCAGAACACCTCCACTCAGTCCGAAAGCATGACTCTGAGCTTCCAGTTACTTGCCATTTCAACACACCCCCTGCTCTCATTCCCACATCTGTGTCCTTGGCCTGCTGCAGTATTCCAGTGAACATCAACACAAGCTCGAGGAGCAGCACCTGATCTTTCGATGAGGAACCCTACAGCCTTGCGGACTGAACATGAGTTTAATCATTTCAGAGCATGACTGGCCTTTTTTACATTTTTTTATTTTTTTTATTATTTTATTTTTTAATCATGTGCCTGTTTTTCATGTAGACAGAGCTGCTCATTATTCTGTCATTAACGCTCTCTTGGACTAATGCTTTGTCTTCACCACAAACATCAACATGCTCTTTGCCTTTGTCCCATGACAGTTTTATTTAATCTCTCCTGTCCTCTCACCTTTAGTTCCCTTCCCCACCAAAATGCACACCCTCCCCCCCAACTTCACTTGCTTAAAACCTAATTTTGTTCTAACCTTTGCTAGTTCTGATGATAGAGGTGAAGTTTCAGGTTAGAGGGACACTTTTATAATCTGGTAGCAGACGGATGGCAAATCCAACAGTTACCAGAGCCCAAGATTCTCCTGGTTTCTCAGTGTTTTATATGGGGTGAAACCTCTACTCCTCACTGTGAAAAATTAGATCTTTAATTTGTTCCTAACTTTTATTTTGCATGAGATACAAACATGCAGTGGGCTGACTTGTGGAAGCTGAATTTACATTATTTAAAGCTCGTACAAGCAGACTGTATTTTATTAAAGGGGTGATTCCAGCAAACTCCAACAATAATTATCACTGTAATCCAGCAGCATTTTAGCTATTTTATGCAAAGCTTATCTTAAAATGAAAGATTAAATTCAATATTTACATATTTGATAGGTTCCTTTGACTGATTGTGTTGAACTAGAAAGTATTTTGGAGAAACCTTGAGTTCAGAGACCTTTTAAAGAACTACTGTTGAACTGGGCAGATTTTCAGCCATTTGTTACAATGCTCCATACTGAAGAAGGGATAAAGTTTCTCTGTGAATTCACTCCCAGTGAAACTGTAGAGGTAACTCTTGGTGTTTGCACTATAAAATGAAACTATCCTGGACTCATAACAGAGATAAACACCAATCTTCCTGGGAATCTCATGGGCAGGGATATTGGATTTATTGGCAGAGTTTGCCTGAAATTTATCCTCATCCCTCCCAATGGTCCAAAATCCTTTCTCTGGGATCAGTTGGATATCCCCCTTCCTGACTACAGACTCTTTGGCTACTCCCAGAGTCCAGTGCTGATTCCCCACCACCTCCACCTCCCAGTAATGTCTCCCTGATGTGAATCCCTCCGATCCCAGCACAGATTCAGAGGCTGTAAACCTCTCTTCATTTTCAGGGACACTCATCACTGTCCGGGTCAATCTCACATTCTTCAGATCCTTCGATACCTCAAGCCTTGGATTTGCTGTTTCTGTATCCAGGGTTACAGTGACTGGGAGGAAAAGGGCAGAATTAGTGAGAGCTGAAGTACAGGTTCTGAGGCTCAATTAAACCAATCAACAGTAATGTTTGAAAGACCAAATGAAGCAAGAGATATTGTAGCAAGAATCACAACTAGAAGAACAACCACTTACATCTCTTTCGCACTACTGGCTGACACAAAGATGCCTGAAAGCACTTTCCAGGGGAGGCAGTGGTGTAGTGGTATTGTCACTGGACTAGTAACCCAGAGACCCAGGGTATTGTTCTGGGGACATGGGTTCAAATCCCACCACAGCAGAAGGTGGAATTTGAATTCAATTAATAAAAGATCTGGAACTAAAAGCTAGTGAAACCATTGTTGATTGTTGTAAAAGCCCATCTGGTTCACTAATGTCCTTTGGGGAAGGAAATCTGCTGTCCTTACCTGGTCTGGTCTACATGTAACTCCAGACCCACAGCAATGTGGTTGACTCTTGAATGCCCTCTGAAATGGCCTAGCAATCCACTGTGTATCTAACTGCTACAAAGTCAATAAAAAGGAATAAAACTAGTCGGAACACCCAGCATCGACATAGGCACTAGAAACGACAACAGCAAACCCAGCCCTGTCGACCCTGCAAAGTCCTCCTTACTAACATCTGGGGTCCTGTGCCAAAGTTGGGAGAGCTGTCCCACAGACTAGTCAAGCAACAGCCTGACATAATCATATTCACAGAATCATACCTTAATGTCAATGTCCCAGACACTGCCATCACTATCCCCGGGAATGTCCTGTCACACTGGCAGGACAGACCCAGCAGAGGTGGTGGCACAGTGGTATACAGTAGGGAGGGTGATGAGCTGGGAGTCCTCAACATCAACTCCAGACCCCATGCAGTCTCATGGCATCAGGTCAAACATGGGCAAGGAAACCTCCTACTGATTACCACCTACTGCCCTCCCTCAGCTGATGACTCAGTACTCCTCCATGTTGAACAGCACTTGGAGGAAGCACTGAGGGTGGCAAGGGCCACAGATTGTACTCTGGGTGGGGGACTTCAATGTCCATCACCAAGAGTGGCGCGGTAGCACCACGACTGACTGAGCTGGCCGAGTCCTAAAGGACATAGCTGCTAGACTGGGTCTGCGGCAGGTGGTGAGGGAACCAACACGAGGGAAAAACATACTTGACCTCGTCCTCACCAATCTGCCTGCTGTAGATGCACTTTCCATGACAGGATTGGTATGAGTGTCCACTACACAGTCCTTGGGGAGACCAAGTCCTGCCTTCACATTGAGGATACCGTCCATCGTGTTGTGTGGCATTATCACAGTGCTAAATGGGAGAGATTTCGAACAGATCGAGCAATGCAAAACTGGGCATCCATGAGGTGCTGTGGGCCATCAGCAGCAGCAGAATTGTACTCAACCACAATCTGTAACCTCATGGCCTGGCATATCCCCCACTCTACCATTACCATCAAGCCAGGAGACCAACCCTGGTTCAATGAAGAGTGCAGGAGGGCATGCCAGGAGCAGCACCAGGCATACATCAAAATGAGGTGTCAACCTGGTGATGTTACAACACAGGACTACTTGCATGCCAAACTGCGTACGCAGTATGCGATAGACAGAGTAAAGCGATCCCATAATCAATGTATCAGATCTAAGCTCTGCAGTCCTGCCACATCCAGCCGTGAATGGTGGTGGACAATTAAACAAATAACTGGAGGAGGTGGCTCCACAAACATCCCCATCCTCAATGATGGGGAAGCCCAGCACATCAGTGCGAAAGATAAGGCTGAAGCATTTGCAACACTCTTCAGCCAGAAGTGCCGAGTTCATGATCCATCTTGGCCTCCTCCTGAAGCCCCAGCATCAGAGATGCCAGACTTCAGCCAATTCGATTCACTCCGCGTGATATCAAGAAATGAATGAAGGCACTGGATACTGCAAAAGCCATGGGCCCTGACAATATTCCGGCAATAGTGCTGAAGGCCTGTGCTCCAGAACTTGCCGCGCCCCTAACCAAGCTGTTCCAGTACAGCTACAACACTGGCATCTACCCAGCAATGCGGAATATTGCCCAGGTATGTCCTGTACACAAAAAGCAAGACAAGTCCAGCCTGGCCAATTACTGCCCCATCAATCTGCTCTCAATCATCAGTAAAGTGATGGAAGGTGTCATCAACAGTGCCATCAAGAAGCACTTGCTGAGCAAAAACCTGCTCAGTGACGCTCAGTTTGGGTTCCGCCAGGGCCACTCAGCTCCTGACCTTATTACAGCCGCAGTTCAAGCATGGACAAAAGAGCAGAACTCCAGAGGTGAGGTGAGAGTGACTGCCTTTGACATCAAGACAGCACTTGACCGAGAATGGCATCAAGGAGACCGAGCAAAACTAAAGTCAATGGGAATCAGAGGGAAAACTCTCTCATGGTTAGAGTCATACATAACACAAAGAAAGATGGTTGTGGTTGTTGGAGGTCAATAATCTCAGCTCCAGGACATCACTGCAGGAGTTCCTCAGGGTAGTGTCCTAGGCTCAACTATCTTCAGCTGCTTCATCAATAACCTTCCTTCAATCATAAGGTCAGAAGTGGGAATGTTCGCTGATGATTGCACAATGTTCAGCACCATTCGTGACTCCTCAGATACTGAAGCAGTCCTTGTAGAAATGCAGCAAGACCTGGACAATATTCATGGTTGGGCTGATAAGTGGCACGTAACATTTGTGCCACACAAGTGCCAAGCAATGACCATCTCCAATGAGAGAGAATCTAACCATCTCCCCTTGACATTCAATGGCATTACCATCGCTGAATCCCCAACTTTCAACATCCTAGGGGCTATCATTGACCAGAAACTGAACTGGAGTAGCCATATAAATACCGTGGCTACAAGAGCAGGTCAGAGGCTCGGAATCCTGTGGCGAGTAACTCACCTCCTGACTCCCCAAAGTCTGTCCACCATCTACAAGGCACAAGTCAGGAGTGTGATGGAATACTCTCCACTTGCCTGGATGGGTGCAGCTCCAAGAATACTCAAGAAGCTCGACACCACCCAGGACAAAGCAGCCCGCTTGATTGGCACCCCATCCACAAACATTCACTCCCTCCACCACTGACGCAGTGGCAGCAGTGTGTACCATCTACAAGATGCACTGCAGCAACGCACCAAGGCTCCTTAAACAGTACCTTCCAAACCCGTGACCTCTACCAACTAGAAGGACAAGGGCAGCAAATGCATGAGAACACCACCACCTACAGGTTAACCTCCAAGTCACACACCATCCTGACTTGGAACTATATTGTCGTTCCTTCACTGCCGCTGGGTCAAAATCCTGGAACTCCCTTCCTAACAGCACTGTGGGTGTATCTACCCCCACATGGACTGCAGCGGTTCAAGAAGGCAGCTCACCACCACCTTCTCAAGGGCAATTAGGGATGGGCAATAAATGCTGGCCCAACCAGCGACGCCCACATCTCATTAATGAATTTAAAAAAACAAAGAAAATAGGGAACAACAGAGTTTGAACAGGAAGCCTTTTAGGAGGGATTTTAAAAGTAGGGAGGAAAGTGTCAGAGTGGACAGATTTGGGACAGTGTTCCAAAGGGAAGGGTTGTGGTGGATAAAAGAATTGCCACTACATTTTAATCTGTGAAGAGTGGAGAAAGCAAGGCTCAAGTTGATAAAAATGCAAATTAGGGTTTCAGCAGCGGTGATGGGGATGTAGAAATATAACAGGTCAATGTAACAGAGATTGGAAAATAATAGACAACAAAAATATCTAGTGAAAATGCATCAACATCTACCTTTCTTTCTCTACAGTTTTGCCTGATCTGCAGAGTATTTCAGCAGTTTTTTGCTTTTATTTACTGCAAAAAATATTGATTCCGTAATTCAGATTTAAACATCTATGAAGTACTGTTGTCCACCAGCAGCAGAATTACACATCATCACACTCTAACCTCATGGCCTGACATATCCATCATTCCACCATCAAGATCAAAGATCAACCCTGATTCAAAATCCAATCCAAGCAGTTATCACTCCTTCAGTCTACTCTCAATCATCAGTAAAGTGGTGGAAGGTGTTGTCTGCAGTGTTATCAAATGGTACTAACTCACCAATGACCTGCTCATCAATGCACAGTTTGGATTCTGCCAGGACCACTCAGTTCCAGACCTCATTACAGCTTTGGTCCAACAACACAAAAGAGCTGAATTTCAGAGATGAGGTGAAAATGACATCAAGGCAGCATTTGACAGAGTGTGGCATCAAGCAGTCTTAGTAAAATTCAATATCAGGAGAAAACTCCACTGGCTGGAGTCATACTGAGCAGAAAGGAAGATGGTAGTGGTTGTTGGAGGCCAGTCATCACTGCAGGATTCCTCAGGGCAGTTTCCTATTTCTAACTATCTTCAACTGCTTGATCAATGACCATCCTCTATCATAAGGTCAGAAGTGGGGATTTTCACTGATGATTGCACAGTGTTCAGTCCATTCGCAAGTGCTGAGGTAATAAAGCAGGCCCACATACAGCAAGACCTGGAGAACATTCAGGCTTGGGCTGCTAAGTGGCAAGTAATGTTCGTACCACACAATTACCTGGAAATGACAATCTCCAAGAAGAAAGAAACTAACTGAATCCCCCACGGTCAAAATCCAGGGCATCACCCATTGGCCAGAAAATTAACTGGACGAGCTACATAAATACTGTGGGTACAAGAATAGGTCACAGGTTGGGAATTTTGAGAGAGTAACTTACCTCCTGACTCTCCATCTTCAAGGCATAAGACAGGAATGTGATGGAATACTCTCCACTTACCTGGATGAGTGCAGCTCCAACACTCAAGAAGTTCGACACCATCCAGGACAAAACAGCCCACTTAATCGACACCCCATCCACCACCTTAAAAATTTACTCCCCCCACCACCAGCACACCATGGCAGCAGTGTGTACCATCTACAAGATGCACTGCAGCATCTCACCAAGGCAGATGGAATTTAGTACAGAGAAATGTGAGGTCATGCATTTTTACAGAAGGGATAGGGAGAGGCAGTACAAACTGAATGGCACAGTTCAGAAGAGTGTACAGGGACAGAGGGACCAGGGGATTCATGTGCACAGAAGTTGGCAGGACATATTGAGAGAGTAGTTAGCAAGGCATATAGGAACTTGGGCTTCATAAATTGAGACATTAAGTACAAAAGCAGGGAAGTAATATAAGTATATAAAGCTCTCCTGAGGAAACAGATGATGTGGAATCTCTATGGGTGGAGCGAAAAAACACCAAGGGGCAAAAAACATTGGTGGGGGTTGTATATAGACACCCAAATAGCAGTGGTGATGTACAGGATGACATTAAACAGGAAATTAGAGACATATGCGTGAAGGGTGCAACTGTAATTATGGGTGACTTTCATCTACATATAGATTGGGCAAACCAAATTAACAATAATACTGTAGAACAGGAATTCCTGGAGTGCATTTGTTATGGTTTTTTGGACCAATAAGTTGAGAAACCAACTACAGAACAGGCCATCCTAGACTTGGTATTGTGTAATGAGAAAGGATTAGTTAACAATCTTGTTGTGCGGGGTCCCTTGGGGAATAGCGACCATAACATGATAGAATTCTTCATTAAGATAGAGAGTGAGAGAGTTGATTCCGAGACTAGGGTCCTGAATCTAAATAAAGGAAACAATGAAGTTATGAGGCATGAGTTGGCTATGTTAAATTGGGAAATGTTACTTAAAGGGTTGACAGTGGATAAGCAATAGCTAGCAATTAAAGAGTGCATGGATGAATTACAATAATTGTTCATTCCTGCTTGGCGCAAAAATAAAACAGGAAGAGTGGCTCAACCTTGGGTTACAAAAAAAAATTAGGGATAGTATTAGATCCAAGGAGGAGAAATATAAAATGGCCAGAACAAGCAGCAAACCTGAAGATTGGGAGCAGTTTAAAATTCAGCAAAGGTGGACAAAGGGATTGTTAAGAAGGGGAAAATAGAGTATGAGAGTAAGCTTGCAGAGAACATAAAAACTGACTGTAAAAGCTTCTATAGGTATGTGAAGAGAAAAAGATTAGTGAAGACAAATGTGGGTCCCTTACAGTCAGAAACGGGGCAATTTATAATGGGGAACAAAGAAATGGCAGACAAATTAAATATACTTTAGTTCTGTCTTCACAAAGGAGGACACAAATTACCTCCCAGAAATGTTGGGGAACATAGGGTCTAATGAGAAAGAGGAACTGTATGAAATCAGTACTAGTAGTGAAATGGTGTGAGGGAAATTGATGGGATTGAAGGCCGATAAATCCCCAGGGCCTGATAATATACATCCCAGAATACTTAAGGAAGTGGCCCTAGAAATAGTAGATGCATTGCTGGTCATCTTTCAAAATTCTATAGACTCTGGAACAGTTCCAATGGATTGGAGGGTAGCTAATGTAACCCCACTATTTAAAAAAGGTAGAGGGAAAACAAGGAATTATAGACTGGTTAGCCTGACATCAGTAGTGAGGAAAATGATAGAGTCCATTATAAAAGATGTAATAGCAGAGTACTTGGAAAACAATGACAGGATCAGATAAAGTCAACATGGATTTATGAAAGGGAAATCATGCTTGACAAATCTACTGGAATTTTTTGAGGATGTAACTAGTAGAATAGATAAGGGAGAACCAGTGGATGTGGTGTATTTGGACTTTCAGAAGGCTTTCGATAAGGTCCCACCTAAGAGATTAGCATACAAAATTAAAGCACATGGGATTGGGGGTAAGGCACTGACATGGATAGAGAACTGGTTGGCAGACAGGAAACAAAGAGTGGCAGGCAGTGACTAGTGGGGTACCGCAGGGATCAATGCTAAGACCCCAGCTATTCACAATATATATTAAAAAGATATAGATGAGGGAATTAAAATGTAATATCTCCAAGTTTGCAGATGACATAAAGCTGGGTGGGAGTGTGAGCTGTGAGGAGGATGCAGAGAAGCTCCAGTGTGATTTGGACAGGTTGAGTGAGTGGGCAAATACATGGCAGATGCAGTATAATGTAGATAAATGGGAGGTTATCCACTTTGGTGGCAAAAACAGAAAGATAGATTATTATCTGAACGGCGATAGATTGGGAAAGGGGAAGGTGCAGCGAGACCTGGGTGCCCTTGTCCACCAGTCGCTGAAAGTAAGCATGCAGGTGCAGCAGGCAGTTAAGAAGGCAAATGGTATGTTGGCCTTCATAACGAGAGGATTCGAGGACAGGAGCAAGGATGTCTTGCTGCAATTATATTGGGCCTTGTATACATCTGGAGTATTGTGTGCAGTTTTGGTCTCATTATCTGAGGAAGGATGTTCTTGCTATGGAGGGAGTGCAGCGAAGGTTCACCAGACAGATTCCTGGGATGGCCGGACTGATGTATGAAAAGTGATTGGGTCGATTAGGCTCGTATTCACTGGAGCTTAGAAGAATGAGAGGGGATCTCATAGAAACCTAAAAAATTCTTACAGGACTGGACAGACTAGATACAGGAAGGATGTTTCTGATGGTGGGGGAGTCTGGGACCAGGAGTCACAGTCTAAGGATAAGGGGTAAGCCATTTCGGACTGAGATGAGGAGAGATTTCTTCACCCAGAGAATTGTGAACCTGTGGAATTCTCTACCACGGAAAGCAGTTGAGGCCAAATCATGAAATATATTCAAGAAAGAGTTCTGAGGGCTAATGGGATCAAGAGATACGGGGAGAAAGCGGGAACAGGTTACTGAGTTTGGATGATCAGCCATGATTGTTTGAATGGCAGAGCAGGCTCGAAGGGCCGAATGGTCTACCCCTGCTCCTATGTTTCTCTGTGCTATAGTGATTATGATCAAGGAATAAGATCAGTTTCAATCAAATTTACATTAATTGTTCATTACAATAACTTGAGGATCTTACCTTGACACTCAGAAATCTTCTTCCAATCTGAAAACAGAAGTAATAAACTGATAAAACTGGAGAAATCAGCACGCAAATAATTCCAGAGAAAAAATTTCACTTTTTTAACTCCTGCCTGTAAATCAAACGACATAAACCCCAAAATTACTGGGACCCTGGTACTGGAAAGCTGCCATTGTCTGTGTGGACAAGGGAGGAATTTGGATTATAATCTTGTTAAACCAGATCGCTGCCCCTTTTCAAGGCCGTTCCAAAATCTCATGGTAATTGGGGCAGATGCTTTTTGTGTCTGACTCCTGTGTGGGGACACAAAAAGAGATGAGACATGTGGACTGACATCATCAGCCAGAGATCCTGGCAGTTTCTCCCAACATTATATACCAGTGCAAACCAGCCTGACAGGACTTGGTCCCAGGGGAAGTGGGTCAGTGTGGTTTTAAATTTCTGTCACTAAACAATAGTCCATGAATTTCAGTGCCTGTGGTAACAAGTTCCAGCTGGTGAGATTTGATTTGGGCAGCCTCAGCAGAATTGAGAGAAGTTTGACAGGTCTTATGTTTCACATGTTTCAAACATAATGGGCTGAATTTTACAGCCCCCCGACGTCGGGGGTCATAGTGGGGGAGGCTGGAAAATGCCTCTGGCAGAGGCCCGATATGGGTCTCAACTTCAGGAAGGCCCGGCCCAATATTGCCCAGCGAAGGAGCAAAATTTGCATATGTTAATTTATTAAAATAAACAAATTGATTAATTTCCTGCTCCCACCATCCATCCTGGTGCGATATTGGTGCCGGTGTCCGGCACTCCCACACTTCTGGATCCCCGTCAGGGAATCAGAGCTGGAATACTGGCAGGGAGGGGGGAAGCAGGTAACATTTCAGTGCTGGCGGGGGGAAGCGGGGTTAAACTAATCTGATTGGTATAGGGGATAGTGGGAATAGGGTAAAGTTTAAAGTTTATGAACTTGGGGCGGGGGGGGAAGGTCAGGAGCACATGGTTTTGGGCGGGGGTGGAAGAGGGTAAGTAATGAATTTTATGTTTATGGGGGGGGTGGTGGTTGGGAGAGGGATCACTTTATTTAAATTTTTAAAGTCAGTATTTCTTTAAATATTGTAATTGCAATGTCGGGCTCGAAGTCCTTTCAAACTGGCGTCAGTGCCTGTGTAAAGGCTGCTGACACCATTGCCAGGGACAGACTGCCCGCACCCTCCACGTCATCTGGCGGGGTGGGGGTGCGGTTTTGGTCGCCCCGGCCATTTAAATTAGCTGCTGCGTTTAATATCGCGGTGGCTCCACGAAGTACAGCCTGTGCTACAGGCCGCCATTGTAAAATCCAGGCCAATGATTCCACACATACTGACATGTGTACAATCACACACATACAAAATACAGGTTATAGAAAAGAGCTAAACTGATTATGCTAATTGTGTGTACAAAAAAATGCCTTCATTGCAAAACCTTTAATGTCTTCAGAATATAATCTGTGACAAGGAAACATAGAATGTGAGAGCACAGAAGGAGGCCATTCGGCCTATCGTGCCTGTGTTGGCTCTTTGAAAGAGCTATCCCATGTCCCATAGCCCCCACTCTTTCCCTTTAGCCTTTCAGATTTTCCATTTGCAAGTATACTGAAGTAAACTATGTTAATATTGAATCTGCTTCCACTACCCTTTCAGGCAATACAAACCAGATCATAACTCACAGTGTTAAAAAAAGTCTCCTCTCCCCTCTTGTTCTTTTGCTAATTACCTTCACTCTGTTTCCTTTGGTTACCGACCCTCCTGCTGCTGGAAATAGTTTCTCCTGATTTACTTGATCAAAGCTCATAGTAATTTGGAACATCTCCATTAAATCTCCTCTTAACCTTAGAGTCATAAATTCGTACAGCATAGAAACAGGCCCTTCTGCCCACTGCGTCCATGCCGACCATAATGCCTATCTATACTAATCCCACCTGCCTGCATTAATTCCATATCCCTCTATGCCTTGCTCATTCAAGTACCTGTCCAGATGCCTCTTAAATGTTGCTACTGTTCCTGCCTCCACCACCTCCTCAGGCAGCTCATTCCAGATACCCACTATTCTTTGTATGAAAAATTTACCCCTTTGATCCCCTTTAAACCGCCTACCTCTCACCTTAAATCTATGCCCTCTAGTTTTAGTCACCCCTACCATGGGAAACAGACTCTGGCTATCTACCCTATCTACGCTTTCCATAATTTTATATACCTCTATCTTGTCCCCTCTCAGCCTCCTTCGCTCCAGGGAAAACAGACCCAGCCTATCCAATCTCTCTTTATAACTCAAGCCTTCCAAACCAGGCAACATCCTTGTGAATCTTTTCTGCACCGTCTCTAGCTTAATCACAACTTTCCTGTAGTGCGGTGACCAGAACTGCACACAGTACTCCAAATGCGGCCTAACCAACGTTATGTACAACTGTGACATGACGTCCCAACTCTTGCACTCAATGCCTCGGCCGATGAAGGCAAGCATGCCAAATGCCTTCTTCACCACCCTATCTACCTGTGTTGCCACTTTCAGGGAACTATGTACTTGCACCCTAAGGTCTCTCTGCTCAACAGCACTCCCCAGGACCCTGCCATTCACTGTTTTTGTCCTGCCCTGGTTTAACTTCCCAAAATGCATCACTTCACACTTTTTTTTTCCAAAATATACTTTATTCATAAACATCTGTAAAAATTACATTGCCAAACAGTTTCCAAACAGCACCAAAAAATACACACATTGCAAGGGAGATCAGTTTCCTTCAATACTGTCATGAGTTTCTTCCCAACCCTTCCGTTTCACAATTGTCATGTCAATTACAGTTTTACATTTACAGCAATTGAGAATATTAACGATACAGTTCGAGGGGTTTCCCATGGATCCAGCCCCTCAGTCCAGCTTGGTGGGGGAACCTTACACTGTGGTCTTTCCCCATTGAGCCTTTGCTGCGGCTGCCTCAAGCTTTAGTGCGTCCCTCAGCACGTAGTCCTGGACCTTGGAATGTGCCAGTCTGCAACATTCGGTGGTGGACAACTCTTTGCGCTGGAAGACCAGCAAGTTTCGGGCAGACCAAAGGGCGTCTTTCACCGAATTGATAGTCCTCCAGCAGCAGTTGATGTTTGTCTCGGTGTGCGTCCCTGGGAACAGCCCGTAGAGCACAGACTCCTGTGTTACAGAGCTGCTTGGGATGAACCTTGACAAAAACCACTGCATCTCTTTCCACACCTGCTTTGCAAAGGCACATTCCAGGAGGAGGTGGGCGACCGTCTCTTCCCCACCACAGCCAACGCGGGGGCATTGCGCGGAGGGGGCGAGACTTCGGGTGTGCATGAAGGATCTGACGGGGAGGGCCCTTCTCACCACCAGCCAAGCTACGTCTTGGTGCTTGTTTGAAAGTTCTGGTGATGAGGCATTCCGCCAAATGACTTTGACGGTCTGCTCGGGGAACCATCCGACATGATCCACTGTTTCCTTTTCCCGTAGGGCCTTGAGGACATTCCGTGCAGACCACTGCCTGATGGACCGGTGGTCAAAAGTGTTTTCCCGCAGAAACTGCTCCACAAAGGATAGGTGGTACGGCACCGCCCAACTGCATGGAGCGTTCCACGGCAATGTGACCAGGCCCATCCTTCGCATCACTTCACACTTGTCTGTGTTAAATTTCATTTTCCACTCCCTTGCCCACTTTCCCAGTTGATCTATATCCTGTTGTAACCTTAGACAACCTTCTTCACTGTCCACTATACCACCAATTTTGGTGTCAGCTGCAAACTTACTAATCATGCCCCTTACATTCACATCCAAGTCATTAATATATATGACAAACAACAGAGGGCCCAGCACCGATCCCTGCGGCACACCACTGGTCACCGGCCTTCTCTGCATATTTACCCATTAAACTTGCCACAGAAAGATATGTCTTGTCATCATCAGTAAGTACTCTTTAACAGTGTGATAATTGTTAATGACTACAATCACCCTTTCTACCAGTGAAAATTAACTATTACAAGTATGGAACATCATTCCTTCAGGTTTTTCGGGAGATTATATTTTATTTTATTTTCTCACTGTTAATCCAATCTTTCTTCCCCTCTCTTTTCTGTGCAATTTCACCCTCTTTAATTTACCCTCCTTCTCAGTCTTTCCTGAGTTTATTTTCCAATCCTACAATCTCATTGGTTAAGGAGATTGACTGTTTGTCCAATAGTTCACTCAGGTCCCAGATACCGTTTTCCTCGCTTTGCCGTTTTCATCTGGCACCTTCTGTAACTTTGTGAGCAAAAGATCTTTGTGTTGAAGGGTGCAGGGGAATTCTAACAATGCCCTGCTACAGTAAATTCTGACCCTCAAATTCCCATCAGATTAAATGTATTGTTACTGCAGCAGATACATTAGTGAATACAACTGATGCTGCAACTTACCTGGTGCATTAATATATAACAACAGTTTAGGAAAAGAGAATGTCATACCTGAATCAATCAGAGATTTCCACTGGTCTAAAAAAATAAATAAAAAGTTATAAATACACTTCATTAATCTGATAGTCATAAACATTAAAATATTGTCATGCTCTCTATATTTGAAATGGTTTGAACATTGAAATGTTAGCTTTGTAGGTGTTTGCCTTGGTTCAGTGGCAGAATTCTCACCTCTGAGTCAGAAGGTCATGGGTCCCACTCCAAAGACTTGAGCACATAACCCAGGCTGACACTCCCAGTCCAGTACACAGGGAGTGCTGCACTGTCAGAGGTACTGTCTTTCTGATGGGATGATAAACAGAGGCCCTATCTGCTCTTCTCGGCATTATTTTGAAGAAGAGCAGGACAGTTGTCCTGGTGTCCTGGACAATATTTATCCCTCAACCAACATCACAATGACATTTAACTACTCATTAATTTCATTGCTGTTGGTGGGATCTTGCTGTGCACAAACTGACTGCTGCATTTCCCACATTACAACAGTGACTACACTTCAGAAACACCTTGTTTGTAAAGTGTTTTGTGACATCATGAAGTCATGAAAGGTGCTTGATAAATAAAAGTTTGTGCATTAGTAACCCTCATTTTCAAACAGTTGAAAATAAATCACTGTTATTACGTACTTTCAAGCTATTATAAAACCCATCATCGAGATGGTTTACTTTTCCAATTTTATCCCTGTGTTTCTCCACTGTGTATGCTGGATGTCGCTGGGCAGCCCTGTCGTGTTTTACTCATGTGGTCGTACTTCATATATGAGCTGAGACAATCAGCATTTGCTGGTGATTCAATCACAGAGAACATCAGGGTTCACTGGATAACACTCACAGCAGGAACCCTGGTTTGTTTTCCCTTCCCGAATGCAAGTTCAGCTGATTCAGCACAGATTAGGGATCTAACACAGATCATGGGCTCTAAATGGCTCACGACCATATTGGACAATGTCTTTACACACGGACCTATCAAGGACAATTTGTTGTCACTAATATGATATTCCCATAGTAAATTTACAAGATTAGTTGGTGTGAGAAATGGAGTTGCCACACCAGTGCATCATCTTTTGAGAGTGACAGTGATGATGTGTTATTGGGAAAGTGTGGAAAGAGTTTTCATCAGCACAATCTAATCGACCTGACCTTAGTGTCCTTCAAGCAGAGGATGGTCAACTTGCTCCAGTCTTTGTACCTCTCATCTTAATTACAATCAATCAATCACCCAAACTATTTATTAAATTTACAAAAGTTCACCAGTTTATTTCTTTAAGTGTTTACATTGATGAAAATGTGAGGAGAGTAAATAACGTGTCTGAATCTGTTTATATTATTGGAACATGAAATGTCTGCAGAATTCTGAATGCTGAGTTAAATACGATAATTATTGTCACGATCTGTAATTTTCTGCAGTTTGGTTTTCAATATTTTTCATATACGTAAAGTAAGAACTGGAACTGTCAGTAATTTATCTGTTCATCCTACACTTTTTATCCAACTATTTAATATTGTTGATTTGATACCATTCTGTATTTTCACTTCACTGATTCCTATCCCTGTTGATGTGGTATATTCCTGACCCACAGTGATAATGACTGACATCTTTTAGCTACTGGCTGCATTGAGATGTTTATTTCAGTCATTCACAACACTTCATTACACAATTCCCACATTTCCTCAGAGTTTCCAATGGAAAAACAGCAGGAATCCAGTTGTGCTGGAGGACGGGAGGCTGATACACCGAGTGAGATCATACATAGCTGCCTCCAGATGTGCTGAAGTGAAAACCACCCAGGGGCTGGGGTACAGGCAAGAGGAGTGGCTGAACCCCTGAAGAAGTGGTTACATTTTAAATATATTGGGTTGGTACCTTGACAAGGGGACCAAAGGAGAAATGGTCAGAGTTTTGAGCAGTGGGGAGGGGAGGGTGGCAGCAGGACTGAAAGGAAATACTGAGTAGCTTCTTAAAAGTTACATGGAGTAAAGTAAAATGACCGGTGCTGACATCTATGATGGTGAAGACCTGGGAGAAATGCCGAGTAGGATCATCCACTTGGTACTTTTTGAATGATTGAACAAGGCTGAATTGTATGTAAGTCATTCAGTCACTTGCTGGTTCCACCATGGTTAAGGATGGGTATTTTCATGGAGCCTCCTCCTCATTTATCACATGAATGCCCAGCACTACCATTCCTGTCTGAATGTTGTAGGGTGACAGAACATTGTTCTGATCTGTTAATTACGGGAAAGTTTAGTTCTGTCTATAACCTGCTGCTTTTGGTGTTTAGCATGCATGTAGCCCTATGTTGTAGCTTCATAAGAAATAGGAGCAGGAGTAGGTCATTTGGCCCCTCGAGCCTGCTCTACTGTTCAGTAAGATCATGGCTGATCTGATTATGGCCTTAACTCCACTTTCCTGCCTGTTCCCCATTAACCTTTACTCCCTTGTAGATAAAAAATCTGACGAACTCAGCCTTGAATATATTCAATGACCCAGCCTCCACTGCTCTCCGGGGTAGAGAATTCCAAAGATTAACGGCACTCAGAGAAGAAATTCCTTCTCATCTCCCGTGAAAGAGCCCTTATGTTGAAACTGTGGCTGCTAGTTCTAGTTTCCCCCACAAGATAAAACATCCTCTCAGCATCTACCCTGTCAACCCCCTCAGAATCTTATATGTTTCAATATATGTATTTATATCATGTACAAGGACACTCAGATCACTAGGTTATTGCCTCATTACATGGGATGCCTGCTGCTGTGTCTGGTCTGTCTTCTACAATCCCTATTAAAATAATGTCAGTCACCCAGCTTGATGGTGATGGAGGAGTGAGGATATACCACACCATAAGGTTACAGATTGTAATGGTCAACAGTCAAGCTGCTACTGACGGCCCACAGCACCTCAGTTTTAACCTGCTAGATCTTTCTAAGCCTGTCCCATATTGCACAGTGGTAGTGTCACACTACAGGATGGAGGGTGTGTAGATGAGACTTTGTCTTCCTAAGGTCTATGAGACGATTATGCTTACTAATGTTATTATAAAGGATGTGTCACAACAGGTAGGTTGGTGAGGACCAAGTTGAGTTGATTTTTTCCTCATACTGGTTCCCTCACCAGCTGACTCAGGTCCAGTCTGGCAGCTGTGTCCTTCATGATTCATCCAGCTCGGTCAGTGTTACAAATACCAAGCCACTCTCTGTGCTTCTCTGTGCTTCTTGTGAGAAATGTTCCAACATGGATGGGTGCTGTTTTGTGAGTTGAAGGGAGTGGCAGGTAGTGATCAGCAGGAAGTTTCCTTGTCCTAGTTTGACCTGAACTCAAAAAACTTCATGGGGTCCAGAGTCTATCGTCAGAACTCTCAGGGACTCACCTCAACTGTACATAACTATGTCCCACTTCAATGGGACCACATCTTGTCAATGGTACAGGATTTACCCAGATATGGTGATGAAGGAGTCTAGTTTCTTTTACTTGACTAGCCTATTGGACAGGCCTGCCAGCGTAGGTACCAGACTGAAATGTCAGCAAGACGGGTCAACTGGCCATCTTTAGCTTCCAGCTAATTATCAAAAAGGATTTTGAGATAACTAGTGAATAGTGCTCACAGCTGTAAGGTAATATTAATCAAAAGGCATACTATAAATAAATGGTTTGTCAAACAATTTGTTGAGTTGGGAACTCGAGTGGTACAGTCAGGTATCCCAATCCTTTTACCAGGCTTGATGGAATGAAATTCTCTTCTCCTTGTACCGATTGTTGTTCTGCATGAAATGAGCCTGTGTCAGTCAATCCAGTTTCTCGTGGATGTGACTGTACAGTAGTATGTGCCCATGTTCTGGACAAATTATATTATAAATTAGAATGGTCAAAGCATTAGTTGTGTGAGAAATAGAACTGGACAGCAGTTGAATATGGAAATAAGGTGCATTGTTGTAATAGTGTGTGTTATATTCAGATATGTGAGAGGTAAATGTTGAAATATTTCAGCTAACTAGAAGTTATTTGTCTATTTTTAAAACTTAAAACCTTGGGAAGGTTTTTTGCAGTTAAACATTTATAAACATTGGAAAATTATGCGAAAGTACAGCTCGTATGGTGACTTATGTACAAAATAATACTATAAAGAGTGAGTTGATTAGCCATTTTTGGCAGTCTCGCTGTGCCATCTGTACATCTAAAGACCCAAACCCAACATTCTTTACCATATTCCAGACATTTACCAAGATGTAGCTTGGCTGGTGGTGAGAAGGGCCCTCCCCGTCAGATCCTTTCTGCACGCCCGAAGACTTGCCCCCACCGCACAATGCCCCCGCGGTGGCTGTGGTGGGGAAGAGATGGTTGCCCACCCCCTCCTGGAATGTGTCTTTGCAAAGCAGGCGTGGAAAGAGATGCAGTGGTTTTTGTCGAGGTTCATCCCAAGCAGCTCTGCAACACAGGAGTCTGTGCTCTACGGGCTGTTCCCAGGGACGCACACCAAGACAAACATCAACTGCTGCTGGAGGACTATCAATTCGATGAAAGACGCCCTTTGGTCCGCCCGAAACTTGCTGGTCTTCCAGCGCAAAGAGTTGTCCACCACCGAATGTTGCAGACTGGCACATTCCAAGGTCCAGGACTACGTGCTAAGGGACGCACTAAAGCTTGGGGCAGCCACGGGAAAGGCTCAATGGGGAAAGACCACAGTGTAAGGTCCCCCCACCAAGCTGAACTGAGGGGCTGAATCCATGGGAAACCCCTCGAACTGTATCGGGAAAATTTTAATTTGCTGTAAGATGTAAAAATGTTAATGGCATAACAATGAAATGGAAGGGTTGTGAGGCAACTCATGATTGTAATGAAGCAAACGGACCGCTTTTGCACTGTTTGTATTTTTGACTTGGTGCTGTTTGGAAACTGTTTGGCAATGTATTTTTCACAGATTTTTATGAATAAAGTATATTTTGGAAATAAAAAAAATATTCCAGACATTTCAAGGTTAAATCCTTACCAAATTGTTTGATAGACTTGTCAACTTCAAGTTCTGGAAATATCCAATAAATATAAATTGCAGTTAATATCAAACAATGGTTTATTTAATCAGATGTGCTTTCACTTTCGAACATAAATAAATAATATTCATTTCCATCTGAGTAAAACCATTATCAGTCCTTTCTCCAGAACACCATGGATCCACTTCTATCACCTTTAGGTGTTTAAATGATAACCCGTATTCTAGTTCATGTTTGTTATACTGTCAAATTGGTCTATTTCTAGGGAAGATTAAGTGAAGAATAAATTAAACAAAATATTTTCAAATATATTGAAGGAAAATCAGACTCAAGATATCCCCATGAAGAAAAGAATTAAAATATCATCACTTAAACATGCCTTTGGCTTCAGTTAGAACAGCAGCCTCTCCCTCTCCCCTCTCCAAGACTAAAACTACAATGGCTGAATTATTAAAGATACAAGGGAACACAAACTTCTTCCAAATTTATCAAAAAACCTGGTTCTGTTTCCACATTTCTGTTCAATCCTGAATCTGTATTCTCCATTGTCACTGTTAGACTGAGACCGTACCTTTGAAGTATCTGTGTTGTTTCACAGTCCAAAAGATCCCAGCGGCAAGAGCTACTATTACAAGACTGAGGATCACAGATAAAAACACCAGCCAGCCTGAGATAGCTGGGAAGAAATCACCTGCAAAGTAAACATCAGTGTATTAGATTAGATTACCTTTAACATGCTTAGGTGACTAGCGTGTGGCTTGGAATAGCATCAACAGTGTGGGTTCAATTCCCGTTCTGGTCTGAGGAAGGCAATGGGAAACCACCTCATCTACCCATTTCCCTAGTCATGCTCATCTCTCCTGTCTGGAGAAAAAGAGCAGAGGACCTGCTCTTGGGCAGACCGGCCCCTCTAACATATTCCACATGAATCATTCTTTTTGTCTGCCTGATATTAGACAAGTTAAAAGTTTATGTCCCCTGAGTTGTGTGACCTTGATGGCCACATCGATGATGCCCTGCACCTGGGGGAATCCAGCGATGGAGGTGAGACCCAATGCTCTCTGGGCATGCACAGGCCCATCTGTGTCAAAGTGGATGTAGTTACCCCGTCCTCCAGAAAATGGCATCCATGACCGGCACAATGGCGCAGTGGTTAGCACCGCAGCCTCACAGCTCCAGTGACCCGGGTTCAATTTTGGGTACTGCCTGTGTGGAGTTTGCAAGTTCTCCCTGTGTCTGCGTGGGTTTCCTCTGGTTGCAAGGTTTCCTCCCACATGCCAAAGACTTGCAATTTGATAGGTAAATTGGCCATTATGAATTGCCCCTAGTATAGGTAGGTGGTGTTGGGATGTGGTAGGAATATGGAATTAGTGTCGGATTAGTATAAATGGGCGGTTGATGGTCGGCACAGACTCGGTGGGCCGAAGGGCCTGTTTCAGTGCTGTATCTCTAAACTAAACTAAACCTGCCTGATGCCACGATGAGCTGCCAACTGCGAGATGCTACCTCGATCCACAGAAGATCCCTGGAATGACCCAGTTGCATAGAAATTCAGGGCGATGGTGACCTTGATGGCTGTAGGTAAGGGATTGCCATGAGAGACATGAGGCCTCAGGTCACTATGGATCAGAGCACAAAGGTCTGAGACTATCTGCTTGGTCTGGCAGTCTGTCATTCGCAGGTAGCTGACTGGGCAGTAGACCCGATGCCTTGGGTAGCGCCTTATTCCTCTTGCAGTCCTCACTGTGCTCCTCTGGCCTCCTGCTGTTCAGAAGGTTACATCTGCTGAAGCTCATCCTGGCTGCTCTGTCCAATGTCAGAGTAAGCTGTTCCCATCTGAACTCGCTCAGCTGGGGTCTGTTCATTCACCAGGCCTTCCCCTGCCAACCCCAGGTGTCCAGTGATGCCAGCGGGCTCATGCCCCTCTCCAGATTCCTGCCACTCACCACTAAGAAAAACAAGTCTCACAGTTCCAACAGTGGCTACTCTTTGGCACTTTTGAAGCATCTGAGCTTAATTTTGTGCCTCAGCATTATTTTAATCCCCCTTCCCAGAGCCCTCATGGTCCCGCACAGTGTTCATGTCTTGTACACTCTGCCGTGTTCCCCACATGGCGTTCCCCCATTCACTCCCTTTAAAGATCCCAAACTGCTGCTAACAAGCCTGCTAATGAGCTCCATAATTAGCTCAACAAGTAATTAATTGGAGGCCTGTGGACTTTCTGTTCCCTGCCTCCCAGCGTTCCATTAAAAATGGCTTCTCATTCCAGAGGCGGTGAGTCCCAGTGCCGACCTCTGAGAACGTGAACTTTAAATTGCACTCGCCTCCTGCACCCGCTCTCAATGGGCTTTAAAAATCTATCCCTAATTCCTCAAATTCCCTCTGCATTATCTCTGTAATGTTCTTTGTTCCAGTACTGGCTCCAACATGAACCATGAGTTCAGGATACTGAGTTTACTTTTCCAGAGTCTTATCCCCCTGCTTTGATTGGCTCCTTACACCAGGACCTCGGGATCACCGGACCATTTGGACTCCAGGTTGTGGTTGTAGAAAACGTTACCTATCCCTCTAATGATAGAACCACCTGAAGCCTCAAGGAAAAGGAAATCCAATATGGAGGCAAAACAGATTTGATGGACAAGTGCTGGAGCGATGCAGCACCCAACTCCCCTATTTGATTGATGGTAAATGAATGTGCAGCTGCATGAAGTAGGTGTAAGGGTAGGGGAGGGGGGGATGTTTGACACGATAGCGCACCCTCCCTAGAGCACCACTCCTGACAGCTGGTGGTAACCAGGAGCAACACTGTTTCCACCACCTGAAGGAACTGATAGATACACAAGATGGCAGCACTTGTAAAAGAGCCCATGTCACGTTCTCATACAATATTACATTTCCTTCCATTGTAAATCCATTCCTCAGGAGGGCCCATCTTCAAGATATGAAGTATGATGGAACAGCTTGTTACATTCATATCTTTCAAGGCCATAGCATCTCAATTTCTTTTTGTTAAACAGTTTAACTGCATGATGGACATAGAAACATAGAAAATAGGAGCAGGAGTAGGCCATTCGGCCCTTCGAGCCTGCTCCACCATTCATTATGATCATGGCTGATCATCCAACTCAGTAACCTGTTCCCGCTTTCAGCCCATGTCCTTTGATCCCTTTAGACCCAAGAGCTATATCTAACTCCTTCTTGAAAACATACAATGGTTTGGCCTCAACTGCTTTCTGTGGTAGCAAATTCCACAGGCTCACCTCTCTGGGTGAAGGAATTTCTCCTCATCTCAGTCCTGAAAGGTTTACCCCATATCCTTAGACTATGACCCCTGGTTCTGGACTCCCCCACCATCGGGAACATCCTTCCTGCATCTACCCTGTCAAGTCCTGTTCGAATTTTATAGGTTTCTATGAGATCCCCCCTCACTCTTCTGAACTCCAGCGAATATAATCCTAACTGACTTAATCTCTCCTCATACGTCAGTCCCGCCATCCCAGGAATCAGTCTGGTAAACCTTCACTGCACTCCCTATATAGCAAGAACATCATTCCTCAGATAAAGAGACCAAAACTATGTTCTATGTTCTATGTTCAAAACTGCACACAATATTCCAGGTGTGGCCTCACCAAGGCCCTGTATAATTGCAGCAAAACATCCCTGCTCCTGTACTCGAATTCTCTCGCTATGTCGGTGAACATACCATTTGCCTTTTTTAACACCTGTTGCACCTGCATGCCTACCTTCACGAACTGGTGTACGGGATCACCCAGGTCTTGCTGCATATTCCCCTCTCTCAGTTTATAGCTGTTCAGATAATAATCTGCCTTCCTGCTTTTGCTACTAAAGTGGATAACCTCACATTTATCCACATTATACTGCATCTGCCATGCATCTGCCCACTCACTCAACTTGTCCAAATCACCCTGAAGCCTCTCTGCATCCTCCACATGACTCACCCTCCCACCCAGATTGTGGCATCTGCAAATTGGAGACATTACATTTAGTTCCCTCATCTAAATCATTAATATATATTGTGAATAGCTGGGCTCCTAGCCCCAATCCCTGCGGTACCCCACTAGTCACTGCCTGCCATTCAGAATAAGACCCAGTTATCACTACTCTTTGTTTCCTGTCTGCCAACCAATTCTCTATCCATTGCAATACTCTACCCCAATCCCATGCACTTTAATTTTACACACTAATCTCTGATGTGGGACTTTGTTGAAAGCCTTCTGAAAGTCCAAATAAACCACAGTCGTGTATCGATGAAGACTGTGCACATTAGTCATTGGGCACGTGCTCCTTCAACACTCAGCAGCTCAAGATTACTTTTCTGATTGTACAGGGTGGAATCACAAGGTTACATCCTGAACCTGGAGCAACATGACCTGGTCAAGAGAAGGTAGGAAAGGCATAAATCCTGTGACATGTCCCAGCAACTCTGGCAGGGCCTGTGGATCCACCTTCTTGATTAAGAGCAGGACTGTGGAAACTGCTCCAAATACAGGCAGCTCATTCCTCCACAATTCCTCTGTGTCCTCAAGATACTGGAAGGCAAGAGGAATTCCAATAGGAATGTCCATCTTCTAAATATATGCAAGAAAAGCAACCCACAAAAAAAATTATTGAAACCAAGAGAAAAACAGATTTGAGACAATTAGGAAGTCCCTTCTCCTGGCTGTGAGCAGGTGTGTGTGTTTATTGAGAAAAGTGAAAAGAAATGATGTTATGAAGGGGGATTAAACCACTGGGAGCTGTGGGACAGTGAAGCTCCAATGCAGATTGTATACCCCAGTGACGAGAGCCTCCCAGTCCCCCAGCATCAGGCTGCTGCTCACAGTACATTACAAGCACTTGGTCCATGGACCTGATTTTTCACCCCACACTTGCTCAGCACATGCTTATGATCAGAAGCAGAAAATTTCTCCGAGTGTTCTTATCCCTCCAGTGTAATGAAGAACACAGCATCTTAACAGAGCAAGAAAGGAATGAAGAACATTTTCAGATACAGACTGACAGAAACAAATGCAACACAAACACTAAGGAGGAGAATTTCGTAAATAAAACCCTTAAAATGAGGAATAATTAAGAATAAGAAAAAGTCTAAAAGTGGATTGCAGCCCCCATCCCCTTGGGAAAAATAAGGAAACATAATCAATATTTAATCTGTTGCAAATAACTCTTTTTTTATTTCCAAAATATACTTTATTCATAAAAATCTGTAAAAATTACATTGCCAAACAGTTTCCAAACAGCACCAAAAAATACAAACATTGCAAGGGAGATCAGTTTCCTTCAATACTGTCATGAGTTTCTTCCCAACCCTTCCGTTTCACAATTGTCATGTCAATTACAGTTTTACATTTACAGCAATTGAGAATATTAACAATACAGTTCGAGGGGTTTCCCATTGATCCAGCCCCTCAGTCCAGCTTGGTGGGGGAACCTTACACTGTGGTCTTTCCCCATTGAGCCTTTGCTGCGGCTGCCCCAAGTTTTAGTGCGTCCCTCAGCACGTAGTCCTGGACCTTGGAATGTGCCAGTCTGCAACATTCGGTGGTGGACAACTCTTTGCGCTGGAAGACCAGCAAGTTTCGGGCAGACCAAAGGGCGTCTTTCACCGAATTGATAGTCCTCCAGCAGCAGTTGATGTTTGTCTCGGTGTGCGTCCCTGGGAACAGCCCGTAGAGCACAGACTCCTGTGTTACAGAGCTGCTTGGGATGAACCTTGACAAAAACCACTGCATCTCTTTCCACACCTGCTTTGCAAAGGCACATTCCAGGAGGAGGTGGGCGACCGTCTCTTCCCCACCACAGCCAACGCGGGGGCACTGTGCGGAGGGGGCGAGACTTCGGGTGTGCATGAAGGATCTGACGGGGAGGGCCCTTCTCACCACCAGCCAAGCTACGTCTTGGTGCTTGTTTGAAAGTTCTGGTGATGAGGCATTCCGCCAAATGACTTTGACGGTCTGCTCGGGGAACCATCCGACAGGATCCACCGTTTCCTTTTCCCGTAGGGCCTTGAGGACATTCCGTGCAGACCACTGCCTGATGGACCGGTGGTCAAAGGTGTTTTTCCGCAGAAACTGCTCCACGAAGGATAGGTGGTACGGCGCCGCCCAACTGCATGGTGCGTTCCGCGGCAATGTGACCAGGCCCATCCTTCGCAACACCGGGGACAGATAGAACCTCAGCACGTAGTGACACTTGGAGTTTGCGTACTGGGGATCTACACATAGCTTGATGCAGCCGCACACGAAGGTGGTCATCAGGATGAGGGCCACGTTGGGTACATTTTTCCCGCCCATGTCCAGAGATTTGAACATCGTGTCCCTCCGGACCCGGTCCATTTTAGATCCCCAGACGAAGCGGAAAATGGCTCAGGTGACTGCCACGGCGCAGGAGTGGGGTATGGGCCAGACCTGCGCCACGACCAAAACCTGCTTTAAGCAGCAACATGTCGCAGTAGGTTAAGATTATAATCTCCAGAAGACGGAGGTACTCGGGAAGAACTCACAATAAAGTTAACAACATTACTTTCATTGGGGCAAAGTTCTTCAACAATATTTCTATCTTTGGCTGTAACAGTCCATCCCACTTGGATATTCCTGGCCCCGATGGGATAAACATCCAGGAACCACTGCAAATGGAACAAATGCCCAACCACTTTATGTAAATAATCCCAGTCCTGGGATTTGGAATAGTCTACATCAGGAAATCACATTTTTGAGAATGGACTAATATCCAGGAACCTGAGGGTTACCCTGTTTACACAAATATACTGAGGTAAATGAATCATCCAGTTTAACTCATCCCAAAAACCATTCCCACAATAACTCGAACATGAGAATATCTTAGTCCCAGTTTGTTTTATGACAGTGTTGAAATTGTAAGTCAATCACTATTCCCTTTAATTAACTATATTTTATCATTTACAGACCTGCTATCTGGATAGTTGCTTCTTGTTCTTTTTTCAATAGATTGTTCCGTATGAGACACTTGAACCTGTTTGTTGAATCTCTTGTTACTGCAACATTGCTCTGGACATTTACAAGACCTTTCGAGTCACGGTGGTAATTTATTTTAGACTGTGTTGTTAAGTTCTGTCCATTTCCACCAGTCCACAGCACCTGTGGCTGAGGGAGCCATCCATTAGATTCACACACAAGCTGAATTCCATTTTGATGGTATCCCTCTATCTGGATCCAGTGCTCACGTCCCAAACCTACAATGATCAATAAATATAACAACTTTTATTTATAGAACATAGTGAAAATAACATTTGTTGTGAACAATCTTTAACCCATGGGAATGATTAATTTACTGTTATTGAATGATATAATCAGAATATTTCGGTGCCATGAATGGGTTCATCCCAGAAGGCAGCATGCAGGAAGCAAACACTCAAGAAATGTAAAAAAGCAGTTGATTCTCAACTGACTGCTCCAACTGGCTCCAGCCCTCATTTACATGAAAGAGCAGCAGTCAGGATGGTGATACCATCAGATGTCCAGCAATGTGAAAAACTTAACCAGGTCCCTCAACCTTTCCACCAATGATCCATGTTTATCAAGACCAGGATATGTGCAGTTGAAATCCCTACTGAGGAGAACACATTTTCTAGTATCAATGGTATTGAATTAGGTGAACACCTGGTAAAGAAGTGAACTCCCTCTGTGACATCACATGGGGGACACAAGTTCAACAGGTACAGCAGCATGTCATTGTGAAGAAAGTCAAGATGAAAGAAGAGACTTTTCACTATCTCTGTAATGACCAGTATCTGTAAAAATGGGGACCAAGTAGTTCGTCACCGCACTGCAACTTGTGATCAGGTGACTCTAGTAGACTCACTGCAGGATCCAGTTGATTTCTCTCTTCAGGCAGTGTGACTTTCCTGTAGGAAGCAGACTAAGCACTTCCTTCAGGACTGAGAGGCTCTGAAAAGTGGTGTTTCCTGCTGCCATGGATATTCAACCTGGTGATGATCATGGTCCTGTGTCACCAACATCACCAGTGACTGAATGGATAAAAGCATTTTGTAACCACCACTCATTCAGGTGTCTGATTAGGAGCCTTTCCAACCAGTAACGTGCAAAGGATTAAATGTTGCTCCTTTTTAAAAATTTAATCTTAGTTTACAAAGAACCTTAAAAACAATCTCAAAAGAAGGAACTTACTCCCTAATTATTTCATTAGTCAGCCTCTTGGGCCGACCAAACTTACACAGTGTAACAAATACTGTTTATAAAAATTAAAAACAGGTGAAACATTAATGAGCAGAATATAAAGATTCGGTAAATGGAGGATAAATCACAGTCAAAGACTGCACTGAAAGCAACTAATCAAACTTACTTTCCACATCTTCATTTTCCACACAGTCTGGGATAAAACCAGTAATGAAGTCATGAATTCTTGTGTAATGGAATTACTTTAACTTAATGAAATCTCTTAAATCTAAAATTTGACTGTCATTAGTATTCCGATTAAATTAAAGAATTATAAATCAAATGCCCTGAATTTGAACATCCCTTAGTTTCTTTTTGAATACTCTTGATGACCAATCTGTGCTGAAAGCATTTTCTTTATCAAATGTACCAGTGAACAAATATTATAACAGGGAGGTTGTAAGGACAGAGGGAGCGAGAGTTGTTTTTTTGAGAGGGGTGATGACAGCAGATTTAAAGGAGAGCGAGGGACAGCACCTGAAGATAGAGAACCGGTAACAATATCAGCTAACATAGGAGGGGAAGTTGGGTGGTCATCAGTTTAGTGGGAATAGGGTCGAGGGAGCAGCAGGTGGGTCTCATGGAGAAGATGAGCTCAGAAAGGGCACGAGGGGAGACAGGAGAGAAACTAGAGAAAGATGGGAGTTCGGAGCTAAGGAAGGGGGGAATTTCAGAGAAGTCTGGGCTGGTGGGTGAGTGAAAGGGACGGAAGCAGCAGAGGCAGCTGATTGGATGGTCTCAGTCTTGGTGACAGAAAGGTCCATGAGCTCCTTGTACTTATTGTTGGAGACAGGGTGGAGGAGACAGGGGAGAGGGGTTTAAGAAGATGGTTTGCAGTAAAGAAAAGCCAGGCAGGGGCTAGCTTTACATTCCAGGATGATCCTGGAATAGTGAGCAGTTTTAGCAGACAACAGCAAGACCTGATAGTGTTTCATGTGCTCCAGTCAGATCTGTTGGTGAATGGCAAAACCAGTTGTCCACCGTTTCCATTCAAGTCTGAATCTCTTGGACTTAAGGGAGTGGAGATGAGGGCTGTGTAGGGGAAATGGCCAGGGTGAGAGAGAGTAATGGTTTTACTGGGGACTAGGGCATCAAGGATGGGAGGTGAATGTGTGTTTGAACAAATCAGTAGCTACAGAAATGTTGTGACGAATGGAGGCCAAAGGCTGAACAGGTAGGATTTTAAAAATACAGTTGTAAGTGAATTGGGAGGAGTTTTATCCAGGGATGGATACAGAGGAGGAATAGTTGGGACATGGAAGGGGGTGGGTGGAGAGTGATACAAGGAAGTGATCAGAGACCGTGATTGTTACGATGGGAGTAGCTATCTATATGAAACGTAATAAACACCCGGCAGCCCTGCTAACCTGTAATTTTAAACCCTGTCAGCTAGGTTTACCTCAATAGTAACATTTCAACACATGGTACACGAATGTTCTCATCGTCTCCCCTTCCAACTCCTCCCCTCTCCTTCCAGGTAGAGTCTGAAATCTTAAAACAGGATAGTTCCTGGAATATTACTACTTCATTGCAAGCAGATGTCAGACTCTGTGCATTTGTTACACCTGCAGAAGAATCTTAAGATGCAGTTTCTCCTGAACGGCCTTTCTAACCTCCAGTCTGAAACTGAGGAGCATTTTACCAAAACAAGTCTACTGATCAAACCACAGTTAAATTCTGAAACAGCCTATGTTTACTTCATTTGTAATCTGAAGAGAGACAGTTCCACCTTCACAGCAGATACTATGTTGTACATTGCATATTATTATCTATAAATGTAATTAAATGAATAAATGTTAATATTCCTTACCACACATGGAGCACGGAACCTCAAAGAGTAAAAGCACAATGAGGTAAGTTCCTTCCATCTTTGTGAGATCTTAGCAGAACATCCCTGAATACACAGAAAATCAATTCATCCCTCATTATATTATAAATATTATGTTCTATTAACATTGTGTTGTATTAACATATCATTATTAAACAGGCTGTGTGTCACTTCTACCAATTTTCTGGTGAAATATAAAAGTCTCACATCATAGGTTTAACTACATTCTGGCCAAATACTATGAATTTATTCAATAACTCTGAAAATATTCTACTTTACAGATTAACAGAATTCAGCTTTCACATTCCTGATCTTACAGATTATTACATTTACTGTGTCACACAAGAGAAAATATGCTTTAAAAAAACAGGGCGAGTGTCCTTTTAATGGAGAAACCAAGGTGAAGGGTCACATAAAGAGATATTAGGACAACTGAGCAAAAGCTTGGTCAAAGTGATGGGATTTAAGGAAGATGAGAAAGGAGAAGAGAGAGGTGGAGAGGTTTAGGGAGGGAATTCCAGAGTGAATTTCAGTGCCAGGCAGCTGAAGTCACTACTGCCAAAGGTGGAGCTCAGAAAAGTGGGAATGTGAAAGAGTGGAATCGGAGTCTGCTTTTAGCACAGGAGAAGCTCTTCAATTAAAGCTTTATTTAAGAAAGGAGACGCCGTAATTATCTCTCAGGTTAATGATTTGATTTTAAATCTAAACCCCAGCGGGTGAGGTTTTATTTAATGGCCGTTACAAGACTATGTTCCTCCTTTTTACTTCTGTCTCTCTTCCTGGTCACTGTGTTTGACTCTGACAGTTTCATGTCTAAAATGTTCTCTCCCACCCGTTCCCTTATCCTGATAGGACCCAGTTCCAGACACTGTTCCTGTGATTAGAGACATTTAGAAAGTTTTCACTGTTTCACTGGACAATCTCCAGCAGCTCCCCGTTCAACTCCTTGTATTTGATCAGGACCTTTCACCATTAATAAAAACAGCTCAATCTCACTGGGAATAAAACCTACCCCGAAAATAAAGAATATTTCACACTCATCTCCTGCTTTCAGACAATCTGATGAAAGATTTTCCTCCTTTTCCCCACAGATCTGTAAGGAATCAGCATGTTCACAACAGCTACTCCATGAAAACTTTCACTTATCAGTGAGTTAACACCGTTACAACCAGGTGAGAAATGTGTAGGGGGTGGGGGGTGGGGGGGGGGGGGGGGGGTGGGGGGGTGGGTGGTGGTTTGCTGTCTTTACCTGGTCTTAGTGTAACAGGGTTTAATTTTAAACACACTATGTTTTGAGCTCCCCTTTTTGTGAATCTTTGTTCACAGTTTTCCAATTATAAGACAAAAAAGTTCACACAGGCTTTCTCAGGTTTAAAGAAGAAAGATGAAAGTTTATCAAAACTTAAACTCTCATACAGTTCACACCTTTGGATATACAATGCGCCCACACTAACATGCACATGTGATATACACATGCAGATAGGGACAGAAAAGAGAAGAAAATATAGTGGAGAGGGGTTTGAGGCAATATTTTGTTACGGTGCTTCAAGCTCACTGTAGTCCTTTTGTAAGTAGTCTTGCTTTTCATTGGGGCCCAATAGTCTTCTTAAAACCTTGCTCACATAGCAAACTTTTCTCTCTTTGAGTTTCACATGTCTTCACAAGATTTAGTTCCGTGGGAAGGAGATGGAGATGGAGGCAGGATTAGAGGTTCTTGCTTCAGTTCCAGGAGAACACGACATTCTGAGTTTAAATCCTTTGTTGGAAGTTCAAATTCAAAAAAACGCCAGCAGCTAGTCATGTGACTAGGACTGGTTTGTCCACTTCTTCTGTGTATTGGAGAAGCAACGACTGGGTCCCTTTTATTCCAACACTGCTAGTTACTATACAAAATGTCTTTCCAGTCAGCGGCTTACAATTTTAAGCTTTATTTTGAATGTGGTGAAATAATGTGTGCCTCAGTCTTGGCAGGTGGGGAGTTTGTCTGACAACACATTGAGTGATGGTCACTCGATTCAAACAAGTGGTGTTTTGCTGCTCCTGTGTCGAATCACATGAAAATCACTCTTTAAACGATAATCCCCAGAGAATGAATCGTGTCACATCAAAAGCAGTCACTAAGTTAACTAGAAGGAGATTGACTTTCCACTAGTTTTATTTGTGTAATTGGGGTGAAACCAGCTGAACCAGTCCAAACCATCCAGTAAACTCAGTTTACACTGGGTGTAACTTTAACCCTGGTGTAAAAGTCATTTCACTCGATGTCATCTCCCAGCCCCAGATAGAAATAATGAGCTGGTGAGTTTCTACTGATTGCTGCCTCTTCAAGGAGGGTTTTCTCATTGAACATCTCTGACACCAGGAGGCATGTTTTAAACATTCTCCATATCAAAAAAAAACATTTAATTTACAAAGAAACTGGTCAGTGGACACCATTGAAAGGAGGAAATGGTTCAGTCTAGATTTTCAAATTATTGTCAGTGCTTTAAAATTCAGAGACAGGAGTGACTCGCTAACAGGTCAAACTCAGTTCTCAGCACCAACATCCATTTGTATTTCATCCCCCACCCCCCGGATTCCTTCAGTTCCAGGGAGAGAGACTCTTCCTGGTTTGAAACAGAATCCAAGTGACCCAAACTGGCACTAAACTGGCAATCTCAGTCCAGACACCACTTGTCCCAGTCGGTGACACTCCTGTCTTTGAAATGACTCTGGGATGGTGCAAATCTCAAACAGTTTATCAGTCGGAGAGAGGTGGAGTCTGGAATGGGAAGAGGTGGAGTCTGGAATGGGGAGAGGTGGAGTCTGGAATGGGGAGAGGTGGAGTCTGGAATGGGAAGAGGTGGAGTCCGGAATGGGGAGAGGTGGAGTCTGCAATGGGGAGAGGTGGAGTCTGGAATGGGGAGAGGTGGAGTCTGGAATGGGAAGAGGTGGAGTCTGGAATGGGGAGAGGTGGAGTCTGCAATGGGGAGAGGTGGAGTCTGGAATGGGGAGAGGTGGAGTCTGGAATGGGGAGAGGTGGAGTCTGGAATGGGAAGAGGTGGAGTCTGGAATGGGGAGAGGTGGAGTCTGGAATGGGGAGAGGTGGAGTCCGGAATGGGAAGAGGTGGAGTCTGGAATGGGGAGAGGTGGAGTCTGCAATGGGGAGAGGTGGAGTCTGGAATGGGAAGAGGTGGAGTCTGGAATGGGAAGAGGTGGAGTCCGGAATGGGGAGAGGTGGAGTCTGCAATGGGGAGAGGTGGAGTCTGGAATGGGGAGAGGTGGAGTCTGGAATGGGAAGAGGTGGAGTCTGGAATGGGGAGAGGTGGAGTCTGGAATGGGGAGAGGTGGAGTCCGGAATGGGAAGAGGTGGAGTCTGGAATGGGGAGAGGTGGAGTCTGCAATGGGGAGAGGTGGAGTCTGGAATGGGGAGAGGTGGAGTCTGGAATGGGGAGAGGTGGAGTCTGGAATGGGGAGAGGTGGAGTCTGGAATGGGAAGAGGTGGAGTCTGGAATGGGGAGAGGTGGAGTCTGGAATGGGGAGAGGTGGAGTCTGGAATGGGAAGAGGTGGAGTCTGGAATGGGGAGAGGTGGAGTCTGGAATGGGGAGAGGTGGAGTCTGGAATGGGGAGAGGTGGAGTCTGGAATGGGGAGAGGTGGAGTCTGCAATGGGGAGAGGTGCAGTCCGGAATGGGGAGAGATGGAGTTTGCAATGGGGAGAGGTGGAGTCCGGAATGGGGAGAGGTGGAGTCTGGAATGGGGAGAGGTGCAGTCCGGAATGGGGAGAGATGGAGTTTGCAATGGGGAGAGGTGGAGTCCGGAATGGGGAGAGGTGGAGTCTGGAATGGGGAGAGGTGGAGTCTGGAATGGGGAGAGGTGGAGTCTGCAATGGGAAGAGGTGGAGTCTGGAATGGGGAGAGGTGGAGTCTGCAAAGGGGAGAGGTGGAGTCTGGAATGGGGAGAGGTGGAGTCTGGAATGGGAAGAGGTGGAGTCTGGAATGGGGAGAGGTGGAGTCTGGAATGGGGAGAGGTGGAGTCTGGAGTGGGGAGAGGTGGAGTCTGGAATGGGAAGAGGTGGAGTCTGGAATGGGGAGAGATGGAGTCTGGAATGGGGAGAGGTGGAGTCTGGAATGGGGAGAGGTGGAGTCTGGAATGGGGAGAGGTGGAGTCTGGAATGGGGAGAGGTGGAGTCTGGAATGGGGAGAGGTGGAGTCTGGAATGGGGAGAGGTGGAGTCTGGAATGGGGAGAGGTGGAGTCTGCAATGGGGATTGGACCCAGGATCCATCCCTAAATTCAGTCACAGGGAGGTGAAAGTTGCTATATTAATGCAGGTTCTTTCTCACATCTGTCTGCACACCTGTATTAGCTAGCTAGCAAGTAAACAGTCTGCAATGACAATGTGAATTCCTATTGTTAACAGAATCGAGCCAGTTACACCATGTGCTAATGTTGTGTTAACATTAACCAGCCAGTTCAACCATCACAATAAAAACCAGGACTGTGAGAAGTAACTTTACATCATTCAACCAGTAAAATAGGAAATAATTTTCCACACTGGAAAAAGCGATTATCTAGTTGAACTAGTTAGCTAACAAGTTAATAAAAATAAATTCAACTCACATTAATGTTTTGAATGGACCTCATCACTGCAGTTATATCGAAGTCCTTTGTGCTCATTGTTTCAGCTGCAATAGGTAAACAAGCATCAACCGGACAGTTCTCAACCCGATTCCTTGTGGATGTTTTGTTGCTAATACAGTTGTGCTGCTCTCCATTGATGTTTGTATGTTTAGTTACTTTATTTATAGGGAGAAATGTGTTTTAAATCGGACTGTGTTTTGATGGTATTAGATTGACCATACACTTTATATACAGATTCATTGCCCCATGTCTGTGGCTGAGTGAATAATTTTGTAAAATATTTATGGTGTAACATGTCGGTGCCTGTCCCTGTGCTGTTCTCCTTCCCCCTCCCCTCGATCACACACTGAGGCAGTTAAAACAAGCACTGGTGTTACCTGGTGAGATCCAGTCACTCAGATCAGTCTCCAGTGTCCATTGTCATTGCATTTAATCTGGGACCCACAGAAAACCTTCCAGTTCTGGAGTGTTTCCCCCACCACCTACAGGGGACACGTCTCTGGGCAGTTCGCTTTGGTTTTGCTGCATTCTCTGAATTCACACTTCACTCACCCTTCACTACACGGATGTACTACTTATTTTTGATGTGAAGCAGTTGTCAAACACGGTCTGGTTGGAGAGTCACTCGGTGTGATGTACATTGTTCACCAGAAAAGTAGTAATGACTCCCCTGGAGTCCAGACTTTTCAGGCTGAACGTGTCCTTGAGGTAAACCTGGATGGAAAGAGAAAGAATAATTTTTATTTCATTTAGAGAGTGTCACTTTCACACAACATTCCTCATGGCTCCGAATAAAAACAGTCAAACCTGGGCTGGGCTGTGATTCTCCCCAACCATTGTAACAGTCAGTCCAGTTACTTAGGCCAGAGATTGGAGCTAATGTTGTCCCTGGAACTCAGCCCTGCCAGTAGCCCCAGCAGCCCATGTAACACTGTCCCAGCAGCCCATGTAACACTGTCCCCAGCAGCCCATGTAACCCTGTTCCCAGCAGCCCATGTAACACTGTCCCCAGCAGCCCATGTAACACTGTCCCCAGCAGCCCATGTAACCCTGTTCCCAGCAGCCCATGTAACACTGTCCCCAGCAGCCCATGTAACACTGTCCCAGCAGCCCATGTAACCCTGTCCCAGCAGCCCATGTAACATTGTCCCAGCAGCCCATGTAACACTGTCCCAGCAGCCCATGTAACCCTGTCCCAGCAGCCCGTGTAACCCTGTTCCCAGCAGCCCGTGTAACACTGTCCCCAGCAGCCCATGTAACACTGTCCCAGCAGCCCATGTAACCCTGTCCCAGCAGCCCATGTAACATTGTCCCAGCAGCCCATGTAACACTGTCCCCAGCAGCCCATGTAACCCTGTTCCCAGCAACCCATGTAACACTGTCCCAGCAGCCCATGTAACACTGTCCCAGCAGCCCATGTAACACTGTCCCCAGCAGCCCATGTAACCCTGTTCCCAGCAACCCATGTAACATTGTCCCTGCAGCCCATGTAACATTGTCCCAGCAGCCCATATAACACTGTTCCCAGCCTCCCGTGTAACCCTGTCCCCAGCAGCCCATGTAACACTGTCTCCAGCCATCCGTGTAACACTGTCCCCAGTCGCCCACGCAACTCTGTCCCCAGCAGCCCGTGTAACACTATCCCAGCAGCCCGTGTAACACTGTCCCCAGTAGCCCATGCAACTCTGTCCCCAGCAGCCGGCGCAACTCTGTCCCCAGCAGCCCATGTAACCCTGTCGCAGCAGCCCATGTAACACTGTCCCAGCAGCCCATGTAACACTGTCCCAGCAGCCCATGTAACCCTGTCCCAGCAGCCCATGTAACACTGCCCCAGCAGCCCATGTAACACTGTCCCCAGCAGCCCATGTAACCCTGTCCCCAGCAGATCATGTAACACTGTCCCCAGCAGCCCATGTAACACTGTCCCAGCAGCCCATGTAACACTGTCCCCAGCAGCCCATGTAACACTGTCCCAGCAGCCCATGTAACACTGCCCCAGCAGCCCATGTAACACTGTCCCCAGCAGCCCATGTAACCCTGTTCCCAGCAGCCCATGTAACACTGTCCCCAGCAGCCCATGTAACACTGTCCCAGCAGCCCATGTAACACTGTCCCCAGCAGCCCATGTAACCCTGTTCCCAGCAGCCCATGTAACACTGTCCCCAGCAGCCCATGTAATACTGTCCCCAGCAGCCCATGTAACCCTGTTCCCAGCAACCCATGTAACACTGTCCCAGCAGCCCATGTAACACTGTCCCAGCAGCCCATGTAACACTGTCCCCAGCAGCCCATGTAACCCTGTTCCCAGCAACCCATGTAACATTGTCCCTGCAGCCCATGTAACATTGTCCCAGCAGCCCATGTAACACTGTTCCCAGCCTCCCGTGTAACCCTGTCCCCAGCAGCCCATGTAACACTGTCTCCAGCCATCCGTGTAACACTGTCCCCAGTCGCCCACGCAACTCTGTCCCCAGCAGCCCGTGTAACACTATCCCAGCAGCCCATGTAACACTGTCCCCAGTAGTCCACGCAACTCTGTCCCCAGCAGCCGGCGCAACTCTGTCCCCAGCAACCCATGTAACCCTGTCGCAGCAGCCCATGTAACACTGTCCCAGCAGCCCATGTAACACTGTCCCAGCAGCCCATGTAACACTGCCCCAGCAGCCCATGTAACACTGCCCCAGCAGCCCATGTAACCCTGTCCCCAGCAGATCATGTAACACTGTCCCCAGCAGCCCATTGAACTCCCCATCTCAGCATGGTTCGGCATCTTCAGGAACGGAGAGGACAAAAAGAAAGAGGAATCTAAAATATTTCAGCTCCGTTAAATAACTTTCCTGCCAAGTGCAGTGACTGGTCTTGAGCTGTTTCCCCTCAGAACACAGACAGAGGGATCAACACTTACAGGGGAATATGAGGCAATTCCATCAGACTGTGTGCCCCAAGCACATTCCCACTAAAGTACTAAGCCTCAGGCTGGTCCTCACAGGGTGGGCTCCCAAATCACAACTGAACCAGGGATGGAGGAAGGGAGCAGGTAAATCCCAGTCAGTCAGAAGTTTAGAGAGAGGAATGTCAGCGTTCTCTTACACTGTCCACTGATCTCTCACCCTGTATTTCTGGGAGATTACTGCCTTCATTGCAGCAACAATGTGCATTTACACAGTGACTTCATGTAGAAAAATGTCTTCACAGAAAAAATGTACATCGAGCAAAAAGAGGAAATATTAGGACAGGCGACCAAAAGCTTGGTCAAAGAGGTTAGTTTTAAGGAGTATCATGCAGGCCAAGAATGAGGAATATTAATTTCACCACATGAACATTAATTTTAAACTGTTACTGGAGTGAAGAAAGAACTGGTTAAAAAAATGCAAAATGGATCCTTGGCTGGAGAGACATTTTTGCATCTTAACAGACTGTACTTGAAAAGGACAAAGGGGCTATTCCCTACTCCAATTTAATCCACAATGGACTTTTGATTACCAGACGTTGAGGGTGGAGGAGCTCTTATTGCAGGTTGACTGCTAAGATGGCCGAATACACAAATGAACGTGGTCACATCAGCTAGTCACATGACTAACCTGCTGGGCCACCTGAGTTTCTTTGAATTTGAACTTGCCACAGAGTTTTGAACAGGCAGAAAACTGTTTATTCTCAGTTTGAAAAGACCTCTTCTGTCTGTCTGGCTCTCCATCTCTTTCTCCCCGAACTCCAAAACCCACTGAAGGCACATGAACTTCAAAGAGAGAAAAGTCTCCTTAACTGAACAAGATTTAAGAGGAATACTGGGACCCAATGAAAAGCAAGACCTACTTACAATCAAGGACTCTACAGCCAGCTCAAAGTACAGTAACAGTAAAACAGCCCTTTCACAGACTGCCTCAATTTTACACTTTATTTTTCTTCTCTTTTCTGTCCCTATCTGCCTGTGTGTATCACATGCTCGCGTGGGTGCATTGTATATCCGTAGGCGCTAACCAAAGTAAGTTCAAGTAAGTTTAATAAAATTTCAATCTTTCTCCTTTAAACCTCAGAAAACCTGTCTGAACTGGTTTCTTTGTCTTATAATTGGAAAGCAGTGAACACAGATTCACAAAGGGGCAGCTAAAAACACCATGTGTTTAAAATTAAACCCTGTTACAGTAAGAACAGGTGAAGACAGTAAAAGACCCCTCGACCCCTTTCTCACCTGGTCATAACAGGAGCATCTTAAAGGAGGAAAGAGAGGTCGAGAGGATTAGGGGGAAATCACAAAGCTTTGGCCCTTGGTATCTGAAGGAATAGACGAGTCTGGAGGGGATAAAGACATGGATGAGGGTTTCAGCCGAGGAGCTGAGGTAGGGCCAGAGTCGGGCGATGTTACGGAGGTGGAAGGAGACAGTCTTGGTGATGGTGAGGATCTGTGGTTGGAAGCTCTGCTCAGGGTTAAATAGGACACCATGGTTACACACAATCCGGTTCAACACAACAGAGGATGTGGAGAAGGACTGGATTCAGTGAGAAGTGAATGAAGTTTGTGGCTGGGCCCAAGGACAATGATTTTGGTCATTTTGATGTTTAACAGGAGGAAATTTGAGCTCATCCAATACTGGATGTTGGACAAGCAGCTTCACAATACAGAGACAGTGGAGGGGTTGAGAGAGGTGGTGGTGAGATCGAGCTGGCTCCCATCAATGTACATGTGGAACCTGACATCATGTTTCAGATGATGTTACGATGGGGCAGCATGTCGATGAGGAAGATGGCGGGAGGACAAAGATAGATCCTTGGGGGAATTCCCAAGTTAACAGTGCAGGGGCAGAAAGAGACTTTGTCTCCAATCAGATAGTTAAGAATGGAGTGAGGTGAGGGCAGGTTGACTGAGCTGGATAATAGAGGAGAGACATTGGAGAAGGATGGTGTGATCAACCACATGAAAGGCTGCAGATACAGAGAGAAGGGAGAACTCACCACGATCACAGTCAGAGTGGATATCTTTTGTGATTTTAATTCGGACTGTTTCAGATCTGTGACAGGGTGAAAATCTGATTGGAGAGGAGTTGAGGGAAAGATGGGCACGGATTTGGGAAGTGACAACATATTGAAGAATTTTGGAGAGGAAAGGGTGTTTGGAAATGGGGTGATAGTTTGTAAGGACAGTGAACCAGGGAGAGGAGCAGCAGCAGAAAGTTAATGTTAAATATTGTCTAATATCTAATAGCAGTAAATACAGTCAGAATAAAATCTTCAGTAAATTCAAAAAAGGCAAATGTCAAAAAATTCCCTTCCTTTCCCACTATTTTGTGTTCCTGTTATTCTTCCACAACAGGTTGCATATTTTTAAAGGAACAACAAAGTGTTCAGTGCAAACTTTAACCTATCATTTCCTGACAGTCTCCCCACCTCCCCCGGATAGTTCCAGCAATCTCTGTTTCCACTTCAACTTTTTAATCACAGTTGAACAATAATCGGTGCATTGCCACCACCTGCTGGCGGTGAGCGGGACTGCGCTCAACAAATTATCCCACAGACGGCGCTGAGACGGCAATATCCCGATTTTTACATGGAGCAGCACCGCCACCGGCTGGCGGAAACCGGTACTGCGGATAAATATATCTAACAGATGGCGCTGTTATAGAAGTAAAATACTGCAAATGCTGGAAATCTGAAATAAAAACAGAAAATGTTACAAATACTCAGCAGAAACAGAGTTAATGTTTCAGGTCAAAGAACTTTTATCAAACCTGGGACAAATGAGAGATGTAACAGGTTTTAAGCAATACAGAGGCAGGAAAGGGAGAGACGGGCAAAGGACAAAAGGAAAGAAATGTGATCGGATGGAGGGAAGGAGACAGTAAACGAAAAAAGGGATGATGGTGCAAGACAAAAGGAGGTGGTAATGGGACAAAAAAATCAACATGGGAATCAGAGAATTATTACCAACAGCTGCTCTCCAAACAAATGGGAGCAGACATTCATGATCTGAAATAGTTGAACTCGATGTTGAGTCTGGGAGACAGTGTAAGTGTATGAAAAGATGAGGTGCTGTTCCTCAAGCTCACACTGAGCTTCATTGGAACAATGTAGGACCACACCCCGAGCAGTGAATACAGTTTAAGAAATTGAAAGAAATGCAAATCACTGTTTGCCCTGGAAGGAGAGTTTGGGGCCTGGATGGTGGGAAGGGAGGTGTAAAAGGGCAGGTGTTGCATCTCCCACCTGTACATGGAAACGTGCTGTGGAAGGGGAGGGGAGTGTTTCCCCTGCGGAGTTTCTCCTGTGTTTTGTTTCTGTTTTTATATTCCCAGCATCTGAAGAACTTTATTTTCATAGTTTACAACACCACATGTCTACACAATCTAACGGTGCCATTCACTGGCACAAACAGTAATTCACCCTGCACTAGTTATTGAAAGTTAGTAAACCAGTCACCAGAATGGAGGAGGCTCATTATCACCAAAACATCTGGAAATAATAACAGAGCAATAGCACCATCAGGTGACCAGAATCAGTAATGCAGAAAAATAAATGTGTGGAGTCCCGATCTCAGCCAGCAGATGGCGGTGTTGCTCCATGGAAAACAGGATTTTTATATTAAAAATTGTTTTTGTTCACCTACCTTCATAAACATTGATACACAGAAACCTGGAGACCATTCATCAGAAAAGTAGTGACTGAGACCCTGATATCACCTCGAAGGTGGAAAAAATGGAGTTGAGTGATCGAATTGAACAGTGAAACAGGCTTGAGGGGCTGAATGGCCTCCTGCTATTCCTACTAAATTACAAAGACTCTTGGAAATGACTAGGTGAAAATAAATACATAGACAGCTTGTGGTTTTATGTTTCACTGACCAGTAGTGGTGTTGCACCAAGTAAACTATATTTATACAATCTCACAGTGTGATCTGCTGGTTCAGAATAAAACAGGGAAACATGTTGTTGCAATATCAGCAGAAACCATTAGGTGGGGCTGCTGCACTGGTTTAAAAATCCCAATGTTATCCCTGCAATACCAATCCTTGCCAGGTGGTGGTGGTGTTGTTGCAATACCATTCTCCGCCAGGTGGTGGTGGTGTTGTTGCACTGTCTAATTTTACTTTCATTCTCACATTCTAACCATCCACCAATGGCCCCAATAATTCAACCCTGAGGCTTCTCATCCTCCTAACACATATAAAAGAGTGACACGGAGGCTGCAGAACCCACTTCTAGACAAAAGGGACCAAAAGTGCTGAACAACTGCAGAAAATCAAAAAGCAAATCACTGCGGATGCTGGAAATCTCAAATAAAAACATAATGCTGGAAACAGCAGGGAGAATTCATGGAGAGAGAAACAGAGATAACCTTTCCGGTCGATGACCTTTCATCAGAACTGGACGATGTTTCAGAAGAAACAACTTTTAAACAGATACAGAGCCAGGGTGGAGGGCAGTAGAGATTAAAGGAAAAAAAGGATGATGGGGAAGAGAGAAGGAGATGGTAATGGGACAAGTACAGAAACAAAAGGTGGGTCTAGAGGAGGTGTAAATGGTCAATGCAGAACAGCAGAGGGGAAGGGAAGCTTGGGAACTCTGACAAAGACCCCCATTGCCCAGGAACCTGGTGGGAGAAAGGTGGGTGAGACCCCGGGGGTACCGGCCGTGAACTGACAGGGGGTCCTGGAGTTCCCCTTTCACCATTACCTCACTCCATCCCCACTCACCCTGCAGCTCATTGCTGTGGGTGTTGGACAACTCACCAGCTGCTCTCTCATATCCACCACTGTCTCATTCTCATCGTAAAATCCAAAGTGACTGGAAAAGAAACAGTCAGAAAGGGGTTGGAATTAGCACATTACATTCAGTTAGTAACAGACAGAGACAGGCACTAACATGGTGCATCTCAGACATTTAACAAATTTATTAACTCAGCCACGGACGTGGGGACAATGAATCTGTATATAGTGTAGAGACAATCTAATACCATCAAAACACAGTCAAATGTAAAAGACATTTCTCCCTATTTACTGAGACAGCTGCACAAGTAGACAATGTCTGCCTGCACACTTGATGTAGTGATGTGGAAAATTCAGATTTCCATCTGTCAGGAGTGATCGTGATCTCTCTCTCTCCTTTCTGTCGCCATCCCTCTCTCCACCCCTGTCTGTGTCCCTCCCCCCTTGCTCCCCTCTCTGTGTCCCTACCCCTCTCCCCTCTCTATGTTCATCCCCCTCTTCCCTCTCTGTGTCCATCCCCCTCTCCACTCTCTCTCTCTGTCCATCTCCCTCTCCCCTCTCTCTGTTCTTCCCCCTCTCCCCTCTCTGTGTGTCCATCCCCCTTTCCCCTATCTCTGTTCTTCCCCCTCTCCCCTCTCTCTGTCCATCCCCCTCTCCACTTTCTCTCTGTCCATCTCCCTCTCCCCTCTCTCTGTTCTTCCCCCTCTCTCCTCTCTCTGTGTCCATCCCCCTTTCTCCTCTCTCTGTTCTTCCCCCTCTCCCCTCTCTGTATGTTCATCCCTCTCTCTCCTCTCTGTGTGCCGATCCCCCTCTCCCCTCTCTCTCTCTCCATCTCCCTCTCCCCTTTCTCTCTGTCCATCTCCCTCTCCCCTTTCTCTCTGTCCATCCCCCTCTCCCCTCTCTCTCTCTCCATCCCCCTCTCCCCTTTCTCTCTCTCCATCTCCCTCTCCCCTCTCCTGGGACTAACTAATGACCAACTAATGGGATCCAACAACTTGCCGTAGTCGGCAGGATCGCTGGAGGATTAAAACTGAATCCATAGACATTGGACCTATCGGTGCCCCAGAGGTAAGGACTGCTCTTTACGTTAAAAGTCCTCGGTCGTTGTCTAAATTTCGCTTCCCTGCCACGCGATCCCGAACTTTTCTTTTGCGGCTCGAGACCCCTTTCTAGACGTTTAACTTGGTGGTATTTGACGAAATACCTACTCGGTGGAAAAGCCTGACGGCTCGAGACCTACTTCCCTACTCGATTGATAAAATGACAGACAAAGGCAACTGACAGTTACCAACTACTGACAAAGGTGGGCGGGCCCCACATGACATTCCCGAAGATGAAATACTTCGACAGTTGAAGGAATATGTAGAGTAACAGTTTAATCTGGTTAAAACATACACTGAAATTAGACAAGAATATGGCACCTCCACGGGACAGTGGTCCCTGGAAGATATAGAGAGAATCTGGGGAAAAACAACCCGTTTAACGGATAAAGAACAAACCCAATGGTCCCGAGCCGTAATGGGCCAGATTCGGCAACGCAATGAGATTATGTGACAAGCCCAATGTGATCGCGACCTAACGAGTGCAAAGGATCAACTGAAGGCGGTCTGCGAACAACTGAAAAAGGAGAAGTTTAAATCGGAATAGTTAGAAATTGAAAAATCTGAAAAGGAAAGGCTAGAGATTGAAATTAAAGAGCTTACAAAACAACTACAAGACCAGCAGACAACCCAACCGAAGGAACCGGGACAGCTCTGTGAACCCCACCGACCACCTCCAACTAACTTGTATCCCAGTTTGAAGTCGTTACAAACGGAACAACGGAAGATGCAACTGTGTGAAGCAGGTCTAGCCGAGTCTTCCAGTGAAGAAAGTGACAATGATGATGGGTTACCGTTTCCGCGACTAGCTCCCCTTAAACAGATACGCGTTAAGGTCAAGACGGAAAAGAGGACTGTGAACGGTAACGAGGTCACCACGGCCGAGCACAACACGTACTGGACACACGTCCCGGCTTCCCCTGAGAAAATCGACAAGTGGTCCACAAGATTGCCCGACCGGAAGAAAGGGGGTCTAAAAACGTGGGAGCAGCTGGAACGATTGAAGGGAATTTACGATCTCCATCCATGAGACGGGATACAGATTCTGACCGTAATGGTGCCCGGACGAGCGAGCCGAAAGCTAAGGAGAGAGGTCCAAATTGCTTTGGGTGAAGATGGTCAGCTACTAGACGCTGAATGGACTGCGATTAACAAGTGGTTGCGAGAGTTTTGTCCTGCAAAAACGGACTGGGGCAAAGTTGCAGCCTGTCAGCAGAAGAACTTGGAGGAAGTGCGGGAGTATGAAGAGAGGTTTAGGTCCACCTGGGTGGAATACTCAGGGATAGTAGACCCTACTCCAGAGGATCTGGACGACACCAGTTTTGGACCCTTAAAAACTGCTTTTGTTGATGGACTAAAGCCAGAACTGTCTAAAATACTGAAGGCCACCCTACCGGAGTGGGACATGGTAAGAGTGACATACTCAGAGTTAATTGACAGATGTGCTCAGCTGGACAGGGATATGGGAGTCAAGCTTCGAGCCCTGCAGACGGATCCAGTACCGAAAGAGCCTGACAAAGAGCAAGTTAGGCGACCCGGCCCCTGTTACTACTGCGGGAAGGAAGGCCATTGGGCTAAGGCGTGTAGAGCGAGAGGACGAGGCAGAGGATGCCAAGGACGCAACCCGGCACCCAAACCAGCTCCCTCCACTGATGCCAACGACCGCTTTGAGAAGTTCAAACAGTTGACGCCCCAGCAACAGAAGGAGGTGTCCTCCTTAATAGATGCGACAAAAAACTAGAGGAGCCCTCCCTCGCCTTTTCGGCGCCTCTCCTGGCGCTAATAGAACATAGAAAAGATGGATTGTATGTAACTGCGAGGGTGGGCGATCGAAACATTGACTTCTTATTGGATACCAGAGCCGAATTAACGTGTCTACCTCAACAATACGGAAACTCCCTACCGATGGACGGTAAGACTAAAAGAGTTGACGGAGCTGGGGGCAATGGGTTGATAATCAGGAGGACCCAGCCCGTCCGCCTTGGTCTTGGTCCGCACGAATTGATAACACCGGTCTGGGTAGGTCCGGTGGACCAAGCACTCCTCGGTATGGACGTTCTCACTCAGCTGAACTCCTCGTTGCATTTCGAAGGCGGCCAGGTAACTTGGTCTATCAGAAGTTTGAAGAAAGAGCAGCTGAGGGAGCACCCAATATGGGCCCAGGATAAGAACGATTGTGGGCTACTTCAGATGGAACTGGCAACGTTTACAGGATCTGCTCCGCCCTGGACTAAACAATACCCCATCAGTCAAACATCTATTGCAGGAATCCTACCCGTAATTAGACAGCTGGAGGAGTGAGGCATGCTGGTTAAAACACACAGTACCTCAAACAGCCCTGTGTGGCCAGTACGGAAACCAAACGGGACCTGGCGGCTTACTGTCGACTATAGAAAGGCTAACCAGTGTATTAATCAAAAGGCCCCTCTGGTAACTGACCCCTCTACGGTATTTAATGCCCTGAAGCCGGAACACAAATGGTTCTCTGTTATCGATATGACTAACAGATTTTGGTCGGTGCCACTGGCACCTGAGGTTCAACTGTGGTTCGCCTTTACTATACAACAACAACACTACACCTGGACTCGCCTGCCGCAGGGTTTCCACAACAGCCCCACGGTATTTCACATGGCCCTACAAAACCATTTGAGGGAGTTACCTTCCATGTACTCCACGGTCATTCAGTACGTGGACGACATTCTGTTAGCCTCTGAGACAGAAGAACAGCACGAACAAGATCTGTGTACCCTGCTGGACCACCTTCATCAGAGAGGACACAAGGCCAGTATTGACAAAGCACAGATAGCAGAAGGAGAGGTCGTGTACCTGGGACAAAAGATTTCGAAAGGAAAGAGAGAACTCACCCAGGACAGGACCGATGCCATTCGAGCTGCCAAACTGCCCACCACTATCCAGGAGCTGAGGTCCTTTTTGGGTTTGTGTAACTTCAACAGAAACTGGATCGACAGCTGGCTCAACCATTAACCGATCTCTTGAAGGGAAAGCGGGCCTCGAAAGAATCAGTTACCCGAACCAAAGAACAACAAGAAGCTTTCGAATACTTAAAGAGGGCTTTGTGCTCAGCGCCAGCCCTGAGAATTCCCGACAACGGGAAACCGTTTACCCTGTTTGTACATGAAAAAGAGGGATATATGACTGTCGTACTGACACAGGAACACGGGGACAAACAGAGACCTATTGGATACGATTCGAAAAGACTGGATACCGTCGCCCTCGGATGGGGCAGTTGTTTAAGAGCTATGGAAGCTACATGTCAAGCAGTAATGACTACTGCAGGTCTGGTATTAGATCAAAAGTTAACCATTGAGTGTCCGCACACAGTTCACACTTTGCTATCTATGAACAGAGTATCCCAAGTGACTGCAGCCAGATGGACCCGATGGACAACAGTCCTGGAGGCTCCCAATCTCCACATTGTCCGGGCCAGTCCGGTAAATCCGGCGACTATGCTCCCGTGGCCTGGAGAGATGGAGGAAGAAGAACATGATTGTGTGGAGATTATGGAAGAGACAGAGGAGGTAACCCTAGCAACAGAGGAAGCATTGCTCAACCCAGATTTAATCCTTTTTACAGACGGCTCATCCTTCGTTGACAACGGTACACGGAAAGCAGGATGGGCAGTTACAACCCGACATGAAGTTGTGGAAGTGGGAGGCCTGTCTTCAGGAACATCGGCCCAACAAGCCGAACTGCGAGCCCTGTCGCAAGCATGTCGAATAGCAGAGGGGAAGACAGCTAATATTTACACAGACTCACAGTATGCTTTTGCAGTCGCTCACGACTTTGGTCAGTTATGGTGCAAAAGAGGATTTCTCACTGCTGCTGGTCCACCTATTCGAAATGGGAAAGAGGTCCGAGACTTACTAGAAGTGATGCAATTGCCACAAAAGGTATCCATTTTGAAATGTAAAGCCCATACGAAAGACAACACCATAGAGGCAAAGGGGAATGTCCTAGCCGACAAGGCAGCCAAGGAAGCCGCCTCGCAGGGTGATCCCCCGGACACACGGATGCAAATATGTAAACTGAATGCGTCCCTTCTGACACAAAACCTACAAGTGATGCAGAGTGAATGTTCCAAAGAGGAAAAATGGACCTGGATAGAAGCAGGGATGAAGATATGTGACGATGGCATCTGAAGACAAAGGGACACCGAGAAACCCGTCACACCACAGGGGCTGATGCCCTTTTTAGCCCAAAACATTCACTCCTGGGGCCACCTGGCCCCGCAACAGATGACTGCACGGTTCCAGAAAAGCTGGTGGGGTCGAGGGTTCAAAAAACACACACAGCTGGTGTCTGCCCGCTGTGTGGTCTGTCAGAAAAACAATCCAGGACCCACCACGATGATGCCTCAACTAAAAGCCCCTGCTCCAGCCGGCCCATTCCAGTGTTTACAAGTTGACTATATCACTCTCCCACCTTGTCAGGGATACACCGGCATTTTAGTCATTGTCAATAAATTTTCTAGATGGGTAGAGGCCGTCCCAGCTAGAAAAGCCACGGCCAATCACACCGCTAAGGTCCTGTGTAAGGATTACATCCCCAGATGGGGAGTACCGGTCAGCATTGACTCTGACCAAGGAACTCATTTCACAGGCACGGTCTGTCAGGAAGTCAGTTGACTACTGAACATTACGTGGGATTTACACTGTCCTCATCACCCACAGTCATCAGGCCAAGTGGAGCGAATGAATCAGACACTAAAACAGCGACTATCCAAGTATTACCAGGAAGGAATACAGTGACCTCAGGCATTGCCGATGGTTCTGTGTAGTATCAGAGAGACCCTGAACAGAACAACAGGCCTGAGCCTGTTTGAAGTAATAACAGGGAGACCCATGTCTTTACCGGGAGCAATTGATCTGTGTAAAGCTGATTGTCACTTGATGAGGGACGCTTTACTAGAATATTGCCAGAACTTAACAAATGCTGTCAGTTCTGCTTCCTCACAGGTATCGGCAGCTTGGGGTGACCCACCAGAAGGAGGGCACGACATCGTCACGGGAGTCTGGGTCTACATGAAGAAAATACACAAAGAACCTTTGGGCGCGAAGTGGGAGGGAACTTTCCAAGTGCTACTGACAACCCAGTCAGCAGTTAAAGTCGAAGGAAAGAAAACCTGGATACTCGCCTCTCAGGTCAAACGAGCAACCCGTGATTGAACTCCGAATTATTAATTGCTGCTATGTTCAGAATTTGTATTATCTTCTTTTCATGTATTTTAAGTAGTTGCTCACTTTTGACTAACCAAACCTGTCCACATGGGGAAACTAATCGTGTGTCCAGGGAATTACATATTAACTAAATGCAGAAATGGTAGCTATCCGCACAGTAACACTCCAGAACCGAATGGCCTTAGATTTTGTCCCAGCAGAAAAGGGAGGTACATGTACCCTGATAGGACCCGAGTGCTGTACTTACATTCCAGATAGCTCCAAAGAAATTTCTAATCTGGCAGAACACATCCGAAAGGAAGTGGAAAAGCTAAAACAACCCCCAACCCACACCTTATGGAGTTGGGCAACCAGTTGGTTGGGCTCGATAGGGACCTCGGTGGTACAGGGTTTGGTCTTTTTAGTGATGATTGTAATTCTGTATTTGACGTTTATGCTCATTAAGTGTTGTTGTAAACAAGTAACTGAAGCCCCTGCAAAACTTCTGCCTTTACAGAGCTTCCGCGGGCCCCTCTTGTGGCACAAGCAGACAACGTATTGAGTGTGACCCCTCTGGGTGTTGAAGGCTGTTTCTAGACAAGTAGAGACCATTAAAGGCACCTAGGTGGGATCAAGAAGAGAGGACATTCAGGAAAACAAACTTGTCTACTATTTCTTGTCATACAATGTGTTCAAACAACTGATGATTGATATGATTGATTATAAAATGATGGTGATTGATGACATATTCCAATGAACACACACCCTCAGCTGTATTAATACACATACCCGATTGCTCCATCCCGAACTTTTATCTCTTTGTTTCCTTTTTATGTTAAAACTCCAAGGAAACAGTTGACTTCATGGCCTCGAGGACCCCGGCTCCAGCCTTTGTTCCCTTATCCTGACCTTTGTCCTAACAGCTTGTTATTCTTCCCTCAACCTGACTATTAAATTCTGCTGCGATGCTTTTCTAAAACTCAATTTATCTCTACTTAACCCTTTCAGTCCCCACTTTTGGCCCTTGGCCCAGCCCAAAATGGCCAACAGACCTGAACAGTGATGTTGCTCAACTCTCTTTGCTCTCCGCCACTCATGATACTGGCCAGGTATCGAGCTTTGGATTGCAAAGGCAATTGACTACAGCATCTGTATGGGTCGGCCCTGTAGTAGGCTCACAGCCTACTTTCCTAATCCCCGTGTTCCCATGTTCCCATACTATTGGCTTCTCCTTGTGTGTCCTCCTGACCCTGTGGACCAAGCACATCAAGTATACACCCATCACTACTTGAGTAATAACCAAGACGTGGGAGATGATCCTGACCCAGTGGGGGGGACTGGTATCTGTATGTTCGAACTCCAATTCCATAGATCATCCCACCATGTGGTATCATCGATCTGTTTGACCTCCTTTTCCAGTGTTTCAGTCTGTTGTTGTGGAGTATAATACACCCTGTGTACTGACTGTAACCCCTCATGGATACCTATGAGGTGTATGGGCAGTGGTGAGATAGAATATGAAAACTGTCTCAAGTACTGTGTGAGGTTTTCCTTTATGTTCTTGGTGACCTGCAGGTTGACAGTTTCTCTTTAATATATCTCCACCAGCTCTACCTTTCCCACCCTCACTGGTACCTGTGGGTGTAGACACACCATGTGATTAGTTAACGGACAGGATCGGTTGTGTCCGTACTGATATTCTCGTGTGTCGCGGTCAGACAATATCTCCCTTTTCCCACATATACAACATGGGTCGGTTCCATTACTGCCCGTATCGCTTCCCTTGTACAATTGACTGTTGCGTTAAAGCCACATTGGGCTCCTCGGTCACATATATTGGGTGTGGACACACTACGGCAGAGACTCCTATACTACATCTATCTAAAGTAGTATCTATCATTTCCCCCTTTATTTCTACAGTGTATGATGGTATATTATGATATTTTACATGATAATCTTCCCTTACCCCAATGTTCTCCACTTCATCTCGGGGTTTTACTGTGTATTGATTCTGCTATAACTGGAATTGCCAAGACCACACTTATCAATAGGCTGTTATTTTAGATTAGATTAGAGATACAGCACTGAAACAGGCCCTTCGGCCCACCAAGTCTGTGCCGACCTTCAACCACCCATTTATACTAATCCTACACTAATTCCATATTCCGACCACATCCCCACCTGTCCCTATATTTCCCTACCACCTACCTATACTAGGGACAATTTATAATGGCCAATTTACCTATCAACCTGCAAGTCTTTGGCTTGTGTGAGGAAACCGGAGCACCCAGAGGAAACCCACGCAAACACAGGGAGAACTTGCAAACTCCGCACAGGCAGTACCTAGAATTGAACCCGGGTCACTGGAGCTGTAAGGCTGCGGTGCTAACCACTGCGCCACTGTGCCGCCCCTCATCATTTCTCATCACCTTTATACACACAAATTAAACCTCTGAACTGGCAACTAGTCAGGTTCTGGTGACGGGACAAGTTAGATAAATGGGTGTTTGATATCCACAGGAGAATGTCACCCTCATGGAGTTGTCCTCAAGCTCTGCCGAGTTTGCTCAAGCAACCAAGATCCACAAGTGCTGCAGACACTGTTCCGAGCTGCATCCTCTGAAATGTTACGCTCCTCGCCAATTAGTTTGTTAATGGTCCATGCGTGAATCTCAAGTACTACAACCAAATCCTGAACTGTCCGTGTCAGGGTTTGACCCACACCGAGCTGTCTGTTCTGGATCAATTCTCCCTGTCTGAGTTGGGTACTTAGCGTTCGGACATTTTGGTCCACTGAAGCCAAGTCAAACGAATTTCTGACTGAAGTTAAATAACTTGGCAGCATCATTAAATAGACTATGTTTTTGTCGGTACTCCCCTGAGCGAGGGGTTCTCCCCTTGGTTCCCCCCCCCCACCCCCCCGAGCATTGACCCAAGATGCCTGTGTTATTACTTGTTTTACCGAAGCCTCATACAATGTCTGGGTTTCCACCGGACACCACTGAGGTAATTTAATGTCAGAAATGTTTAGGACAGTGGGTACCAGCTCATGGTGTACATTATCATACAAAGTCTTACTAGTTTTTATTAACACTAGCCCATCCTCTGGCCCTGGGTTTAGTGTTGGACAAGGGGTGGGGGAGGGGGGTTAGTTAATTGTGTCCTTGGTGTCGGTGTTCTGTTCATTGATCCCTATGGTCTTGAGGTCTGTTGAGCTATTGTGAAATGATCCATTTGCCGTTTGGTGGGTTAAACCTTTGCCGATTCCCAGTCCCGGGGGTATCAGTATTGTGAATACGACTCTGTAAAATATAATGGACCTTCTAGTCGTCACTGGTCAGCCGTGATTAAATTATGCAAAACCACATCAGTCAGTTCTATGTTTCAGCTGCATCCACACAGGCACGTGTGTTGCTGGTCATTATTACCTCGTAGGGTCCTATCCACCGAGGAGCCAGTCCTGGTTTCTCAGGCATTATTTTTACCATTACTTTGTCTCCCACAACAGGACACCTTTGCTTGTTTCTCTTTCATGTCCATTTCTATATAACCTCCTTCCTCAGCTCATTCAGTTGTCTGCACAGCTCCTTCACAAATCTTTTAACGCTTTCTCTCGTGGGTCTTACTTCCTCACTACCTGCTATGACGTACCTTGACAGTCTCATCACCCTTCATTAGTTCATTGCTCTACATGTAACAAATCACATCTGCACACGTACACCAGTATCACAATATCACACCACACATTCTCAACTCTCAGGTGATCTTATCAAAAGATCAAAATGTCAGGGGGAGCTGGTGGTGTCTGTCTGAGATGTTTCAGTTACCTCCCCCTGCAGGGTCCTGATGTCTCGGATCATGGCCAGACTTTCAAATGTAGCTCTCTTTAAAAAAAAAACTCATAGGCAAGGATACAACTGTCTCCAAGAGAAAACTATCAAAGTACCGGTCTCATCTACACTTTCCTGACTTTCACTGGAAAGTTCGAGACTCTTGGAAATTCGACACTATATTAATTTAATGGTTTAAATTGTGATTAGCTCCTGTATCAGTTAGATTGAATTGTCAATTCCCATTCATTATAATTCTATTTCATTCATGAACCCTGGAGAAACTGGACAGTCATAATTCTTTATGACTCTCCCCAAAAGAAACTTTGTTATTTATACTTAGGAACCACCGAGACTGTTTTTTTAAAACTTTAATTGTCCTCTTAAATGTCAGATAAATTTCCCTTTGAGTGCTTTAAATAGTCACTCATATCAATTTAATTTTGTTCATCGATTCCAATTTCTTATGCCCAGACTTGCTGGTATTGCATTTTGTTTTACATTAAAGACAGAAGTGCTTGCAGCTATCTCTCCTTCTCAAACACTTTGTCTCATTGATAAAGATGCCGTGATATTTAATGTCTGTAATTAAGTTCTTAAATTCTTAAAGCTGCTGGATCTCTTGCTGTGGCCTCAGTTCTCATGTGGCCTTGGAAACTGCTTAAAAAACACAAAGAATCCATTGTGGCTCTGCCCCTGAGCCCAATGGGTTAATTTGAAACAATTATATCAGTCAATTTAGAAATTTAAAATGTAATAATGTCCAAGCTGCTGCAGGGTTCATTTCTTTGCTTATCTCCAAGGGGGCGGAGCCTAACAGTCTCAGATGTGTCACTTTATGTAACTTTTAGAACAAACTTTTTCGATTGAAAAAGAACGAAACTTGATTTTAAACTGTTTTTTTCCCCCCAATTCTTTTGGTATCCTTAGGGTTTAAAACAATAAAATCTTTAATAACATTATCAGCTTCAAAGGAAAGCATCTCCATTAGGGAAGACAGCATTTTAGATTAAACTCCAATTGTTTCCAAACTTTTAGTATCTTTTGTAATTAAAGACTCCCTCAACTTAACAAAATAAACTGGAAAGTTCATTGTGGCCACCACAATTTAACAGGTTAGTTAATCTTAATAGTATAAACTTAATTCAGATTTATTAATTTATAATACTTAGTAAGTACACAGACAGAATAGCACATGCTTTTTTTAAAGAAAAGGTTCATTGCGTAATTTCTTTCTTTCTTCAGATGTCTTTTCAAATAACTGTAATAAAACCCCAAAACTAAAGAAAAGTTATTTAACATTCTTCAAACAAAAAAGTTTAACACCAGCTTCTTAAACAAACTTTAAACATTCCGATCTTTCTCATATCTCCTTTCTTTGTCATTCTCTCCCTTAAAACAATATCCAATTCCTGACATTTACAACTTAAAAACAGTCAATAAGACATGTCCTAAATTTAAAGTGCAAAAAACAAGAGCAGATTTTAAACTTTGGTCCAATTAAAGCAGTGTTTTAAACTTCAAATTGGATTTCTGCCGGACACCTTCAAGGCTGAAGCTTATCTCTTAAAAAATTGTTCATTGCCTTTTCACAGTTGCAAAACTAACTTTTAAAATAAAAGTAAAACTTTAACTTCAAATATAATTCAATTTTATATCCCATTCTTGGGTGTACAATTGTAAATTGAAATGAACACACTCAACAATCACTTTTCACACTCATTCAATTCCAAACTTGGAAAATTGATTCCTGTAATGGATTATGAATTCAAAGCACCAAAATCTGTTCAAATTCCCTGTCCTGAATGAAATGAACACACACTAGGTTCAACTAGTTCCTACCCAAAACATGACTCAAGGTTCCCACAAAAATATACGTATAAAAACAGAACAAGTAACAGACTCATGCTTTCAGCATTAAAACCGGGCAACAAAGAGTTAACGACTCAGCTCCACATTACACATTCATACAGACTGGAACAAAGACACAGTAACTTGTATTTACTCACTTGAAATTTCACTAAAAAAACAGTCTTTTATGTTTCTCTGCCATGCGGGCCCCAGTCGGAAAACATTTTGTTACTCAATTTCTTACCTGACATTTTACTAGCTTTCTGACTTCACTCAGTGTAATCTCCTCTTCCCCCATAACTCTCCCGACCAGCCCGGCTCTACATTTTTGTTTCACTTACTTACGGTAAGTGGTTCTGACCTCTGCACTGCTTTGCTCTTACTGTCCAGCCAGCGCGGTTCTTCCTCCTTACCCGACACCTCCTGTCCTGAGTCCCCTTCAGATTCTTTGAATACTTGAGCGGACCTTCACTCGGGTAGGCTTACTGCCCTAACAATGGGTGGTAAATAAATATACTCACCTGTTTGCAGTGCTGGTCCGATGGTCCGATGCAAGTATCCTGCTAACTACGTCAAACTGCTGTGGGAGAAACTCAACCACCACACGAGGAGACTCAGGTACAGGTTCAATCCATTTATTCAAACATACGCAGGGAGAGACACCACCTCGGGATATTCGGAGGTAATACATAACTTTACATTCAAGATCACAAACTTATATACCGTTCTTATCATACAATGTGTTCAAACAACTGATGATTGACATGATTGATGATAAAACGATGGTGATTGATGACACATTCCAATGAACACACACCCTCAGCCGTATCAATACACATACCAGATGGCTCCATCCCGAGCTTTTATCTCTTTGTTTCCCCCTAATGCCAACCTTCCACAGAAACAGTGGCCTCGAGCTCTCAGCTCCAACTTTCGCTACCTAATCCTGTCCTTTACCCTCACAGTATGTTTGTTTCTTTTCTCAACCTGACTGTTAAATTCTGCTGAGATGCTTTTCTAAAACTCAACTTGTTTCTACTTAACCCCTTCACTTGCTAGAAGCTACATACATTCATACACAGGGACCTATCCTCTGCAGGCAAAAGGAACATGTCCAGGCTTTGCACCATTATTCAATGAAACAAAAACATGGGACGACAATAGTTTCCTGGTGCATTCTCCATGGCAACACTTTGACCAGTCGACATAACAACCAATAATCACCCTTTTCTCATGTAGTTTAAATTGTTGCTCCCTTTGAAATTCTTGCGTCTGTCCTGATGAGTGCAAGATGAAAAGCTTCGACGGCATTGTCTCTTTTATCAGCAATATTCAAGTTCTGTACTATTAAGCAACTATTTAAACAATCACTTCCACACCAAACATATTGATCTATACACAGAAGAGGTTTGAAATCGACAGTGTCAACAAGTTGTAAAACAGTCCAAGATAAAGGCAAAATGCTGTGGATGCTGGACATCTGAGATAAAATGGAAAATGCTGGAAACACTCAGCAGGTCTGGCACCATCAGTGGAGAGAGAAACAGAGTTAACGTTTCAGGTCAGTGACCTTTCATCAGAACTGGCAAAGATTGGAAATGTAATAGGTTTTAAGCAAGTGAAGTGGGGGATGGGGGGGCAAAGAGAACAAAAGGGAAGGTGTGTGATCGGGCAGAGGGCAGGAGAGATTAAATCACAAGGAGGCTATGTATTTCCAGCACTTTCTGTTTTTATTACAAACAGACACAAACAATATTTTCTAAGATAGACATGGATAGTCCACCCATTAACCCTACAGCAGAAGTGATGGGTGGGAAGCGGCAATACCACTTTTGGACAGTAAGTGGCAGTGACGCGCAGCAAGTTTCATGTTGTACAAAAGCACCACCTGCTGGGAGAAAGCGGGACTACCGGAAAAAGCAGCTCACTTCAATCCCGGGCCCTTCTGTCCCTCTTTCACTGATTTTATCCCCATCACCTACATTGGGTGTCCTCAAATTCCTGAGGCATCCACTAATTGTTAATACTCAACTGTTTATCTGCTTTAATATATTTCCACAATTTTATACAAAAGACAAAAATCTCAAAACCCTTAAAAACTCAGTTCATTCATTCAAAACTATTCCATTGAAATGACTTGAAAAGCTGAGATATAGAAAAGACTTTCCTCCCTTTCAAAAACATTGACATTTCCCTTTAAATGATTCAACATCCAGGTTATGAAAAGAGAAGTGAATTCTGAACAGAGACAAACCTGACTGAACTGCTCAGATACAGAACTTTGTCAGGGAGGGGAAATCAAATAAAACCATGGACAAGTTACAGCACAGAAGGAGGCCATTCAGCCTGTCATGTCCGTGCTGGCCGAACAAACTAGACGCCCAAACTAATCCCACCTTCCAGCACCTGGTCTCTCGCCTTGCCGGTTACAGCACTTCAGGTGCAGGTCCAGGTACATTTGAAAAGAATTGAGGGTTTCTGCCTCCACCACCGTTCCTGACAGTGAATTCCAGACACTCAACACCCCCTCGGTGAAAAAGTTTTTCCTCATGTCCCCTCTAATCCTTCTACCAATCACCTTAAATCTGGTAATTGACCTCTCCGCCAGGGGACAGGTCTTTCCTATCTGCTCTATCTAGGCCCCTCATAATTTTTTCCACCTCAATTAAGTCACCCCTCAATCTCCTCTGTTCTAAGGAAAATAACCCTAGCCTATCCAATCTTTCCTCATAGCTGCAATTTTCAATCCCTGGCAACATTTTTGTAAATCTCCTCTGTACTCTCTCCGGAGCAATTATGTCCTTCCTGTAATGTGGTGATCAGAACTGTACGCAATACTTCAGCTGTGGCCTAACCAGTGTTTTATACAGTTCCAGCATTACATCCCTGCTTTTGTATTCTATACCTCGGGCAGTAAAGGAAAGCATTCCATAGGCCTTCTTCACCACTTTACCTGTCCTGCCACCTTCAGGGAACTGTGAACATTTACTCCAAGATCCCTCACTTCCTCTACCCCTCTCAATATCCTCCCATTTATTGAGTATTCCTTCGCTTTATTTTCCCTCCCCAAATGCATTACCTCACACTTCTCCGACTGAATTCCATTTGCCACTTTTCCGCCCACTCAACCAATCCATTGATATCATTCTGGAGAAAGACTCTCGGAGAAGGATGCACCATCTGTGTCTAACTAAGGAAGTTAAAGATAGTATCAAATTGAAAGAAAAAGTGTACAATTCTACAAAGATTAGTGATAGGTCAGAAGATTGAACAGAATTTAAAAACCAGCAAAGAATGATGAAAATAAATGAGGGAGAAATGAGAGTATGAGAGAAAGCTAACTAGAAATATAAAAACAGATAGTAAGAGTTTTCCAGGTATTTAAAAAGGAAAAGAGTAACTAAAGTGAGCGTGGGTCGTCTAGAGAGTGAGTCTGGGGAATTAATAACAGGAAATAAGGAAATGGTGGAAGTGTTGAACAGATATTTTGTGTCTGTCTTCACTGTAGAAAATACAAATAACATCCCAGAAATACTTGTAAATCAAGAGGTGAAAGGGAGGGAGCAAATTCAAACAATTATCATCACCAGGGAAAAGGTACAGAGAAAACTATTAGAACTATCGGCTGACAAGTTCCCAGGACCTGATGGACTTCATCCTAGGATCTGTAAAGAAGTGGCGAGGGAGATAGAAGATGTTTTCCAAAATTCCCTCGATTCTGGAAAGGTCCCATCAGATTGGAAAATAGTGAATGTAACTCCTCTGTTCAAGAAAGGAGAGAGAGACAGAAAGCAGGAAACGACAGGCCAGTCAGCCGAACTGCTTTCATAGGGAAAATGCTAGAATCTATTATTAAGGAGGTTCTCCTTCTTCTTCTTTGGTCTCCTTATCTCGAGAGACAATGGGTAAGCACCTGGAGGTGGTCAGTGGTTTGTGGAACAGCGCCTGGAGTGGCTATAAAGGCCAATTCGAGAGTGACAGACTCTTCCACAGGTGCTGCAGATAAAATTGGTTGTCGGGGCTGTTACACAGTTGGCTCTCCCCTTGCACTTCTGTCTTTTTTCCTGCCAACTGCTAAGTCTCTTTGACTCGCCACTCTTTAGCCCCACGTTTATGGCTGTCAGCCAGCTCTGGTGATCACTGGCAACTGACTCCCACGACTTGTGATCAATGTCACAGGATTTCATGTCACGTTTGCAGACGTCTTTAAAGCGGAGACATGGACGGCCGGTGGGTCTGATACCAGTGATGAGCTCGCTGTACAATGCGTCCTTGGGGATCCTGCCATCTTCCATGCAGCTCACATGGCCAAGCCATCTCAAGCGCCGCTGACTCAGTAGGGAGTATATGCTGGGGATGTTGGCCGCCTCAAGGACTTCTGTGTTGGTGATACGGTCCTGCCACCTGATGCCAAGGATTCTCTGGAGGCAGCGAAGATGGAATGAATTGAGACGTCGCTCTTGGCTGACATACGTTGTCCAGGCCTCACTGCTGTAAAGCAAAGTACTGAGGACACAGGCTTGATACACTTGGACTTTTGTGTTCCGTGTCAGTGCACTATTTTCCCACACTCTCTTGGCCAGTCTGGACATAGCAGTGGAAGCCTTTCACATGCGCTTGTTGATTTCTGCATCGAGAGACAGGTTACTGGTGATAGTTGAGCCGAGGCAGGTGAACCCTTGAACCACTTCCAGAGTGTGGTCGCCGATACTGATGGATGGAGCATTTCTGACGTCCTGTCCCATGATGTTCGTTTTCTTGAGGCTGATGGTTATGCCAAATTCATTGCAGGCAGCCGCAATCCTGTCGATGAGACTCTGCAGACACTCTTCAGTGTGAGATGTTAAAGCAGCATTGTCAGCAAAGAGGAGTCCCCTGATGAGGACTTTCCATACTTTGGACTTCGCTCTTAGACGGGCAAGGTTGAACAACCTGCCACCTGATCTTGTGTGGAGGAAAATTCCTTCTTCTGAAGACTTGAATGCATTTGAGAGCAGCAGGGAGAAGAAGATCCCAAACAGTGTAGGTGCGAGAACACAGCCCTGTTTCACACCACTCAGGATAGGAAAGGGATCTGATGAGGCACCGCTATGCTGAATTGTGCCTTTCATATTGTCATGGAATGAGGTGATGATACTGAGCTGCTCAAAAGCTGTTTAAAACGACTCGAGCGAAGACTTTCCCCACTGTGCTGAGCAGGGAGATTCCACGGTAGTTGTTGCAGTCACCGCGGTCACCCTTGTTCTTATAGAGGGTGATGATATTGGCATCGTGCATGTCCTGAGGTACTGTTCCCTCATCCCAGCACAGGCAAAGCAGTTCATTGAGTGCTGAGAGTATAGCAGGCTTGGCACTCTGGATTATTTCAGGGGTAATGCCGTTCTTTCCAGGGGCTTTTCCACTGGCTAGAGAATCAATGGCATCACTGAGTTCTGATTTTGTTGGCTGTTCGTCCAGCTCATCCATGACTGGCAGAGACTGGGCTGCATTGAGGGCGGTATCAGTGACAACATTTTCCCTGGAGTACAGTTCGAGGTAGTGCTCAACCCAGCGGTCCATTTGCTTGCGTTGGTCAGTGATCATGTCCCCTGATTTAGATTTGAGGGGGGGCGATCTTCTTGATGGTTGGCCCAAAAGCTCTCTTGATGCTATCATACATTCCTCTGATGTTTCCTGTGCTGGAGGCCAGCTGAATATGACTGCATAGGTGTTGCCAGTAGTTATTTGCACAGTGCCTGGCTGTTCTTTGTGCAGCGCTTCTGGCTGCTTTAAGTGCTGCGGATGTTAACTCACTGGGGGCTTTCTTGTAGTTCAGCAGTGCAATGTGCTTAGCGGCTATGACAGGTTCCAGCTCTTCAAAGTGAGATTGAAACCAGTCTGTATTCTGCTTCTCACGATGCCATAGGTGGTCATTGCTGAGTCATAGATGGCGTCTCTGATGTGGGCCCACTTGGTCTCTGCATCCCCTGTAGGAGTGTTTTGAAGGGCTTTTTCAAGTGAATTTAGAAACTTATGTAACAGCTATGGATAAGAAATTCTGCTCGTGTTGATGCGCGGGCGGCCCTTCTGCTTGGAGTGATGCAGCTTCTTTGGTTTGAGTCTAACCTTGCTGCACACCAGGGAGTGGTCGGTGTCGCAGTCCGCACTGTGGAAGCTGTGTGTGATTTGAGCACTGTTTAAGGAGGCTCGCCTTGTGACGATGACGTCCAGCTGGTGCCAACGACGTGATCTTGGGTGTCTCCATGAAACCTGGTGACAGGGTTTAGTGTGAAAGAACGAGTTGTTGATGCAGAGGTTGTGATAGGTACACAATTCCAGCAGTCTCTGTCCATTCTCATTCATCCTTCCAATGTCATAGCACCCAAGGCAGGAGGGCCATGAGTCATGGTCGGCCCCAACCCTGGCGTTAAAGTCCTCCAGCAGGAACAGGTATTCGGTGTTGGGGATGTTACTAATGACATTATGGAGTTCCTCGTAGAACTGGTCTTTAACTTCAGGTGGGGAGCAGAGTGTTGGAGCATAGATGCTGAGTCGGTGTACTGGACCAGAGGTGGTGAGCAGTTGGATGGACAGTATGCGTTCCGAGCCATTTGAAGGTGACTATCGTGCTGAGCAAAGAGTTTCTGATGGCGAAGCCCACTCCATGCTGTCTTGGTTCTTCAGGATCCCTACCCTGCCAGAAGAAGGTGTAGTCTTGCTCTTCTGGAGATCTGCTCGCAGGGAGGCGAGTCTCCTGAAGTGCTGCAATGTCTACATTGAGTCCACTGAGCTCGTTGTTAATGATGGCAGTCTTCTGAGAATCGTGGATTTGTGTAAGGTCTTCCGACAGGCCAGGACACATAGTTCTGACGTTCCAGCTTGCAAAACGAAGGGCTGATACCTTCTTTCCTTTTTTTGTCTTGTTGTTTGGTGTGGTGTATCAGTCCACTTGTCGGGCAATGACCCTGATCTCCAAGCACCCATTGAAGCAGGTGGACTGTGGCGTGACAGAACCTCTCCATGGTGCGTGCCTGGGCGGATGTGGGGAGGTTGTGAGTTGCCCAAGCGTCAAAACCCCCCCCTACTCGGCCTTCCTGGTGGGGTCTAAAGGAGTGCAGAGGATGACGTTTGGCACCGGTACGGCTGCAGGAACTGCCGGAAACATGCCAAAGGTGACACATGACTGCCTTCGGGATTCCGCTCCGGATTTTCTGTTAGGGTTTACTCCCTTAGCCTTGGTTTCACCCGAGACGCTCACAACACAGTGGGGTTGTTAGGGATAGGTGGATGCCAGCGGATGCCGGAGGGAGGAGGGGAGGTAAGGGGTTGCGAGGGCGAGGGGGTGGAGGGAAGGGGGTGCGAGGGGGAACTGGGAAGGGGGGTTTCAGGGGTAGGCCAGGGGGTGCAGGGGAAGTGGGTGTGAGGGGAAGATGGTGCGAGGGGGAGGGGGTGCAGGGGAAGGGGCTGCAAGGGGTTGGGGGGAAGTAGGTGCGAGGGGGGTGAGCTGGGAAGGGGGTGCGGGGAAGGGGGTGTGTGGGCAAATGGATGCGGGCGGTGAGCTGGGAAGGGGGTGCGAGGGGGGAGGGGTGGGGGAAGAGGGTGAGGGGTGTGAGCTGGGAAGGGGGTGTGAGGGGGAGGGGGTGCAAGGGGAGGGGTTGGGGGAAGGGGGTGTGAGGGGGGAGGGGGTGCAAGGGGAGGGGTTGGGGGAAGGGGGTGTGAGGGGGAGGGGTGGGGAAATGGGGTGAGGGGTGCGGGGTGTGGGCTGGGAAGGGGGTGTGAGGGGGAGGGGGAGGGGGAGGGGGTGCAAGGGGAGGGGTTGGGGGAAGGGGGTGTGAGGGGGGAGGGGTGGGGAAAAGGGGTGAGGGATGTGGGAAGGGGGTGCGGGGTGTGAGCTGGGAAGGGGGTGTGAGGGGGAGGGGGAGGGGGAGGGGGTGCAAGGGGAGGGGTTGGGGGAAGGGGGTGTGAGGGGGAGGGGGTGCAAGGGGAGGGGTTGGGGGAAAGGGGTGTGAGGGGGCAGGGGGTGCAAGGGGAGGGTTTGGGGGAAGGGGGTGTGAGGGGGGAAGATGGTGTAGGGGGGAAGGGGGGAGGCGTCCAGTGGGGGTTGCGACCCTGGCGAGCAGGCCAGCCCACAGCCTGCATGGCCTCCTCGATATCAGCGTCCTCCAGGCTGACACTGCGCTCGTGGTCACCATCCAGCTGACGGTGGAGCTTCTTGCATAGACTCTAGACAAGTCACTGTGGTAAAGAAGGGAAACTCCTCCCCAAATTCCCATTTAAAAGGACTGTATGGACAGAGTGGGCAACACAATGTGTCTTAAAGAGACAGATGTGTCGGAGGGATCCTGTCAAATTCCTTTGACACCCCAGGGCAAAGAAAAATCAGCTCCTGTTCCACTGGACAGGGTTTTCCAGTGTCAAGTGATGCCACATAGGTTAAGGGGTATTCAAGAAATTTCTCAGGGAATAGAGAACCCAGTAGTGGTCAGTGCTCCCAGCTGTGCAGCTCACCTGACTGAGGTGATGTACAATCGGACACTTGGAAGGAAAACATGAAACAATTGGAAGATTATCCTTGTAAATTTAAAATGGGTTAATTGGAACGACCTTTTGAAAATTTAAAGCTGAAATGTTCTGATGAAACTTGTTGCTGTAGACTAAACATTTTTTTTAGATATGTGTACATCTGTAAATGCGTGAAAAAAAGTTTGCATTTTTTCAATTTGTATTTTTAACCATTGTAATGAAACGCATTTCAGGAATGGCATTTCATTCCGCTAGGGGCGGAGGTGTCATGGTCCTGTAGTTTTTTTTTCAGAATATGCGGTTTGCCTTTAAGGTTTGCAAAGGATCAGTATTGCTTTAAGAACCTGCAAGTCTCAGGAGTTATAGAAAGTGCATTTTCGGTTGCCATTAGAAACAGCCATTTGGAGACTGTGTTGCAAAGGGTGCATTCTCGTTACCATAGATGCAGCCACTGAGAGTGAGTCTCAAATGATATATTTGTTACAATTCAGTTTTGAACTGGCTTTTAGTTGAAGACAGTTTGTTCTAACACAGACAGAGGACACAGCTGTGGTGTCAGCACCTAGAAAAAGAGCTGTCAGCCATTGAAACTGAAGGAATAGGAATTTAGTCTATTTAATTATTATCTCTCAAAATTCTAAAAAAGTCAAGCCAAAATGGAGATCTCTGATAATTTAAACTGAAGGAAGGGAAGTTAGACTGTGACAATCTTTTATCCCTCAAAACTTTTCCACCACAGTGAATGCAAAGGTTTTAGTGAATGATATTGGCGGGTAATACATACCCGTACCTTTGTATCGGGTGTACCTAGAGTGTGACCTAATGTCTCGAACATTAACTGTAGGAGTTGTCCATAGTTTGCCAGTAGATGGGGTTGACCTACTCCTGGGGAATGATTTGGCCGAAGCGAAGGTAGCAGCTTCTCCAATAGTCATGGAAAAACCAAGTAGAGTTAAAGAGACAGAACAGATTCCAGGAATTTTTCCTTCATGTGTAGTGACCTGAGAAATGGCTAAACAAGTTCCATTGTTGGAGGTAAAATTGGCACCACAGACAGTCAAATATCTGAAACTTTCTTTGGAGTTTTGGATAATCCAAAGGAAATGTTTAATAAGTTTTCTCTGATCAAAGCTCAGCAAGCCGATTCAGAATTAAATAAAGGGGGAAAATCAGCTCTAACTGAAGCTGAAACAAAAGGAGTTCCAGAAGGCTATTATATTAAAAATGGGATTCTGATGAGGAAGTGGAGACTGTCTCACAGACCTGCAGATAAAGAATTGACGGTTGTTTACCAGATAGTGGAACTGCACAAGTATTGTCAGGAAAATTAAGGATAGTGCATGAAATTCCTATAGTGAGACATGTGGGGATTTGGAAGACCAATTCACGTATAAGTCAACATTTTTACTGTCCAGGTCTTTCCAAAGACGTGGTGCAGTTCTGTAAAATATGCCATACATGCCAGATTGTGGGAAAACCGCAACCTGCCATAAAACCGGCGTCTCTAATTCCCATACCAGTTATTAGGGAACTATTTAGTCGGGTGTTGGTAGACTGTGTAGGTTCGTTACTGAAAACAAAAGCAGGACACCAATATATACTCACTATCATGGATATGGCTACTCAGTTCCCAGAGGCCATTCCCCTGAGAACAATTTCTGCTGAGGTCGTGGTAGAGAAGTTAACCCAGTTCTTCACTACATATGGATTACTGAGTGAGATTCAGTTGGATCAAGGTGCAATTTTATGTCTAAAATTTTTCAGGAAGTTTTGGGTAATTTAGGTATAACACAGTTAAAGTCTTCAGCGTTCCACCCAGAGACACAAGGGGCTTTCGAACGGTAACATCAGACCCTCAAAACGATGATCCAGGCATACTGTCATGAATATCCCCATGATTGGGACAAAGGGCTGGAATTGCTTTTGTTTACTACAAGGGATTTACCTAATGAGTCTACTGGTTTTAGTCCTTTTGAATTAATTTATGGATATGAGATAAGAGATCCTCTAAAACCAATTAAAGAAAAGTTTTTAGAACAGAGGGACGATTCCTCTGTGTTAGATTATATATCCGTGTTCCGGGAAATGGCTCATGAGAGCCTGCAAAGTGGCTCAGGAATACCTGAAAGCTTCCCAAACAACTGTGAAGAAATGGGCAGACAAGCATGTCAAGACCCAAACATTTCAACCAGGAGATAAAGTGTTATTGTCTTTACAGGGTGAATCACTGAAAGCACGTTTCAATGGTCCATTTAAAGTGATCAAGAGAATTAATAAAGAAAATTATTTGATTGACACCCAGCTATGTCAGGTAGTAGGGACAGTGAAGGATGAAAGGGATAGTGAGGATAAGGCAGGAAGAGGCCTAGACAATTCTTAAATTGAACTCCTACTATCCGGTTAGCTAATACTGAATTGTTGGAGAGATTGGACATTATGTTTTCATATTTAGGTGCAGAACTATGAGAAGTTTACTCACAGCATTTAAAAGAGTCTGTCGGGACAAGCCAGGATGTACAACCTTAGCCACACATGATGTGGATATAGAGGAATCCGTTCCTATATAACAGCATCCTTACGGCTTAAATCCAGAGAAACAGGCCCAGGAAAAGTAGAAATCCAATACATCCGATATAGAGGTCAGGAGGTTGGACTCCTGAGATGTTTTTGGTTACACTTTGGACAGGAAGTTGGGGTTTGGGCAGAGTTTTGAAAAGGAGTTAAAGAATCAACCCACCGAAGACAAACCCCAACTCGGCCTTTTCCATCTCTTTGAAAAGCCGACCAGTTTTTTCATCTCTTTGAGAAGCTCTTTGAAGCAAGTGTAAGAAGTGGAGAAATTGATGCTTCAGTCCTTCCACAAGGCCTGTCTGAAACCCTGTTGCTGCATTTCTCCTGCCCAAACTGATCTTCAACGTTGCCTGAAAAGAAATGTTCGAGGAAGATCCCAGTGACAGCTGTCTCTGCATATTTGGGATGCTAAACTGGAAAAAAACAACATCTGACATCTTTCCATATCTTTTTATTCTTCAAGAATTAGCATGTATTTGGACAAAGTATTCTTCTTTGCATGTTTTTTTGCAATAGAGCTCTAGAAAGAAAATTTTTATTTTTTTCAGTTAACCACGGTGTGTGTGTGTATATATGTATATGTGTTTGTGTGTGACTGTGTGTGTGTATATGTATGTATGGGTATGTGTTTGTGTTTGTGTTTGTGTATATGTGTGTGTGTGTGTGACTGTGTGTGTGTGACTGTGTGTGTGTATATGTATGTATGGGTATGTGTTTGTGTTTGTGTATATGTGTGTGTGTGACTGTGTGCGTGTGACTGTGTGTGTGTGTATATGTATGTATGGGTATGTGTTTGTGTATATGTGTGTGTGTGTGACTGTGTGTGTGTGAGTGTGAGTGTGTGTGTGTGTGTGTGTGTGTGTGTGTGTGACTGTGTGTGTGTGTGTGTGTGAGTATGTGTGTGTGTATGTGTGTGTGTATGTGTGTGTGTATGTGTGTGTGTATGTGTGTGTGTGTATGTGTGTGTGTGACTGTGAGTATGTGTGTGTGAGTATGTGTGTGTGTGTGTGTGTGTGTGTGTATATATGTATATGTGTGTGTGTGACTGTGTGTGTGTGAGTAAGTGTGTGTATGTGTGTGTGTGTGTGTGTATATATGTGTGTGTGTGTATATATGTATATGTGTGTGTGTGACTGTGAGTATGTGTGTGTGAGTATGTGTGTGTGTGTGTGTGTGTGTGTGTGTATATATGTATATGTGTGTGTGTGACTGTGTGTGTGTGAGTAAGTGTGTATGTGTGTGTATATATGTGTGTGTGTGTGTGTGTGTCTGAGAGGATTAGGTAAAATGGAACTTCCATATTTCAATCTGTGTGCTAATACTTTGCTTCATTACTGGTTAAGACTTGTTTTATAATAAACTGATACTTTTGTTGTTTATGAAAGAAACCTGGTTGGTGCATTTTATTCTGGAATAAAAATAGAGTCTATTATTGACCATATCAGTAACTGGGAAAAATGTAAATATATGTTGTGACCTGTGGAGAAGTGGAACTAGATAAACATTGCACTCCTCCCATCTCGGTCATAACACTTTGTAAAGACAGGTACAAAGTACTCATTTAGTACCTCAGCCATGTCCTCTGCCTTCACACATAACACTCCTTTTAGCTCCCTAATCAGCTCCACTCCTCCTTTTACCACCCTTTTATTGTTTTTTATGCCCATAGAAGACTTTTAGATTCCCTTTTATGTTAGCTGTGACTTACCTCTCACTTGTTTTGCTTCTCTGATTTGTTTTTTAACTTTCCCTCTGAAACTTCTATATTTAGTCTGGTTCTCAATTGTCTTATTCACCTGATATCTGTTAAATGCACCCTTTTTCTGCTTCATCTTATTTTCCATGTCTTTCATTATCCACTAGAAATTCTTGCCCTCTCTACCTTTTACACAATTACTATCCCAATCTATATTAGGATAATTAAAGTTCCCCTTTATAACTACTCTATAATTCTTGCACCTCTCTGTAATCTCCTTGCAAATTTGTTCCTCTATATCCTTCCCACTAGTTTTTAGCCTATAGAATACTCCCAGCAATGTAATGGTAACTCTATTGTTTCTTAGCTCTAACCAAATAGATTCTGTCGACCCTTCTGCAACATCCTCTCTCTCCAGCACTGTAATGCTCTCCTTAATCAATACAGCTACCCCTCCTCCTTTCCTTCCCTCCCTATCTTTCCTGAACACCTTGCATCCAATAATATTTATATCCAGTCCTGTCCTTTTTTGAGCCCGTCTCTGTTATCGTCATGACATCACATTTCCACATGGCTGTCTGTACCTGCAGCTCACCAACCTTATTTACCACACTCTGCATATTCATATAGATGCACAGTAAACTTAGTGTAGACCTCATTACATTCCCTCTTACACTGACCCCACCTAATGCCTTACTATTTCCTACTCTAGTTCTATATGTCTCTCCCCAATTCTCTGTGCACCTTTTATTCCTCTCTAATATTACCTCCTTTTCCTCACACCCCTGCCAAGTTAGTTTAAACCCTCCCAATAGCACCAGTAAATTACCCTGCAGGGACATTAGTTCCAGCTCTATTTAGGTGCAACCCATCTGACCTGTACAGTCCCATCGCCCTCAGAACTGATCCCAATATCCCAGGATCTGAAATCCTCCCTCTTGCACCATCTTCCAGCCACATATTCATCTGCTCTAGCCTCCTATTTCTATACTCACTTGCATGTGGTACTGGTTGTAATCTGGAGATTGCTACCTTTGAGGTCCTGCTTGCTAGCTTCTTTGCTAGCTCTCTAAACTCTGCCTGCAGGACCACATCCCTCTTTCAACCTACGTTGTTGGTACTGATATGGACCATGACTGCTGGCTGTTCACCCTCACCCCTCAGAGTGCTCTGCAGTCACTCAGTGACACCCTTGGCCCTGGCACCAGGGAGGCAACATAGCATCCTGGATTCAAGTCTGTGGCTGCAGAAATTCCTCACTGTCCCCCCATCTATTGAATCACTATTGTTTTTCCAATCTTCCTTCTGCCCCCCACCCCCCCCCCTTCTACAGCTGAGCCAGCTGTGGTGCCATTGCCGACCACTCTGACTGCACAACCCAGCGGGACCATCACTCACCAGCTTTGTGTGCCTTATTCTGGGGACAAATAGAGTGTCTGTTTTTTCTATTCTTCAGTAGGTGTGAATATTTATTGATATGCTGTGACCTGTGGAGCAGTGGGACTGATTTAACAGTGCATTTCTCCTATCTTGGTCAGAACAAAACAATTTCCACTTTATGTGAAACACCTTTATTAACTCACCAAGAAATAGTATATACTTACAACACCAGTTGCTTAGTAGATCCGTGGACAGAAACTCGCTCCTGCATGGTCAGGCCCACTGAACGATGTCTTCCGCATGACTTCCTGTGACTGACCAAGTCACACTTCCCAGCTGCAGCAACAATGTTCTTGTGAGCTGTGGCTTTATACCCCTTTCTAACCCTGGTCCCTCGACATATAAGGTAATGTTTTGAATTGGGTCATCCGATTGGGTTTCAGTACCTTCTCAATCCCCCCCTGGCTATGCAAGACCACCTTCATGTGGTCATATCCTGCTCTCAGCAGGAGTGGAAATGGTGGGGGGGGGGGAGTCTTAGGTACATACCATCTATGGATGTGATATCTGCATCTTAATAAGGCAAGAAGGAAACCATTCACATATATTCCAAAAGGCCATTGTCTATCAGTGTGTTTGATGCTGTAACAGGTCAGGTATGTTCTGACTTGCCTGTCTGTGTATGTATATGTGGGGGCCCTAATTCACTGACATTGTCTTATATTTTTAAAAAGTCCAATATAAACCCCAGCGATGATGTCTTCAGTCAGAATTCTTCTCCCTTTATCCTGATTTCCTTCGTTTCCATGTCTTCATCACCCGGATGAGCTCCACATGCTGGTCCACACCACAACTGGTTACATTTTACTTATGAACAGAAATACAAGAGATATTAACAAATGCCTCAGATTTTCCCTGGCCTGCTTTGCCAACCAAGATAATTATCCAGTTCTCTTTTAAAGGCCTCGATTGAATCTGCCTCCACCTCACTCCCAGGCAGTCCATTCCAGACCCTAACTGTTATCTTTATGCTGGGTTACTGGGTTTAGTTTGTAATATCTGATTTAACTCAGAGCAATGCAGATATCACACTTGTCTTTAATAACCAACTGGTTTATTGACAAGCCTTTAACGATAAAAGTTCTTTCAGGATTTCAGTACACGTCTTGAGAGCAGCCAATATTCTGTGGAAGCTTCAAGCAGTCTGTCTGAGTTTCACTCTGCTCAGCAGCTCTACCTCGAGGCTTAAGCAATCAAACTCAGTGAACATAGATAAGTGGACAGACTGATACAATCAAACCCTGATCAATCAAGCATTACACTGACCACTCACTGCATAAAAAGATTTTCCTCATGTCACTGTTGCTTTGTTTGCCAATCACCTTAAATCGGTATCCTCTGGTTCGCTATCATTCTGCCAAACAGAACAGTTTCTCCCTGTGTGCTCTGTCCAGACCCCTCATGATTTTGAACACCTCTATCAAATCTCCTCTTAATTTTCTCTTCTCCTGGAGAACAGCCCCAGCTTCTCCAATCTATCCATGCAACTGAAGTTCCTCATCCCTGGAGCCATTCTCATGAATCTTTTTTCTACACCCTCTCTAAAACTGAAAGTGTGGTACCCAGATCTGGACTTGAAGGGTTTTCTCCTTTGTTTCTAGAATTGTCTCCTCTTTTTCCCTGAGATCTCTGAGTAAGCCCTGTCTCCTGCCATGCATCACCAGAATTCTTTGCTTTTATACCTGGCAGGAACTATTAGCCAATGAGTCACAGAATCACAGAACCACAGAATAATATCGTGCAGAAGAGGCCCTTCGGCCCATCGAGTCTGCACCGACGCATTAAAGACACCTGACCTAATCCCATTTGCCAGCACTTGGCCCATAGCCTTGAATGTTATGATGTGCCAAATGCTCATCCAGGTACTTTTTAAAGGATGTGAGGCAACCCGTCTCTACCACCCTCCCAGGCAGGGCATTCCAGACCGTCACCACCCTCTGGGTAAAAAGCTCTTCCTCAAATCCCCCTTAAACCTCCTGGCCCTCACCTTAAACTTGTGACCCCTCATAACTGACCCTTCAACTAAGGGGAACAGCTGCTCCCTATCCACCCTGTCCATGCCCCTCATAATCTTGTACACCTTGATCAGGTCACCCCTCAGTCTTCTCTGCTCCAGCGAAAATAACCCAAGCCTATCCAACCTCTCTTCATAGCTTAAATGTTCCATCCCAGACAACATCCTGGTGAATCACCTCTGCACCCCCTCCAATGCAATCACATCCTTCCGATAATGTGGCGACCAGAATTGCACACAGTACTCCAGCTGTGGCCTTACCAAAGTTCTGTGCAACTCCAACATGACCTCCCTGCTTTTGTAATCGATGCCACGATTGATGAAGGCAAGTGTCCCATATGCCTTTTTCACCACCCTATTAACCTGCCCTTCTGCCTTCAGAGATCTATGGACAAACACGCCAAGGTCCCTTTGTTCCTCAGAACTTCCCAGTGTCAGGCCATTCATTGAATACTTCTGTGTCACATTACTCCTTCCAAAATGTATCACCTCACACTTTCCAGCATTAAATTCCATCTGCCCCTTTTCTGCCCATTTGACCATCCCGTCTATACCTTCCTGTAACCTAAGACACTCCACCTCACTGTTAACCACTTTGGTTATCTTTGTAGATAGATCATGGTAAAAACATCTCTGGAGCTGTGCGGAGGAGGTTTGTAGTTCAATGAAGATCTTATTTTTATTCATTTGCCCATCCCTAAATGCCCTTGAGAAGGTGGTGGTGAGCTGCCTTCTTGAACCGCTGCAGTCCACATGAGGTAGGTATACCCACAATGCTGTTAGGAAGGGAGTTCTAGGATTTTGACCCAGCGACAGTGAAGGAAAAGTGATATAGTTCCAAGTCAGGATGGTGTGTGACTTGGAGGTGAACTTGCAGGTGGTGGTGTTCCCATGTATTTGCTGCCCTTGTCCTTCTAGTTGGTGGAGGTTGCGGGTTTGGAAGGTGCTGTCTAAGGATCCTTAGTGTGTTGTTGCAGTGAATCTTGTAGATGGTACACACTGCTGCCGCTGTGTGTCGGTGGTGGAGGGAGTGAATGTTGAAGGTGGTGGAGTAGGAACAGATGAATAGAAGTTAAAAGAAGGAAGGTAGAGAATTGCTTTATGATTTTGATGGACTCCCCGTCACAAATATGACCATGCTTTCATCAGTATGGTTCGGTGGGTAACTCTCTCACCTCTTCAGTCAGAAGGTTATGGGTTCAAGTCACAGCCTAGAGGTTTGAGAACAAAATCCAGGCTGACACACCGGGCTGGATTTAATCGGCCACCCGGAGATGGACTAGGAGGCGGGGGTTTGATTGAATTGTATCGGGAGGTGAAGGCACGGAGGGCCCGTCACCTTCCCATCCCACTGCAATTTAGTCAGGGGTAGGATAAGTCAAAGACGGCCTTCCCACCCAGAGGCCTATTATCAGGAGTCCCCACCCCCACTCCTGGAATTAAGCCGGGTGGGAGGGGGGTGCCACTGCCATGCGGGGAGGTCACCCAATAAAATAAGGCGACTTCCCTGCGGAGTTGGTGGGGGGGAAACCTCCTCCCTGGGCAATCTGTGGGCCCCCCTGTGGGAAAAACCTCACCTACCTGGACCCCCCTCCACCTGCACAAACCTAATCTCCCTACCCCCTCACTGGGGCTTGCCACACTGACCCCAGTGATCCCACCTCACTTACCCCAAGTCCAGGTGGACAGTGGCCACCATTTATTTAAAGGGACGGGATTTCCAGGACCGGGCTGTTAATTACCCAGGTGCCGTTAAATAGAGCTGGGAGTGGCTCCGAATGGCCGAGGCGGGTTCACCACCGCCTTTGAGGCCTGGCACTGGGAGCCCCACCGGCTCCACTAAATCCCACCCGGTCCCAGTGTCAGAGGTGTCGTCTGCCCTCTCAGGTGGAAGAACAGTAGTGGAGCTTTCCCTGCTATCCTGTCCAATATTTATCCCTCAACCAACATCCCAAACAAAAAATGATCAGGTCATTATCACATTGCTGACTGTGGGAGCTTGCTGTGCACAAATTGGCTGCTGGTTTGTGACCTCACAACAATAACTACACCTCAAAAATATTTCATTGAGTGTGAAGCGCATTGGGACATCATAAAAGGCGCTATAGAAATACAAGTCTTTCTCACTGGCGGGCGAATTCTGAATTAGAACAGTTGTGACCTGTTGCTATTGGCAACTGGAGACATCTGCAAATTTATGGAAACTGTGTTGAAACTGAGTTTGACCCAAGGGGTCAGAAAGGAAAGGCACTTATCTACTATTGGCAGGGGGTCTAGCCTGATATCGAAAATACGAGCTGCAAAGTTGGAATGGTAAGTTTGTCCAGATTCCTTTCACCTCCGAGAACTGCAGCTGAATGCACTGCTTCTGATAAAGTCAGTACAGTGAGGAAAAGCCATTTCCTTGTTGTCATGAGTCAACCTCACTAAAATGCTCCACCTCTCCCAATTGGCAACCATCCTCAGGAAAAGCAATAAAGGTTGGTGTTGTGGGGAATGAAGGAAGGTGTGAACACTGGCTTTCCCATCAGGTGGGGTTGTGTGTGGGAAGAGTTTGATTGTGTATCTGTCTGGCTCTGTACCTGACCTGGGAACGGTTGATGATGACTTCGGGAAGGGCGTGCCAGAAGAAATTTAATCCCTCAAGGATGGGTGGGAAGGTAAAAATAAAAATACGGGCTAAACCATGTCCATGGGCGATTTTGATAGTATTGGGTTGAGAGTGGGAGATTAACCTGGAGGTGACCCATCATTTAACTGTTTTAACAAGACTGCGTGCTGAAGGTTTCATTTCAGTAGCTGATTCTAGCCGGATGGTGAGATTTGAAGGCCTGGGAAACCCAGCAGCTACAGAGAGGTGAGAAGGGCCTGATCCAGCAGGTAATTGACTTTCCAGCACTGCTTGTGGGCCAGGAGGAGCTGGAGACTTCCCCCATTACTCTGTAGCCAAATGCCCCACCCATCGCAACACCCCAAGCCTACCAAGCTAACTATTTCCCCCACCCTGAGATTGGACCCACAACAATATGAAGGGGCTCACCAAATTCCAATCACTGGCTTCCCCACAACACTATCTGGACTCCCCAATCCCACAATCTGTTTCTCTCCAGTGTTGATATCTGGACTCCCCAATTTTCGATCTCCACAACCTATGTTTCCCCCACATCGATATCCCAATTCCCCAATCCACAATCGCTGACATCCCCACAATCTGTTACTCCCCCACATCGATATCCCAACTCCCCAATCTCTGACATCCCCACCATCTGTTACTCCCCCACATCGACATCCGAACTCCCCAATCCCCGATCTCTGACATCCCCACAATCTGTTACTCCCCCAATTCAATATCCAAACTCCCCAATCCCCGATCTCTGACATCCCCACAATCTGTTACTCCCCCAATTCAATATCCAAACTCCCCAATCCCTGATCTCTGACTTCGCCTTAATCTGTAACTCCCCCCATCTCAAGCTCTCCACCTGATCGACCATTCTGCTCCAATTTACCCCCATCTCTCCCTCCCCCACTATGATCTCCAAAGCCCCCCCCCTCCCCTCCAATGGAATGTTTCCACTTTTGAGGAAGAGCATAACTAGAGCCCCTCAATGTAAGATAGTCAGCAGGAAATGCAATCGGGAATTCAAACGAAACTTCTTTAACCAAGGAGTGGTGAGAATGTGGAACTCACTACCACAAGGAGTGGTTGAATTGAAAAGTATAAATGTATTTCAAAGAAAGCTAGATAACCATTGGTGGGAAAAGGGAACGGAGGGTTTTGTTGATAGAGTTAGATAAGGAAGAATCGGAGGTGGCTCGAATGAAGTACAGACTTTTTCTCCATCCTAATGGCTTGTCCTGAAGTCTGTCCCAACATCCTCCAGCCAGCTGTCATGCTGTTACCAATGTTACTGAGTAACCGGCCTCACTCAGATAAATAAACCCAGCTCTGTATCTCACTTCAGATTGATGTCAGGATGGTACCAATGTTACTGTGTAACCGGCCTCACTCAGATAAATAAACCCAGCTCTGTATCTCACTTCAGATTGATGTCAGGATGTTACCAATGTTACTGTGTAACCGGCCTCACTCAGATAAATAAACCCAGCTCTGTATCTCACTTCAGATTGATGTCAGGATGCTACCAATGTTACTGTGTAACCGGCCTCACTCAGATAAATAAACCCAGCTCTGTATCTCACTTCAGATTGATGTCAGGATGTTACCAATGTTACTGTGTAACCGGCCTCACTCAGATAAATTAAGCCAGCTCTGTATCTCACTTCAGATTGATGTCAGGATGGTAACAATGTTACTGTGTAACCGGCCTCACTCAGATAAATAAACCCAGCTCTGTATCTCACTTCAGATTGATGTCAGGATGCTACCAATGTTACTGTGTAACCGGCCTCACTCAGATAAATAAACCCAGCTCTGTATCTCACTTCAGATTGATGTCAGGATGTTACCAATGTTACTGTGTAACCGGCCTCACTCAGATAAATAAACCCAGCTCTGTATCTCACTTCAGATTGATGTCAGGATGTTACCAATGTTACTGTGTAACCGGCCTCACTCAGATAAATAAACCCAGCTCTGTATCTCACTTCAGATTGATGTCAGGATGGTACCAATGTTACTGTGTAACCGGCCTCACTCAGATAAATAAACCCAGCTCTGTATCTCACTTCAGATTGATGTCAGGATGGTACCAATGTTACTGTGTAACCGGCCTCACTCAGATAAATAAACCCAGCTCTGTATCTCACTTCAGATTGATGTCAGGATGGTACCAATGTTACTGTGTAACCGGCCTCACTCAGATAAATAAACCCAGCTCTGTATCTCACTTCAGATTGATGTCAGGATGGTACCAATGTTACTGTGTAACCGGCCTCACTCAGATAAATAAACCCAGCTCTGTATCTCACTTCAGATTGATGTCATGCTGTTACCAATGTTACTGAGTAACCAGCCTCACTCAGATAAATAAACCCAGCTCTGTATCTCACTTCAGATTGATGTCAGGATGGTACCAATGTTACTGTGTAACCGGCCTCGCTCAGATAAATAAACCCAGCTCTGTATCTCACTTCAGATTGATGTCAGGATGTTACCAATGTTACTGTGTAACCGGCCTCACTCAGATAAATAAACCCAGCTCTGTATCTCACTTCAGATTGATGTCAGGATGGTACCAATGTTACTGTGTAACCGGCCTCACTCAGATAAATAAACCCAGCTCTGTATCTCACTTCAGATTGATGTCAGGATGGTACCAATGTTACTGTGTAACCGGCCTCACTCAGATAAATAAACCCAGCTCTGTATCTCACTTCAGATTGATGTCAGGATGGTACCAATGTTACTGTGTAACCGGCCTCACTCAGATAAATAAACCCAGCTCTGTATCTCACTTCAGATTGATGTCAGGATGGTACCAATGTTACTGTGTAACCGGCCTCACTCAGATAAATAAACCCAGCTCTGTATCTCACTTCAGATTGATGTCAGGATGGTACCAATGTTACTGTGTAACCGGCCTCACTCAGATAAATAAACCCAGCTCTGTATCTCACTTCAGATTGATGTCATGCTGTTACCAATGTTACTGAGTAACCGGCCTCACTCAGATAAATAAACCCAGCTCTGTATCTCACTTCAGATTGATGTCAGGATGGTACCAATGTTACTGTGTAACCGGCCTCGCTCAGATAAATAAACCCAGCTCTGTATCTCACTTCAGATTGATGTCAGGATGTTACCAATGTTACTGTGTAACCGGCCTCACTCAGATAAATAAACCCAGCTCTGTATCTCACTTCAGATTGATGTCAGGATGGTACCAATGTTACTGTGTAACCGGCCTCACTCAGATAAATAAACCCAGCTCTGTATCTCACTTCAGATTGATGTCAGGATGGTACCAATGTTACTGTGTAACCGGCCTCACTCAGATAAATAAACCCAGCTCTGTATCTCACTTCAGATTGATGTCAGGATGTTACCAATGTTACTGTGTAACCGGCCTCACTCAGATAAATAAACCCAGCTCTGTATCTCACTTCAGATTGATGTCAGGATGGTACCAATGTTACTGTGTAACCGGCCTCGCTCAGATAAATAAACCCAGCTCTGTATCTCACTTCAGATTGATGTCAGGATGTTACCAATGTTACTGTGTAACCGGCCTCACTCAGATAAATAAACCCAGCTCTGTATCTCACTTCAGATTGATGTCAGGATGTTACCAATGTTACTGTGTAACCGGCCTCACTCAGATAAATAAACCCAGCTCTGTATCTCACTTCAGATTGATGTCAGGATGTTACCAATGTTACTGTGTAACCGGCCTCACTCAGATAAATAAACCCAGCTCTGTATCTCACTTCAGATTGATGTCAGGATGGTACCAATGTTACTGTGTAACCGGCCTCACTCAGATAAATAAACCCAGCTCTGTATCTCACTTCAGATTGATGTCAGGATGGTACCAATGTTACTGTGTAACCGGCCTCACTCAGATAAATAAACCCAGCTCTGTATCTCACTTCAGATTGATGTCCTTCTCCCGTGAAGAAGCTTCCATTAATTTAAGGACAGGGAATTAGTGTAAGCGGAGATTATGAGTGTGAAGTCTTTGAGTGGAGATATTGGGTTTCCAATGCACTTCACAACTTCACTCGAGCCAATCTTCTTAACTTGATCCGACAAAAGTTGGATTGTAATATGTAAAATAAAATATCTTAATATTACACAAAAGATCAAGGTTAAAAAACATGTAAAAATAAGCTTCCTGAATTTCTTTTGACTCAAAGGCTCTTTTCTCCACACATCAGGCTTACATTGTATTTAGTTTTATGTTGTTTTAAACAGCTCCTGAGTAAATTCTCACCCGCACTTGTCGGGAGGCTAAAGTAAATTCAAATGCAGCCAAACCCTGAGAGAGCTGCTTCCTCTGAATGAAGGGAGTGAATTGTACTCTTATACCAGCCAACGTCTCCAAGCTGCCTTGGAATAATCTTCCACACACAGTAGAAACAGAAATAAGATCCCAATACAGTGGCAGGGAAGACCACAGTCGTCCGACTGTTTAGTGAGACATTTGAAAATATGGATGTGCTTCACAAAACTGAGCTTCCATAGAAAAAACCAAGCCCCCTGCTTTGTTTCTGGCTGTGGAGGATTTCCATTTGGATTTCATCCTGACTTCACCTGAGAATTTGAACTCTTTGGTGGGAGCACATCACGTCTGGCTGTATCAGGGGAGCTGGGGATGGGGGACTGGGGAAAGCACTAGATCCGAATGACAAATTCCCCCTTTGGAAATTGCTTCCCAGTGTGCCGATGTTGATTTCGATGAAGAATCTGAAGAGGAAATGAAATCTGTTGACAACAATCTGCCTGAGTATATTTGGAAAAGGTTTTTATAAAGTTGAATTGAGAACCAACAAGATTCATCTATTGCAGATGGTGGACCTGGTAGAGCACTAATTTATCACAGCAGTCTAATGGCAAGGAAACAGTTTTCAGATGAGTCTACTGGACATTCGGAAGAATTAACTGATGGTTTAATCAGTTAGTATTTTTTTTATTTCCAAAATATACTTTATTCATAAAAATCTGTAAAAATTACATTCCCAAACAGTTTAAAACAGCATCAAGTCAAAAAATACAAACAGTGCAAAGTTGATCAGTTTCCTTCTATACAATCATGAGTTGCCTCACAACCCTTCCATTTCATTGTCATGCCATATACATTTTTACATTTACAGCACACAAAATTTTCCCGATACAGTTTGAGGGGTTTCCCATGGATCCAGCCCCTCAGTTCAGCTTGGTGGGGGGACCTTACACTGTGGTCTTTCCCCATTGAGCCTTTGCTGCGGCTGCCCCAAGCTTTTGTGCGTCCCTCAGCACGTAGTCCTGGACCTTGGAATGTGCCAGTCTGCAACATTCGGTGGTGGACAACTCTTTGCGCTGGAAGACCAGCAAGTTTTGGGCAGACCAAAGGGCGTCTTTCACCAAATTGATAGTCCTCCAGCAGCAGTTGATGTTTGTCTCGGTGTGCGTCCCTGGGACAGCCCGTAGAGCACAGACTCCTGTGTTACAGAGCTGCTTGGGATGAACCTCGACAAAAACCACTGCATCTCTTTCCACACCTACTTTGCAAAGACACATTCCAGGAGGAGGTGGGCAACCGTCTCTTCCCCACCACAGCCACCGCGGTGGAATTGCGCGGAGGGGGCGAGACTTCGGGCGTGCAGGAAGGGCCCTTCTCACCACCAGCCAAGCTACATCTTGGTGCTTGTTTGAAAGTTCTGGTGATGAGGCATTCCACCAAATGACTTTAACGGTCTGCTCGGGGAACCATCCGACAGGATCCACCATCTCCTTTTCCCGTAGGGCCTTGAGGACATTCCGTGCAGACCACTGCCTGATGGACCGGTGGTCAAAGGTGTTTTCCCACAGAAACTGCTCCACGAAGGATAGGTGGTACGGCACGGTCCAACTGCATGGAGCGTTCCGCGGCAATGTGACCAGGCCCATCCTTCGCAACACCGGGGACAGATAGAATCTCAGCACATAGTGACACTTGGAGTTTGCGTACTGGAGGTCTACACACAGCTTGATGCAGCCGCACACGAAGGTGGTCGTCAGGATGAGGGCGACGTTGGGTACATTTTTCCCGCCCTTATCCAGAGATTTGAACATCGTGTCCCTCCGGACCCGGTCCATTTTAGATCCCCAGATGAAGCGGAAAATGGCTCGGGTGACTGCCACGGCGCAGGAGTGGGGTATGGGCCAGACCTGCGCCACGTACAGCAACAACTTGAGCGCCTCGCACCTGATGACCAGGTTCTTACCCACAATGGAGAGAGATCGCTGCCCCCACATGCTCAAATTTGTTGTACCTTGGCAACTCGCTCCTCCCAGGTTTTGGTGCACGCCCCGGCCCTTCCGAACCATATCCCCAGCACCTTCAGGTAGTCTGACCTGACGGTGAAGGGGACAAAGGATCAGTCAGCCCAGTTCCCAAAGAACATGGCCTCGCTCTTGCCGTGGTTAAGGATGTGCAATAAATGCTGACATAGCCAGTGATTCCCACATTTACAACAAATAAAAATAAAGACATTTGATTGAAATGGGATATTCTAAGATGGAACCACATTCTGTAAATGGGGGTGTTGTGTCGGAGGGTTTATTCTTTGTAGTAGCTGGGAAGAGGTGGGTTGAAGGGGCTAATTTTTGTCCTCTGACTGAGCTGTAAATAGGAAGCATGTGTTAAAGATTGGTCCATGTCGACATTAACTGAAAAAAGAATGCAATCGGACGTGGACTAAAGCGTTAAGGATTTCTGAAGAACAAAGTCAGGATTTGTTTTGCATAAGATGTGTTTTTCTATGACAGAGCAAAGGGGCTTTGTCTTCTTTCCATATCAGCTTCTATTTCAATTTAGATTGGCAAAGCATAGTCCCTAGATTTAACAATCTGTCTCACAACACGTTATACCATTCTGTAGCCTTGGAGTCTGCTGCAGAAACGCCTCGAGGGAGCAGAGACCTTTAATGTTCTAGACTTCACGGCACATTGTAATTGATTTTAATCCGTAGTAAAAATACTGGGACTTGTGCCCTGGCTGGAAGGCTAACAGTCTTACTCTGTGGGCCTGTATGCTGAATGCTCTTTGTACCTCAGTGTCAGCTGCAGCTACACTCTGCATGTATGTGGCAAGCCATGGGCCGTGTCAGTTCACTGAAACCACAAGGACAGTATCTGTGAGCCTAAACTGCCAGTGTTTATTGCTTCAGCATCTCAGATAGGGGTAGGGCAAGAAACATGCAAATAGCACACATCTGCACAAGTGCTACATATCCCTTCGGGTGGCTGGTTTATCATCTGGAGACCTGCCATACATCTTCCAGCCACATGACACACAACTAGTACAAGTCACATTTCTCCAGAGTCAAAAATATTAATAGAAAATTGGCCTTTATATAGAAATACGTCATGACCTCAGGACATCCAAAAGCACTTTACACCCAATGAAGTGCTTTTGAAGGGTAGTCACTGTTGTCATGTAGAAAACGTGGCAGCTGATTTGTGCACAGCAAGCTCCCACACACAGCAATGTGATAATAACCAGATGATCTGTTTTAGTGATGTTGATTGAGGGATAAATATTGACCAGGACACTGGGGAGAACTCCCCTCTCTCTTCGTGGAAGTAGTGACTGTGGGATCTTTTATATCCACTAGGAGGACAGACAGAGCCTTGGTTTAATATTGATTGACAGCTACAAAATACTGAAAGGGATAGACAGGGTAGATACAGGGAAGATGTTTCCCCTGCTTGGGGATATTAGAACCAGGGGGACACAATTTCAAAATAAGGGGGAAGCTACTTAGGACAGAGATGAGGAGAAAATTCTTTACTCAGAGGGTTGTGAATCTTTGGAATTCTCTACCCCAGAGGGCTGTAGAAGCTCAGTCATTGAGTATGTTTAAAGTAGAGATTGACAGATTTCTAAATACAAGTGACAAAAGGGGATATAAGGATAATGTGGGAAAAAAGTATTGAAGTGGATGATCAGCCAGGATCATATTGAATGGTGGAGCAGGCTCGATGGGCTGAATGGCCTACTCCTGTTCCAATGTTCCTATGTTCCTATCTCATCTGAAAGTCGGTACCTCCAACAGGTTTGCACTCCCTCAGTCCTGGCATTGAGAGCTTGGATTTTGCACTCAATTCTCTGGAGTCGGCTTAAACCTTCTGACTCAGAGACAAGAGCACTGCCTACTGGGCCAGAGCAGACTTCACTAGACACTTCCTCACTCTCCTCAAACATTTCAGTACTTGTAGTATCCTTCAAATATACTCACCCTCTGCTAACACAAACCGCCATGGGAATGCAGCCTGACTGACACCCAAAGCAATTAGCGAGGCAGAGAGCCATTCATCCCCGAGCACGGCTACCATCTAAACAGGGCTGGGGAACATGACTCATAAATCATTTCCACAACAAATTAAAAGGGCAGTAAAAATGTCTGGGCCGATTAATAAATAAAAGTTAACATACTTTAAAGATGAACGCACCAGAACAAGTCAACAACTGTGACTCTTCTGCACAAGGTTGCGATTTTTTTTTAGCACTTCAGACAAACCCCCACAAACATTAGACAACGTCATTTAGCATAAGGAGATTATTTAAGAACAGAGAAAGGTGCTAATGATTGGGGAATTCAGCCTGAAGCTTCAAACTCACTTACCTGGCACCCGCCCATCAATATCAGACATGAAACGTAAAGACACGTAAACATTAAATGCTCAGTGACCTAAATTCCAATAACTTACCCATCATCGGCCCCCTCAGCTGTCAGTCTGCATTAAATGCTGCAGAGTCATGAAGTGGTCTCATAACTTTGAGCTCCCACAGATGCTGCTACAAGTTTATGTTGTCTCTCCTTGTCCCCTATGTGACCAGGGCAGCAGAGGTTTGGATGAACTGAAGTTTATGGAGAGTGGAAGATGGGAGGCCGGCCAGGAAAACACCAACAACTTACATTTATATAGCACCTTTAACAGAGTAAAACGTCCCAAGGCACTTCACAGGAGGGTCAACAGACAAAATTCGACATGGAACCACGTCAGGAGATATTAGGACAGGTGACCAAAAGCTTGGTTAAAGAAGTAGGTTTTAATAAGCGTCTTAAAGGAGGAGAGAGAGAGAGGTGGAGATGCGGGGAGATTTAGGGAGTGAATTCCAGAGCTCATGACATCCTTCCTAAACTATAGTGTCCAGAATTGTCCCAAGGTCTCACTGGTATAATGGGGCGGGGACTTTCCGGTGTCGAGGCCTGTGGCTGGCCTCTCCTGGAGGTATTTTCCAGCTCCAGCTGAGGCCTAGTCAGTGCTTTATACAAGTTTAGAATAACTTTGTGGCTCCTGCATTTTCTGTTTCTCTAAGACCAGGATCCTGGAGGAGGGGCATGCACCTGACCTACTGTGTATTTTCAGAAATGTTCTGCTTTTAGTTTCAGATTTCCAGCATTAATAGTTTTTTCCTGTTGCTTTTGATAATTACTTGGGCCAGATATTAGTCGGGAATAGGCTGAGAATTGTAGACATTGTGGTCAATTAGAAGTGGAACCATGTAGGCTGGCGAGCTCAGGGAGAGATGGGTGAACACCAACATTGGCAGCAGCCTCAGAGCAAGTTGCTTGATTGTCTTTTGGGCCGTAGTAAGAGAGGGCCCATAAAGGAAAGAGCAAAGCAAGAAAACACCTCAAATTTTGGGCTGAATTTTACCAGCCCCCCGACATCAGGGTTGTGGCAGAGGTGGGGCGGGGCCGGAAAATACCTCCAGGAGAGGCCAGCCACAGGCCTCGACACCGGAAAGGCCCCACCTCATTTTACCGGTGAGACCTTGGGATGCCCCCTGCCATCGGCGACGGAACCTTAATTTCAATGTTAATCACTGAATAATTACCTACCTTTTCATAACTGCCGCCCCACGCCGATATTCCGGCCGGTTTCTGGAAGTCCCACACCTTCGATCTCCGTTCGGAGATCTGAGGCTGAACACTACTGGGGAGGGGTAGGAGTGAAGTTTTCAGGGCGGGGTGTGCAGGGAAAATTCATCCTATGGGTTGAGGGGATGGTGGGAAGGGGTTGAGGGTCAAAGGTAATGAAGTTTAGGAGCGATAGTTCGAGACTGAAAAAGTATTTTTTGTGGGGAGTTTTTTGAGGGCAATTTACATATTTATCACTCATTGGGCATTTGTAGGAGAGAGAACTGAGAATGGGAATAAATGTCTATCTTTATTTTTCAACATTCTGTCACTTTAAAAATGTTAATGAGTCTGAAGGGCCTGAAGCCCTTTAAAAATGGTGCCGGTGCCTGCGTGGTGACACCATTGTCATTGCCGGGGACGGAGCACCCATTCCCGATGACGTCACTGGGGGCGTGTGGACCGGCCCCTCCATGTAAATGAGACACCTCACCAAATATCACGGTGGATCTGCAGAGCACATCTCGTGTGTGATCCACACCGGTTTGGAAATTCGCCGCCTTTAAAAATTCAGCCCCAAGTCTCCAAGAGGCAGCAAAAAAGCCCTGGACACGAGGCCTTCTCCAGATAATTATCACAGGCTGAGGCTTCTTTCAGAAAATGTTACAAACTCTATAACTCCCATTAGAGTTTACACCCATTCACAACGCAGTCCCACTACTGAACAGGAAGTTTACTTGTGTGATACCAGGGGTTGAGGGGCCTTCCGTTATGTGGAGAAGTTGAGTTTGTTCTCCTTAAAGCAAAGAAGGTTAAGGGGAGATTTTAATAAAGATGTTGAATATTGTGAGGGATTTTGACAGGGTAAATAGAGAGAAGCAGTTCCCACTGACAGGACGGCCAGTAACCAGGAGACAAAGATTGAAGATAATTGTCAAAATTGGGGAGAGATGAGGAGATATGTTGTTAGGCAGTGAGTTGTGATCTGGAATGCACTGCCTGAAAGGGTGGTGAACGTAGATTCAGTGGTGAATTTTACACGTTGTATGATTCTTTGACAAGAACTACAAACTACAAAAACAAACAAAACGTAAGAATATCAACACAGTGGGTGTGGAGCACAATCAGTAAAAAAATTATAAAATCAGCTCCTTCACATATTTGCATGTGCTCCAAAAATAGATTTATATCTTTTTATAAAACAAACATTAAATAGCAGAGTGGCTTATAAATACATAGAACTATAGAATGGTTACAGCACAGAAGGAGACCATTCGGCCCATCGTGTCCATGCCAGCTCTCTGCAAGAGGAACTCACTAAGTCCCAGTCCCCTGCCTTTTCCCCGTAGCCCAACAAACTGTTTCCTCTTCACATAATCAGCCAATTCTCTTTCACTATAAAGCCCTTGATTCCTCACTCTGAAAATGTGAGCACTTTCCTTAAAAAAAAGCAGAGATTCCTCACCATCTTAAAGGGACAGTGTCACCAATCGAAAGTAAATTTAAAAAAACTTGCATGTCGATAGCATCTTGCACAACCTCAAGATGTTGCAAAGCTCTTTGCAGCCAATGATTTAATTCTGAAGTGTAGTCACTCTCGTAATATAGGAAACATGCACCGCATCTGTGCAAAGCAAGATCCCACAAACAGAAATGTGATATATGACCGGCTAATCTGTTTCTTCAGTGATGTTGACTGAGGGATTATGTCCTGCTCTTCTTTACAATAATATTGTGGGGTCTTTTGTGTCCACCTGAGAGGGCAGACAGGGCAGTGGTTAAACGTCTCGTATGACAGACAGCACCTCCGAGTGTGCAGCACTCGATCAATCCTGTACTGGGGCGTCAGTTTTTCTGCTCAGGCCAGTTCTCTGGTAGTTCAGGACCGAAACAATTGCTAGAATTGGTGGATGACTAATTACTGGAAAGTTAAATCATAGCTGCCTTGTTGAAGTTATATTGAGGGGGCTCGTTCATGATATTTCAGGTGGGGACCCATCAGATCAGTTTCAATGAGGGCCTTCTCCCAGGATTACGACTGTCCTTTCTCTTTCTGAGTTAACAGCTACTCAATTAGATTCAAGGCTGAGGAGGTGACAGAGAGAGGTTTGTTTGAAATTATGAAGGGTTTTGATAGAGTTAAGCGGGATAGTGTATTGGGGATGAGAGACTCACTATCCTGACACTGACACTAAGCAAGCGAGGGGAGCGGTGGGTAAAAATGTCATCAGGTAGAGGGTTGTTGGAGAGTGGAATGCTTTGCCGGAGGAAATAGTTGAGGCCTGTTCATCCTTGCAGATTAAACATTTGGGCTATGAGGACAGAGGAGGGCAGTGCGATTAGTTTTGGATTTACACAGCAAACACCTGGCATGGACACGATGGGCCGAATGGCCTCCTTCTGTGCTGTAAATGGCTGTGGTTCTGACCTGCGGTGTTGTTTTAGCATGTCCCGGCTTTGATTTCAGATCTACAGCTTGAATTTCTACCTGTTCTGGTGTGACTGCCGATATTCTGAGGCTCACCTACTTTTATCCAGTTTGCTTTGACTTATAAACATTATGCTGCAATTGAGTGTATTTAAACCTGTCAGTTGTGCCTCAGTGAATAGTGTGCTTGTCTTCTAAGTCTGAAAGTTGTGGGCTCAAATCCTACTTGAGATAGTTAAGCATAAAAATCTCAGCCATCAATGGGGGGAAACAACACAGAGAGTGAGTAATACAGAGAGAGAGGGAGAGAGAGTGATTGGATCATTTCTAACAGAATGACATCTATCCAGAATACTTCACATCACTGCAAGTGTGTGGGCAAACATTGACTTCTTGTGCAAGCAAAATAATGCCAGGTATCACACTAAATCAGTGTCCAACATAGTGATGAGAAAGTAAGTCAATAAATTAGTCTCCTCATTGAAAGCTTCTTCACAAAAATGTATATTTGTTATTTTGATTAATAGTAAGACAAATTTTTAGTGTTTTTATCTTCCTGAAATTGTCTCACCAGTCCCTCCCCCTCTCCCCCACCCCCCACCCCCCCCCCCCATCTAAGACAAGAATTATAATGTAGCTCTCCACGTGAAAAGGTTGAACAAGCCTGTTCTAGACCAATATTTATCCCTCAAACAACATTGCTGGAAACAAAAACAGATTATCTGGTCATTCCCTCACTGCTGTCTGTGGGATCTTGCTGTGTGCAAATTGGCTACCATGTTTGCTACAGTACAGGATGCTTCTCAAATCATTTAATTGGCAGTAAAGTTTAGTGGGCCATCCTGAGATTGTGAAAGGTGCTACAGAATGGAAGTCTGTTTTATACAGAGAAAGATGATTTTTCAGTGTTTAAGTAAAGCCTCGTTACGGATTACAGGAAGAAGCTGCCTGAAATTCCAAGAAATGGTGTGGCTGTTCCGAGCTCCTCCATCATCCCCGTCACTTTGTTTTGATGCTTTGGTTCCTCTTCTGAAACCAGAGGCAACTTTTGAAGTAAAGCCAGCCCCTGGAATGCAATGTGCATCTTGAACTACTCTAACTTTCCGTTTACAAGAATGCCAAGAGGGGGAACATTGGCCAGAAGCACATCTTTCATGAAGACCATGAAGAATATTTTTAGGACCATGAAGAATATTTTTAATTTGGATTTTATTGAACCCATGGCGATGTTTGAAAGGACTCACACACAAAGGATATTGCAAATCCAGGATGTTCTTTCCATCCAGTTGTAAAATTAAATCACACATGGGAATGAAAAAGGTAGATTAACATAAATAGGTCCCTCTTAATTAGATCTTGCCTAGTATGCACTTCTGGCTACAACTATAATGTGGTTAATGACCTAATGCATCTCTTCAAAGTTGCAGCTGGAGCTATTACTCTAAGAAATTAGTCCTCGTCCAAGAAACACAGAAAGTTCGGATGCAGTACAGCAGGCAATTAGGAAGGCAAATGGTTTGTTAACCTTCATTACAACAGGGTTGGAGTACAAGAGTGAAGAAGTCTTGCTGCAATTACATAGAGCATTGGTGAGACCACACCTGGAGTATTGTGTACAATTGTGGGCTCCTCACCTAAGGAAGGATATACCCGCCATAGATGATCGACAACAAAGGTTCACGAGATTGATTGCTGGGATGAGAGGCTGTCCGAGGAGAAGAGATTGAGCAGAAGTTCTATATTCCCTGGGGTTTAGAAGAATGGGAGATGATCTCATTGAAACGGTTATTCTTTGAGGGCTTGTCAGTGTAGATGCTGAGAGGTGGTTCCCCTGGCTGGAGAGCCTGGAACTAGGATATCCTGGGAATATGACCCCTGGGGAATTATATCCTTAGATATGGAGACCGTAAGTCATGATTTAATAATCCTGCTGAATAAAGAAATGTATCCGACCCTCCCTCTTCAGTAAGATTAGCATCACCAGTCTCTGTTCATTGAAGCAGTATGAAATCGGAATTTGGACGAGCTGGATTTTCCTGATGAGCTCCATTCAGATCAATATGAGCTTCCCAAACATTATCCAGTTTGTGATCTCCATGAACCTTTCTCCATTTGGATCCATTGATGTTGTGGATGATACACATCTATTTGAATCCCCATAAATCCCCCCATATGATCTGACCAAATCTGTCAAAGCATGCTGGGACTTACAAGGAGTGATATATACATTCATGGCAGGGTCCAGATCTCAGTTATATCTCTGGAGAGTGAAGGCTGAGTGAGGACTGGGAGGCAGTAACAGACAATGAACCATCCCAGGCTGCATCCTCACACCTCCTGGTGACTGCTTCCAGTCATATTAATAAAGGATTAAAGTGGAACCACACACTATACACCCACACCATCTGACTGCCTGCACTCAACTCCTGAATGACCCTCGTCAATGTAGATTTTCCATCAGCCAATGGCAGAAGCATAAACCACATTTATATATCACCTTTCAGCATCTCAGGACATCCCAAAGCATTTTATAGAGCCATAGAGTTATGCAGCACAGAAACAGGTCCTTCGGCCCATCATGTCTGTGCCGGCCATCAAGCACCTAACTATTCTAATCCAATTTTCCAGCACTTGGCCTGTAGCCTTGTATGCTATGGCGTTTCAAGTGCTCATCTAAATACTTTTTAGATGTTGTGAGGGTTTCTGCCTCTACCACTTCTTCAAGGAGTGCGTTCCAGATTCCAACCACCCTCTGGGTGAAACAATTTTTCCTCAAATCCCGTCTAAACCTCCTACCCCTTCCCCGAAATCTATGCCCCTGGTTATTGACCCCACCGCTAAGGGAAAAAGTTTCTTCCCAACTAACCTATCATAGAAACATAGAAAATAGGAGCAGGAGTAGGCCATTCAGCCCTTCGAGCCTGCTCCACCATTCATGATGATCATGGCTAATCATCCAATATAGTAGCCTGGTCCCGCTTTCACCCCATATCCTTTGATCCCTTTAAACCCAAGAGCTATATCTAACTCCTTCTTGAAAACATACAATGTTTAGGCCTCAACTGCTTTCTGTGGTAGCGAATTCCACAGGCTCACCACTCTCTGGGTGTAGAAATTTCTCCTCATCTCAGTCCTGAAAGGTTTACCCCGTTTCCTTAGACTATGACCCCTGGTTTTGGACTCCTCCACCATCGTGAATATCCTTCCTGCATCTACCCTGTCAAGTACTGTTAGAATTTTATAGGTTTCTATGAGATCCCCCATCACTCTTCTGAACTCCAGCGAATATAATCCTAACCGACTCACTCTCTCCTCATACGTCAGTCCCGCCATCCCAGGAATCAGTCGGGTAAACCTTCCCTGCACCCCCTCGATAGCAAGAACATCCTTCCTCAGATAAAGAGACCAAAACTGCACACAATATTCCAGGTGTGGCCTCACCAAGGCCCTGTATAATTGCAGCAAGACATCCCTGCTCCTGTACTCGAATCCTCTCGCTATGAAGGCCAACATACCACTTGCCTTTTTTACCACCTGTTGCATCGGTATGCTGACCTTCAGCGACTGGTGTACGAGAACACCCAGGTCTCGTTGCATATTCCCCTCTCTCAGTTTATAGCCGTTCAGATAATACACTGCCTTCCTGTTGTTGCTTCCAAAGTGGATAACCTCACATTTATCCACATTATATTGCATCTGCTATGCATTAGCCCATTCACTCAACTTGTCCATATCACCCTGAAGCCTCTCTGCATCCTCCTCACAACTCACCCTCCCACCCAGTTTTGTGTCATCTGCAAATTTGGAAATATTACATTTAGTTCCCTCATCTAAATCATTAATATATATTGTGAATAGCTGGGGTCCTAGCACTGATCCCTGCAGTACCCCACTAGTCACTACCTGCCATTCGGAAAAAGACCCATTTATCCCTACTCTTTGTTTCCAGTCCGCCAACCAATTTTCTATCCATCGCAATACACTGCCCCCAATCCCATGCACTTTAATTTTACATGCTAATCTCATATGTGGGTCTTTGTCGAAAACCTTCTGAAAGCCCAAATAAACCACATCCACTGGCTCCCTCTCATCAACTCTACTCGTTACATCCTTGAAGAATTCTAGTAGATTTGTCAAGCATAATTTCCCTTTCGTAAATCCATGCTGACTCTGCCTGATCCTACCACTGTTCTCTAAGTGCTCTGCTATAAAATCTTTGATAGTGCACTCTAGAATTTTCCCCACTACCGACGTCAGGCTGACTGGTCTATAATTCCCTGCTTTCTCTCTACCTCCCTTTTTAAATAGTGGGGTTACATTGGCTACCCTCCAATCTGTAGGAACTGTTCCAGAGTCTATAGAATCTTGGAAGATGACCACCAATGCATCCACTATTTCTAGGGCCACTTCCTTAAGTACTCAGGGATGCATACCATCAGGCCCTGGGGATTTATCAGCCTTCAATCCCGTCAATTTCCCCAACACTATTTCTCTACTCATACTGGTTTCTTTCAGTTCCTCTCTCTCACTAGGCCCTTTGTTCCTCAACATTTCCAGTATGATATTTGTGTCCTCCTTTGTGAAGACAGAACCAAAGTATGCATCTAGTTGGTCAATCATTTCTTTATTCCCCATAATAAATACCCCTGTTTCTGACTGTCAGGGACCTACATTTGTCTTCACCAATCTTTTTCACTTCACATACCTATCAATGCCTCTCATAATTTTGTATACCTCAATCATGTCCTCCCTCAGCCTTCTCTGCTCTGAGGAAAACAACCCTAGCCTTTTCAGTCTCCCTTTATAGCTGAAATGCTCCAGCCCTGGCAACATCCTGGTGAATCTCCTCTGCACCCTCTCCAGTGCAATCACATCCTTCCTATAGTGTGGTGCCCAGAACTTTACACAGTACTCCAGCTGTGGCCGAACTAACGTTTTATACAGCTCCATCATAACCTCCCTGCTCTTATATTCTATGCCTCGGCTAATCAAGGCAAGTATCCCATATGCCTTCCTAACCACCTTATCTACCTGTGCTGCTGCCTTCAGTGATCTATGGACAAGTACACCAAGGTCCCTATGACTTTCTGTACTTCCTAGGATCCTACCATCCATTTTATATTCCCTTGCCTTGTTAGTCCTCCCAAAATGCATCACCTCACACTTCTCAGGATTAAATTCCATTTGCCACTGCTCCGCCCATCTAACCAGCCCATCTATATCGTCCTGTAATCTAAGACTTTCATCCTCACTATTTACAACACCACCAATTTTTGTGTCATCTGCGAACTTACTGATCATACCTCGTATATTCATGTCTAAATCATTAATGTACACTACAAACAGCAAGGATCCCAGCACCGAACCTTGTGGTACACTACTGGTCACAGGCTTCCACTCACAAAAACAGCCTTCGACCATTACCCTCTGCCGCCTGCCACTAAGCCAATTTTAGATCCAATTTGCCAAATTGCCCTGGATCCCATGGGCTCTTACCTTCTTAACCAATCTCCAATGCGGGACCTTATCAAAAGTCTTACTGAAGTCCATGTCGACTACATCAACTGCTTTACCCTCATCTACACATTTAGTCACTGCCTCGAAAAATTCAATCAAGTTAGTTAGACATGACAAAGCCATGCTGACTATCCTTGATTAATCCCTGCCTCTCCAAGTGGAGATTAATCCTGTCCTTCAGAATTTTCTCCAATAGTTTCCCTACCACTGATGTTAGACTCACCGGCCTGTAATTACCTGGTGTATCCCTGCTACCCTTCTTGAATAATGGTACCACATTCGCTGTCCTCCAGTCCTCTGGTACCTCTCCTGTGGCCAGACAGCATTTGAAAATTTGTGTCAAAGCCCCTGCTATCTCCTCCCTTGCCTCACATAACAGTCTGAGATACATCTCATCTGGGTCTGGGGATTTATCTACTTTTAAGCCCACTAAAATAGCTAATACTTCCTCCCTTTCAATTCTCATATGTTCAAGTGTATCGCAATCCCCCTCCCTGATCCCTACAATTGCACTGTCTTTCTCCATACTGAACACCCATGGAAAGTAATCATTTAAAAACTCATCTATGTCCTCCGGCTCCACACACATATTGTCTCTTTGGTCCTTAATGGGCCCTACCCTTTTATGGTTATCCTCTTGCCCTTAACATACTTATAAAACGCCTCAGGACTTTCCTTTATCTTTCCCGCCAGTGTTTCTTCATGTCCCCTCTTCGCTCTCCTAATTACTTTTTTAAGTACCACCCTACACTTTCTATACTCTAGTTCCTCCGCTGTTTTCAGTTCTCTGAATCTGCCGTAAGCCTCCCTTTTTTTCCTGATCCAATCCTCCATCTCCCTTGACATCCAGGGTTCCCGGGACCTGTTGGTCCTACCCTTCACTTAACGGGTACATGTTGGCTCTGAACTCTCACTATTTCCTCTTTGAATGTCTTCCACTGGTCTGATGTAGACTTTCCTCCAAGTAGCTGCTCCCAGTCCGCTCTGGCCAGATCCCGTTTTATCATATTGAAATCGGCCTTCCCCCAATTCATTACCTTCATTTCCGGTCTGTCGTTGTCCTTTTCCATAACTACCTTAAATCTTACAGAGTTATGGTCACTATCCCCGAAATTCTCCCCCACAAACACCTCTACCAGTTGTCCAGCTTCATTCCCTAGGATTAGGTCCAGTACTGCCCCTTCTCTTGTAGGACTTTCTACGTACTGGCTTAAAAAGCTCTCCTGTATGCATTTTAAGAATTCCACCCCCTTTAAGCCTTTTGCACTAAGACTATCCCAGTTTATATTCGGGAAGTTGAAATCCCCTCCGATTATTACCCGATTATTTTTACACCTCTCTGAGATTTGCCAACATATCTGTTCCTCTATCTCTTTCTGACTATTTGGAGGCCTGTAGTACACTCCCAGCCCCCTTTTTGTTTTTAAGTTCTACCCATATGGACTCATTTGAGGAACCTTCTAAGATATCATCCCTCCTTACCGCAATAATTGAGTCCTTGATCAACAGTGCAATGCCACCTCATCTTTTACCCTCTCCCCTGTCATGCCTGAAGATTCTATACCCTGGAATATTGAGTTGCCAGTCCTGCCCCTCCCTCAGCCATGTCTCTGTGATAACAATAATATCATAATCCCAAGTGCTAATCATCGCCCTCAATTCATCTGCCTTATTAGTAAGACTCCTTGCATCAAAATAGATGCAATCCAGCCTTGCATTTTTCACTTGTGCCTTAACACGTCTATATTTTCTCTGCCTTCCAGACTGACTCAGTTTCTCTTTTATATTTGACTGTGCATCACCCCCTTACTATATCCCATCCCCCTGCTAAATTAGTTTAAACCCCGCCCCCCCCACCCACCCCCAACAGCACTAGCAAACCTCCCAGCAAGGATGTTGGTCCTGTTCCGGTTCAGGTGCAACCCGTCCAACTTGTACAGGTCCCACCGTTGCCAGAAACAGACCCAGTGATCCAGGAAACTAAAGCCCTCCCTCCTGCACCATCTCCTCAGTCACACATTCATCTGCTCTATCCTCCTATTCCTATACAACTAGCACGTGGCACCAGGAGTAATCCAGAGATTACAACCTTTGCGGTCCTGCTTTTTAATCTGCTACCTAGCTCCCTAAATTCTTATTGCAGGACCTCATCCCTCTTTCTGCCTATGTTGTTGGTACCAAAGTGTACCATGACCTCTGACTGCTCACCCTCCCCCTTCAGAATGTCCTGCAGATGCTCTGTGACATCCTTGACCCTAGCACCAGGGAGGCAACATACCATCCTGGAGTTACGTTTGCGGCCACAGAAACGCCTATCTGTACCCCTTATGGTAGAATCCCCTATCACTATAGCTCTTCCACACCTTTCTCCCCCTGCTGTGCAGCAGAACCATCCTTGGTGCCATGGTCCTGGCTGTTGCTGCTTTCCCCTGGGAGGCCATACCCCCAATGGTATCCAAAGCGGTATATCTGTTTGAGAGGGGGATGGTCACAGGGGACATCTGCACTACCTGCCTGCGCCTACTACTCCACCTGGTGGTCACCCATCCTTTTTTGTCTCTGCAGCCATTACCTGCAGAGTGACCACCTCACTAAACGTGCTACCCATGACTTCCTCAGCATCGCGGATACTCCACAGTGAATCCACCCACAGTTCCAGCTCCGTAATGTGGGTAGTCAGTAGCTGCAGATGGATACACTTCCTGCACACATGGTCGTCAAGGACACTGGAAGCGTCCCTGATTTCCCACATAGTGCAGGAAGAGCTGAGCTCTCCGGCCATGACTTACCTTTAGATTAATTAGTGACTCCCTATAAAAAATACTAATTACACTCGGGGCCTTGTTCTACTCCAAACACAACTCACTACAGTCTAAAGTCCTGAATAAATTACACTATTTTAAAAAAACACACTTTAGTAGTACTCACCTTATCACTTGAGGGTTTTTTTTCCAAATATGCTTTCTCCTTTTTTCAGCTATTTAAATGCACGAACAGCTGTTACTTATCCAACCAATCACATTGCAGATTTCCCATGATGTCACTGTAAGTTTTTTCCTCCTCTTCCCAATGTCACCGCGTGCCGGCACGGACAGAGATCCGTCTGCCGCCCCTACAGTCTCCAGGTAAGTGAGGGCCTCGAGCCCCATGCTCTCTTTTTCAGGCCCCACTCCGGATCAGCCTCCTCCCAGGTCCATCTGCCGCCCCTACAGTCTCCAGGTAAGTGAGGGCCTCGAGCCCCATGCTCTCTTTTTCAGGCCCCACTCCGGATCAGTCTCCTCCCAGGTCCGCATGCCGCCCCTACAGTCTCCAGGTAAGTGAGGGCCTCGAGCCCCGAGCTCTCTTTTCCAGGCCCCACTCCGGATCAGTCTCCTCCCAGGTCTGCCTGCCGCCCCTACAGTCTCCAGGTAAGTGAGGGCCTCGAGCCCCGAGCTCTCTTTTCCAGGCCCCACTCCGGATCAGTCTCCTCCCAGGTCTGCCTGCCGCCCCTACAGTCTCCAGGTAAGTGAGGGCCTCGAGCCCCGAGCTCTCTTTTCCAGGCCCCACTCCGGATCAGTCTCCTCCCAGGTCCGCCTGCCGCCCCTACAGTCTCCAGGTAAGTGAGGGCCTCGAGCCCCGAGCTCTCTTTTCCAGGCCCCACTCCGGATCAGTCTCCTCCCAGGTCTGCCTGCCGCCCCTACAGTCTCCAGGTAAGTGAGGGCCTCGAGCCCCGAGCTCTCTTTTCCAGGCCCCACTCCGGATCAGTCTCCTCCCAGGTCCGCCTGCCGCCCCTACAGTCTCCAGGTAAGTGAGGGCCTCGAGCCCCGAGCTCTCTTTTCCAGGCCCCACTCCGGATCAGTCTCCTCCCAGGTCTGCCTGCCGCCCCTACAGTCTCCAGGTAAGTGAGGGCCTCGAGCCCCGAGCTCTCTTTTCCAGGCCCTGCTCCGGATCAGTCTCCTCCCAGGTCTGCCTGCCGCCCCTACAGTCTCCAGGTAAGTGAGGGCCTCGAGCCCCGTGCTCTCATTTTCAGTCCCCACTCCGGATCAGTCTCCTCCCAGGTCCGCCTGCCGCCCCTACAGTCTCCAGGTAAGTGAGGGCCTCGAGCCCTGTGCTCTCTTTTCCAGGCCCCACTCCGGATCAGCCTCCTCCCAGATCCGCCTGCCGCCCCTACAGTCTCCAGGTAAGTGAGGGCCTCGAGCCCCGTGCTCTCATTTTCAGTCCCCGCTCCGGATCAGCCTCCTCCCAGGTCCATCTGCCGCCCCTACAGTCTCCAGGTAAGTGAGGGCCTCGCGCCCCGTGCTCTCATTTCCAGGCCCCACTCCGGATCAGCCTCCTCCCAGATCCGCCTGCCGCCCCTACAGTCTCCAGGTAAGTGAGGGCCTCGAGCCCTGTGCTCTCATTTTCAGTCCCCGCTCCGGATCAGCCTCCACCCAGGTCCGCATGCTGCCCCTACAGTCTCCATGTAAGTGAGGGCCTCGAGCCCCAAGCTCTCTTTTTCAGGCCCCACTCCGGTTCAGCCTCCTCTCAGATCTGCCTGCCGCCCCTACAGTCTCCAGGTAAGTGAGGGCTTCGAGCCCCGTGCTCTCTTTTTCAGGCCCTGCTCCGGATCAGCCTCCTCCCAGATCCGCCTGCTGCCCCTACAGTCTCCAGGTAAGTGAGGGCCTCGAGCCCCGTGCTCTCTTTTTCAGGCCCCGCTCCGGATCATTCTCCTCCCAGGTCCGCCTGCCGCCCCTACAGTCTCCAGGTAAGTGAGGGCCTTGAGACCCTGCTCCATTTTTCAGGCCCCGATCCGGATCAGTCTCCTCCCAGGTCTGCCTGCCGCCGCTCAATACAAGTAGTTTTGAGGTGTAGTCACTGCAGCAATGTAGTAAAACATGGCATCCAATGTGCACACAGAAAGATCCCACAATAAGATAGCAATAAAATAATGACCAGATAATCTGTTTGTTTAGTACTGGTGATTCAGTGATAAATATTGGCCAGGACATCAGGGAAATCTAAAATACTCTTCTTTGAATAGTCGTGGGGAATTGGATACTCGTCTCAGGACAGGCAGCACGTCTGACAATGCAGCACTCCCTTACTACTGCACTGGGAGTGTCAGACTGGAATACAGTGCAGCACTCCCTTACTACTGCACTGGGAGTGTCAGACTGGAATACAGTGCAGCACTCCCTCAGTACTGCACTGGGAGTGTCAGGCTGGATTACAGTGCAGCACTCCCTTACTACTGCACTGGGAGTGTCAGACTGGAATACAGTGCAGCACTCCCTGACTACTGCACTGGGAGTGTCAGACTGGAATACAGTGCAGCACTCCCTCAGTACTGCACTGGGAGTGTCAGGCTGGATTACAGTGCAGCGCTCCCTCAGTACCGCACTGGGAGTGTCAGCCTGGATTACAGTGCAGCACTCCCTCAGTACTGCACTGGGAGTGTCAGGCTGGATTACAGTGCAGCGTTCCCTCAGTACTGCACTGGGAGTGTCAGCCTGGATTACAGTGCAGCATTCCCTCAGTACTGCACTGGGAGTGTTAGACTGGATTACAGTGCAGCGCTCCCTTAGTACTGCACTGGGAGTGTCAGACTGGATTACAGTGCAGCGCTCCCTCAGTACTGCACTGGGAGTGTCAGACTGGATTACAGTGCAGCACTCCCTCTGTACTGCACTGGGAGTGTCAGGCTGGATTACAGTGCAGCGCTCCCTCAGTACTGCACTGGGAGTGTCAGACTGGATTACAGTGCAGCACTCCCTCAGTACTGCACTGGGAATGTCAGACTGGATTACAGTGCAGCACTCCCTCAGTACTGCACTGCGAGTGTCAGGCTGGATTACAGTGCAGCGCTCCCTCAGTACTGCACTGGGAGTGTCAAACTGGATTACAGTGCAGCACTCCCTCAGTACTGCACTGGGAGTGTCAGGCTGGATTGCAGTGCAGCGTTCCCTCAGTACTGCACTGGGAGTGTCAGGCTGGATTACAGTGCAGCACTCCCTCAGTACAGCACTGGGAGTGTCAGACTGGATTACAGTGCAGCGCTCCCTCAGTACAGCACTGGGAATGTCAGACTTGAAGACAGTGCAGCACTCCCTCAGTACTGCACTGGGAGTGTCAGGCTGGATTACAGTGCAGCACTCCCTCAGTACTGCACTGGGAGTGTCAGGCTGGATTACAGTGCAGCACTCCCTCAGTACTGCACTGGGAGTGTCAGGCTGGATTACAGTGCAGCACTCCCTCAGTACTGCACTGGGAGTGTCAGGCTGGATTACAGTGCAGCACTCCCTCAGTACCGCACTGGGAGTGTCAGCCTGGATTACAGTGCAGCACTCCCTCAGTACCGCACTGGGAGTGTCAGCCTGGATTACAGTGCAGCACTCCCTCAGTACTGCACTGGGAGTGTCAGGCTGGATTACAGTGCAGCACTCCCTCAGTACTGCACTGGGAGTGTCAGACTGGATTACAGTGCAGCACTCCCTCAGTACTGCACTGGGAGTGTCAGGCTGGATTACAGTGCAGCACTCCCTCAGTACTGCACTGGGAATGTCAGACTGGATTACAGTGCAGCACTCCCTCAGTACTGCACTGCGAGTGTCAGGCTGGATTACAGTGCAGCGCTCCCTCAGTACTGCACTGGGAGTGTCAAACTGGATTACAGTGCAGCACTCCCTCAGTACTGCACTGGGAGTGTCAGGCTGGATTGCAGTGCAGCGTTCCCTCAGTACTGCACTGGGAGTGTCAGGCTGGATTACAGTGCAGCACTCCCTCAGTACAGCACTGGGAGTGTCAGACTGGATTACAGTGCAGCGCTCCCTCAGTACAGCACTGGGAATGTCAGACTTGAAGACAGTGCAGCACTCCCTCAGTACTGCACTGGGAGTGTCAGGCTGGATTACAGTGCAGCACTCCCTCAGTACTGCACTGGGAGTGTCAGGCTGGATTACAGTGCAGCACTCCCTCAGTACTGCACTGGGAGTATCAGGCTGGATTACAGTGCAGCACTCCCTCAGTACTGCACTGGGAGTGTCAGGCTGGATTACAGTGCAGCACTCCCTCAGTACCGCACTGGGAGTGTCAGCCTGGATTACAGTGCAGCACTCCCTCAGTACTGCACTGGGAATGTCAGACTGGATTACAGTTCATCGCTATATAAATTTAAGTTGCTGTTTTTTGAAAGTTTTGAACTGCCTGGAATGTGGATTCTTGGGAACTGCTCGGTTTAAACCATTAATCTAAATAGATTCTCAGTCCAGATGATATATCAAAGCTGTTCTTTGGTGGATCAAACAGCTGCTTGGTCAGAAAGATAACATTTACAATTATTGCACCATCCCTAATCATAAAAAAATTAATTACATTTCCACGGGACAGGAAACGAAATGCTGTTTATTATTTGAACTATTTTTGGAACCCTGTGCTGCTCAAGTCCCATCCTGTTGCATATATTTCCAAAGATTTTGTGACTAATGTCCCATTACGGTCACTGAGGGTGGGACATGGAAATTAAACCACTTGATTAAATGTGTTTTGTACCTTTTCCCTGTGCAATCTTTGGATGACAGCATCTCAGCCCACACTGAATCTGAATGATCGTCCTGCTCCTAATCGACTGCCAAGAATTCCCTGCTGCATGAATTGTTGTGTTTGGTCTCCACTGGAAACTCCGTTCCCTAGCTACTGACTCCATCCCTCTCCCTGGCAACTGGCCATTCACAACCTTGGTGTCACATTTGACGCTGAGATGAACTTCCATCCACATATCTGCACCATCACTAAGACCGCTGTCTTCCACCTCCGTAACATTGCCCGACTTCACCCCTGTCTCAGCTAAACTGCCCCTGAAACTCTCATTCATGCCTTTGTCACCTCTAGACTTGACTATTCTAATACATTCCTGACTGGTCTCCCACATTCTACCCTCTGTAAACTTCAGGTCATCCAAAACTCTGCTGCCCCTGTCTTAACTCGTACCAAGTCCCATTACCTTTTTTTCAGCAATTAAAACTTTATTCACAACAGTATCCATCAGAAGAAAATATAAAGGTACAAGAGAAAAATTCACAAAGTAAACAGAAAGCACTGTCATTTTAGTGGAACCATCATTTTGACTGCTAGTACTTTTTTTTTTAAATACATCTCATAGCAGTCTAAACCCACTGTACCACAATGAGCTCTATTGTTGTTTAGAATACAGCTCATACAGGTTTGAATGAATTTGTACAATTTTAATGTATTCATTGAATACTACAATATTTACAAAAAGTCCAGAAAGTGAGCATTTATTCCTGTTCCCTGTGCTCGCTGACCGACATTGGCTCCCAGTTAAGCAATGCCTCGATTTTAAAATCTCATCCTTTTTTTCAAATCCCTCCATGGCCTCGCCCCTCCCTATCTCTGTAATCTCCTCCAGCCCCTACAACCCTCCAAGATATCTGCACTCATCTCAGTCTGTCCTCTTGTGCATCCCTGATTTTAATCGCTCCTCTATTGGTGACCGTGCCTTCATCTGCCTTGGCCCCAAGCTGTGGAATTCCCTCCCTAAAGCTCCCCAGTTCTCCACCTCTCTCCCCTCCTCTAAGATGTTGTTTAAAACCTTCCTCTCTGCTATGCTTTTGGCCATCTTCCCTATTATCCCCTTCTGTGACTCGGTCTGAAATTTTGCCTTGTAACATTCCTGTGAAGCGCTATATAAATATAAGTTGTTGTTGGGTAGTTGTGTGAATTGGCTTCTTACTCATTCCCTCCCTCTCTCCCTTCCTCTCTCCTTCTCCCTCCTCCCTCCCTTCCTCTCTACTTCTCCCTCCCTCCCACTCTCCTCCCTCCATCCCTCCTTTCCTTCATTACATGGGTAATGAGGACCAGTGGTCTTCAGTTTTTCTAACCATTAAAAATGAACTGCTCCTCAAGCCCGGCCTGAATAAATGCCAATTCCACCAGGAGAAATTCGATAACATCCCTAAGGACAGGGCTGCTAACTTTCACACCTTCCCTGGATGCAGGATCTGCCAATACAAGTTCAGGAACACTCCATGTGGGATATCTCAGGTGAAAAGCTAGTGTCCAATCATGGCCTCCTTCAGTACTGTCAATGACTCTATGATCTTTCCTTTTCTCCCTCCCTCCTTCCCTCGCTCCGATCTTCTTCCCTTCCTCGCTCCCTCCTTCTCTCATTCCTACCTTCTGCCCTTCCTCCGTCCCTTCTCCCCTCACTCCTAACCTTCTTCCCTTCCTCCCTCCCTCCTTCCCTCACTTCTACCTTCTTCCCTTCCTCCCTCCTTTCTTCTCTCATTCCAACCTTCTGCCCTACCTTCCTCCTTCCCTCACTTCAACTTTCTGCCCTTCCTCCCTCTCTCCTTCCCTGGATCCTACATTCTGCCCTTCCTTCCTCGCTCCTACCTTCTACCTTTCCTCCCTCGCTCTTTCCTCTCATTCCAACCTCTGCCCTTCCTCCCTCCCTCCTTCCTTTACTCCTACCTTCTGCCCTTCCTCCGTCCTTCTTCCCTCACTCCTACCTTCTTCCCTTCCATCCACAATTACAAACATGTTTTGTGCTGTGAATTCACACTCACTGAGTTCAAACTGCACTGAGCCCTATTCCTTGGTCTCCGGAAAGGCATCAGAGAGAGGAAGTGTTCCTCCTGTCAGTCCGGGCTGGATTCAATCCTAAATCCAAGAAGCAGAAGGATAATTCCAAGGCATCATCCTGTCCCACCAGCACCATTAAAAAAATAATAGTCATGGAATGAATTTCTCCATCCATTTTCTTTCCACAGTGGATAATGTTTCTGACAAATGAGCTCACCAGTGGTGGGTAGAAAAAGCTAGCCAGCAATATTAAGGAATTTCACTGGCATTTTCCTAACGGGTTGTTCTGAAATCCAAGGCCTGGGAAACTGAAACAAAGCCTAAGCAACTGAAATAAATGTCTGACGCCATCAGAAATAGTGACAGGTCTTTCACAGGATGCCCAGGACATGGTTTGTTCCTTGAGTTTGACCTGGCTCGCGTCGGACAAATCACATGCTAATTGTAATGTATTTATATGATATGCTAATGATGTGATGATGTAATGATTGATGACATCATGACATAAATAAACACCTCCTTGAACAGTCCCTGCTTGGTGTCCATCTTGTCTGTTAGAGCCACCCAAATATATCACAGAAAATGGCAATGAGGATGAGATAAAGGTCCATCAATATAGGCAGCAAACAGCAGCAGGAACTGCAATGAACAAGATTAGCCAGCTCCTGATGACCTACCTGCTGGGATGGCCGAGATTTTGCCTGGTTTGTGTGAAGCCTGAGCCTCAAGCTGTCTCCTCGGTTGAATTGAATGCCACATGATCCGAGTGTGTATTGGATTCAAAGAGCTCATTTGAGTAAGAGAATATTTTCAACCACCGACTAGACTGGTTTCAGGTATCACTGTTAACGGACAGTCGCAGTAAAGTGTTTACTGAGTTACTGTGAGTTTACAATCAGGACAATATGGCTGTGCCCACGGGATACATCGGAAGGCTAGGAACATATGACAGGGCTGGAGAACCATTCAGTTCATGGATTGAAAAAATGGATGTTTTTCAGAGCATTCTCGAATTCGAAGGTGAAAGTGAAGAGGTCAAGACACAGTATCAGGCAATTCATGAGCGCAAGAAAGCAATTTTGCGACCAGAAATTGGCTCGGAAGTATATGGCACACTAACAAACCTTGCTGCTCCCAACAAGGCAAAAGATGTGCCATTCAAAACAATCATCACTAAGTTGGAGGAACATTTTAACCCTAAGCCACTAGAGATCGCAGTAAGCTACAAATTTGGAACCAGAAATCAGAAAAGTAGTGAAACAGTTGAAGAATTTATCATGACATTGTAACTCTGGCACATTCTTAGACCGTGCATTCCGAGACAGATTTGTGCGTGATTGGTGGATGAAAGAATTTATTCAAAGTTACTAAACACACAAAATCTTTCATTACTCTTTCTATGGAGATGGAATTGAAGAATATTCAGGAATTTTGTCCACTGACAGTGACTAGTACAGCTTCTGTCCACAGTTACCAAGCCGAAAGTGGAGAGACCTAGTCAGAAGATAGCGGTTTAGTGACTTGTTATCACTGTAAGGGCAACCACAAAGTCTCAGTATGTCAGTACAGAAATGTCAAATGTTTGGATTTCCAAAAGAAAGGTCATATTGCAACGGCTTGTTGATCAAAGGTTAAAGCAGGAAAGGGAACTCATTCCAGTGGTAATGGAAAACAGCGACATCACAAGGGTGGAATTCCTAATCTTGAAGTGAATCCAGAATGTCTAAGCGGAGAGGAGATAGGACTGTACAGCATGTGTACCACTAGCAATCACTCAAATGACAGAGACTTTTGTCCAAAGGTGTTGGTAAATTGACAGTACATTAACATGCAAATCGATATGGCTACAGATTGCAGTAGAAACACATACGAGAGCAAATTCAGTGAAGTACCTCTAACAGAGCACAGTTCAGTTGAAAATCCACTCTGGTGAGGTGTTAGAAACGTGTGCACAAATGGAGTGCAATGTCCAATATAGGGGAAAGTCCCTTATGTTTCCCATTGTTGTAGTGAGATATGTCAACAAACCAATGTTAATGGGCAAAAAAACTGTCTTTCTGAGCTGAAGTGAGACTTGGAGCATGTTTTCCAAGTTGAGATGTCCAAGAAACTTGACCAGCTATTGAATAATTACAGGAATATTTTGGAGGACAGCGATGGAGGTATAATCAGTGTGAAAGCACACTCCGAATCAGGCCCGATACAAAACCAGCATATTGCAAGGCAAGGCTGGTTCCTTATGCTCTCAAAACCCAGGGTGAAGAGGACCTAAAGAAGTTAGAGAGGGATAGTGTGCTAGTGAAAACTGAGCATAGTGACTGGGAAACCCCAATTGTAGTAGTGCCCAAGTCATAAAAACCATAAGACTATGTGGGGACTGCAAATTCACAATCAACCAGGCAGTGAATGATGAGCAGTATCCATGACCAACCCCTCAAGGTTTGTATGTGGAGTTAGTGAGATCCAAGATATTCACAAAGTTGGATTTGTCCCATGTTTCTGCACAGCTCAATGTGGATCGAGAGAGTCAGCGGTATCTCATGATAAACACACACATGGGTTATATTCCTACGCAAAGCTGCCCTGTGATATAAGTCTTCGCCAAAAATCGTCCAAACTATAATGGATAAGATTTTGGAAGGAGTGCCACATTGTTTGTGTAATCTGGATGACGTGTTGATCTCGACCGCAACAGAGGAAGAGAATCTTCAAGTGTTAGATGAAGTGTTAAAAAGTCTTAATGACCACAAGGTGAAGTTGAAAAAGAGCAAGTGTACTTTAGTGCAATCTGAGGTCGTGTACCTTGGCCTGAAAATCAATGAAAAAGGACTACAGTCAGTGAAAGTGAAGATAGAGGCAATAGTCAATGTCCCAAAGCCAAAAGACATGTCTGAACTTCGATCTTTTCTGGGCATGGCCCAATTTCTGCCTGAGCTTGTAACAGTGTTAGCTCCACTACATGAGTTGTTGAAGAAAGATGTGAAATGAAATGGTCTAAAGCACAACAAGATGTTAATGATGCATGTAAGAGAAGCTTGACCAGTGATGTACTACTCGTTCATTACAACACAAGTCATGACCTGAAGCTAGTATGTGATGACACTTCAAACTATGGAGTTGGAGCAGTGATCAGTCATATCATGGATGATGGTCAAGTGAAGCCTGTAGCATTCACATCAGTTACCCTGACCAAGACTGAACACAACTACACATGGATAGAAAAGGAAGCACTTGGAATCATCTTCGGAATCAAAGGTTTCACCTGTTTTTGTTGGGTAGAAACTTTATGTTAGCAATGGATCATAAACTTCCAGTAGCTATTCTGGGTCCAAAGTCAACAATATCTGTACTATAAGGGTCTGAAAGGGTTAATCCTGAGAGAGTGTAAAGGATACCGTCCACCATGATAATGTAAGAGGTTATGTTGGGGAGACTTAGCGATACAGCAAGGCTTTTGAAGGAGTCACATAGTGTGGAGTGTATATCGTTGTTATGAAATAAAGATTATGTTTAAATACTGCACTCTAAGAACCTCTCTGGTTAGACTCAATTCATTCAGTGGTAGCAAACAGAAACAAATATATAGCATGGTGACCAGCAGTGGATCCTACAACCAGAAGAAAAAGTTGGAAACAACCAGGAGAGAAAATTTAAAGAATTTGACCAGTGTACAGATGAGAAACTAAAACCATGCACAATTGTCACGATGAGTTGACATGTGAACAGGGCTGTATTGAGGGGGTTCATAGAGTGGTGATACCCAGTCTTTGAGAGATAGGATTCTGGCAGAACTCTCTACTGAACACACAGGAAAAGTCAGCATGAAATCCATCGCTTGAGGATTTGTTTATTGGACTGATCGAAACAGTGACCGAGAATCATTAGTTAGTAAAAATACTATCTGTCATAACTGTCGAAACAAGCTGCCTCAAACTCCTTTGCAATCGTGGTCATGGTCGACCAAACCATTTCGAAAAGTCCATGTAGATCACGTGATCCCAGCAAGGAATAAACCAAACCCTGAGCCCTGTCTACTTGATGTCGAGCTCATGTCAGAGTTTGAACCAGTTCAGACTTCAGTGTCTGAAGCACCAATCTTTGAGAAAGGGACGAGATCTTCTATAAGTTCTGAAGCTAAACCAAGCAGTTAAATCAGTAAGGAGATCAGAAAGACTTTGTAAACCAGTTATTAAACTTGATTTGTAAATATAGCACATTGTAGAGAAAAACACTTTTCTTTTGAAAGGGGAAGCAGTGTGTTTTGTATAATATCCTGATGATATGATGACAAATTATCAGAGAATCATATCATCGAATGGTTAAAGCACAGAAGGAGGCCATTTGGCCCATCGTGTCCGTGCCAGCTCTCTGAAAGAACACTCATCAAGTTCCACTTTCCTGCCTTTTCCCTGTAACCCTGCAACTTTCTTTTCTTCAGATAATTATCCAGTTCTCTTTTAAATTCCTCTACCACATGCTCAGGCAGTGCATTCCAGATCCTAACTATTCACTGCCTAAAGAAGTTTTTCCTCATGTCGCTGTTCCTTCTTTTGCCAATCACCTTAAATTGGTGTCCTCTGGTTCCGGATCCTTCCGTCAATAGGAACAGTTTCTCTCTATCTACTCTGACCAGACCCCTCATGATTTTGAAAACCTCTATCAAATCTCCTCTTAATTTTCTCTTCTCCAAGGAAAGCAACCACAGCTTCTCCAACCTATCCATGTAACTGAAGTTCCTTATTCCTGGAATCATTCTTGTGAATCTTTTCTACACCCTCTCTAATGGCTTCACATCTTTCTGAAAGTGTGCTGCCCAGAACTGGACACAATACGTCAAGCCAGTGTTTTATACAGGTTCATCATAACTTGCTGGTTTTTGTGCTCCATGTCTCTATGTATAAAGCCTTACATAGAAACATAGAAAATAGGAACAGGAGTAGGCCATTCGGCCCTTCGAGCCGACTCCAACATTCATTATGATCATGGCTGATCATCCAATTCAGTAAACTGTGCCCACTTTCGCCCCATATCCTTTGATCCCTTTAAACCCAAGAGCTATACCGAACTCCTTCTTGAAAACATACAATATTTTGGTCTCAACTGCTTTCTGTGGTGGCGAATTCCACAGACTCACCACTCTCTGGGTGAAGAAATTTGTCCTCATCTCAGTCCTAAAAGGTTTACCCTGTATTCTTAGACTATGACCCCTGGTTCTGGACTTGCCCACCATCGGGAACATCCTTCCTGCATCTATCCTGTCAAGTCCTGTTAGAATTTTATACGTTTCTATGAGATCCCCCCTCACTCTTCTGAACTCCAGCGAATATAATCCTAACTGACTTAATCTCTCCTCATACGTCAGTCCCGCCATCCCAGGAATCAGTCTGGTAAACCTTCCCTGCACTCCATCTATAGCAAGAACATCCTTCCTCAGATAAGGAGACCAAAACTGCACACAATATTCCAGGTATGGCCTCACCAAGGCCCTGTATAATTGCAGCAAGACATCCCTGCTCCTGTACTCGAATCCTCTCGCTATGAAGGCCAACATACCTTTTGCCTTTTTTACCGCCCGTTGCACCTGCATGCTTACCGTCAGCGACTGGTGTACGAGAACACCCAGGTCTCGCTGCATATTCCCCTCTCTCAGTTTCTAGCCATTCAGATAATAATCTGCCTTCCTGTTTTTGCTACCAAAGTGGATAACCTCACATTTATCCACATTATATTGCATCTGCCATGCATTAGCCCACTCACTCAACTTGTCCAAATCACCCTGAAGCCTTTCTGCATCCTCCTCACAACTCACCCTCCACCCAGTTTTGTGTCATCTGCAAATTTGGAGATATTATATTTAGTTCCCTCATCTAAATCATTAATATATATTGTGTATAGTTGGGGTCCTAGCACTGATCCCTGCGATACCCCACTAGTCTTGAATCCCCTATGCTTTATTAACCACTTTCTCAACCTGTCCAGGAGTGTTCAGTGATTTGTGCACATATACCCCAGGTCCCTCTGTTACTGCACCCCCTTTAGAATTGTACCCTTTAATTTATATTGCCTCTCCTCATTCTTCCTTCCAAAATGTACAACTTCACATTTTTCTGCATTAAATTTCATCTGCCACTCGTCCGTCCATTCCACCAGCCTGTCTCTGTCTGCTTAAAGTTTATCACTCTCATCCTCACAGTTCACATTATTTCCAAGTTTTGTGTCGTCTACAAGTTTTGAAATTGTGCCCTGTACACCCAAGGGTGGGTCATTAATATATATCAAGAAAACAAGGGTCCCAACACCAATCTCTGGGGAACCCCACTATAAACCTGCCTCCAGTCTGAGAAACAACCATTCACCACTACTTTGTTTCCTATCATCCCGACAATTCCCTATCCATGCTGCTACTGTCCCTTTTATTACATGGGCTTTAACTTTGCCAACAAGTCTGTTATGAGGCACTTTATCAAAGGCCTTTTGAAATCCATGTCTCCACATCATCAACAGCGTTACCCTCATCAACTCTCTCTGTTCCCTTATCAAAAAACTCCAAGTTAGTTCAACATGATTTGCCCTAAACAAATCCATGCTGACTTTCCTTAACCTTTCCTGAACACCTTGTATCCTGGAATATTTAACATCCAGTCCTGCCCTTCTTTGAGCCAGTTCTCTGTTTAAGCCACAACATCATATTTCTACATGGCAATCTCCGCCTGTACCTCACCAGTCTTATTAACCACACTCCATACATTCACATACATGCACATTAACCCTGATTCCAACTTTATTACTTTCTCCCTTACTCTGGCCCCACCTAATAATTTACTATTCTCCACTCTAGTGCTGTCTATCTCCCCCAGTATTCTGGGCACCTTGGTATTCCTCTCTGACATTTGTTCCTGGTTCCCACACCCCTGACAAGTTACCAGTTTTGCTTCCCTCCAATCTGAGCTCCCCAACAGCACGAGGAAATCTCCCTGCGAGGATATTCGTCCCAGTCCTGCTAAGATACAACCTGTCCATCTTGTACAGGTCCCACCTGCCCCAGAACCAGTCCCAATGTCTCGGAAATCTGATGCCCTTCCTCCTACACCAGTTCTCCAGCCACATGCTCAATCAGTCAATTCTCCTATTCTTATGCTCATTTGCACGAGAGACTAGGAGTAATCTGGAGATTACTACTTTTGAGGTCCTGCTTGCTCTCTGAGCTCCCTAAACTCTGCCTGCAGGACCTCATTTCTCTTTCTACCTACATCATGCTGTGATGATGTCATGGCGTGAATAAACATATCCTTGAACTGGCCATGCTTGGTCTCCATCTTGTCTGTTAGTGTCGCCCAAATATATTCCACCAGCCACTCCTGGGACTGTAAACCTGAATGGTACCATTTGTAAACTCTTGATAACACAGCACTCCATGTTCCCCCTGGTGGGGGGAAGGAGGAGGGGGGGGGATTGGGGGCTCTGTATTAGATTGCATTGTGATGTCCACTGCTGCTCAATGACAGCACTCTTGACCCTGACAGTCCCCACCCAGTGCAGTACTGAGGGAGTGCTACACATTGGAGGTGCTGTCTTTTGGATGAGACATTAAACTGAGACCCCATTTACCCTCTCAGGTGAATTCAAAAGATCCCATGGCCCTCTTTCAAAGAAAAGCAGGGGAGTTCTCCCTGGTGCCTGGATAATAATTATCTCTCAAACATCATCACTAAAACAAATGATCTAGTCATTATCACATTGCTGTTTATAATTAGAAACATAGAAACATAGTAAATAGAAGCAGGAGTAGGCCATTCGGCCCTTCAAGCCTGGTCCGCCATTCATTATGATCATGGCTGATCATCCAACTCAGTAACCTGTTCCCATAGAAACATATTGCAATAATTGCAATCTTGCTGTACACAAATCAGCTGCTGTGTTTCCCACATTACTGCAGTGGCTACACTTCAAAGTCAATTGGTTTGGGACGTCCTGAGGTCATGAAAGGTGCTATATAAATGCAAGTCTTTCTTTTATCTTTCCCCCTCCTCTCTGGAAGGTACTGACTCCTGAGTACTGCTGCACAGGTTACAGACTGATACCCTGCTCAGTGCTCTGTTACTCTCCTCACATGCTCACTTTGAGTAGGTGGAGCTATCCAGTAGCATAAGGACTGAAGAAATAAGAGCAACAGAAGGCCATACGGCCCCTCCAGTCTGCTTGCCCATTCAATAAGATCATGGCTGAACTAATATCACAACTCAGCTTTCCCATCTTATCCCATATCCCTTGATTCCTCTAGTGTGCAAAACTCTACTGATCTCTGTCTTGAATATACTCAATGACTGAGCATCCACAGCCTTCTAGAGCAAAGCATTCCAAAGATTTAAAACCCTTTGAGTGAAGACATTCCTCCTCACCTCAGTCCAAAATGGCCGACTGCCTATCCTGAGACTGTGACCCCGTGTTCTAGATTCTCCAGCCAGGGGAAATGGCCTCTCACCTTCTACTCTGTCAAGACCTGGAAGAATTTTATATCTTTCACTGAGATCCACCTCTCATTCTTTCACACTCTGGAGAATATTGGCCTAATCTTCTCAAAGCTCCTCATTGGAGAGCCCTCTCATCCCTGGAATCCAGCAATCATAAGCCGGAATCTTCCCCCTCGTCTGTACATACGAGGCAGGATTCTCCATTGTTCCAAGAGGGGCCCCAGCGGTGTCTCATTGGAGAATTGCAAGTACACTGCCTGTGATTTACCAATGTACTGCCCGCTGTGGGCAAGGCCCTCTCAGTCGTGAGTAAATCACTGCCCAGTTCATCACCTCTTGTGGCAGACAACTAATTCAGCACACGATCAAAGATGGGGCCATGCCAGCTCTGTATCGCTCACTATCCTAGTGACCTGTTTCACAAGCATTGCCAGCATGAGCCTGGAGATACACGAGAGCATCGCTGGGACGGATCACTCCACCTGCATCCTCTTTTCCTCCCCTTTGCACAAGTACCTGCTTCCAATCAGCATCTATACACTGTGGGATGGTGGAGATTGGTAACAACATTTTGAGATTAAATCTAGTAGGTTGGCCCTCCTATTTACTCCGATGGTTTCTTACCCCTGTCTCTCCAAGGGTTCTAGTCTTCTGAACAGTGCCAATTTCACATCGAGCACTCTGAAGAATCTATTCTTAATGAGTATAAAGAGGGACCAAAGAGAGAAACAGGCAGCTCGATTGACAGTCACAGGACTCTGGTTTCTAATAATCCTCGCATGTTGCCACTAATTCAAACATCACACACACGCTGGTTGTTTTGCTAAGCCTCTAATCTGCTGCTAAAGCATCTGGAAATCCCATTGACTCCAGGCCAACATCTGACAAGTGGCTCTCATTAGAGTTTTGGCTCAGAGCCCACCACAGCACACGGTCCTTATTCAACACGGACCCACAAGAACAGGAGCTTCTCACATCACACAAAATAGAAATTACTCTTGCTTGTTGCCTCGGTGCTGAAATGTTGCTTTGACCCATTAAAAGGCCATCAATTTCAGCCGATAGTTAACTGCTGCATTATTCTGAACTCTTGTTAATGGTTCAGGGAGGGTGATGAAAGAGGAGTCATTATAATCGATTCACAGGGCTGTCTCTGAATAACCAGCCTTACACGTCCTTTTACAATAGAAAGAGTATTGTCCAGGATTAACCAAGGGCATTGTTGATATAACCAGTGCACATTCATTCACAGCACAGTTCAATATGTCTACCTGAGAACAACTCTCTCCAAGTCATTTCAGTACATTTCTCTATTGTGTATAGAATTACATAGCAGAGACTAGCAGGGAGTAAGGCCATTCGTCCCAGCTGGTTCATGCTGGTATTTATGCTCCACACCAGTCTCCTCCCATCCTTATTCATCTCACCCCAGCAACATATCCTTCTATTCCTTTCTCCCTCATGTATTTATCCAGTTTCCCATGAATGCAGCTCCACAATTCACCTTGACTGCTCTCTGTGTTCTTTGTCTCAACTGATTGGTTTTTACTTTAACAACCGATTCAGATTTCTCTTCTCCACGTTTCCCCCTATCAGTTTTCAGGATAGTTTCCCACCGTTAATGTACCATTCTCAGGTCAAGCAACCACCTTACCATTCTGATCTGAGTGCTGGTAGGTGACTCAGAGCTCTGTGGGTTAACTAACTCTCTCTCTCTCTTTCCCTTGACTCTTTCACTTCCCTCGGTGGAAATCATGTGAATATGTTCTGCATCATATGGAGATAAGTCACGGATCAGCCATGATCTCACTGGATGGGTGGAACAGACTTGAGGGGCCAAATGGCCTCTTCCTGTTCCTATATTCCGATCAGGGTCTCAGGAGTGTCGGTGACTCCCGTGTTGAGACCATTCTGTGTGTTATAAAGAAAGAATTTCCATTTCTAAAGCACCTTTCACCACCTCAGGACCACAAAGTGCTTTACAGCCAATGAAGTACTTTTTGAAGTGCAGTCACTGTTATAATGTAGGCAACACAGCAGCTAATCTGTGCACAGCAAGATCCCACAAACAGCACTGTGATAATGACCAGACCATCTGTATTTTTAGTGATGGTGGTTGAGAGATCGTTATTAGCCCTGGAACATCAGAAAGAACATTTTGCTCTTCTTCAAGATAACAGCCATGGGATTGTTTACATCCACCTAGACAGGGCCTCTGTTTAATATCACATCCAACAGTGCAGCACTCTCTCAATATTCCACTGATCAGAGTTTAAGTTTCTGGAGTGGGACTTAAACCCACAACTTTCTGACTCAGAGGTAAGATTGCTGCCCACGAAACCACAGCTGACAATTTAACACAGTGCTTTGAGAATTGTCTTCAAAATTATTGTCAGTGACATCAGGCAGCAGCCAATACCTGGCTTTCCAGTGTACACAATTTAAATTTGACTCAAACTGGGTTTAATTGCTTTAAATTGCTTGAAATGGATTAATGTCTCTGCTAAACTAGTAGAACAGATGAATTAGCAACTGCTACAAGCAGTAACTCAAATGTACAGAAATTTTTCTTAAAGGTGTTTCTGAGGGAGTTTTGGGATTTAATTGTTGTCTTGTTGAGTGAATTAATGGTCATTATATTGCTGAGATATTTGTAACTCTAATCCTCCTTTACACACTGTGTTTTTCTTTTATTTTTTCATGGATATGGGTATCGCTGGCTATGTCAGTATTTACTGCCCATCCCTAATCGCCCTTGAGAAGGTGGTGGTGAGCTGCCTTCTTGAACCACTGCAGTCCTTGGGGTGTAGATACACCCACAGTGCTGTTAGGAAGGGAGTTCCAGCATTTTGACCCAGTGACAGTGAAGGAATGGTGATATAGTTCCAAGTCAGGATGGTGTGTTTTTGTGTGAGAGAGAGAGAGAGAGCACATTAAGTCAGAGAAAGATATTTTGTAGTCTCAAGTTGCTGTAGATTGAATAAACAGTGATCCGACTCGCTGGCTTAAAAATCAACAACCTCTCTGTTCTACAAGAAATGCAGAACTGAGTTTACAAAGAGCTGAGAGGCAAGGCGAGGATTTTCACATGTGCCGGGGCTAACTGTAGAGTTAAAAGGAGTCTGAGATTTCAGGGGTCAGAGTTGCGTCAGGTCAAACTGACCCTGAGATCTGAACTGTTGGTCTGCTGACCCCAGTGTGAACCTGCATTCGTTCAACACCAATCCTTCCCCGCATCTCACCCGGCCAAACGAACGGTATTAATTAGGAGGCAGTGAAAAATCCTCGTTCAGATTAATGAAATCCACTTTGAGTTGGGGAAACTCGGAAATTCATGAGACAAATACAACAACAATAACAATTAGCGTTTAAATAGCGTCTTTTATAAACCAAAACGTCCCAAGGCACTTCACAGGAGATCTTCTTCTTTTGGCCTCCTTATCTCGAGAGACAATGGATAAGCGCCTGGAGGTGGTCAGTGGTTTGTGAAGCAGCGCCTGGAGTGGCTATAAAGGCCTTTTCTAGATTGACAGACTCTTCCACAGGTGCTGCAGAAAAATTTGTTTGTCGGGGCTGTTACACAATTGGCTCTCCCCTTACGCTTCTGTCTTTTTCCTGCCAACTGCGAAGTCTCTTCGACTCGCCACACTTTAGCCCCGCCTTTATGGCTGCCTGCCAGCTCTGGCGAACGCTGGCAACTGACTCCCACAACTTCTGATCAATGTCACAGGACTTCATGTCGCCTTTGCAGACGTCTTTATAGTGGAGACATGGACGGCCGGTGGGTCTGATACCAGTGACCAGCTCGCTGTCCAATGTGTCTTTGGGGATCCTGCCATCTTCCATGCGGTTCACATGGCCAAGCCATCTCAAGCGCCGCTGACTCAGTAGTGTGTAAAAGCTGGGGATGTTGGCCGCCTCGAGGACTTCTGTGTTGGAGATACGGTCCTGCCACCTGATGCCAAGTATTCTCCGGAGGCAGCGAAGATGGAATGAATTGAGACGTCGCTCTTGGCTGACAAACGTTGTCCAGGCCTCGCTGCCATAGAGCAAGGTACTGAGGACACAGGCTTGATACACTTGGACTTTTGTGTTCCGTATCAGTGTGCCATTTTCCCACACTCTCTTGGCCAGTCTGGACATAGCAGTGGAAGCCTTTCCCATGCGCTTGTTGATTTCTGCATCTAGAGACAGGTTACTGGTGATAGTTGAGCCTAGGTAGGTGAACTCTTGAACCATTTCCAGAGCGTGGTCGCCGATATTGATGGATGGAGCATTTCTGACGTCCTGTCCCATGATGTTCATTTTCTTGAGGTTGATGGTTCGGCCAAGTTCATTACAGGCAGCCGCAAACCTGTCGATGAGACTTTGCAGACACTCTTCAGTGTGAGATGTTAAAGCAGCATCGTCAGCAAAGAGGAGTTCCCTGATGAGGACTTTCCATGCTTTGGACTTCGCTCTTAGACGGGCAAGGTTGAACAACCTGCCCCCTGATCTTGTGTGGAGGAAAATTCCTTCTTCTGAAGACTTGAACGCATGTGAGAGCAGCAGGGAGAAAAAAATCCCCAAAAGTGTGGGTGCGAGAACACAGCCCTGTTTTACGCCACTCAGGATAGGAAAGGGGTCTGATGAGGTGCCGCTATGCTGAATTGTGCCTTTCATATTGTCATGGAATGAGGTGATGATACTTAGTAGCTTTGGTGGATATCCGATCTTTTCTAGTAGTCTGAAGAGACCACGAGTTACATGAGGAGATATTTGAAAAGTATCTTGGTCAAAGAGGTAGGTTTTAAGGAGTGTCTTAAAGAAGGAGTGAGAGAGAGGCAGAGAGATTTAGGGAGGGAATTTCAGAGCTTAAGGCTGAGGCAGCTGAAGGCCTGGCCGCCAATGATGGAGCAATTAAAATAATGGATGTGCAAGAGGCCAGAATTAGAGGAACACAGAATGGCTGAGGTTTCTAGGGCTGTAGGAGGTTATAGAGATAGGGAGGGGGAGTGAAGCCAGGGAGGGATTTGAAAACAAGGATGAGAATTCTAAATTCGATGGGCTGAAACATTTTCGGCCAATGAGCATGTCTGAAGTTGTGTCATAATGTCACAACTTGTGAAGTTGCCAACCCTTCAGGATTGTCCTGGAGACAGTCCCCCCTCCCCAAACTCTATTTCCGGTACATTGATGACTGTATCGGTGCTGTTTCCTGCTCCCGCCCTGAACTGGAAAACTTTATCAATTATGCTTCCAATTTCCACCCTTCACTCACCTTTACATGGTCCATCTCCGACACTTCCCTTCCCTCCCTCGACTTCTCTGTCTCCATCTCTGGGGATAGGCTATCTACTAATATCCATTATAAGCCCACTGACTCCCACAGCTACCTCAACTACACTTGCTTCACTGCCTCCTGTAAGGACGCCATTCCATTCTCCTGGTTTCTCCGTCTCCGACGCATCTGCTCTGATGATGCAACCTTCCAAAACAGCGCTTCTGATATGTCTTCCTTGTTGCTTAACCGAGGATTCCCCCCTCCACCCCAGTGATTAACAGGGCCCTCAACTGTGCCCAGCCCATTTCTCGCACCTCTACCCTCACCCCTTCCCTTCCCTCCCAGAACTGCAACAGGTTTCCCCTTGTCCTCACTTTCCACCCAACCAGCCTCCACATCCAAAGGATCATTGTCTGCCATTTCCACCACCTCCAGCGTGATGCCACTACCAAAGGCATCTTCCCCTCCCTTCCCCTGTCAGCATTCCGAAGGGATCATTCCCTCCGCGACACCCTGGTCCACTCCTCCATTACCCCAATACCTCATCCCCTTCCCATGGCACCTTCCCCTGCAATTGCAGGAGGTGTAATACCTGCCCATTTACCTCCTCTCTCTTCACTATCCAAGGCCCCAAACACCCCTTTCAGGTGAAGCAGCAATTTACTTGTACTTCTTTCAATTCAATTGTATTCGCTGCTCACACTGTGGTCTCCTCTACAACGGGGAGACCAAACATAGACTGGGTGACCACTTTGCGGAATACCTCCGCTCAGTCCATAAGCAGGACCCTGAGCTTCCGGTTGCTTGCCATTTCAACACACACCCCTGCTCTCATGCTCACATCTCTGTCCTGGGATTGCTGCAGTGTTCCAGTGAACATCAACGCAAGCTCGAGGAACAGCAGCTCATCTACCGATTAGGCACACTACAGCCTGCTGGACTGAACATTGAGTTCAATAATTTCCGAGCATGACGGGCCCCCCTTTATAATTTGTTTTATTTTTTATTTTATTTTAGTTTAGTTTGTTTCATCATTCATTTTCTTTTAACCATGGTGCCTGCCCACTGTTTTTTTCATGTTTGTGCTTTTGGCTAGGGTTTTCATTATTCTGTCACTTAACACCCTCTCTGCACTAACGCTTTGTCTTTCACTACATCAGTAACACACTCTTTGCCTTTGTTCCCATGACCTCCATTTCAGTTAATCTCTCTGACCTTCTGTCCTATCAACACCTTCCCTTTTGTTATCTCTTGCCCCACCCCCGACTTTATTTGCTTAAAACCTCTTACATTTCTAACCTTTGCCAGTTCTGATGAAAGCTCACTAACCTGAAATGTTAACTCTGCTTCTCTCTCCACAGATGCTGCCAGACCTGCTCTTTCCAACACTTTGTTTTTATTTCAGATTTCCAGCATCTGCAGTATTTTGCTTTTACTATTATTGTCCTGGAGACTCCTGGAATTGTACATTAATCTGCAGGACACCACTGGTGACAACGCTGAAGAAAGATCAGAGGGGAATTAAAATATAATTCAAAAACGTTGGAGCTGGGGAAGCAAAGGTGGTTTGATTGATAGTCAAGATTCAACCAATTGGATAATGGAGTCCGTCCACTTTCCAATTGGCTTTTGGAAGGAGGTGAACATGCAACCAATGGTGGGAGACTGGGGATGGGGCAATTGGAGGTGGGAGTCATGTGATGAAACCTCCTGGAATATGGTCAAGGAGAGTTGGTAACCTTATCTGACTCTATTTCAAGGAAGAGCAGGGGAGTTCGTCCCCGTGTCCTGGCTAATATTTATCCCTCAATCAACATCACAAAAACAGATAATCCGGTTCTTATCACATTGCTGTCTGTGGGATCTTGCTGTGTTCAAATTGGCTGATGTGTTTCCTAAATTACAACAGTGACTACACTTCAAAAAGTACTTCATTGGTTGTAAAAGACTTTGGGATGTCCTGAGGTGAAAAGCACTCTCTAAATGCAAGTTCTTGCTTTCTCATCAAATACACCTTAATCATCCAGACTGCAGCGGTTCAAGAAGACGGCTCATTATCACCTTCTCAATGGTAACTGTGGATGGGTAATAAATGGCCACCTGATACCCAACGCCCTTATCCCCAGAATTTCCTTTCTCAGTCAGCGCTGGAGTGACATAGCAACAAGGGACAACCAATCGGCCCATCAAGCTTTCTCTGTTACTCTTGTAAGCCACAGCTTCATCTTTCGATCCCAATCCCCCGTCTTTTCCCCGTTCCTACAACAAACGTTTTGGACACTTAAGGAAATTATGGGATGTAGAGATAGGGCAGGAAAGTGAAGTTGAGGTTGAAGATCAGCCATGAGTGACAGACCAGGCTGGAGGGGCCGAATGGCCTACTCTTGCTCCTATTATGCATTTATACTCCCAATTAAGTATCCACCCACTCCACTCAGATTGTAAAAGCATTCCTAATCTGAGCACAGTACGTTCCAGAACTGGCCAGTGTCAGTGATTTATGCTGTCGAGTTAATCCACTGTTAAATTTCAGCAGGGACAATAGTACTGATTAGAAATCAGAAGCACTTTTCTGCCCTGCCTGATTAGAGTGAGTTGTGCAATAAGTAATTGGAAATGTCACAAGTTGGTTCCTTCTCGCTGTGTTCTTGGAACACATGGACCTCGCATATATTTGACAATGTGATATGGATTGGTCAGGATTCAGCTGGATGTGGGTCACCCACACATTATTCGTGCCTTCAATCACACTCTATGATGTAGCAGTGTAAAATGCCAGGAAACCTGACCCTGCCCTTTGCAGCCAGCCTCCTCAAGGAGCAAGCTGTTCCTCTGGCACTGTCTGAGATGCGCAATGCTGATACTGACTGCAAGATGCTTTCCCCTCTCTATTCTGGTCTTTTATTTTAGGTTAACTGAGTGGGCAAAAACTTGGAGTTCAATGTGGGAAAGTGTGAGGTCATCCACTTTGGTAGGAAGAATAAAAAGGATGGAGAAAGATTCCAAAATACTGCAGTACAGAGGGATCTGGGTGTTCTTGTAGATGAAACACAAAACGTTAGCAGCAAGTAATTAGCAAGGTAAAAGGAATTTTGGCCTTTATTGCTACTGGATTAGAGTTTAAAAATAGGGAAGTCTTGTTACAACTGTACAGGTTGTTGGTGAGGCCACACCTGGAGTACTGCGTACAGTTTTGGTCCCCGTATTTAAGGAAAGATATACTAGCATTGGAGGCAGTTCAGAAAAGGTTCACGAGGCTGATTCCTGGGATGAAGGGGTTATCTTATCAAGAACGGCTAAACAGGTTAGCCTGCTGGACTGAACATTGAGTTCAATAATTTCAGAGCATGACGGGCCCCCCATTTTACTTTTATTTTTAGTTATTTTTTCTTTATTTACATTTTTTGTGTTTATTTTATTTTATTTTATCTTAGTTTGTTCAGTTTTCCTACCCACTGTTTTTTTCATGTTTGTGCTTGTGGCTGTTCAGTTTCAGTCCATTAACACCCTATCTGTACTAACGCTTGTCTTTCAACACACCATTAACATATTGTTTGCCTTTGCTCCATGACCTTCTGGTCAGTTATTCTCTGTGACCTTGTCCAATCTACATCTTCTCCTTTGTTATCTCTTGTCCCCCACCCCCCCCAGCCCCGCTTTACTTGTTTAAAACCTTTCACGTTTCTAACATCTGCTGGTTCTGAAGAAGGGTCACTGACCTGAAATGTTAACTCTGTTTCTCTCCACAGATGGTACCAGACCTGCTGAGTATTTCCAGCATTTCTTGTTTTTATTTCAGATTTCCAGCATCCGCAGTATTTTGCTTTTATTTTAGATGTTGAGAATATGTTTCCACTGGTGGGGGAATCTCGAACTAGGGTACATAGTTACAGAATAAGGGGTCACACATTTAAAACAGAGATACGAAGGAATTTCTTCTCTCAGAGGGTGGTGAATCTCTGGAATTTTCTGTCTCAGAGAGTTGTGGAGGCCAGGTAACTAAATGTATTTAAGGAGGAGGTAGATAGATTTTTGAAATCTCGGGGAGTTGAGGGATATGTGGAGCAGGCCTGAAAGAGGAGTTGAGGTCTGGGACAGATCAGCCATGATCTTATTGAATGGCAGGGCAGGCTTGAGGGGCTGAATGGCCTACTCCTGCTCTTATTTCATATGTTCTTATGTTAAGATGCATGTTGTTTGCCGTTGGATGCAACCATATGGAGAGGGAACCAACCAGCTTCAAAGAATGCATCCTGGTTACCCGGCAACAGCCATTCGGCGAACAAGGACAAAGATACAATGTTGCCGATTGCCTTTTTAAAATCTACCTAAAAGCTTGTTTTTGACATAGACACAGACAGCTGTTCAGCCAGCAGATACTGAAGGAAAGAGAGCTCTCTCTCGGTTTATTTAGACCTTATTTATTATACTCTCAGAATTTTGATAAATCAAGCCAGATTAATTTCTTTAAAGAAGATGACTTGAACTACTGAACTGTAATTGCTGAATTCATCGCTGGTAATATGAAAAGAGCATTACTTCAACTTAAACTAGACTACTGACAGTCCTACTGTTGAAGAACCTTTTTTCCCCCATCGGATCGCTTGAGGACTTATAGCAACCTTGAACCGTTCCACATTGGAAGATTCCACTTCAGCAGGAGCTTATTCTGCAAGGATGCTCATTTTTCTATTTAAATGTTGTTTATATCTTATTAGTTTTTTTAGATTTTTAGTTTTTCTAATTAAATAGCTAATTTTTTGATCTAAAGACACCTGGTTTGGTTAGCCTCATTTGCGGGTGAATAAGTGGTCAATTTGGCTGTGGTTTTCTTTAATTTGGAAAGTTTAAAGTGATATGTTAGGTGATTTGTGGAGTGGCAGGACTGATTTAACAGTGCATTGCTCCTACTGCAATAAGAATCGTATATTTTGGCTGGGGGCTTTGTCTTGAGCCAGTCGTAACACTGTGCTGACCCTTTGAAAGTGCTATCCAATTAGTCCCTCTCCCTCTGCTCTTTCTCCGGAGCCCTGCATATTTTTCTTTTTCAAGTATTTATCCAGTTCACTTTTGAAGGTTACTATTGAATCTGCTTCCACCAGCCATGTCAGGGGGGAACTGCTTCTCATGAAGGGTAACGGAAATCTGGAACTCCTTTCCCCAAAAAGCTGTCAATGTTGGGTGTCCCATTGCAAATGTCAAAACTGAGATTGATAGGTTTGTGTTGGGTAAGGGTATTAAAGGATATGGAACCAAGGCAGGTAGATGGAGTTAACATAGACATAGTGAATGATGGAACAGGCCTGAAGAGCTGAATGGCCTCCTCCTGTTCCTATGTTCCTTAATGGCATTCAGATTCAAGAACCGTGTGCTTAAATTTCCAATGGTAGCATCCAGATTGAGTTATCCATACATCGGGAATTGTAATCTTCAAGGCACAATTTATCATTGTGGCATAGAACAGTGGACCTCCAATAGATTGAGGTGTTGTGATGACTCCAACCCCAAAATGTCCAATCAAGTATGAAACTTACTGCTGAGATGTTCAGCAGTGAAGTGACAGTTGCGGCTCACTGACAGAAGTGTTTTATTTTTCAGTGAATATGGGGCAGAATTTTACACTTAGCAGACGGGAGCCGTCCACCACTGACAAGTCGGTGAACCCGCCTCCGCCTGGCCTGGGGATCCGATCCATATTTACGGTCCCCAGGCCTTGAATTGGTTTGAGGCGGGGCTTGCACCTCATTGAGGCAGGAAGTCCCGCTTAAAGGAGCCGTCGGCCAATCAGCGGGCCGACAGCTCTTAGTTGCAGCAGCGCCACCGGGAGCAGTGGCCACTGCTGGGACTGCAACCCAGCCATCGGAAGGAAGCTGTTGGGGAGCCCCGGAAAAAAGGTACGTTTTTGGGGCCTCGCCGGGGTTGATAGGTCAGACCCTGGTGAGGCAAGTGTGGTTGATTAGGGGGATGGAGGGTGTGTGTTGGGGATGGTTGAGGCAGTGGGTGCGGCCCTCCATTGGGCACAGGGTGCTTTTGTCAGGTGGCTTCTCTCGGGCCTCGGCTGTTAACTGGCCACTTAAGGACCTTGATTGGACTGGGGCGGGTGGGCCATTTTCTGACAGTGCCACCCTGCGTAAAGTGGCGGCAGAGGTGGGAGCGGACCGGGATGGACCCCAGAGCCTCCCGCTCCATTTTATGCCCCCTGCCACCTTCCCGCTCTTTTGGGGGGTGTAAAATTCAGCCTTTTGAGTTTAAACTGTACCATTTGTGCTCTGCCCTAGGGCTAAACCAAAGTCTTGAGCTAAAGGGATGGAATGACTGAGCTGGTCTGCCATGGTTTTTGATTGCAGATTCTACAAAGCAAAAAGAATCATTTCCATTTCTATAGCGCCTTTCACAACCTCAGGATATCCTGAAGTGCTTTGAAGCCAGTGAAGTACTTTTTCAAGTGTAGTCACTGTTATGTAGGAAACACAGCAGCCAATATTTATTTATTTAGAGATACAGCACTGAAACAGGCCCTTCGGCCCACCAAGTCTGTGCCAACCAACAACCACCCATTTATACTAATCCTACAGTAATCCCATATTCCCTATCACTTACCTACACTAGGAGCAATTTACAACAGCCAATTTACCTATCACCTGCAAGTCTTTGGCTGTGGGAGGAAACCAGAGCACCCGGTGAAAACCCACGCGGTCACAGGGAGAACTTGCAAACTCTGCACAGGCAGTACCCAGAATCGAACCTGGGTCCCTGGAGCTGTGAGGCTGTGGTGCTAATCACTGTGCCACTGTGCACAGCAAGCTCCCACAGACAGCAATGTGATAATGACCAGATAATCTGTTATAGTGATGTTAATTTAGGGATAAATATTGACAGGATACAGGGGATAACTCCCTTCCCCTTTGAAATCGTGTCATGGGATCTTTTATATCCCACCGGAGGGGACAGAGAGGGATTTGTTTTAACAACTCCAACATCAAAAGACGGCACCTCCGGCAGTGCAGTGTTCCCTCGGTACTGCGCTGGTTATATTGGCCTGGGTTATGGGCGCAAGTCTTTAGAGTGGGATTTAAACGCACAACCTTCTGACTCAGGGTGAGAGCAGTCCGCACTGAACCATGACGGACAACCTAAAGCCTGGAGATTCCAGGCACTTCACTCTGCTACAGTTCTGTAAGAGAAGTAGGACCTCCAGTTTTATAGGCAGGGTGGTACTAAACCCTTCCCAAGTCCTGGGAACAGGGTGATTTACATAAAGTGGGTGGGTCGTTTACTTAGTGAATACCAGTAATGCCTGAGAACCCCCTCTGCTGCTTTGTCATGGCAGTTGACCTTTCAGTTGAAAAGTTAAATTAAATAAAAAGGGCAGTGATTTTTCGATGGCCCCTTCCTCTGCAATGGATCGCCATTAGGAAGCAGTTTTGGGAATTTTCTCAGCTTCACCTTAGTACGGTGAATTCCCCCTCTTCATGTGAGCCCAGGGTCCCCTCGCTGGAGAGCTAATCCATTCCTGTCGGGAGAACTGGTCTCAACAGACCAACCACTTTCATTTTAAAATTCTCATCCTTGTTTACAAATCCCTCCATGGCCTCACCCCTCACTATCTCTGTAATCTCCTCCAGCCCCACGACCCTCCGAGATCTCTGCACTCCGACAATTCTCACCTATTGTGTATCACTGATTATAATCACTTCACCATTGGTGGCCGAGCCTGCAGCTGCCGGGGCCCTAAACTCTAGAATTCCCTCCCTAAACCTCTCCGCCTCATCCCTCTTTCAAATCCCTTCAAATGCTTCTGAAAAGTTGCCTCTTTAACCAGACTGTTGATCGCTCCTCCGAATATATCTTTATGTGGCTGGGTATCAAACCTGATTTGATAAAATCTCCTGTGAAGTGCATTGGAATGTTTTGTTACATCGAATGTGCTATAGAAATGCAAGTAGTTGTTGTAAAGTCACATCACGATGGATGGGGCAGACACACAGTGATGATCCCTCCCTTTCTCCGCCCACACTGGCGATCCCTCCCTCTCTCCGCCCACAGTGGTGATCCCTCCCTCTCTCCGCCCACACTGGTGATCCCTCCCTCTCTCCACCCACACTGGCAATCCCTCCCTCTCTCCACCCACACTGGCGATCCCTCCCTCTCTCCGCCCACAGTGGTGAACCCTCCCTCTCTCCGTCCACACTGGCGATCCCTCCCTCTCTCCGCCCACAGTGGTGATCACTCCCTCTCTCCGCCCACACTGGTGATCCCTCCCTCTCTCCACCCACACTGGTGATCCCTCCCTCTCTCCGCCCACACTGGTGATCCCTCCCTCTCTCCGCCCACACTGGCGATCCCTCCCTCTCTCCGCCCACAGTGGTGATCCTTCCCTCTCTCCGCCCACAGTGATGATCCCTCCCTCTCTCCGCCCACAGTGGTGATCCCTCCCTCTCTCCGCCCACAGTGGTGATCCCTCCCTCTCTCCGCCCACACTGGTGATCCCTCCCTCTCTCCGCCCACACTGGTGATCCCTCCCTCTCTCCTCCCACACTGGCGATCCCTCCCTCTCTCCTCCCACACTGGTGATCCCTCCCTCTCTCCTCCCACACTGGTGATCCCTTCCTCTCTCCGCCCACACTGGTGATCTCTTGCTCTCTCTGCCCACATTGGCAACCCCTCCCTCTCTCCGCCCACACTGGTGATCCCTCCCTGTCTCCGCACACACTGGCGATACCTCCCTCTCTCCGCCCACACTGGTGATCCCTCCCTCTCTTCACCCACACTGGTGAACCCTCCCTCTCTCCGCCCACAGAGGTGATCCCTCCCTCTCTCCTCCCACACTGGCGATCCCTCCCTCTCTCCGCCCACACTGGCGATCCCTCCCTCTCTCCGCCCACACTGGCGATCCCTCCCTCTCTCCGCCCACACTGGTGATCCCTCCCTCTCTCTGCCCACACTGGTGATCCCTCCCTCTCTCCTCCCACACTGGCTACCCCTCCCTCTCTCCGCCCACCATGGCGATCCCTCCCTCTCTCCGCCCACAGTGGTGATCACTCCCTCTCTCCGCCCACACTGGTGATCCCTCCCTCTCTCCACCCACACTGGTGATCCCTCCCTCTCTCCGCCCACACTGGTGATCCCTCCCTCTCTCCGCCCACACTGGCGATCCCTCCCTCTCTCCGCCCACAGTGGTGATCCTTCCCTCTCTCCGCCCACAGTGATGATCCCTCCCTCTCTCCGCCCACAGTGGTGATCCCTCCCTCTCTCCGCCCACAGTGGTGATCCCTCCCTCTCTCCGCCCACACTGGTGATCCCTCCCTCTCTCCGCCCACACTGGTGATCCCTCCCTCTCTCCTCCCACACTGGCGATCCCTCCCTCTCTCCTCCCACACTGGTGATCCCTCCCTCTCTCCTCCCACACTGGTGATCCCTCCCTCTCTCCGCCCACACTGGTGATCTCTTGCTCTCTCTGCCCACATTGGCAACCCCTCCCTCTCTCCGCCCACACTGGTGATCCCTCCCTGTCTCCGCACACACTGGCGATACCTCCCTCTCTCCGCCCACACTGGTGATCCCTCCCTCTCTTCACCCACACTGGTGAACCCTCCCTCTCTCCGCCCACAGAGGTGATCCCTCCCTCTCTCCTCCCACACTGGCGATCCCTCCCTCTCTCCGCCCACACTGGCGATCCCTCCCTCTCTCCGCCCACACTGGCGATCCCTCCCTCTCTCCGCCCACACTGGTGATCCCTCCCTCTCTCCTCCCACACTGGCGATCCCTCCCTCTCTCCGCCCACCATGGCGATCCCTCCCTCTCTCCACCCACACTGGTGAACCCTCCCTCTTCCCACAACCGCCCCCCCCATCTGACTAACACAAGAAAGGGGTGCACACCCAGTTCATCCTTAAATCCCAGCGCCTGTCACCGGCCCCACCTCATTCACCCCTGCTCCCACGCCACCCCATCTTGCATTCATCTTCTGCCTTTCAAGACGAAGATGTCACGAAAGGTCCCTCATCGAGGGGAAGCCACAGAGGTTGCCACTCTTTCCTACCAGGTCCTCTGTGCTACCATTGAGAGACAGGCTTAAACCCAGGGTCTTCCTGTTCCTCTACTATAGTCTACTGGTTTAATTCAAGAAAGTATAGAAATGTGCAGCATAGAAAGAGGCCATTCAGCCCATCGAGTTTGCACTGGCTGTCTTGAAGAGCAATCCAGTTAGTCCCACTCTGCGCTTTCCCCATATATCTACAATTTTTTCTCTTTCAAGTTTTGATCCAATTTCCTTTCAGAGGCTACAATTAGATCTAATTCCACCAGTCTGTCAAGTAGTGCATTCCAAATTCTAACCACCTCATTAGCCTAAAAGTATTTCCTCATGTCGCCTCTGGTTCTTTTTCCACTATTGGAACCAGTTCCTCTATTAAAAGCAGGGTTGTCCAACATACGACCCACGGGCCAGGATCCGGCCCACCAAAGGTTTCCATCTGGCCCACGGATCTAAACTGTACCTGGGGTTGTTCCTCATCCTCACCAGGGCTCCGTGACTGGAGATGGGAAATTTTCCATTGTCCTTTTCTTGCAGAGTGACCTTTTTAAAAACACCACACTGTCAGTTTCACAGCTGACAGCTGCTGAAGTAGGAACATGCTTCCCAACTTTGAGTAGATTTGGGGTTTTCCGGCATTTTTAAAAGCCTGCTGGAAAACCCTTAATCTGTCTAAAGTTGGGAAGCGTGTTCCTGCGTCAGCAGCTGTGAAACTGACAGCATGATGTTTTTAAACAAACTGACCAACCACAAAGCTGCTGTGCTGAGTGCTCCCGCTCCCTGCAACTGTCAGAGAGGTGGGGGGGAAACAAATAGAGATAGAGAGAGAAAGGAAAACATAGAGAGAGAGGGGGGACAGAGGGAGGGGGGAAAGAGAGACAGAGGGGGGACAGAGGGAGGGGGGAAAGAGAGACAGAGAGAGAGAGAGGGCACGGACAGAGAGATACGGATCAGGGGGCACAAAGAGAGGGGGCAGAGAGAGAGTTACAGATAGAGAAAGGGGGACAGAGAGAGAGAGAGAGAGATGCCATTCTTGTCCCCCTTTAAGCAAAATTTCCATTACAGCAATGATATGTGTTGCCATGCTTCTATGTGTGCCCTCAGCTCATCGGCTTTATTTACTATACTCCTTGCATTTAAATAAATACCTGTTAACACTGCCAAATTCCTGTGCATACACTTTTTAACCTTTGCTTCTGCTGCCTTTCAGAGTCCCTCGATAATTCTTTGCCTCCTGTTCCCTGCTATGAATTTGTCCGATCTGAATCTGCTCTCAGCTTCCCATTCCCCTGCCAATCTACCATCCCCACCAGCACTAGCAAACTTTCCTGCAAGGATATTCATTCCAGTCCTGTTCAGGTGCAGAGCGTCCAGCTTGTGCAGGTCCCACCTTCCCCAAAACTGGTCCCAATATCCCAGAAATCTGAATCCCTCTCTCCTACACATCTCTCCAGCCACGCATTCATCTGGTGTATTCTCCTATTTCTATACTCACGAGCACGTGGCCTTGCGAGTAATCCGGAAATTACTACCTTTGAGATCCTGCTTGTTAATCTTTCCTAACTTCCTAAACTCAGCCTGCAGGACCTTATTCCTCTTTCTTCCTGTATCATTGATACCAGCGTGGACCGCGACCTCTGGATGGGCACCTTCACCCTCCAGAATGCTCTGTACCCACTTGCTGATATCCAAGACCCTTACACCAGGGAGGCAACATCCCATCCTGGAATCACGTCTGTCACCACAGAAACACCTCTCTGTTCCCCTAAATACAGAATCCACTATGACTATTGCTCTCTTGTCTTTTCTCCTCCCACCCTGCACAGCTGAGTTACCATGGTGCTCTGGTCATGACTCTCACTACACTCTCCAGAGGAAACCTCTGTCCCATCAATACCCAGAACTGAATACCGCTTACGAAGTGGGATGTTCTCCAGGGACTCCTGCACCACCTGCCTTGTCCTTCTTGTCTGTCTGGCAGCCATCCAATCCCTCTCTTCCTGTGCTCTCTTTAGCTCCGGGGTGACTCACTCCAGAAACGTGCTATCCACGTCATTCTCTGCCTCGCGGATGCACCACAATGACTCCGGGCGACATTCGAGTTTCGAAACCCGGAGCTTCAGCTTTCTGCAGCCGGTGACACTTCCTGCAGATGTCTTTGTCAAGCACACATGGTGCGTCCATAACTTCCCACATAACACAGGAGGCAAATTCCACTTGTCCGAGCTGCCCTGCCATATCTTAGCTGGACAAAAAAAAATTACTAGTGCAATAAGTGCAACACTGATGCTGCTGTAACCCCTGGACCTCCCTCTACCACTGATGCTGCTGTAACTCCTGGACCTCCCTCTACCACTGATGCTGCTGTAACTCCTGGACCCCCCTCTACCACTGATGCTGCTGTAACTCCTGGACCTCCCTCTACCACTGATGCTGCTGTAACTCCTGGACCCCCCTCTACCACTGCTACTGCTGTAACTCCTGGACCCTCCTCTACCACTGCTACTGCTGTAACTCCTGGACCCTCCTCTACCACTGCTGCTGTAACCCCTGGACCCCCCTCTACCACTGCTGCTGCTGTAACTCCTGGACCCTCCTCTACCACTGCTGCTGTAACCCCTGGACCCCCCTCTACCACTGCTACTGCTGTAACTCCTGGACCCTCCTCTACCACTGCTGCTGTAACCCCTGGACCCCCCTCTACCACTGCTGCTGCTGTAACTCCTGGACCCTCCTCTACCACTGATGCTGCTGTAACTCCTGGACCCCCCTCTACCACTGCTGCTGCTGTAACTCCTGGACCCTCCTCTACCACTGATGCTGCTGTAACTCCTGGACCCCCCTCTACCACTGCTGCTGCTGTAACTCCTGGACCCTCCTCTACCACTGATGCTGCTGTAACTCCTGGACCCCCCTCTACCACTGCTGCTGCTGTAACTCCTGGACCCTCCTCTACCACTGATGCTGCTGTAACTCCTGGACCCCCCTCTACCACTGCTGCTGCTGTAACTCCTGGACCCCCCTCTACCACTGCTACTGCTGTAACTCCTGGACCCTCCTCTCCCACTGCTGCTGCTGTAACTCCTGGACCCTCCTCTACCACTGCTGCTGCTGTAACTCCTGGACCCTCCTCTACCACTGATGCTGCTGTAACTCCTGGACCCCCCTCTACCACTGCTGCTGCTGTAACTCCTGGACCCCCCTCTACCACTGCTACTGCTGTAACTCCTGGACCCCCCTCTACCACTGCTACTGCTGTAACCCCTGGACCCTCCTCTCCCACTGCTACTGCTGTAACCCCTGGAGCCCCCTCTACCACTGCTGTTACTGTAACTCCTGGACCCTCCTCTACCACTGCTACTGCTGTAACTCCTGGACCCTCCTCTACCACTGCTGCTGCTGTAACTCCTGGACCCCCCTCTACCACTGCTACTGCTGTAACTCCTGGACCCCCCTCTACCACTGCTACTGCTGTAACTCCTGGACCCCCCTCTACCACTGCTACTGCTGTAACCCCTGGACCCTCCTCTCCCACTGCTGCTGCTGTAACTCCTGGACCCTCCTCTACCACTGCTGCTGCTGTAACTCCTGGACCCTCCTCTACCACTGCTGCTGCTGTAACTCCTGGACCCCCCTCTACCACTGCTACTGCTGTAACCCCTGGACCCTCCTCTCCCACTGCTGCTGCTGTAACTCCTGGACCCTCCTCTACCACTGCTGCTGCTGTAACTCCTGGACCTCCCTCTACCACTGCTGCTGCTGTAACTCCTGGACCCCCCTCTACCACTGCTACTGCTGTAACTCCTGGACCCTCCTCTACCACTGCTACTGCTGTAACCCCTGGACCCTCCTCTACCACTGCTACTGCTGTAACCCCTGGACCCTCCTCTACCACTGCTACTGCTGTAACCCCTGGACCCTCCTCTACCACTGCTGCTGCTGTAACTCCTGGACCCTCCTCTACCACTGCTGCTGCTGTAACCCCTGGACCCTCCTCTACCACTGCTACTGCTGTAACCCCTGGACCCTCCTCTACCACTGCTGCTGCTGTAACTCCTGGACCCTCCTCTACCACTGCTGCTGCTGTAACTCCTGGACCTCCCTCTACCACTGCTGCTGCTGTAACCCCTGGACCCTCCTCTACCACTGCTGCTGCTGTAACTCCTGGACCCTCCTCTACCACTGCTGCTGCTGTAACCCCTGGACCCCCCCTCTACCACTGCTACTGCTGTAACCCCTGGACCCCCCTCTACCACTGCTACTGCTGTAACTCCTGGACCCCCCTCTACCACTGCTACTGCTGTAACTCCTGGACCCTCCTCTACCACTGCTGCTGCTGTAACTCCTGGACCCTCCTCTACCACTGATGCTGCTGTAACTCCTGGACCCTCCTCTACCACTGCTACTGCTGTAACCCCTGGACCCTCCTCTACCACTGCTGCTGCTGTAACTCCTGGACCCTCCTCTACCACTGCTGCTGCTGTAACTCCTGGACCCCCCTCTACCACTGCTGCTGCTGTAACTCCTGGACCTCCCTCTACCACTGCTCCTGCTGTAACCCCTGGACCCCCCTCTACCACTGCTGCTGTAACTCCTGGACCCCCCTCTACCACTGCTGCTGTAACTCCTGGACCCCCCTCTACCACTGCTGCTGCTGTAACTCCTGGATCCCCCTCTACCACTGCTGCTGCTGTAACTCCTGGACCCCCCTCTACCACTGCTGCTGCTGTAACTCCTGGACCTTCCCTCTACCACTGCTACTGCTGTAACTCCTGGACCCCCCTCTACCACTGCTACTGCTGTAACTCCTGGATCCCCCTCTACCACTGCTACTGCTGTAACTCCTGGACCCCCCTCTACCACTGCTGCTGCTGTAACTCCTGGACCCCCCTCTACCACTGCTGCTGCTGTAACTCCTGGACCCCCCTCTACCACTGCTGCTGCTGTAACTCCTGGACCTCCCTCTACCACTGCTGCTGCTGTAACTCCTGGACCTCCCTCTACCACTGCTCCTGCTGTAACCCCTGGACCCCCCTCTACCACTGCTGCTGCTGTAACTCCTGGACCCCCCTCTACCACTGCTGCTGCTGTAACTCCTGGACCCCCCTCTACCACTGCTGCTGCTGTAACTCCTGGACCTCCCTCTACCACTGCTCCTGCTGTAACCCCTGGACCCCCCTCTACCACTGCTGCTGTAACTCCTGGACCCCCCTCTACCACTGCTGCTGTAACTCCTGGACCCCCCTCTACCACTGCTGCTGCTGTAACTCCTGGATCCCCCTCTACCACTGCTGCTGCTGTAACTCCTGGACCCCCCTCTACCACTGCTGCTGCTGTAACTCCTGGACCTTCCCTCTACCACTGCTGCTGCTGTAACTCCTGGATCCCCCTCTACCACTGCTACTGCTGTAACTCCTGGACCCCCCTCTACCACTGCTGCTGCTGTAACTCCTGGACCCCCCTCTACCACTGCTGCTGCTGTAACTCCTGGACCTTCCCTCTACCACTGCTGCTGCTGTAACTCCTGGACCCTCCTCTACCACTGCTACTGTAACTCCTGGACCCCCCTCTACCACTGCTGCTACTGTAACTCCTGGACCCCCCTCTACCACTGCTACTGCTGTAACTCCTGGACCCTCCTCTACCACTGCTACTGCTGTAACTCCTGGACCCTCCTCTACCACTGCTGCTGCTGTAACTCCTGGACCCCCCTCTACCACTGCTGCTGTAACTCCTGGACCCCCCTCTACCACTGCTGCTGCTGTAACTCCTGGACCCCCCTCTACCACTGCTACTGCTGTAACTCCTGGACCCCCCTCTACCACTGATGCTGCTGTAACTCCTGGACCGCCCTCTACCACTGCTACTGCTGTAACTCCTGGACCCCCCTCTACCACTGCTGCTGCTGTAACTCCTGGACCCCCCTCTACCACTGCTACTGCTGTAACTCCTGGACCCCCCTCTACCACTGCTGCTGCTGTAACTCCTGGACCCTCCTCTACCACTGCTGCTGCTGTAACTCCTGGACCCCCCTCTACCACTGCTGCTGCTGTAACTCCTGGACCCCCCTCTACCACTGCTGCTGTAACTCCTGGACCCTCCTCTACCACTGCTGTTGCTGTAACTCCTGGACCCTCCTCTACCACTGCTGCTGCTGTAACTCCTGGACCCTCCTCTACCACTTCTGCTGCTGTAACTCCTGGGCCCCCCTCTACCACTGCTCCTGCTGTAACTCCTGGACCCCCCTCTACCACTGCTGCTGCTGTAACTCCTGGACCCCCCTCTACCACTGCTACTGCTGTAACTCCTGGACCCTCCTCTACCACTTCTGCTGCTGTAACTCCTGGACCCCCCTCTACCACTGCTACTGCAGTAACTCCTGGACCCTCCTCTACCACTGCTGCTGCTGTAACTCCTGGACCCTCCTCTACCACTTCTACTGCTGTAACACCTGGACCCCCCTCTACCACTGCTACTGCTGTAACTCCTGGACCCCCCTCTACCACTGCTGCTGCTGTAACTCCTGGACCCTCCTCTACCACTGCTGCTGCTGTAACTCCTGGACCCTCCTCTACCACTTCTACTGCTGTAACTCCTGGACCCCCCTCTACCACTGCTGCTGCTGTAACTCCTGGACCCCCCTCTACCACTGCTGCTGCTGTAACTCCTGGACCTCCCTCTACCACTGCTGCTGCTGTAACTCCTGGACCTCCCTCTACCACTGCTACTGCTGTAACTCCTCATGTGTGTCCTCTGACATCAGCATTGGAGGAGTTCTGCTGCTATTGGTGGCCCAGGGCTGCCAGGCAATCTTGGGCAGTGAGACAGGAATCTCTGAACTAGGCAGTGGAGGGATATTGTGTTTGTGTCTTCCACCACATTTCTGGAGGCCCATATCACACCTGGTTGATATGAGGAGATCTGAACAATCTACACCACAAAGATTTGTTTTCTTTCTTGCAGCTCATAGCAGTTTGGATGGAAGCTCAGCCTGTGAGACAGTGGGCCTACCATCGACCTCTGAGGATGTGGAGTTAGAGGATGGATCATCACATCATTCCCCTGCACCCTCCACCAGCACAACTGCTCTCATCTTGATGGGTACCCGCTCAGGTTTGACTACAGGGTCACACGCAGGTGAGAGCATGACACACACACCCGAACAGCTGACAGAGACTGAGACAGCCAAGGCCACTGACAGGTGGAGGACTGTGGGTGGCCAGGCCCTTGCTGAGCCCCAGGCTGTTGATGAGCCTCTGGTACTGGCAGCACAGGACATGCTGGAGTTGCAGAGAGAGGTCAGGCTGTAGAGGCAGAGCTGCCAGAGGCCCTGCACAGCCATGAGCAAACGATGGAGGAGTCCATCCATGCTATGAGTGCTGCCATGTCTCAGGCGTGTGAGCACATGGCTTCCTCCACTGAGAGGCTGGTGACCCTGATGGAGAGGCAGATCCCACAGATGTGTGCAGACCTGCACACCATTGCCTTGGCCATGTGTTCAACACAGCAGTGACAAGGCGAGAGAAAGACAAGGCACCTGGAGTCTTCTCCCACTCTTCGACCTTCTCTGGTGAGCCATGAAGGGTAGGAGAAGAGGCTGACTTCCACAGCTGGGGCCTGTACTCAGGGTGCTCTGAGTGAGGTTAGCAGCTCCTCACCCCCTCCGCCAGTGATCCCAGCTCCAGGAGTTGCACCGACTGAGGAGGCTTCTACTCATGTGCAGGAACCCTTCAGCCAGCCAGGGCCCTCTAGGCTCGGGCACCCAGAGGCCAAAATCAGCCCAGGCCAAGGGAGATTCGATCAGCAGCCTGCCTCCAGTCCAGCTGCCAGCTCAAGGGTCGCACCGTGTGGAATCACACAAAAACATATAAATAAGAACACCTAGACACACTTGAGGCTTCACCGAACATACATACAAACATATGAATTTGGAGCAGGAGTAGGCCACTCGGCCCCTCGAGCCTGCTCCGCCATTCTATAAGATCATGGCTGATCTGATTGTAACCTCAACTCCACATTACCACCTACCCCCAATAACCATTCACCCCCTTGCTTATCAAGAATCTATCTACCTCTTCCTTTAATATATTGAAAGACTCTGCTTCCATCACCTTTTGAGGAAGAGAATTCCAAAGATTCACCACCCTCTGAGAGAAAACATTTCTCCTCATCTCTATCTTAAATGGGCGACCCCTTATTTTTAAACAGTGACCCCTAGTTCTAGATTCTCCCAGAAGGGGAAACACCTTTTCACATCCACTTTGTCAAGACCCCTCAGGATCTTATATGTTTCAATCAAGTTGTATCCTGCTCTTCTAAGTTCCAGCAGATACAAGCCTAGCCTGTCCAGTCTTTCCTCGTGAGTAAATCTTACCTGCCCATTCCAGGTATTCGTCTAGTAAACCTTCTCTGAACTGCTTCCAACACATTTACATCCTTCCTTAAATAAGGAGGCCAATTCTGTACACGATACTCCAGATGTGGTCTCACCAATGCCCTGCATAACTGAAGCATAAACTCCCTACCTTTAGTTTCCCCTCGCAATAAGCGATAACATTCTATTAGCTTTCCTCAATATGTGCTGTAACTGCATACTAACCTTTTGCGATTCACACACTCGGACACCCTGCTCCCTCTGCATCTCAGAGCTCTCCAATCTCTCACTATTTAGATAATGTGTTTCTTTTTTATTCTTCCTGCCAAAATGGACAATTTCACACTTTCCCACATTCTACTCCATTTGCTAGATCTTTGCCCACTCACTTACCCCATCTATATCCCTTTGGGGCCTCTTTATGTCTTCGTCACAACTTACTTTCCCAGCTTTGTTTCATCAGCAAATTTAGCGAGGGAGGGAGGAACTCAAGAAAATTATAATCACGAGGGAAGTCATTTATATAAATTGTAAAACGTTGAGGCCCAGCACCGCTCCTTGTGGCACACCACTCATTACATCTTGCCAACCAGAAAATGACCCATTTATGCCTACTCACTGTGTCCTGTTAGCTAGCCAATCTTCTATCCATGCCAATATGTTACCCCCTACACCATGAGCTTTTATTTCTTGCAATAACATTTGATGTGGCACCTTATCAAAAGCCTTCTGGAAATCTAAGTACAGTACATCTACCAGTTCCCCTTTATCCACAGCACGTGTTACTTCTTCAAAAAACTCCAATAAATTGGTTAAACATAATTTCCCTTTCATAAAACCATGTTGACTCTGCCTGAAAACCTGGTATTTTTCTCACTGACCTGCTATAACATCTTTAATAATAGCTTCTAACATTGTCCGCGTGACAGATGCTAAGCTAACTAACCTGTCGTTTCCTACTTTATGTCTCCCTCCCTTTTTAAATAAACGAGTTACATTTGTTATTTTCCAATCTCATGAAACCTTTCTCGAATCTAAGGAATTTTGGAAAATTAAAACCAACTCGTTAACTATCTCACTAGCCACTTCTTTTAAGACCCTAGGATGAAGTCCATCAGGACCCGGGGACTTGTCAGCCCATAACTCCAACAATTTGCTCAGTACCACTTCCCTCTTGATTATAATTTTCTTGAGTTGCTCCCTCCCTTCCATTTCCTGATTTGCAGCTATTTCTGGGATGTTGCTTTTGTCATCTGTAGTGAAGACTGATGCAAAATACCTGCTCAATTCATCTGCTGTCTCCTTATTTTCCCTTATTAATTTCCCAGACTCACTTTCTCTAGGGCCAACGTTAACTTTGTTAACTCTTTTCTTTTTAAAATATCTAGAGAAACTCTTACCATCTGTTTTTTATATTTCTAGCTAGCTTTCTCTTGTACTCTATTTTTTCCCTCCATGTTAGTCTTTTAGTCATGCTTTGCTGTTTTTTATATTCTGTTCAATCATCTGACCTACCAACCATCTTTGCACAATTATATGCTTTTTCTTTCAGTTTGATACTATCTTTAATAAGAACACAGATGGTGAGTCCTCCCCTTGGAATTTTTTCATACTCACTGGAATGTATCTATCTGTGTATTCTGAAATATCCCTTTAAATGTCTGCCACTGCATCTCTGTTGACCTATTCCTTAACTTACTTTGCCAGTTCACTTTAGCTAGCTCTGCTTTCATACCCTTATAATTGTCCTTATTTAAGTTTAAAATACTAATCTTGGACCCATTCTTTATCTCCCTCAAACTGAATGTACAATTCAACCATATTATGATCGCTGCTACCTCAGGACACCTTCGCTATGAGGTCATTAATTAATCCTATCTCATTGCACAATGTCAGGTCTAGTATAGCCTGCTCTCTGGTAGGTTCCAGAACTTATTGTTCTGAGCAACTTTCCTGAAAATGTTCTATGAACTCCTTATCTAGGCTTCCTTTGTCCATCTGATTCTTCCAGTCCAATCCTCCATGATTATCGCCGTACCTTTCTGACAAGCTGCCATTATTTCTTCCTTTATACTCTGTCTTACCACGTGGTTAATGTTAGGGGGCCTGTACACCACTCCCACAAGTGACTTCTTACCTTTATCATTTCTCATCACTACCAAACCACTTCTACATCCTGGTTTCCTGAACTTAGGTCATCCCAGATGCAATAAAGGTAGTCATTTCTATTCCTCTGAACAGGCTTATCAGCAAGATGGCATCAAACAGTGCTACAGTACAACAAAATCAGGATCTTCCTCGGGTAGTTTTTCAAGTCCTGTCCTCCAGGATGTAGATATGGAAGTAATGACATCCCTTTGATAGCAAAGGATGCAATCTTCCCTTTAACAGTTTGGTCTCTTGAACAAACTCGTCATTGCGCACTACCGTCCTGTGTGGCATCGCAGATAACTCTTGCAGTCACTGAAGACAGCTGCCATAAGTCATTCACCAATGGTCAACCCTCAGTACAAGTTCCTTTGCCTGCAGTCCAATTGATTCAACCAGCTGCTTTGTAGTCTGATTCTATTCCAAGAGGCCTCTCGAGAAGCCCAAAACCTTTCAGCTCTCAGCCTGTCTCTTGAATAATCTGGGTGATTTTCCAACCACTGCAGAGTCCTTCTCCCCTCTCCAAAAGCCTTTATGAAAAAACACACACAAAGCCCTTCAACTGGCTTCCTTCTTTTTCAAAAACTGTCTGGTTAAACTGCAACCTAGCACCCACCCCCCAACCCCCACCCCACCCCCACCCCAGTCCTTGGTTAAAAAAAACTTTGTTTTTTCTCAGTCACAGGACTGTTTGTTTGGCTAACCTGGCTTTGACTCCCCAAAAACTTGGAAGCCTTGAGTTTAATTTTCAAATCAGGGACTCATTTAAAAAACAAACACAAGCTGCACTGAATCACAAAATGCTGATTTCTTTTTGAAATCATTAATTATCTCTGCTTTCACCACCCTCATAGGCAGTGAGTTCATTACCACTCGCTGCATATAAAAGGTTCTTCCTCACATGCCCCCCATGCATCATTTGGCCAAAATCTTAAATCTGTGCCCCGAGGCCATCTACCACATTCTCCAAAATGATCTAAAACTGTCATAAACTAGTACAGGATTGTCCAATATACGTCCCGTGGGCTAGGATCCGGCCCACCAAAGTTACCATTTGGCCCACAGGTGTAAACTGTACCCAGGGCCATTCCTCACCCTTGCCAGGGCTCAATGATGGGAGATGGGACATTTCCTTTTGTCTTCTTCTTGCAGACTGGCCTTTTTAAAAAATCACACTGTCAGTTTCACAGCTGACAGCTGCTGAAACAGGAATGTGCTTCCCAACTTTGTCAGATTCAGGATTTTTCAACTTTTTTAAAGGCCTGTCAGAAAACCCTAATCTGTCTGATGTTGGGAAGCGTGTTCCTGCGTCAGCAGCTGTGAAATTGACAGCATGATGTTTTTAAACAAACTGACCAACCACAAAACTGTTGTGCTGAGTGCTCCCACTCAGTGCAACTGTCAGAGAGAGAGAGGTGTGGCGGAAATAAAGAGAGAAAGAGAAAGGGAAACAGAGAGAGGTGGAAAACACAGAAGGCGGGTTCACAAAGAGGGAGTGGGGACAGAGAGGGGAGGACACAGAGAGAGGGGGTAACAGAGAGGGGGGAAACAGAGAGAGAGAGACAGGAAACAGAGAGAAGGGGAAAAAGAGAGAGGAGAATAAACAGAGAGGGTGGAACAGGGAGAATGGGACAAACAGAAAGAGAGGGGGAAAACAGAGATGGGGAAACAGAGAATGGGGGAGAAAACAGAGAAATAAGGGGATACAGAGAAAGGAGGGAAAACAGAGAGGGGGGAAAACAGAGAGGGGGGAAACCGAGTGAGAGGGGGAAGAGAGAGAGGGGGAAGAGAGAGAGGGGGAAACAAAAAGAGAGGGGGAAACAGAAAGAGGGGGAAAACAGAGAAAGAAGGGAGAAACGGAGAGAGAGGGGGAAGAGAGAAAGGGTGAACAGAGAGAGGGGGAAACAAAAAGAGAGGGGGAAACAGAAAGAGGGGGAAAACAGAGAAAGAGGGGAGAAACGGAGAGAGAGGGAACAGAGAGGGGGGAAGAGAGAGAGGGGGAAAACAGAGAGAGAGGGGGATGTCATGCAGGCTCCCACCCGCCAAGAATGAGGAATATTAATTTCATCACACGAACATTGATTTTAAACTGTTACTGGAGTGAAGAAATAGCTGGTTAAAAAAACCCACAATGGATCCTGGCTGGAAGTCACTTTTTGCTTATCAACAGACAGTACTTCAAAGGACAAAGGGGCTACTCCCTGCTCCAATTTAATCCACAATAGACCTTTGATCACCAGCTATTGTGTGTAGAGCAGACATTCCAGCGTCTGCTAGAACAATACAATCCGCAAGGGCCAGGACTGGTCAGACCAGTGAAGTCACATGACTAGCTGGCTGTTGCAGAATTTGAACTTGCCACAGACTTTTGAACTGATCAGAAAGACGTGTGCTCCGGGTTTGAACAGACCTCCTCTCTTGTCCTGCCTGCTCCCATCTCTTTCTCACGGAACTGAATCTTGTGAAGACACGTGAACCTCAAAGAGAGAAAAGTTTCCCAGGTGAACAAGGTTAAAGAAGAATACTGGGCCCCAATGAAAATAAGACCTACCTATAATTCAGGACTCTACAGCGAGTGAAGCACAATAACAGTAAAAAAAAACCTTCAGAGACTGTCTCAAACCTTTCACCTTATAGTTTCTTCTCTTTTCTGTCCCTATCTGCATGTGTGTATCCTGCATGCATGGTAGCATGGGCGCATTGTATATCTGTAGGTGTTAACCGACTTAGAGTTAAGTAAGTTTAAAAAAATTTCAATCTTTCTTGTTTAAACCTCAGAAAACCTGTGTGGATTGGTTTCTTTGTCTTATAATTGGAAAGCGATGAACAAGGACTCACCAAGGGAGAGCTAAAAACAGTGTGTTTAAAATTAAAACCCTGTTACAGTAAGGACTGGTGAAGGTGGAGAGGGACCCACGGACACCTTCTCACCTGGTTGTAACAGGGAAAACAGAGAGGGGGGAAAACAGAGAGAAAGTGGGGACATCTGAGAGAGAGTGGATAAAACAGAGGGGAGAACAGAGAGAGAGAGAGAACAGAGAGAGAGAGAGGAGGGAACAGAGGGGGGGGGAAACAGACAGGGCGGAGAAACAGAGAGAGGGGAGAAACAGCGAGAGGGAGGAAAGAGAGAGAGGGGGGAAAGAGAGAGAGGGAGGGAACGGAGAGGGGGGAAACAGAGAGAGGAGGAAACAGAGAGAGAGGCACGGAGAGGGGAGACACAGAGAGAGGGGGGAGAGAGAGAGGAGAGAGAGGGGGGGATGGGGAAACACACAATGAGGCTGCCATAGAGAGGGGGCAACAACACAGAGAGGGGGGAACACAGGGAGAGAGAGAAAGACAGAGACAGAGAGATCAAGGTCACTCCTGACAGATGGATATCTATCCAGAATATTCTGCATCGCTACATCAAGTGTACAGGCAGAGATTGATTACTTAAACATGTAAAAACAATGCCAGGTGTGTCACTAAATCAGTTTTCAATATAGTGACGTGAAAGTAAGTGAATAACTTAGTCTTCTCATTAAAAGATTCTTCACAAAAATACACATGTTGTTGTTTTTATTAGTAAGATAAATTTTTCATACCTTTATCTTTTGAAATTTGGTCACCGGCACCCCCCCAGACCGAGCAAAAATCATAATGTGGGCCTTCACCAGAAAAGGTTGGACAACCCTGATCTAGTACACCTCTATCAAATCTCCCCCCAATCTCCATTGCTTTAGGAGATCAAACCCAGTTCTGCAGTTTAACCTTGTAACTAAAATCCCTCATCCCTGGAATCATTCTGGTAAGTCTCCTCTGCATTCTCACAGGAAACAGACAGGTATTCCTGTGGCCATAAACGTGACTCCAGGATGGCAGTTGCCTCCCTGGTGTCACGTTCAAGGATGTCCCAGAGTGGCTGCAGGACATTCTTCTGGGGGAGGGTGAACAGCCAGAGGTTGTGGTGCACATTGGTATCAACGACAGAGGTAGAAATAGGCATGAGGTCCTGAAAGCAGATTTTAGGGAGTTAGGTAAGACATTAAAAAGTGGGACCTCAGAGGTAGTAATCTCCGGATTACTCCCACTTCCATGTAATAGTCAGCATAGAAATAGAATGTTAGAGCTGATGAGTGCATGGCTGGAGAGATAGTGCAGGAGGGAGGGCTTTAGATTCCTGTGTCATTGGGACCGGGTCTGGCGGAGGTGGGACCTGTACAAGCCGCACAGTTTGCACCTCAATAGGGCTGGGACCACCATCCTTGCTGGGAGGTTTGTTAGTGCTGTTGGGGAGGGTTTAATCTAGTTTGGCAGGGGATGGGAACCTGAGGGTAGACTCAAATCGGGAAAAATCAGAAATGGAAATGGAAGGCAGAAAATTAGTGGATGAGTCTGGAATGCAGAGAAAACAAAGGTGAGAAAAAACAGGGAAACAAAGTAAAATACTGCAGATGCTGGAAATCTGAAATAAAAACAAGAAATGCTGGAAATACTCAGCAGACCAGGCAGCCTTTGGCAGTGCTCAAGGGTATCTACTTCAATGCAAGGACTAGAGGGTAACTAGAGAAAGGATTGGCCCACTCAAGGACAAAGGAGGAAAGTTATTCGTGGAGTCAGAGAAAATGGGTGAGATTCTAAATGAGTACTTTGCATCGGTATTCACCGAGGAGAGGGACATGAAGGATGTTGAGGTTAGGGACAGATGTTTGATTACTCTAGGTCAAGTCGGCATAAGGACGGAGGAAGTGTTGGATATTCTAAAAGGCATTAAGGTGGACAAGTCCCCAGGTCCGGATGGGATCTATCCCAGGTTACTGTGGGAAGCGAGAGAGGAAATAGCTGGGACCTTAACAGATATCTTTGCAGCATCCTTAAACACGGGTGAGGTCCCGGAGGACTGGAGAATTGCTTATGTTGTCCCCTTGTTTAAGAAGGGTAGCAGGGATAATCCAGGTAATTATAGACCGGTGAGCCTGACGTCAGTGGCAGGGAAGCTGCTGGAGAAGATACTGAGGGATAGGATCTATTCCCATTTGGAAGAAAATGGGCTCATCAGTGATAGGCAACATGGTTTTGTGCAGGGAAGGTCATGTCTTACCAACTTAATAGAATTCTTTGAGGAAGTGACAAAGTTGATTGATGAGGGAAGGGCTGTAGATGTCATATACATGGACTTCAGTAAGGCGTTTGATAAGGTTCCCCATGACAAGCTGATGGAGAAAGTGAAGTCGCATGGGGTCCAGGCTGTACTAGCTAGATGGATAAAGAACTGGCTGGGCAACAGGAGACAGAGAGTAGCAGTGGAAGGGAGTTTCTCAAAATGGAGACGTGTGACCAGTGGTGTTCCACAGGGATCCGTGCTGGGACCACTGTTGTTTGTGATATACATTAATGATTTGGAGGAAAGTATAAGTGGTCTGATTAGCAAGTTTGCAGACGACTCTAAGATTGGTGGAGTAGCAGATAGTGAAGGGGACTGTCAGAGAATACAGCAGAATATAGATAGACTGGAGAGTTGGGCAGAGAAATGGCAGATGGAGTTCAATCAGGGCAAATGCGAGGTGATGCATTTTGGAAGATCCAATTCAAGAGTGAACTATACAGTAAATGGAAAAGTCCTGGGGAAAATTGATGTACAGAGAGATTTGGGTGTTCAGGTCCATTGTTCCCTGAAGGTGGCAACGCAGGTAAATAGAGTGGTCAAGAAGGCATACGGCATGCTTTCCTTCATCGGACGGGGTATTGAGTACAAGAGTTGGCAGGTCATGTTACAGTTGTATAAGACTTTGGTTCGGCCACATTTGGAATCCTGCGTGCAGTTCTGGTCACCACATTAGCAAAAGGATGTGGATGCTTTGGAGAGGGTGCAGAGGAGGTTCACCAGGATGTTGCCTGGTATGGAGGGCACTAGCTATGAAGAGAGATTGAGTAGATTAGGATTATTTTCATTAGAAAGACGGAGGTTGAGGGGGAACCTGATTGAGGTGTACAAAATCATGAGAGGTATAGACAGGGTGGATAGCAAGAAGCTTTTTCCCAGAGTGGGGGATTCAATTACTAGGGGTCACGAGTTCAAAGTGAAAGGGGAAAGGTTTAGGGGGGATATGCGTGGAAAGTTCTTTACGCAGAGGGTGGTGGGTGCCTGGAACGCGTTGCCAGCGGAGGTGGTAGATGTGAACATGATAGTGTCTTTTAAGATGTATCTAGACAGACACATGAATGGGCAGGAAGCAAAGAGATACAGACCCTTAGAAAATAGGCTACATGTTTAGGTAGAGGATCTGGATCGGCGCAGGCTTGGAGGGCCGAAGGGCCTGTTCCTGTGCTGTAATTTTCTTTGTTCTTTGTTCTTCAGAACAAATAAAAGCAGGTGAGCTGAGGGCACACATAGACACGTGGTAGTATGTTATCATAGCTATTCCAGAAACATGACTTAAGGAGGGACTGGAATGGCAGCTCAACGTTCCTGGTTACAGGGTTTTCAGATAAAACAATTAGAGCTGTGAGGAGGGATGATATGTTGGAAGATTCATCAATTGAGGCCAAATGGATTGAGTTTAGGAACAAAAGAGGGGCAATTACACTGCAGGGAATGTACTACAGACCCCCAGTCAGAGGGAGATAGAAGAACAGATATGTAGGCAAATCTCTGAGAAGTGTCAAAACAACAGGGCAGTAATAGTAGGGGATTTTAACTACCCCAATATTAACTGGGATAGTTTTAATATGAAAGGAATGGAGGAAACAGAATTCTTGAGGTGCATTCAGGAGACCTTTTTCGGCCAGTATGTAGCAAGTCCAACAAGAAAAGGCAAGGTTCTGGACTTGGAACATAGGAGCAGGAGTAGGCCATTCAGTCCATCAAGCCTGCTGCACCATTCAATACGATCATCCACTTCAATGCCCTTTTCCCACACTATCCCCATATCTCCTTATGTCATTGGTATTTCGAAATCTGTCAATCTCTGTGTTAAACATATTCAATGACTAAGCTTCCACAGCCCTCTGGGGTTGAGAAATCCAAGATTCACAACGTTCTGAGCAAAGAAATTTCTCCTCATCTCGGTCCTAAGTGGCTTCCCCCTTATTTTGAAATTGTGTCCCCAACTAGGGGAAACATCTGACATGCATTTACCCTGTTTATCTCTTTAAGTATTTTGCAGGTTTCAATGAGATCACCTCTCATTCTTCGAAACTCTAGAGAATACAGACCCAGTTTCCCCAATCTCTCTTCACAGGGCAGTCCTCCCATCCCGGGAGCAAGTCTGGTGAACCTTCATTGCACTCCCTCGATGGCAATAATATCCTTCCTAAAATAACATGGCCAAAACTGCACACAGTACTCCAGATGCAGTCTAACCAAGGCTCGATACAATTGAAACAAGACTTCACTACTCCTGTACTCAAATCTTTTTGCGACAAAGGCTAACATACCATTAGCCTTCTTAATTGCTTGCTGGACCTACATGTTAGATTTCAGTGACTTATTGACAAGGACACCCAGGTCCCTTTGTACATCTACACTTTCTAATCTCTCACCATTTTAGAAATACTCTGCACATCTATTCCTCCTACCAAAGTGGATAATCTCACATTTTTCCACATTATATTCCATCTGCCATGTTTTTTTTCCCACTCATTGGGCTGAATTTTATTCAGGTGCTGCACTCCACAGCGGCGCCCTTTAAACTCAGCGTGGTGCCCGCATTCAGCAGTCACCAAGCGGTCCCCAATATATTTTGCGTGGGGGCTCATTTAAAACGAGGGGGTGGAGCTGCCACCCCTGATGACATAAGGGGGCGGCTGCCATGTCGTCAGTGTCATTTTTAAAGGGCTTCAAGTCTATCTGTAACATTTTAAAATTTAAAGGTCCCGATCTCCGGGAAATGAAAATAAATTTAAATTTCAACTCTAAATCCCATCTCTCACCCCCAATTGGTCATTTATATATTAATTTCCCGCTCCCACCATAATAAACTTTTATTAGTATTCAGAATGTTCCCCCTGAAATTAGTTCCCTTTGACCCTCAACGCCTTCCCACCATCCCCACATCCAATTACAATTGATTTCCCTGCTCCTCCACCCCTCCCGCCCTGAAAATTCTATTGCTCCCCCCTCCCACCAGGTTCTTGCCCGGAACTCCATGTGGAGATCCGAAGGTGCAGGGAGCACAAACAGTGGCCGTAAGATCGGAGTGGGACGGCTGCTGACTGCAAGTAGGTTATGACATGACCGCTCAAGACAAAGCTCCCAATCAAAATATATGATTCTGATTGTGGTGGGAGCAATGCACTGTCAATTCAGTCCCGTTACTCCACAGATCACATAACATATCACTTTAAACTTTCCAAATTAAAGAAAGCCACAGCCAAATTGAACAATCTATTAATCCCCGAGTGCGGCGAACCAAACCAGATATCTTTGGATATCAACAAATTAATGGTTCATTAGAAAAAACTAAAAATCTTAAACACACAACGACAAAACAACATTTAAAAAATAGTAATAACCATATCAATAACAAGTCCTTCCTGATGATCAGTCCTCTGATTCAAAGTCCACTCGCAATCTTCCAGGTTCCAATGAGAGAAGGAAATCCAGTCCAACATCTGAAGCTTCAAACTCCTCTTCCTTCCAGTGATGACCACAGCAAAATCAACAACTTGCAACCACTTTCAAAAGAATCAATCTGGCTTAACTTTTAGAATTTTGAGAGGTTGAAAAATAGTCTAAATTTACTTCCTTCAGTTTAAATTGACAGAGATCTCTTTTCTGTTCATGCTGGCCCAGCTATGTCTGTGTCTGTTCAAATAGTCTGTCTCAACTGACTCTGCAAAAGCCAGTTCAAAGGTCAATCGCAACATTGTATATTCTGTTCTTGGTCTCTGAATGGTTGTACCCAAGGCAACCAAGATGCACCTTTACTTGGTAACTCGTGAAACTTGCATTTTCTTAAAGCAGTATTGATCCTTTGCTGTCTTAAAGACACACTTCACATTCCCCACAAAAAATAGGATCATGCCAGTACATTAAGAACAAGAGGATAACTAAGGAAAGGGTAGGTCCTATCAGAGATGTACAAGATAACTTATGAATGGATGAAGAAGATGTGGGCATTAATGAGTATGTTGTCTCTGTTTTCGCAAAGGAAAGGGATGATGCAGACATTGTAGTTAAAGAGGAGTGAAATATTAGATACAATTAGCTTTCTTTAATTTGACAAGGTCTCACATGACAGACAGGTAAGAAAAGTAAAAGCCCATGGGATACAGGAGGAATGTGGCAAGTTGGATCCAAAATTGGCTCAGTGACAGGAAACCAAGGATAATGATCAACAGATGTTTTTGCAAATGGAAAGCGGTTTCCAGTGGCGTTCCACAGGGCTCAGTGTTGGGTCCCTTGCTGTTTGTGATATATATTAATGATTTGCACTTAAATGTGGGAGGCATGATTGGGAAATTTTCATCTGACATTGGCCATGTTGTTGATAGTGAAGAGGACAGCTGTAGACTCCAGAATGATATCAATGGCTTGGTTTAGTGGGCGGAAAAGTGGCAAATGGAATTCAAACCGGAGTAGTGAGAGGTAATGCATTTGGGAAGGGCAAACAAAGCAAGAGAAAACACAATAAACAGGAGGACTTTGAGAGGGGTAGAGGAAGTGAGAGACCTTGGAGTGCATGTCCACAGGTCCCTGAAGGTGGCTGGACAGGTAGATAAAGTGGTGAAGAAGGCACATGGAATGTTTTCCTTCATTGGTCGAGGTATAGAATACAAAAGCAGAGATGTAATGCTGGAAGTGTATAAAATGCTGGTTAGGCCACAGCTGGAGTATTGCGTACAGTTCTGGTCACCACATTACAGAAAGGACATAATTGTTCTGGAGAGAGTACAGAGGAGATTTACAAGAATGTTGCCAGGGTTTGAAAATTGCAGCCATGAGGAAAGATTGGATAGGCTAGGGTTGTTTGCCTTAGAACAGAGGAGGGTGAGAGGTGACTTAATTGAGTTGTAAAAAATTATGAGGGGCCCAGATAGAGTAGACAGGAAGGACCTGTTTTCCCTAACGGAAAAGTCAATTACCAGGAGGCACAGATTTAAGGTGATTGTTAGAAGGATTAGAGGTGACATAACAGGACCGGACAAACTAGATGCAGGAAGGATGTTCCTGATGGTGGGGGAGTCCAAGACAAGGGGTCACAATCTCAGGATATGGGGTAAGCCAATTAGGACTGAGATGAGGAGGGATTTCTTCACCCAGAGAGTGGTGAACCTGTGGAATTCTCTGCCACAGAAAGGAGTTGAGCCCAAATCATTAATTATATTCAAGAAAGAGTTAGATATAGTTCTTAGGGCTAATGGAATCAAGGGATACGGGGAGAAAGCGGGAACGGATTACTGAGTTTGGATGATCAGCCATGATCGTATTGAATGTCGGAGCAGGCTCGAAGGGCCGAATGGCCTACTCCTGCTCCTATTTCCTACGTTTCTATGACATGAGGAAAAACGTTTTCACCCAGAGGGTGGTGGGTGTCTGGAATTCACTGCCCAGATTGGTGGTGGAGGCAGAAACCCTCAACTCATTTAAAAAGTACCTGGACCTGCACCTGAAGTATTGTAACTGGCAAGGCTATGGACCAGGGACTGGAAAGTGGAATTAGAATGGTTGGCTAGTTTTTTCAGCCACTGCAGACACGATGGACTGAATGGCCTCTTTCTATGCCATAACTTTTCCATGGTTGCTATGGTTCTAACCTCCTTAATAATAGGTTCTAGCATTTTCCCTATGACAGAAGTTAGGCTAACTGGCCTGTAGTTTCCTGCTTTCTGTCTCTCTCCTTTCTTGAATCAAGAAGTTCCATTCACTATTTTCCAATCTGATGGGACTTTTCCAGAATCTGGGAAATTTTGGAAAACTACAACATATACTATCTCCCTCGCCACTTCTTTACAGATCCTAGGATGAAGTCCATCAGGTCCTGGGAACTTGTCAGCCGGTGGTTCTAATAGTTTTCTCTGTACCTTTTCCCTGGTGATGATAATTGTTTGAATTTCCTCCCTCCCTTTCACCTCTTGATTTACAAGTATTTCTGGGATGTTATTTTTATTTTCTACAGTGAAGACAGACACAAAATATCTGTTCAACACTTCCACCATTTCCTTATTTCCTGTTATTAATTCCCCAGACTCACTCTCTAGACGACCCACATTCACTTTAGTTGCTCTTTTCCTTTTTAAATACCTGGAGAAACTCTTACTATCTGTTTTTATATTTCTAGTTAGCTTTCTCTCATACTCTCATTTCTCCCTCATTTATTTTCATCATTCTTTGCTGGTTTTTAAATTCTGTTCAATCTTCTGACCTATCACTAATCTTTGTAGAATTGTACACTTTTTCTTTTAATTTGATACTATCTTCAACTTCCTTAGTTAGACACAGATGGTGCATCCTTCTCCGAGAGTCTTTCTTTCTCACTGAATTCTACACTAAGAATAGGTCAGAGGAACAGTTTATTAGCCTTTGGTGTAAAGGATAGTCTTGTATAAACACCTGATCCTAACAGATAAAATAATAAATTTTTCCTTTGGCCTCCTTATCTCGAGAGACAATGGATAAGCGCCTGGAGGTGGTCAGTGGTTTGTGAAACCGCGCCTGGAGTGGCTATAAAGGCCAATTCTGGAGTGACAGGCTCTTCCACAGGTGCTGCAGAGAAATTTGTTTGCCGGGGCTGTTACACAGTTGGCTCTCCCCTTGCGCCTCTGTCTTTTTTCCTGCCAACTACTAAGTCTCTTCGACTCGCCACATTTTAGCCCCGTCTTTATAGCTGCCCGCCAGCTCTGGCGAACGCTGGCAACTGACTCCCACGATCAATGTCACAGGATTTCATGTCGCGTTTGCAGACGTCTTTAAAGCGGTGACATGGACGGCCGGTGGGTCTGATACCAGTGGCGAGCTCGCTGTACAATGTGTCTTTGGGGATCCTGCCATCTTCCATGCGGCTCACATGGACAAGCCATCTCAAGCGCCGTTGACTCAGTAGTGTGTATATGCTGGGGATGTTGGCCACCTCGAGGACTTCTGTGTTGGAGATACGGTCCTGCCACCTGATGCCAAGTATTCTCCGGAGGCAGCGAAGATGGAATGAATTGAGACGTCGCTCTTGGCTGACATACGTTGTCCAGGCCTCGCTGTCATAGAGCAAGGTACTGAGGACACAGGCCTGATACACTCGGACTTTCGTGTTTCGTGTCAGTGCGCCATTTTCCCACACTCTCTTGGCCAGTCTGGACATAGCAGTGGAAGCCTTTCCCATGCGCTGGTTGATTTATGCATCTAGATATATATAATTAATCTATAATTAATTAAACTTGCAATTACTCCAAAAGCAACATTCTTTGTAGTTTGTGAATATTTCAATATTAAATTCTTGCCAAGTTCTATGATAGATTTCTGAAGTTTCACCTCTGGAAAGATACAATGAAAACATTATGATGAATAAAAGAAGCTGTGACATCATTAACCAAAAGGGTAAGTAAAGAAACACAAGCTTTGTCTAGAGGAGGTGTAAATGGGAAGAACACAAACGGAAATAGCTGCCATTTAAAAACAAAAAGAAACCCAGCTTGTGTTTCTTTACTTCTCCCATTACCGTCCCTTTTGTTTTTTAATATCTCCTGCCTTCCATCCTATCACAGATCTTCCCTTTTGTTCTTTCCTCCCCTCCTCCCTCTTCCTGCCTCTGTACTTGCCGGTAATCTGAAATGTTAATAAAAGCAAAATACTGCGGATGCTGGAAATCTGAAACAAAAACAAGAAATGCTGGATTCACTCAGCAGGTCTGGCAGCATCTGTGGAAAGAGAAGCAGAGTTAACGTTTCGCGTCAGTGACCCTTCTTCGGAACTGACAAATATTAGAAAAGTCACAGATTATAAGCAAGTGAGGTGGGGGTTGGGCAAGAGATAACAAAGGAGAAGGTGCAGATTGGACCTGGCCACATAGCTGACCAAAAGGTCACAGAGCAAAGGCAAACAATATGTTAATGGTGTGTTGAAAGACAAAGCATTAGTACAGATTAGGTGTGAATATACTGAATATTGAACAGCAGCAAGTGCAAACCTGAAGAAAAACAACCTGAAAAAAACAGTGGGTAAGCAAACTGAACAAACTAAGATGAAATGAAATAAATGCAAAAAAAGATTGTAAAAAATGTAAAAAGGAATGCAAAAAAAAGGAAGAAAAAATAACTAAAAATGACTAAAAATCTCCGCAGACACTGCCGAACCTCCTGAGTATTTCCAGCATTTTCTGTTTTTAGAACAGATTTCCAGCATCCGCAGCATTTTCCTTTTGATTAATGATGTCACAGCTTCTTTTATTCATCATAATGTTTTCATTGTATCTTTCCAGAGGTGGAACTTCAGAAATCTATCATAGAACAAGAATAAAAGGGGTCAGAGGTTATTGTCTGAAATTGTTGAACACAGTATTGAGTCTGGAAGCTGTAAAGTTCCTAATCAAAAGCTGAAGTGCTGTTCATTGAGCTTCATTAGAACTGTGTAGGAGACAGAGGACAAAGAGGACAGAAAGGGCTGGGGAATTAAAATGACAGGTGACCACAAGCTCTGGGTCACACTTGCAAACTGAACAGAAGTGTTTCTGCAAAGTGATCAGTAATCTGCTTTTGGCCTCCCCATTCATTGTGAACAGTGAATACAGTTTAGTAAATTGAAAGGAACACAAGTAAATCACTGTTTCACCTGGAAGGAGTGTTTGGGGCCCTGGTCACTGGGAAGAGAGAAGGTAAAAAGGCAGGTGTTGTATCTCCTGTGCTGGTATAGGAAGGTGCTGTGTGAAGAGATTTACTTGGACACAGCGATTTCTGATATTCATTTCCATTGATTTGAATAAGAAGATATTTGATCCTGATTCTTAATTCTGGAGCTAATTAGGAAACTGTGCATCTGCATCCTGAGATTTATCATCTAATACTGGAAGCAGTAAATCTCCCCGATCTCCTTGTAACAGAGGCAACTATCAAAATAATACAACAGCAAAATGGTGAAACAGAACTCCATTAGTTAATGTTATTCTGGATTATTCTGGCCCAAGAAAATGTTAAAGGCAGATTTACAATAAGAGCAGTATAATGGTAGAATGTTCAATAGACAACCCAACTGTGTGAAGAGTTCTTGGTATTGCTGCCAGTACCAGGTATCCAGCAGCAGGTGGTGAGACTGCACTGTCAAACTTTCCTGATCTTTGTACAGCTCGCTATCACCATCTTCTGGCTGAAACTGACACTACAATGAACTGCAAGTGAAAGTTAAACATTCTGGAGGGAATTTTCACTTTTACCACCCAACACAAGAGAGTTAATTTGTGTATTTCTGGTTTCTAATGATGCACGGTGCTGAATACCTGAGGAATGTTCTCATTTTCAGAGCACAACTTCTACCTGCTGTTTTAATATAAATGAATGGGGGAGTGATGAGAAAGGGCTGGGTTGGAGTTGTTACCGGCTGCACACATTTCCCTGAAGAATGTGACTAAAATATCAAACAGTCTGGGCATCCGATTACATTCCCAGTGTGTCTGTGTGTGATAAGGTGGGGAGTTGGATGGAATTGATGTTCTGGTTGAAAATACTAATATCAGTTTTTTATTCCTTTCAGGATCAACAATCCAACATAAACAAAACTGCTTAAAATGAAACACAAAAAGATGATTTTAATGTAAAATTCAAACATTACAATGATCACATCCCCAGACTCCATGGAAATGCAGTATTTTCCTCCTTCAATATTTGGATTTCTCCCTCAGGCTTTCATGTTGTGGGTGCAGAGTAAGAAATGGAAACACAGAAGAAATCACAGCTCCAGACTGGGAAACAGGTGAAGAGATGGAGGACGGGACTGGGTGGTTTGACTGACTGAAGCAGGGAGTGAATGAAGGAAGGAGAGACACAAGATATTTAATTTACTGTTTATTTTAATCTGCTGACATTTATATTTGTATTGGTTTTATTTTCAGTCTGATTGTGATTTTACAATGTATAATTTGGAAATTAAATGATACATTTAGAGACAACCTGGGGTCAACCTCTGTCCTCTGACCCCCAACCCCTGACCTCCAACTTCTGACCCCCAATCTCTGACCTCTGCTCCTGGGATCAGGTCATTGTGATATCAGTGATGATGTGATTGGCCTGAGGCCCCGCCCCTTTTCCAGATCCAGATCGGAACCGGATCAGATTCTCAACTCTTTGTTTACATCCCAAGTCTGGAAGAAAGGATAAAGTGAATTTATTCCCAGTGAAAGTGTGGAGATGGGACTTGGTGTCCGCGCAGTAAAATGACACTGTCCCGGACTCATAACTGAGATAAATTCCCACCTTCCCAGGGATCTGATCAACAGGGAAACAGGATGGAGGAGAGGAGTTTATATAAAATTGATCATCAATCTGCTCAATGGTCCAGAATCCAGTCTCCGGGCTCCGGCTGATCTCTCTCTGCCTCGCCACAGATTCAGTGGCTACTCCCAGATTCCAGCCCCGATTCTCCAGCACATCCACCTCCCAGTAATGTCTCCCCGATGTGAATCCCTCTGCTCCCAGCACACAGGACCAGTTCATTAAATTCTTCCCAGTGTCAGGGAGACTCCTCTTGGTCCGGGTCCATCTCAAGCTGTTCAGATCCTCAGACACCTCGAGCCACGGATTCGCTGTTTTCACATCCAGGGTCACAGGGATTGGGAGAAAAAGCAGGAAATTAGAGACTCACTGGGGATCGGGGGAGAGAGACTGAAGATCTGTGGGAGAGACTCACTGGGGATCGGGGGAGAGAGACTGAAGATCTGTGGGAGAGACTCACTGGGGATCGGGGGAGAGAGACTGAAGATCTGTGGGAGAGACTCACTGGGGATCGGGGGAGAGAGACTGAAGATCTGTGGGAGAGACTCACTGGGGATCGGGGGAGAGAGACCGAAGATCTGTGGGAGAGACTCGGTGGGGATCGGGGGAGATAATCACCGTGGATTGGGATCGGGTGGGGTAGAGAGGCGCTGGGGATCGGGGGAGAGAGACCGAAGATCTGTGGGAGAGACTCGCTGAGGATGGTGGGGAGAGAATTTCTGGGGTTTGTGGGAGAGACTCGCTGGGCATCGGGAGGAGAGACTCGCTGGGGATCAGAGGCAAGAGACTCGCTGGGGATCAGGGGGAGAGTGACTGGAGATCTGGGGGAAAGATTCACTGCGGATCTGGGGGGAGAGACTCACTGGGGATCAGTGGGAGAAACTCACTGGGGATCGAGGGCAGAGACTCGCTGCAGATCGGGGGAGAGACTCACTGGGAATCGGGAGAGATTCGCTGGGGATCGGGGAGAGACTCGCTGGGGATTGGGGGAGAAACTCACTGGGGATTGGGGGAGAGACTCACTGGGGATCAGTGGGAGAAACTCGCTGGGGATCGAGGGCAGAGACTCGCTGCAGATCGGGGGAGAGACTCACTGGGAATCGGGAGAGACTCACTGGGAATCGGGAGAGATTCGCTGGGGATCGGGGAGAGACTCGCTGGGGATTGGGAGGACACTCGCTGGGGATCGAGGGCAGAGACTCGCTGGGGATCGGGGGGTGAGACCCGCTTGGGAACTGGGGGAGACACTTGCTGGGGATCGAGGGCAGAAACTCGATGGTTATCAGGATAGTGATACTCGCTGGGGATTGCGGGAGGGGAGATACTCGCTGGGGATCAGGGTCGAGGCTCTCCTGGGTTCAGGGAGAGATACTGGAGATCAGGGTGAGACAAGCTGGGGATCAGAGGAGAGACCGGGATCAGGGAGAGAGTTGCTGATAATCGGGGGAGAAATTCACTGGGAATTTGGGGAGGAACTCGCAGGGGATCGGAGGAGAGACTCACTGGGGATCGGAGGAGGGACTCGCTGGTGATCGGGGGAGAGAGTCGATGGAGATCGGGTGAGAGACTCACTTGGTTGGGGTGGAGAGACTGAGTTGGATTCGGAGGAAGAGACTGGGTATCGGGGGAGAGACTCGCTGGTGATCTGGTGAAACACAGCGGCGCTGGAGGGCTGGGGGGAGAGATTATTTGGGGATCTGGGCAAGAGACTCGCTGGGGATCAGGGGTGAGATTCACTGGGGATCCGGGGGAGAGTAACTGGAAATCTGGGAGAGAGACTCGCTGGGGATCGGGGAGAGACGCACTGGGGATTAGGGGAGGTAATCACTGGAGGGCTGGGGGTAGAAACTCTTTGGGGATCTGGGGCAAGAGACTCGCTGGGGATCAGGGGTGAGACTCACTGGGGATCTGGGGGAGAGACTCACTGGGGATCTGGGGGGAGAGACTCACTGGGGATCAGGGGAGAGACACACTGGGGATCTGGGGGGAGAGACTCACTGGGGATCAGGGGAGAGTTGCACTGGGAATTAGGGAGAGACTCACTGGGGATCTGCGGGGAGAGACTCACTGGGGATTTGGGAGGAGAGACATACTGGGGATCTAGGGGGAGAGACTGGGGATCAGGACACAGGCTCGCTGGAGATCTAGAGGGAGAAACTCTTTGGGGATCTGTGGGGAGACTTGCTGGGGATCTGGGAGGAGAGACTCGCTGGGGATCAGGGGAGAGACTTGCTGGGAATCTGGGGAGAGACTCGCTGGGGATCGGGGGCAGGGACTCTCTGGGGATCGGGGGGAGAAACTCGATGGGGATCAGGGTGGAGATACTTGCTGGGAATCGTTGGAGGGGGGAGATACTCGCTGGGGATCAGGATGGACATACTCGCTGGGTATCGTGGGGGGGTGCGAGATACTCGATGGGGATCAGGGTAGAGGCTCGCCTGTGTTCGGGAGAGAAATTCACTGGAATTGGGAGCGACTCACTGTGGATCGGGGAGAGACTCGCTGAGGGTCGGAGGAGGGACTCGCTGAGGGTCGGAGGAGGGACTCGCTGGTGAACGGGGGAGAGAGTCGATGGGGATCGGGGGACAGACTCGCTTGGTTGGGGTGGAGAGACTCAGTGGGTTTCGGAGGAAGAGACTGGGTATCGGGCGAGAGGCACGCTGGTGATCTGGTGAAACACAGCGGCGATAAGAGCGGAACCTCACTGAGGATCAGAGGGAGAGAGACTGCAGATCTGGGGGGTGAGAGTCACTGAGGATCAGGGCACAGACTAACTGGAGGGCTGGGGGGAGAAACTCTTTGGGGATCAGGGGCAAGAGACTCGCTGGGGATCAGGGGAGAGACGCACTGGGGATCAGCGGAGAGACTAACAGGGGATCGGGGAGAGACTCACTGGGGATCAGGGGAGAGACTTGCTGGGGATCGGGGAGAGACTCGCTGTGGAGCTGGGGCAAGAGACACACTGGGGCTCTGGGAGACACTCACTGGGGATCAGGGGAAAGACTTGCTGGGGATCTGGAGGGAGAGAATCACTGGGGATCTGGGGAGAGATTGACTGGGGATCTGGGGAGAGACTCGCTGGGGATCTGGGGAGAGATTGACTGGGGATCTGGGGAGAGACTACTGGGGATCGGGGAGAGACTAGCTGGGGATCTGGGGAGAAACTCTTTGGGGAGCTGGGGCAAGAGACTCGCTGGGCATCAACGGTGAGACTTACTGGGGATCTGGGGGAGAGTGACTGGAAATCTGGGAGAGAGACTCCCTGGGGATTGGGGGAGAGACTCACTGGGGATTGGGGGAAGACTCACTGGGGATCAGGGGAGAGACTTGCTGGGGATCGGTGGAGAGACTCACTGGTAATTGGGGAGAGACTCACTGGCGATCGGGCAGAGACTCACTGGGGATCAGGGGAGAGACTTGCTGGGGATCGGTGGAGAGACTCGCTGGGGATCTGGGGAGAGAGACTCGCTGGGGATCTGGGGGGAGAGACGCACTGGGAATCTGGGGGAAGAGACTCGCTGGGGATCTGCGGGGAGAGACTCACTGGGGATCAGGGGGAAAGATTCACTGGAGATCGGGAGGAGACTCGCTGGGGATCAGGGTCGAGGCTCTCCTGGGTTCAGGGAGAGATACTGGAGATCAGGGTGAGACAAGCTGGGGATCAGAGGAGAGACCGGGATCAGGGAGAGAGTTGCTGGGAATCGGGGGAGAAATTCACTGGGAATTTGGGGAGGAACTCGCAGGGGATCGGAGGAGAGACTCACTGGGGATCGGAGGAGGGACTCGCTGGTGATCGGGGGAGAGAGTCGATGGAGATCGGGGGCAGGGACTCTCTGGGGATCGGGGGGAGAAACTCGATGGGGATCAGGGTGGAGATACTTGCTGGGAATCGTTGGGGGGGAGATACTCGCTGGGGATCAGGATGGACATACTCGCTGGGTATCGTGGGGGGGAGCGAGATACTCGATGGGGATCAGGGTAGAGGCTCGCCTGGGTTCGGGAGAGAAATTCACTGGAATTGGGAGCGACTCGCTGAGGGTCGGAGGAGGGACTCGCTGGTGAACGGGGGAGAGAGTCGATGGGGATCGGGGGACAGACTCGCTTGGTTGGGGTGGGGAGACTCAGTGGGATTCGGAGGAAGAGACTGGGTATCGGGCGAGAGCCACGCTGGTGATCTGGTGAAACACAGCAGCGATAAGAGCGGAACCTCACTGAGGATCAGAGGGAGAGAGACTGCAGATCTGGGGGGTGAGAGTCACTGAGGATCAGGGCACAGACTAACTGGAGGGCTGGGGGGAGAAACCCTTTGGGGATCAGGGGCAAGAGACTCGCTGGGGATCAGGGGAGAGACGCACTGGGGATCAGGGGAGAGACTAACAGGGGATCGGGGAGAGACTCACTGGGGATCAGGGGAGAGACTTGCTAGGGATCTGGGGAGAGAGACTCACTGGGGATCAGGGGAGAGACTTGCTGGGGATCGGGGAGAGACTCGCTGTGGAGCTGGGGCAAGAGACACACTGGGGCTCTGGGAGACACTCACTGGGGATCAGGGGAAAGACTTGCTGGGGATCTGGAGGGAGAGAATCACTGTGGATCTGGGGAGAGATTGACTGGGGATCTGGGGAGAGACTCGCTGGGGATCTGGGGAGAGATTGACTGGGGATCTGGGGAGAGACTCGCTGGGGATCTGGGGAGAGATTGACTGGGGATCTGGGGAGAGACTACTGGGGATCGGGGAGACACTCACTGGGGATCAGGGGAAAGACTTGCTGGGGATCTGGAGGGAGAGAATCACTGGGGATCTGGGGAGAGATTGACTGGGGATCTGGGGAGAGACTACTGGGGATCGGGGAGACACTCACTGGGGATCAGGGGAAAGACTTGCTGGGGATCTGGAGGGAGAGAATCACTGGGGATCTGGGGAGAGATTGACTGGTGATCTGGGGAGAGACTCGCTGGGGATCTGGGGAGAGATTGACTGGGGATCTGGGGAGAGACTACTGGGGATCGGGGAGAGACTAGCTGGGGATCTGGGGAGAAACTCTTTGGGGAGCTGGGGCAAGAGACTAGCGGGGCATCAACGGTGAGACTTACTGGGGATCTGGGGGAGAGTGACTGGAAATCTGGGAGAGAGACTCCCTGGGGATTGGGGGAGAGACTCACTGGGGATTGGGGGAAGACTCACTGGGGATTAGGGGAGAGACTTGCTGGGGATCAGTGGAGAGACTCACTGGTAATTGGGGAGAGACTCACTGGCGATCGGGCAGAGACTCACTGGGGATCAGGGGAGAGACTTGCTGGGGATCGGTGGAGAGACCCGCTGGGGATCTGGGGAGAGAGACTCGCTGGGGATCTGGGGGGAGAGACGCACTGGGAATCTGGGGGAAGAGACTCGCTGGGGGTCTGTGGGGAGAGACTCACTGGGGATCAGGGGGAAAGATTCACTGTAGATCGGGAGGAGACTCGCTGGGGATCTGGGAGGAGAGACTCGCTGGGGATCAGGGGAGAGGCTTGCTGGGAATCTGGGGAGAGACTCGCTGGGAATCGGGGGGAGAAACCCGCTTGGGAACTGGGGGAGTCTCTTGCTGGGAATCGAGGGCAGAAACTTGATGGGGATCAGGGTGGAGATAATCGCTGGGGATCGTGGGGGGGTAGATACTTGCTGGGGATCAGGGTGGACATACTCGCTGGGGATCGTTGGGGGGGAGATACTCGATGGGAATCAGGGTGGACATACTCGCTGGGGATCGTCGGGGGGGAGATACTCGATGGGGATCAGGGTAGAGGCTCGCCTGGGTTCGGGGGAGAAATCCACTGGGAATTGGGAGGGACTCGCTGGGGATCGGGGGGAGACGCGCTGGGGATTTGAGGAGAGACTCACTGGGGATCGGGGGAAAGACTCGCTAGGGATCTGAGGGAGAGCGACTGGAGCTCTGGGAGGGAGACTCGCTGGGGTTCGGGGGGAAAGACTCACTGTGGATCTGGGGGGGAGTTTCGCTGGTGATCAGAGGAGAGATTCACTGGGGATTGGGGGAGAGACTCGCTGGGGATCTGAGGGAGAGCGACTGGAGATCTGGGAGGGAGACTCACTGGGGATCTGGGGGAGAAATTCACTGGGGATCGGGGGGAGAGACTCACTGGGCATTTTGCTTTAGATTTCGATTTTAGATTTCGAGATACAGCACTGAAACAGGCCCTTCGGCCCACCGAGTCTGTGCCGACCATTAACCACCCATTTATACTAATCCTGCACTAATCCCCTATTCCTACCACATCCTCACCTGTCCCTATACATCCTCACCTGTCTTTATATTCCCCTACCACCTACCTATACTAGGGGCAATTTATAATGGCCAATTTACCTATCAACTTAAAATAAAAGCAAAATACTGCGGAGGCTGGAAATCTGAAACAAAAGCAAGAAATGCTGGATTCACTCAGCAGGTCTGGCAGCATCTGTGGAAAGAGAAGCAGAGTTAACGTTTCGGGTCAGTGACCCTTCTTCGGAACTGACAAATATTAGAAAAGATTATAATCTGTGACTTTGCTAATATTTGTCAGTTCTGAAGAAGGGTCACTGACCCGAAACGTTAACTCTGCTTCTCTTTCCACAGATGCTGCCAGACCTGCTGAGTGAATCCAGCATTTCTTGCTTTTGTTACCTATCAACCTGCAAGTCTTTTGGCTGTGGGAGGAAACCGGAGCACCCGGAGGAAACCCACACAGACACAGGGAGAACTTGCAAACTCCACACAGGCAGTACCCAGAATTGAACCCGGGTCGCTGGAGCTGTGAGGCTGCGGTGCTAACCACTGCGCCACTGTGCCGCCTGGGGACTTTCTGGGGATCTGACGAAGGGCCACTGGATATTTGGGAGACAGACACGCTGGGGATCCGGGGGGGAGATACTCGCTGGGAATCAGGGGAGAGACTTGTTGGGGAGCTGGGAGGAGAGACTCGCTGGAGATCTGGGGAGAGACTCACTGGGGATTGGGGGAGAGGCTCGCTCAGCATCTGTGGGGAGAGACTCACAGGGGACCTGGGGGAGAGTGACTGGAAATCTGGGACAGGGACTCGCTGGGCATCTGGGGGGAGAGACTCGCTGGGCATCTGGGGGGAGAGACTCGCTGGGCATCTTGGGGAGAGTGACTGGAAATCTGGGAGAGAGACTCACTGGGCATCTGGGGGGAGAGACTCGCTGGGGATCTTGGGGAGAGTGACTGGAAATCTGGGAGAGAGACTCGATGGGGATCAGGGGAGAAACTCACTGGGGATTAGGGGAGAGACTCACTGGGGATCTGGGGAGAGATCACTGGGGATCTGGGGGGAGAGACTCACTGGGGATCTAGGAGGAGAGACTTACTGGGGATCATGGGAGAGACGCACAGGGGATCTAGGGGGAGAGACTCACTGGGAATCAGGGGAAAGAATCGCTGGGGATCAGGGGAGAGACTCGCTGGAGATCGGGGAGAGACTAGCTGTGGATCTGGGGCAAGAGACTCACTGGGGCTCAGGGGAGAGACTCTCTGGAGGGCTGGGGGGAGAATCTCTTTGGGGAGCTGGGGCAAGAGACTCGCTGGGGATCAACGGTGAGACTTACTGGGGATCTGGGGGAGAGTGACTGGAAATCTGGGAGAGAGACTCGCTGGGGATCAGGGGAGAGATTCGCTGGGGATCAGGGAGAGACTCACTGGGGATTGGAGGAAGACTCACTGGGGATCGGGGAAAGACTCACCGGGGATCGGGGAAAGACTCACTGGGGATCGGGGGAGAGACTAGCTGTGGATCTGGGGCAAGAGACACACTGGGGCTCAGGGGAGAGACTCACAGGGGCTCGGAGAGAGACTCACTGGGGATTGGGGAGAGGCTCGCTCAGCATCTGCGGGGAGAGACTCACAGGGGATCTGAGGGAGAGTGACTGGAAATCTGGGAGAGAGACTCGATGGGGATCAGGGGAGAAACTCACTAGGGATCTGGGGGCAGAGACTTACTGGGGATTAGGGGAGAGACTCACTGGGGATCTGGGGGACGAGACCTACTGGGGATCTGGGGGGAGAGACTCACTGGGGATCTGGGGGGAGAGTGACTGGAAATCTGGGAGAGAGACTCGATGGGGATCAGGGGAGAAACTCACTAGGGATCTGGGGGCAGAGACTTACTGGGGATTAGGGGAGAGACTCACTGGGGATCTGGGGGACGAGACCTACTGGGGATCTGGGGGGAGAGACTCACTGGGGATCTGGGGGGAGAGACTCACTGGGGATCTGGGGGGAGAGACTTACTGGGGATGGGGGGAGAGACGCACTGGGGATCTGGGGAGAGACTTACTGGGGATCAGGGGAGAGACTTACTGGGGATGGGGGGGGAGAGTCTCACTGGGGATCTGGGAGGAGAGACTTACTGGGGATCAGGGGAGAGACGCACTGGGGATCTGGGGAGAGACTTGATGGGGATCAGGGCACAGACTCGCTGGAGATCTGGAGGGAGAGACTCTTTGGAGATCTGGGGAGAGACTCACTGGGGATCTGGGAGGAGAGACTTACTGGGGATCAGGGGAGAGACTTACTGGGGATGGGGGGGGAGAGTCTCACTGGGGATCTGGGAGGAGAGACTTACTGGGGATCAGGGGAGAGACGCACTGGGGATCTGGGGAGAGACTTGATGGGGATCAGGGCACAGACTCGCTGGAGATCTGGAGGGAGAGACTCTTTGGAGATCTGGGGAGAGACTCACTGGGGATCTGGGGAGAGATTGACTGGGGATCTGGGGAAAGACTCGCTGGGGATCTGGGGAGAGACTCGCTGGGGATCTGGGGGGAGAGACGCACTGGGAATCTGGGGGCAGAGAGTCGCTGGGGATCGTGGCAGAGACCCGCTGGGAATCGGGGGGGCAACTCGCTGGGGATCGGGGGCAGAGACTCTCTGGGGATCGTGGCAGAGACCCGCTTGGGAACTGGGTGAGTCTCTTGCTGGGAATCGAGGGCAGAAACTCGATGGGGATCAGGGTGGAGATACTCGCTGGGGATCGTGTGGGGGGGGGGGAGATACTTGCTGGGGTTCAGGGTGGGCATACTCGCAGGGGATCGTTGGGGGGAGATACTCGATGGGAATCAGGGTGGACATACTCGCTGGGGATCATGGTGGGGGGGGGAGATACTTGCTGGGGATCAGGGTGGACATACTCGCTGGAGTCGTGCGGGGGGCAGATACTCGATGGGGATCAGGGTGGACATACTCGCTGGGGATCGTGGGGGGGGCAGATACTCGATGGGGATCAGGGTAGAGGCTCGCCTGGGTTCGGGGGAGAAATTCACTGGGAATTGGGAGGGAGTCGCTGGGGATCGGGGGGAGACTCGCTGGGGATTTGAGGAGAGACTCACTGGGGATCGGGGGGAGACTCACTGGGGATCGGAGGAGGGGCTCGCTGGTGAACGGGGGAATGAGTCGATGGGGATCGGGGGAGAGACTCGCTTGGTTGGGGTGGAGAGACTCAGTGGGATTCGGAGGAAGAGACTGGGTATCGGGGGGAGAGACACGCTGGTGATCTGGTGAAACACAGCGGCGATAAGAGCGGGAACTCACTGAGGATCAGTGGGAGAGAGACTGCAGATCTGGGGGGAGAGAGTCACTGAGAATCAGGGCACAGACTAACTGGAGGGCTGGGGGGATAAACTCTTTGCGGATCTGGAGCAAGAGACTCACTGGGGATCTGGGGCAAGAGACTCACTGGGGATCTGGGGGAGAGTGACTTGAAATCTGGGAGAGAGACTCATTGGGGATCTGGGGTAAGAGACTCACTGGGGATCTGGGGGAGAGTGACTGGAAATCTGGGAGAGAGACTCACTGGGGATCAGGGAGAGACTCACTGGGGATCGGGAAGAGACTCACTGGGGATCTGGGAGAGACTCACAGGGGATTTGAGGGAGAGACTCACAGGGGATTTGAGGGAGAGACTCACTGGGGATCGGGGGAGAGACTCACTGGGGATCAGGGGAGAGATTCGTTGGGGATCAGGGGAGAGACTCACTGGGGATCTGGGAGAGACTCACAGGGGATTTGAGGGAGAAACTCACTGGGGATCAGGGAGAGACTCACTGGGGATCAGGGAGAGACTCACTGGGGATCTGGGAGAGACTCGCTGGGGATCGGGGAGAGACTCACTGGGGATCGGGGAGAGACTCACTGGGGATCGGGGAGAGACTCGCTGGGGATTGGGGGAAGATTCACTGGGGATTGGGGGAGAGTGACTGGAAATCTGGGAGAGAGACTCGCTGGGGATCGGGGGAGAGACTCACTGGGGATCAGGGGAGAAACTCACTGGGGATCAGGGGAGAGATTCGTTGGAGATCAGGGGAGAGACTCACTGGGGATCTGGGAGAGACTCACTGGGGATTTGGGGGAGAGACTCACTGGGGATTTGAGGGAGAGACTCACTGGGGATCAGGGAGAGACTCACTGGGGATCGGGAAGAGACTCACTGGGGATCTGGGAGAGACTCGCTGGGGATCGGGGAGAGACTCGATGGGGATTGGGGGAAGATTCACTGGGGATTGGGGGAGAGTGACTGGAAATCTGGGAGAGAGACTCACTGGGGATCGGGGGAGAGACTCACTGAGGATCAGGGGAGAAACTCACTGGGGATCAGGGGAGAAGCTCACTGGGGATCAGGGGAGAGGTTCATTGGGGATCAGGGGAGAGGCTCACTGGGGATCTGGGAGAGACTCACTGGGGATTTGAGGGAGAGACTCACTGGGGATCAGGGAGAGACTCACTGGGGATCAGGGGAGAGATTCGTTGGGGATCAGGGGAGAGGCTCATTGGGGATCTGGGAGAGACGCACTGGGGATTTGAGGGAGAGACTCACTGGGGATCAGGGAGAGACTCACTGGGGATCGGGGAGAGACTCACTTGGGATCTGGGAGAGACACGCTGGGGATCGGGGAGAGGCTCACTGGGGATCGGGGAGAGACTCACTGGGGATCGGGGAGATACACTCGCTGGGGATTGGGGGAAGACTCACTGGGGATCGGGGGAGACACTTGCTGGGGATTGGGGGAAGACTCACTGGGGATCGTGGAGAGACTAGCCGTAGATCTGGGGCAAGAGACACACTGGGGCTCGGGGAGAGACTCACTAAGGATCAAGGGAAAGACTCGCTGGGGATCAGGGGAGAGACTTGATGGGGATCAGGGCACAGACTCACTGGAGATCTGGTGGGAGAGACTCTTTGGGGATCTGTGGAGAGACGCTGGGGATCAGGGGGGTGAAACTCACTAGGAATCAGTGAAAGAGACTCACTGGAGATCTGCGGGGTGATTCTCGCTGGGCACCTGGGGGGAAAGACTCCCTGGGGATCTGGTGAAACCCGGTGGCGATAAGAGCGGAGATCCAGGGTGAGAGAGTCACTGGGGATCTGGGACAAGAGACTCACAGGGGATCGGGGGAGACACTCACTGGGGATCAGGGTAGCGACTCGTTGGGTCTTGGGGAGATACTCATTGGGGATCAGTGGGAGAGACTCACGGGGGATCGGGCGAGAAATCCGCTGGGAATTGGGAGAGACTCACTGGGGATCAGGGGGAAAGATATGCTGGGGATCGGGGGGGGGGGCAGATACTCGATGGGGATCAGGGTAGAGGCTCGCCTGGGTTCGGGGGAGAAATTCACTGGGAATTGGGAGGGAGTCGCTGGGGATCGGGGGGAGACCCGCTGGGGATTTGAGGAGAGACTCACTGGGGATCGGGGGGAGACTCACTGGGGATCGGAGGAGGGGCTCGCTGGTGAACGGGGGAATGAGTCGATGGGGATCGGGGGAAGAGACTCGCTTGGTTGGGGTGGGGAGACTCAGTGGGATTCGGAGGAAGAGACTGGGTATCGGGGGAGAGACACGCTGGTGATCTGGTGAAACACAGCGGCGATAAGAGCGGGAACTCACTGAGGATCAGTGGGAGAGAGGCTGCAGATCTGGGGGGAGAGAGTCACTGAGGATCAGGGCACAGACTAACTGGAGGGCTGGGGGGATAAACTCTTTGCAGATCTGGAGCAAGAGACTCACTGGGGATCTGGGGGAGAGTGACTTGAAATCTGGGAGAGAGACTCATTGGGGATCTGGGGTAAGAGACTCACTGGGGATCTGGGGGAGAGTGACTGGAAATCTGGGAGAGAGACTCACTGGGGATCAGGGAGAGACTCACTGGGGATCGGGAAGAGACTCACTGGGGATCTGGGAGAGACTCACAGGGGATTTGAGGGAGAGACTCACAGGGGATTTGAGGGAGAGACTCACTGGGGATCGGGGGAGAGACTCACTGGGGATCAGGGGAGAGATTCGTTGGGGATCAGGGGAGAGACTCACTGGGGATCTGGGAGAGACTCACAGGGGATTTGAGGGAGAAACTCACTGGGGATCAGGGAGAGACTCACTGGGGATCAGGGAGAGACTCACTGGGGATCTGGGAGAGACTCGCTGGGGATCGGGGAGAGACTCACTGGGGATCGGGGAGAGACTCACTGGGGATCGGGGAGAGACTCGCTGGGGATTGGGGGAAGATTCACTGGGGATTGGGGGAGAGTGACTGGAAATCTGGGAGAGAGACTCGCTGGGGATCGGGGGAGAGACTCACTGGGGATCAGGGGAGAAACTCACTGGGGATCAGGGGAGAGATTCATTGGAGATCAGGGGAGAGACTCACTGGGGATCTGGGAGAGACTCACTGGGGATTTGGGGGAGAGACTCACTGGGGATTTGAGGGAGAGACTCACTGGGGATCAGGGAGAGACTCACTGGGGATCGGGAAGAGACTCACTGGGGATCTGGGAGAGACTCGCTGGGGATCGGGGAGAGACTCGATGGGGATTGGGGGAAGATTCACTGGGGATTGGGGGAGAGTGACTGGAAATCTGGGAGAGAGACTCACTGGGGATCGGGGGAGAGACTCACTGGGGATCAGGGGAGAAACTCACTGGGGATCAGGGGAGAAGCTCACTGGGGATCAGGGGAGAGATTCATTGGGGATCAGGGGAGAGGCTCACTGGGGATCTGGGAGAGACGCACTGGGGATTTGAGGGAGAGACTCACTGGGGATCAGGGAGAGACTCACTGGGGATCGGGGAGAGACTCACTTGGGATCTGGGAGAGACACGCTGGGGATCGGGGAGAGGCTCACTGGGGATCGGGGAGAGACTCACTGGGGATCGGGGAGATACACTCGCTGGGGATTGGGGGAAGACTCACTGGGGATCGGGGGAGACACTTGCTGGGGATTGGGGGAAGACTCACTGGGGATCGTGGAGAGACTAGCCGTAGATCTGGGGCAAGAGACACACTGGGGCTCGGGGAGAGACTCACGAAGGATCAAGGGAAAGACTCGCTGGGGATCAGGGGAGAGACTTGATGGGGATCAGGGCACAGACTCACTGGAGATCTGGTGGGAGAGACTCTTTGGGGATCTGTGGAGAGACGCTGGGGATCAGGGGGGTGAAACTCACTAGGAATCAGTGAAAGAGACTCACTGGAGATCTGCGGGGTGATTCTCGCTGGGCACCTGGGCGGAAAGACTCCCTGGGGATCTGGTGAAACCCGGTGGCGATAAGAGCGGAGATCCAGGGTGAGAGAGTCACTGGGGATCTGGGACAAGAGACTCACAGGGGATCGGGGGAGACACTCACTGGGGATCAGGGTAGCGACTCGTTGGGTCTTGGGGAGATACTCATTGGGGATCAGTGGGAGAGACTCACGGGGGATCGGGCGAGAAATCCGCTGGGAATTGGGAGAGACTCACTGGGGATCAGGGGGAAAGATATGCTGGGGATCGGGGGGAGAGACATGCTGGGGATCGGGGGGAGACTCGCTGGGGATCGGAGGGAGAGACCCGCTAGGGATCAGGGGAGGGACTCGCTGGGGTTCGGGGGAGGGACTCACTTGATTGCGGTGGAGAGACTCGGTGGGTATCGAAGGAAGAGGCTGGGTACCAGGGGAGAGACTCGCTGGGGAAACTCGGTGGGGAAAAGAGCGGATCTCGGGGGAGAGACTCACTGGGGATCGGGGGGAGAGACTCACTGGGGATTGGGGGAGAGACTCACTGGGGTGCAGGGCAGAGACTCACTGGGCACCAGGGGAGAGACTCGCTGGGGAATCTCGGTGGAGAAAAGAGCGGATCTCGGGGGAGAGACTCACTGAGGAGCAGGGCAGAGACTCACTGGGGATCAGGGGAGAGACTCACTGAGGAGCAGGGCAGAGACTCACTGGGGATCAGGGGAGAGACTCACTGGGGATCCGGGGGGGAGAGACTCACTGGGAATCAGGGCAGAGACTCACTGGGGATCACGGCAGAGACTCACTGGGAATCTCGAGAGACCTGTTGGTAATCGGGGAGAGACTCACTGGAGAGCGGTGTGAAACTCTCTAGGAATCGGGGGAGAGACGCTTTGGAGATAGGGGAGTATCCCTGGGGATTGTGGTAAGATTTATTTGTACAGCCAAATTGCAGGGTATTAATTTTTCAACCAGCAAAGACGGTGATAATCAATTTTTACTTGATGAAATTTGTGTTTAAAATTCCATGATCTTTGCGCTAATTTGTCTGATTTCAGACAGATAACTGGCAGAAACATTACTTAAAGGGATGACTGTGGATAGGCAATGGAAAACATTTAAAGAACGCATGGATGAACTGCAACAATTGTTTATCCCTGTCTGGCGCAAAAGTAAAACGGAAAAGGTAGCCAAACCATGGCTTACAAGGGAAATTAGAGATAGCATTAGATCCAAGGAAGAGGCATATAAATTTACCAGAAAAAACAACAGACCTGAGGATTGGGAGCAGTTTCGAATTCAGTAAAGGAGGATCAAAGGATTGATTAAGAAGAGTACCAGAGCAAACTTACAGGGAACATAAAAACTGACTGTAAAAGTTTCTATTGGTATGTGAAGAGAAAAAGATTGGTGAAGACAAACGTAGGTTCCTTACAGTCAGGAACAGGGGAATTTATTATGGGGAATAAAGAAATGGCTGACCAACGAAATGCATAATTTGGTTCTGTCTTCACAAAGGAGGACACAAATATCAGACTAGAAATGTTGGGGAACACAGGGTTTAGTGAGAGAGAGGAACTGAAAGAAATCAGTATCAGTAGAGAAATGGTGTTGGGGAAATTAATGGGATTGAAGGCTGATAAATCCCCAGGGCCTGATGGTCTGCATCCCAGAGGACATAAGTAAGTGGGCCTAGAAATAGTGGATGCCTTGGTGCTCATATTCCAAGATTGTACAGACTCTGGAACAGTTCCTACAGATTGGAGGGTAGTTAATGTAACCCCACTATTTAAAAAGGGAGGTAGAGAGAAAGCAGGGAATTATAAACCAGTCAGCCTGACGTCGGTAGTGGGGAAAATTCTAGAGTCCATGATCAAAGATTTTATAGCAGAGCACTTGGAGAACAGTGGTCGAATCAGGCAGAGTCAGCATGGATTTACGAAAGGGAAATCATGCTTGACAAATCTACTAGAATTCTTCGAGGATGTAACTAGTAGAGTTGATAAAAGGGAAGCAGTGGATGTGGTTATATTTGGACTTTCAGAAGGCTTTCAACAAGGTCCCACATAAGAGATTAGCGTGTAAAATTAAAGTGCATGGGACTGGGGGTAGTGTATTGCGATGGATAGAAAATTGGTTGGCGGACTGGAAACAAAGAGTAGGGATAAATGGGTCCTTTTCCTAATGGCAGGCAGTGACTCGTGGGGTACCACAGGGATCAGTGCTAGGACCCCAGTTATTCACAATATACATTCATGATTTAGATGAGGGAACTAAATGTATTATCGCCAAATTTGCAGATGACACAAAACTGGGTGGGAGGGTGAGTTGTGAGGAGGATGCAGAGAGGCTTCAGGGTGATTTGGACAAGTTGAGTGTGTGGGATAATGCATAGCAGATGCAGTATAATGTGGATAAATGTGAGGTTATCCACTTTGGTAACAAAAACAGGAAGGCAGATTATTATCTGAATGGCTATAAACTGAGAGAAGGGAATATGCAGCGAGACCTGGGTGTTCTCGTACACCAGTCGCTGAATGAAGGTAAGCATGCAGGTGCAACAGGTGGTATAAAAGGCAAATGGTATGTAGGCCTTCATAGCGAAAGGATTCGAGTACAGGAGCAGGGATGTCTTGCTGCAATTATACAGGGCCTTGGTGAGACCACACCTGGAATATTGTGTGCAGTCTGCTTATCTGAGGAAGGATGTTCTTGCTATAGAGGGAGTGCAGCGAATGTTTACCAGACTGATTCCTGGGATGGTGAGACTGATGTATGAGGAGAGATTGAGTCGGTTAGGATTATATTCACTGGAGTTCAGAAGAGTTCAGAAGGGGGATCTCATAGAAACCTATAAAATTCTAACAGGACTTGACAGGGTAGATGCAGGAAGGATGTTCCCGATGGTGGTGGAGTCCAGAACCAGGGGTCATAGACGATGGATACAGGGTAAACCTTTCAGGACTGAGATGAGGCGAAATTTCTTCACCCAGAGAGTGGTGAGCCTGTGGAATTCACCAACACAGAAAGCAGTTGAGGCCAAAACACTGTATGTTTTCAAAAAGGAGTTAGATATAGCTCTTGGGTCTAAAGGGTCAAAGGGTATGGGGGAAAGCGGGAACAGGTTACTGAGTTGGATGATCAGCCATGATCACAATGAATGGCAGAGCAGGCTTGAAGGGCCGAATGGCCTACTCCTGCTCCTATTTTCTATGTTTCTATGAAAATTTGGATCGATACATGGTACAACACATCAAAGCTCAGTGGGATTTGGACTTCCAGCTTCGACCAGCATAAGATTACAATGACAAGTTTACAACTTCTCATGAGAATCTCTCTGTACCTGTAATCTCACGGTCACTGTGTGATCTGTCTGTACCGGTAATCTTACAGTCAGTGTGTGATCTGTCTGTACCAGTAATCTCACGGTCAGTGTGTGATGTGTCTGTACCGGTAATCTCACGGTCACTGTGTGATCTGTCTGTACCAGTAATCTCACACTCAGTGTGTGATCTGTCTGTACCAGTAATCTCACAGTCAGTGTGTGATCTGTCTGTACCGGTAATCTCACGGTCAGTGTGTGATGTGTCTGTACCGGTAATCTCATGGTCAGTGTGTGATCTGTCTGTACCAGTAATCTCATGGTCCGTGTGTGATCTGTCTGTACCAGTAATCTCACAGTCAGTGTGTGATCTGTCTGTACCGGTAATCTCACGGTCAGTGTGTGATGTGTCTGTACCGGTAATCTCATGGTCAGTGTGTGATCTGTCTGTACCAGTAATCTCATGGTCAGTGTGTGATCTGTCTGTACCAGTAATCTCACGGTCAGTGTGTGATGTGTCTGTACCGGTAATCTCCCGGTCAGTGTGTGATGTGTCTGTACCGGTAATCTCAGGGTCAGTGTGTGATCTGTCTGTACCAGTAATCTCACGGTCGCTGTGTGATCTGTCTGTACCAGTAATCTCAAGGTCGCTGTGTGATCTGTCTGCACCAGTAATCTCAGGGTCAGTGTGTGATCTGTCTGTACCAGTAATCTCACGGTCAGTGTGTGATCTGTCTGTACCGGTAATCTCACAGTCGCTGTGCGATCTGTCTGTACCAGTAATCTCACAGTCGCTGTGTGATCTGTCTGTACCAGTAATCGCACGGTCAGTGTGTGATCTGTCTGTACCAGTAATCTCATGGTCCGTGTGTGATCTGTCTGTACCAGTAATCTCATGGTCAGTGTGTGATCTGTCTGTACCAGTAATCTCACAGTCAGTGTGTGATCTGTCTGTACCGGTAATCTCACGGTCAGTGTGTGATGTGTCTGTACCGGTAATCTCATGGTCAGTGTGTGATCTGTCTGTACCAGTAATCTCATGGTCAGTGTGTGATCTGTCTGTACCAGTAATCTCACGGTCAGTGTGTGATGTGTCTGTACCGGTAATCTCCCGGTCAGTGTGTGATGTGTCTGTACCGGTAATCTCAGGGTCAGTGTGTGATCTGTCTGTACCAGTAATCTCACGGTCGCTGTGTGATCTGTCTGTACCAGTAATCTCAAGGTCGCTGTGTGATCTGTCTGCACCAGTAATCTCAGGGTCAGTGTGTGATCTGTCTGTACCAGTAATCTCACGGTCAGTGTGTGATCTGTCTGTACCGGTAATCTCACAGTCGCTATGCGATCTGTCTGTACCAGTAATCTCACAGTCGCTGTGTGATCTGTCTGTACCAGTAATCGCACGGTCAGTGTGTGATCTGTCTGTACCGGTAATCTCATGGTCAGTGTGTGATCTGTCTGTACCAGTAATCTCATGGTCAGTGTGTGATCTGTCTGTACCAGTAATCTCACGGTCAGTGTGTGATGTGTCTGTACCGGTAATCTCCCGGTCAGTGTGTGATGTGTCTGTACCGGTAATCTCAGGGTCAGTGTGTGATCTGTCTGTACCAGTAATCTCACGGTCGCTGTGTGATCTGTCTGCACCAGTAATCTCAGGGTCAGTGTGTGATCTGTCTGTACCAGTAATCTCACGGTCAGTGTGTGATCTGTCTGTACCGGTAATCTCACAGTCGCTGTGCGATCTGTCTGTACCAGTAATCTCACAGTCGCTGTGTGATCTGTCTGTACCAGTAATCGCACGGTCAGTGTGTGATCTGTCTGTACCGGTAATCACACGGTTGCTGTGTGATCTGTCTGTACCAGTAATCACACGGTTGCTGTGTGATCTGTCTGTACCAGTAATCTCACGGTTGCTGTGTGATCTGTCTGTACCAGTAATCTCATGGTCAGTGTGTGATGTGTCTGTACCGGTAATCTCACGGTCACTGTGTGATCTGTCTGTACCGGTAATCTCACGGTCAGTGTGTGATCTGTCTGTACCGGTAATCTCACGGTCAGTGTGTGATCTGTCTGCACCAGTAATCTCACACTCAGTGTGTGATCTGTCTGTACCAGTAATCTCACGGTCAGTGTGTGATGTGTCTGTACCGGTAACCTCATGGTCAGTGTGTGATCTGTCTGTACCAGTAATCTCATGGTCAGTGTGTGATTTGTCTGTACCAGTAATCTCACAGTCACTGTGTGATCTGTCTGTACCGGTAATCTCACGGTCACTGTGTGATCTGTCTGCACCAGTAATCTCACACTCAGTGTGTGATCTGTCTGTACCGGTAATCTCACGGTCAGTGTGTGATGTGTCTGTACCGGTAACCTCATGGTCAGTGTGTGATCTGTCTGTACCAGTAATCTCATGGTCAGTGTGTGATTTGTCTGTACCGGTAATCGCACGGTCAGTGTGTGATGTGTCTGTACCAGTAATCTCATGGTCAGTGTGTGATCTGTCTGTACCAGTAATCTCACAGTCGCTGTGCGATCTGTCTGTACCAGTAATCTCACGGTCACTGTCTGATCTGTCTGTACCAGTAATCTCACGGTCGCTGTGTGATCTGTCTGTCCCAGTAATCTCACAGTCAGTGTGTGATCTGTCTGTACCAGTAATCTCACAGTCACTGTGTGATCTGTCTGTTCCAGTAATCTCACAGTCGCTGTGTGATCTGTCTGTCCCAGTAATCTCACAGTCGCTGTGCAATCTGTCTGTACCAGTAATCTCACGGTCACTGTGTGATCTGTCTGTACCAGTAATCTCACGGTCACTGTGTGATCTGTCTGTTCCAGTAATCTCACAGTCGCTGTGTGATCTGTCTGTACCAGTAATCTCACAGTCGCTGTGTGATCTGTCTGTACCAGTAATCTCACAGTCACTGTGTGATCTGTCTGTCCCAGTAATCTCACAGTCGCTGTGCGATCTGTCTGTACCAGTAATCTCACAGTCGCTGTGCGATCTGTCTGTACCAGTAATCTCACAGTCGCTGTGCGATCTGTCTGTACCAGTAATCTCACGGTCACTGTGTGATCTGTCTGTACCAGTAATCCCACAGTCGCTGTGTGATCTGTCTGCACCAGTAATCTCACAGTCGCTGTGTGATCTGTCTGTACCAGCAATCTCACAGTCGCTGTGTGATCTGTCTGCACCAGTAATCTCACAGTCGCTGTGTGATCTGTCTGCACCAGTAATCTCACAGTCGCTGTGTGATCTGTCTGTACCAGTAATCTCACGGTCACTGTGTGATCTGTCTGTACCAGTAATCTCACGGTCGCTGTGTGATCTGTCTGCACCAGTAATCTCACAGTCGCTGTGTGATCTGTCTGCACCAGTAATCTCACAGTCGCTGTGTGATCTGTCTGTACCAGTAATCTCACGGTCACTGTGTGATCTGTCTGTACCAGTAATCTCACGGTCGCTGTGTGATCTGTCTGCACCAGTAATCTCACAGTCGCTGTGTGATCTGTCTGTACCAGTAATCTCACAGTCACTGTGTGATCTGTCTGTACCAGTAATCCCACAGTCGCTGTGTGATCTGTCTGCACCAGTAATCTCACAGTCGCTGTGTGATCTGTCTGCACCAGTAATCTCACGGTCACTGATGAGTATTTCCAGAATTTTTTCTTTTCACTTCAGATTTCCAGCATCTGCAGCATTTTGCTTTTGTATCTGTTTAATGATGTTGGTTCAGAGGCAGATATTGGCAGGACACTGGGGAGAAGTCACTGCTCTTCTTCAATCTATACATCCACCTTGGAGGGCAAGTGGCACCTCAGTTTAAAGGTTCATCCAAAAGATGACATATCTGACATGACAGCACTCCCTCTGTACGGAATTATCAGCCTTGATTACATGCACTCCAGGCCTGTACATGACTGTGGGTCACGACTACCCCGAGAACACTCTGACTTTTAAGAGAAAAATGTCCCTTTATACTATTCCGCCAACTTTGGTCGTGTCTCTGCATAACCGAGAAGGTGCAGATTTGCTGAGGCCACGTATTTAGGGGTTCACCTCACCTCTAATCTTTTGGGCATGATCCCTGTTCTGCAAGTTCTGTTTAATGCATCGACCAAGTAGCCTTGTAGCCTTCACTAATTTTAACTGCCTTGTACTATCTCTCACTGTGGTATATGGCGTCTCAGTAACTGCCCCTTATCTTAGTGCCTGATTCACGTGGCTCAGCTCATTTTCATTGACAGACAAATAAAAGCTTCCCTTTTCTCTACATTCACTTCCTGGCTAAACAGCTGAAACAAAACATGCTGGGATACTTTGACCAATTTCAACCATTTTAAGCTATTCTAACATTCCTCCATTTTGAATCTGAGTGAAAATCACTCTGGCTCCATGAACGTACTGTCTGACTTTTCTTTGGGACTATTTTGATTGGTCAGTTTAAGGGGTGCGTCTGTTGGTGGTGGTACCTGGTGCACAGGGAGGCACGCGGAGCTCCTGGAGGACTGGAGAGTGTGACACAAGTGCAGCTGCTAACGGTTGTTGGTGGCAGCGGCAGGGTTGGGAGGGTTGGTGGAGAACAAAAACAATGGAAGGTAAAGGGAGCCCAAAAACAAAGTTACCCTGGGTGGAGAGTTTGTTTTGTGAGAAATGGAGATGGGAAGAAAGGGATGGAGATGGCACAAGAGGGATGGAAGGAATGAAATACAGATGGCATTGGAAGGATGAAATGGCACGGGGTGTGGTGCAAGTAAGAGTCTTAACACGGGGTCTCATTTCCCTCTAAGGTCCTGACCCCGTACTGAGTGTCAATCACACGAAACAGATGTTGGATACTGTTATCCGAGGTTTTATTTCTGTACTAAAATCCGAGAATTCTGTGTGTTTTAACAGACTGAAAAAAATATTTTTTAATAGACTTGGACACCTGCAAATAGCTGAAATTTTTGGATGTTGACTTTGTATACAAGAATAGGTAAGGCAAGCAGTTTTAAGGAAGCCAGTCAGGAGTTTGACTTCCTCATAGCAACACTTTGAATGACAGAGGAGGCACTGTGTCTGGTCATGTGATCGGTTCAGGAAGGTTCTTTCAATTTGGACCCTTTTAAAAATAAACAGAGTTGGATAAAGAGGAGGTTTTTGAAACTTAGACCTGACCCGCCTGGAGACTGGAGAAAAAGACCTCTCTCTGTAAAGGAAACCTGCATCTCTTGAAAAGAAATCCTGCATTTGAAAGATAGCAGATTCCTATTGCCTCCTGTCCCTGAAGAATTCCTGCATCCAGTGAGATTCCTGCTGCCTTCTATGTTTTTGGTATTCCTGGAACTTGAACGAAGCTTCTTCTGCTGTGCTGCTGCTGTGAGTCCTGAGTGGAGCTGTTGCTACACACCTGCTGAAAGACCTATGCTGTAGTTGAGTTGCCTTGAACACCTACCCATCAAAGACTGTTCATCAACCTAGCTTGGAGAGACTTCGAGTGGCATCTGACTATTCGACTCTGGAACACCTCAGCCAACTGAAAACATCCTCTCAGAAAGTGACAAATTGATTGTTTTTTTATTATTCCTTCTATTCCTAAGAAACAGTTGTGAACCAAAATCCTTTTTCCCCAGTTAATCATTTTATTTTGAATGCATGTGTGTGTGCATGTTGGCGAAGGAACAAAGGAGTTTTTCATATATATAAATTTATCTCATTAGTAGTTAAGACTTATCATTTATCTTCGAATAAAAAGTTAGTGTTGTTGTTTAACGAAACCTGGTTTGGTGTGCCTTCTTCTGGGGGACAAATAGAGTGTCTAATTTTGCTATTCTTTAGTAGGTGGGAATATTTATTGATATGCTATGACCTGTGGAGCAGTGGGACTGATTTAACAGGGCATTTCTCCCACCTTGGTCAGAACAAAACAATTTCCACTTAATGTGGAACACCTTTATTAACTCATCAAGAAATCGTATATACTTACAACACCAGTTGCTTAGTAGATCTGTGTAGAAACTCGCTCCGCTGAACGATGTCTTCCGCATGACTTCCTGTGACTGACCAAGTCACACTTCCCGGCTGCAGCAACAATGTCCTTGTGAGCTGTGGCTTTATACCCCTTTCTGACCCTGGTCCCTCGACATATAAGGTAATGTTACGAATTGGGTCATCCGATTGGGCTTCAGTACCTTATCAATCCCACCCTGGCTATGCAAGACCATCTTCATGTGCTCATATCCTGCTCTCAGCAGGGGGGGAGGAGTCTTAGGTGCATACCACCCATGGATGTGATATCTGCATCTTAATAAGGCAAGAAGAAAAACATTCACACATATTCCAAAAGGCCATTGTCTATCAGTGTGTTTGATGTTGTAACAGGTCAGGTATGTTCTGACTTGCCTGTCTGTGTATGTATATGTGGGGGCCCTAATTCACTGACATTGTCTTATATTTTTAAAAAGTCCAATATTTTTTTAAGTACTCCCCTACACTTTCTATACTCCTCTAATGCCTCCGCTGTTTTCAGCACTCTGAATCTGCCATAAGCCTCCTTTTTTCCCTTATCCAATCCTCTCTATCCCTTGACATCCAGGGTTCCCTGGACTTGTTAGTCCTATCCTTCACCTTAATGGGAATATGTTGGCTCTGAACTCTCACTATTTCCTCTTTGAATGTCTTCCACTGGTCTGATGTAGACTTTCCACCAAGTAACTGCTCCCAGTCCACTTTGGCCAGATCCTGTTTTATCATATTGAAATCGGCCTTCCCCCAATTCAGTACTTTTATTTCCAGTCCATCTTTGTCCTTTTCCATAACTACCTTAAGTCTTACAGAGTTATGGTCACTATCCCCGAAATGCTCTCCCACTGATATTTCTATCACTTGTCCGGCTTCATTTCCTCGGATTAGGTCCAGTACTGCCCCTTCTCTTGAAGGACTTTCTACGTGCTGACTCAGAAAGTTCCCCTGGATGCACTTTAAGAATTCTGCCCCCTTTAAGTCTTTTGCACTATGAATATCCCAGTTGATATTAGGGAAGTTGAAATCCCCTACTATTATTACCCGATTATTTTTACACCTCTGAGATTTGCCTGCATATCTGCTCCTCTATCTCTCCCTAACTGTTTGGAGGCCTGTAGTTCACTCCCAGCCAAGTGATTGCCCCCTTTTCGTTATTAAGTTCTACCCACATGGCCTCATTTGAGGAATCTTCTAAGATATCATCCCTCCTTACTGCAGTAGTTGACTCCTTGATCAATAGTGCAATGCCACCTCCTCTTTTACCCCCTTGCCTGTCACACCTGAAGATTCTATACCCTTGAATATTGAGCTGCCATTCCTGCTCCTCTCTCAACCATGTCTCTTACACAGGGTGAAACTGAGATAATTTCAGAAAGATAAAGTCATTAAAAATTTGACTTCCTATTAATCAAAACAGTAACAAATGTGCATTTTTGCAAAGAAGCTTTAAAGGAGAAGAATAATTTATTGACTTACTTTCTCATCACTATGTTGGACAGTGATTTAGTGAGATACCTAGCTTTTTCTTTGCTTGCACAAGTAGTCAATGACTGCCCGCACACATGTTGCAGCAATACAGAGTATTCCGGATAGATGTTCATCTGTCAGGAGTGATCTTGATCGCTCGCTCTCCCTCCTCTCTCTCTCTGTCTGTCTCGCTCTCCCCTCCCTCTCTTTGTCCCACCTCTTTGTGTCTCCCCATTCTCTGTTCTCCCCTCTGTGATGTCTCCCATCTCTTATCCCTCCCTCTGTGTTGTTCCCTCTCCTCTGTGTTGTTCGCTCTCTCTGTGTCACCCTCCCCGCTGTGTCGTCCCCACCTCTGTGTGTTGTCCCCCTTCTCTGTGTCATTCCTGCTCTCTCTGTCCCCTCTCTCTCTGTCCCCCCTCTCTCCCCTCGTTCCGTCCCCCCGTTCTTCTCTCTTTCTTCTCTCTCTTTCCCTCTCTGCCCCCTCTCTCCTTCCCTTCCTTTCTTTCTCTCCCTCCATCCACTCTCCCCCCTCTCTTTCTCCCTATATCTCCCTCTCTCTCCGTCCCTCCTCTCCGACGGGATTTTCATTTGTCTCTTTTACCTTGTTCACCTTCATTGCTTTCTATTTCCCTCCTGGTGTTTGATAAAGTGTCTCCCAAAACTCGTTTTCACAGCCACATCTCCTTCCTCAGTGACTGTCTCCGGCTCCAACTTATTCCACGTGGATTCCAACTGCAGTTTCATCCTTCATGTTTTGAATCCACCCAGGATCACAGGTATCTCCGAGAAATACAACATTCCTCGGACTGCTACTCTCACCACATCCTGAGATCCACACTCAGTGTCATGCACCGCCACATGTACACACTGAACCTCTCTCTCCAGAAGCACCGCCTCACCTTATCACAAAGCTATTCTACTCCACAGTTTTATTTCATCCTTCGTCTAATTTGACGAATTAACAAAAAACGTTTGTTCTTCCTTTCAGGTGTTAAGGAACACAAGCTCCAGCAGCTGATGGGGATTAATGCCCCTCCAGATCCTTCTTCCCCTTCACTTCCCTCTGACCCCACCCCTTCTGATCTGACCCCTTGCCGTGTATTCACTATACCCTCTGACCTCCCCCTCTCTGACGCTGAATGTTCTGTACTCAGCAAAGGACTCAGTTTATCCCCTTACGCCCCCACCTCAATGAATTTCACGCACGGTATGATGTTGAGCTCTTCTTCCGTTGCCTTCACCTCCGGGCTCACTTCTTTGACCAGGAGTCCTCACCCTGACCAGCAGACCCATTCACCTACCTCCAGCATTCTCCCTCTACCTGGACCCCTCCCTCTGGCCCCTTACCCACTCTTGATCTCTTCATTGAAAACTGTCGGCGAGACATCAGTCGTCTCAATTTCTCTGCCCCCCTCACTCACTCTAACCTGTCTCTCTCTGAACTTGCTGCACTCCGTCCTCTCAGGTCTAACCCCAACATTCTGATCAAACCTGCAGACAAGGGTGGTGCTGTTGTTGTCTGGCGTATCGACCTCTACCTTGCAGAGACTCAGCACCAACTCTCAGACACTTCTTCCTACTTCCCTCTGGACCATGACCCCACCACTGAACATCAAGCCACCGTCCACAGGACTGTCACTGATCTCATCTCCTCTGGAGATCTTCCCTCTACAGCTTCCAACCTCATAGTCCCAGAACCCCGGACAGCCCGCTTCTACCTCCTTCCCAAAATCCACAAACAGGACTGTCCCGGCAGACCCATTGTGTCAGCCTGCTCCTGCCCCACTGAACTTATTTCTTCCTATCTTGACTATCTTTTCTCCCCTGGTCCAGTCTCTTCCCACCTACATCCGTGACTCTTCTGACGCCCTACGTCATTTTGACAATTTCCAGTTTCCTGGTCCCAACCGCCTCCTCCTCACTATGGACGTCCAATCTCTCTACACCTCCATCCCCCACCAGGACGGTTTGAGGGCTCTCCGCTTCTTCCTTGAACAGAGGCCCAACCAGTCTCCATCCACCACCACCCTCCTCCGCCTGGCTGAACTTGTTCTCACATTGAACAACTTCTCCTTCAACTCCACTCACTTCCTTCAAGTAAAAGGTGTTGCAATGGGTACCCGCATGGGTCCTAGTTATTCCTGTTTTTTTGTGGGATATGTCGAACATTCCTTGTTCCAATCCTACTCAGTCCCCCTCCCCCAACTCTTTCTCCGGTACATTGATGACTGTATCAGTGCTGTTTCCTGCTCCCGCCCCGAACTGGAAAACTTTATCAACTTTGCTTCTAATTTCCACCCTTCTCTCACCTTTACATGGTCCATCTCTGACACTTCCCTTCCCTTCCTTGACTTCTCTGTCTCCATCTCTGGGGATAGGTTGTCTACTAATATCCATTATAAGCCCACCGACTCCCACAGCTACCTCGACTACACTTCTTCCCACCCTGCCTCCTGTAAGGACTCCATTCCATTCTCCCAGTTTCTCCGTCTCCGACGCATCTGCTCTGATGATGCTACCTTCCATGACGGTGCTTCTGATATGACCTCCTTTTTCCTCAACCGAGGATTCCCCCCCACTGTGGTTGACAGGGCCCTCAACCATGTCCGGCCCATTTCCCACACCTCGACCCTCACCCCTTCCCCTCCCTCCCAGAACCGTGACAGGGTTCCCCTTGTCCTCACTTTCCACCCCATGTGCCTCCATATCCAAAGGATCATCCTCCGCCATTTCCGCCACCTCCAGCGTGATGCCACTACCAAACGCATCTTCCCCTCCCTTCCTCTGTCAGCATTCTGAAGGGATCATTCCCTCCGCGACACCCTGGTCCACTCCTCCATTACCCCCACCACCTTGTCTCCTTCCCATGGCACCTTCCCCTGCAATCACAGGAGGTGTAATACCTGCCCATTTACCTCCTCTCTCCTCACTATCCAAAGCCCCAAACACTCCTTTCAGGTGAAGCAGCGATTTACTTGTACTTCTTTCAATGTAGTATACTGTGTTCCCTGCTCACAGTGTGGTCTCCTCGACATTGGGGAGACCAAACACAGACTGGGTGACTGCTTTGCGGAACATCTCCGCTCAGTCCGAAAGCAGGACCCTGAGCTTCTGGTTGCTGCCATTTCAACACTCCCCCCTGCTCTCATGCTCACATCTCTGTCCTGGGATTGCTGCAGTGTTCCAGTGAACATCAACACAAGCTCGGGGAACAGCATCTCATTTACCGATTAGGCACACTACAGCCTGCCGGACTGAACATTGAGTTCAATAATTTCAGAGCATGACGGGCCCCCCTTTTTATTTTTAGCTATTTTTTCTTTTTTATTTGTTTATCTTATTTTAGTTTGTTTCATCAATTATTTTTTTAACCATGTGCCGACCCATTGTTTCTTTTCATGTTTGTACTTTGGGCCAGGGCTATTCATTTTCCTGTCAATTAACACCCTCTCTGCACTAACACTTTGTCTTTCAGGAACCATTAACATACTGTTTGTCTTTGCTCCATGACCTTCTGGTCAGTTATTCTCTGTGACCCTCTGTCCTCTCATCACCTTCTCTTCTGTTATCCCTTGCCCCACCCCAGCTTTATTTGCTTAAAACCTTTTACATTTCTAACCTTTGCCAGTTCTGATGAAGGGTCACTGACCTGAAACGTTAACTCTGCTTCTCTCTCCACAGATGCTGCCAAACCTGCTGAGTATTTCCAGCATTTCTTGTTTTTATTTCAGATTTCCAGCATCTGCAGTATTTTGCTTTTATTACAGCAGCTCCACCTACTGGCTTCTGCTGATATTGCAACAACCTGTTTCCCTCTTTGTTCTGAATGAGCAGATCACAAACAAATGAATTAGGAGCAGGAACAGGCCACTCGGCCCATCGAGCCTGCTCCGCCATTCAATAAGTTCATGGCTGAACTGATTACTCCACATTCCTGCCTACTCTGAATAACCTTTCACCCCCTTGCTTTTCAAGAATCTATCCACCTCTGCCTCAAAAATATTCAAAGACTTTGCTTCCACTGCCTTTTGAGGAAGAGAGTTCCAAAAATTCACCACCCTCAGAGAAAAAATTCTCCTCATCTCTGTCTTAAATGGTTGACAATTTATTTTTAAATAGTGACCCCTGGTTCTAGATTCTTCCGTAAGGGGAAACAATCTTTCCACATCCACCCTGTCAAGACCCCTCAGGATCGAATATGTTTCAATGAAGTCGCCTCTTACTCTTCTAAACTCCAGCAGATACAAGTCTAACCTGTCCAACCTTTCCTCATAAGACAACCCACCCATTCCAGGTATTAGTCTAGTAAACCTTCTCTGAACTGCTTCCAATGCATTTCCATCCTTCCTTAAAACAGACCAATACTGTACACTGTATACCAGATGTGATCTCACCAATGCCCTGCATAGCTGAAGCATAATCTCCCTACTTTTATATTCAATTCCCCTCCCGATAAACGAGAACACTCTATTTGCTTTCCTAATTACTTGCTGTACCTGCATATTAACCTTTTGTGATTCATGTACGAGGACACCCAGATCCCTCTGCATCTCAGAGCTCTGCAATCTTTCACCATTTAGATAATATGTTTCTTTTTTATTCTTCCTGCCAAAATGGACAATTTCACATTTTTCCACATTATATTCTATTTTCCAGATCTTTTCCCATTCACCTAATCTATTTATATCCCTTTGTAACTTCCTTATGTCCTCGTCACAACTTACTTTCCTACCTATCTTTGTATCATCAGCAAATTTAGCAACCAGACCTTCAATCACTTCATCCAAGTCATTGATAGAAATTGTAAAAAGTTAAGGCCCCAGCACTGATCCCTGTGACACTCCACTCATTACATCTTGCCATCCAGAAAATGACCCATTATGACCCTCTCTATTCGGGAGCCAATCTTCTATCCATGCCAATATCACAGAATCACAGAATTGTTACAGAGCAGAAGGAGGCCATTCGGCCCATTGTGTCCGCACTGGCTCTCTGAAAGAGAAATTCCCTCAGTTCCATTCCCCCGCCTTCTCCCCATAACCCTGCACATTCTTCCTTTTCATATAACAGGATAATTCCCATTTGGAATGCTTCAATTGAACCTGCCTCCACCACGTTCTCAGGCAGCACATTCCAGACCTTATCCACTAACTTCCTTGTTCTTGTATTTTCTTCCTGGCTTCTATCAGAAAAACTCTTTTTCTTCTTTACCGTAATCTCTACTTCTTTTGTCATGAGCTTTTATTTTTCTCAATAACCTTTGATGTGGCACCTTGTCAAATGCCTTCTGGAGATCTAAGTACAATATTTCCAGCGGTTCCCCTTCATCCACAGCACCCTATTAGATTGTATAAATAGAGTTTACTTGGTGCAACACCACTACTGGTCAGTGAAACATGAAACCACAATCTGTCAATGGATTTATTTTAACCTAGTCATTTCCAAGAGTCTTTATGTCATTTAGTAGGAACAGGACGAGGCCATTCAGCCCTTCAAGCTTGTTTTGCTGTTCAATTCGATCACTCAACTCCATTTACTACCTTAGAAGTGATATCAGGGCCTTAGTCACTACTTCTCTGATGATAGGTCTCCAAGGTTTCTGTGTATCAATGTTTATGAAAGTAGGTGAACAAAAACAATTTTTCATATAAAAATCCTGTTTTCCATGGAGCGTCACCGCCACCTGCTGGCTGAGATCAGGACTCCACACATTTATTTTTCTGCATTACTGATTCTGGTCACCTGGTGGTGATGTTGCTCTGTTATTATTTCCAGATGTTTTGGTGATAATGAGCCTCCTCCATTCTGGTGACTGGTTTACCAACTTTCAATAACTAGTGCAGGGTGAATTACTGTTTGTGCCAGCGAATGGCACCGTTAGATTGTGTAGACATGTGAATGGGGGAGTGATGAGAAAGGGCTGGGATGGAGTTGTTACCGGCTGCACACATTTCCCTGAAGAATGTGACTAAAATATCAAACAGTCTGAGCATCCGATTACATTCCCAGTGTGTCTGTGTGTGATAAGGTGGGGAGTTGGATGGAATTGATGTTCTGGTTGAAAATACTAATATCAGTTCTTTATTCCTTTCAGAATCAACAATCCAACGTAAACAAAACTGCTTAAAATGAAACAGAAAAAGATGATTTTAATGTAAAATTCAAATATTACAATGATCACATCCCCAGACTCCATGGAAATGCAGTATTTTCCTCCTTCAATATTTGGATTTCTCCCTCAGGCTTTCATGTTGTGGGTGCAGAGTAAGAAATGGAAACACAGAAGAAATCACAGCTCCAGACTGGGAAACAGGTGAAGAGATGGAGGACGGGACTGGGTGGTTTGACTGACTGAAGCAGGGAGTGAATGAAGGAAGGAGAGACACAAGATATTTAATTTACTGTTTATTTTAATCTGCTGACATTTATATTTGTATTGGTTTTATTTACAGTCTGATTGTGATTTTACAATGGATAATTTGGAAATTAAATGATACATTTAGAGACAACCTGGGTTAACCCCCAACCCCTGACCCTCAACCCCTGACCTCTGCTCTTGGGGGTCAGGTCATTGTGATGTCACTGATGATGCGACAGGCCCGAGGCCTTGGAGCAGATTCTTAGCCATTTGTTTAAATACAAAGTGTAGAAGAAAGGATAAAGTTTCTCCGTGAATTTATTCCCAGTGAAAGTGTGGAGATGGGACTTGGTGTCCGCGTCGTAAAATGAAACTGTCCCGGACTCATAACTGAGATAAATTCCCACCTTCCCGGGAATCTGATCGTCAGGGAGATGGGATCGAGGAGAGGAATTTATATAAAATTGATCATCAATCTGCTGAATGGTCCAGAATCCAGTCTCTGGGCTCCAGTCGACCCAGTCCTTCCTGTTCACAGACTCTGCGGCTACTCCCAGACTCCACCAATCATTCCTCACCACCTCCACCTCCCAGTAATGTCTCCCCGATGTGAATCCCTCTGATCCCAGCACACAGAGACAGCGCCAGGACCTCTCTGTAAACCTCTTCTCAGTGTCAGGGAGATTCCTCCAGGTCCCGGTGTTTCTCACACTCTTCAGATCCTCAGACACCTCGAGATACGGATTCGCTGTTTCCACATCCAGGGTCACAGAGACTGGGAGAAAAAGCAGAGAATTAGAGACTCACTGGGGATCGGGGGAGAGACTCGCTGGGGATCGGGGGGAGAGACTCGCTGGGGATCGGGGGGATCGGGGGCAGAGACTCGCTGGGGATCGGGGGGAGAGACTCGCTGGGGATCGGGGGGAGAGACTCGCTGGGGATCGGGGGAGAGACTCGTTGGGGATCGGGGGGAGAGACTCGCTGGGGATCGGGGGAGAGACTCGCTGGGGATCGGGGGGAGAGACTCGCTGGGGATCGGGGGAGAGACTCGCTGGGGATGGGGGAGAGACTCGCTGGGGATCGGGGAGAGACTCGCTGGGGATCGGGGGGGAGAGACTCGCTGGGGATCGGGGGAGAGACTCACTGGGGTTCAGTGGGGGGTAGAGACTCACTGGGGTTCGGGGGGTAGAGACTCACTGGGGTTCGGGGGGGTAGAGACTCACTGGGGTTCGGGGTAGAGACTCGCTGGGGTTCAGGGGGGGTTAGAGACTCACTGGGGTTCGGGGTAGAGACTCGCTGGGGTTCGGGGGGGTAGAGACTCACTGGGGTTCGGGGGGTGGTTGTGACTCACTGGGGTTCGGTGGGGGTGTAGAGACTCACTGGGGTTCGGTGGGGGGTAGAGACTCACTGGTGTTCGGGGGGGAAGAGATTCACTGGGGTTCGGGGGGGAAGAGACTCACTGGGGTTCGGGGGGGAAGAGACTCACTGGGGTTCGGTGGGGGGGTAGAGACTCGCTGGGGTTCGGGTGGGGTAGAGACTCACTGGGGTTCGGGGGGGGTTGTGACTTACTGGGGTTCGGTGGGGGTGCAGAGACTCACTGGGGTTCGGTGGGGGGGTAGAGACTCACTGGGGTTCGGGGGGGAAGAGACTCACTGGGGTTCGGTGGGGGGTAGAGACACACTGGTGTTCGGGGGGGGTAGAGACTCACTGGTGTTCGGGGGGGGTTGTGACTCACTGGGGTTCGGTGGGGGTGCAGAGACTCACTGGGGTTCGGTGGGGGTGTAGAGACTTACTGGGGTTCGGTGGGGGGGGTAGAGTCTCGGTGGGGGGGAGGGTAGAGACCTGCTAGGTTTCGGGGGTGTCGTGACTCGCTGGGGTTCGGTGGTGGGGGGGGAGGTAGAGACTCGCTGGGGTTCGGGGGGGCGGAAGGGAAAGGGAAATGATTTTTAACAAACTTGTTGGAGTTTTTTGAGGACTTAACTCGCAGAATAGATCAGGGGGAACCGGTGGATGTGATATATTTAGATTTTCAGAAAGCTTTTGAAAAGGTCCCACACAAGAGGTGAGTAAATACAATTAGATCAGATGGGATTGGGGGGAATATACTGGCATGGACTGAGAACTGGTTAATGGACAGAAAACAGAGAGTCGGTATAAATGGTCATTTTCAGGTTGCCAGGCTGTAACTAGTGGGTACCACTAGGATCAATGTTCTCGCACCCACACTTTTTGGGATTTTCTTCTCCCTGCTGCTTTCACATGCGTTCAAATCCTCTGAAGAAGGAATTTTCCTCCACACAAGATCAGGGGGCAGGTTGTTCAACCTTGCCCGTCTAAGAGCGAAGTCCAAAGTACGGAAAGTCCTCATCAGAGAACTCCTCTTTGCTGACGATGCTGCTTTAACATCTCACACTGAAGAATGCCTGCAAAGTCTCATCGACAGGTTTGCGTCTGCCTGCAATGAATTTGGCCTAACCATCAGCCTCAAGAAAACGAACATCATGGGGCAGGATGTCAGAAATGCTCCATCCATCAATATTGGCGACCACGCTCTGGAAGTGGTTCAAGAGTTCACCTACCTAGGCTCAACTATCACCAGTAACCTGTCTCTAGATGCAGAAATCAACAAGCGCATGGGTAAGGCTTCCACTGCTATGTCCAGACTGGCCAAGAGAGTGTGGGAAAATGGCGCACTGACACGGAACACAAAAGTCCGAGTGTATCAGGCCTGTGTCCTCAGTACCTTGCTCTACGGCAGCGAGGCCTGGACAACGTATGCCAGCCAAGAGCGACGTCTCAATTCATTCCATCTTCGCTGCCTTCGGAGAATACTTGGCATCAGGTGGCAGGACTATATCTCCAACACAGAAGTCCTTGAAGCGGCCAACACCCCCAGCTTATACACACTACTGAGTCAGCGGCGCTTGAGATGGCTTGGCCATGTGAGCCGCATGGAAGATGGCAGGATCCCCAAAGACACATTGTACAGCGAGCTCGCCACTGGTATCAGACCCACCGGCCGTCCATGTCTCCGTTATAAAGACGTCTGCAAACGTGACATGAAATCGTGTGACATTGATCACAAGTCGTGGGAGTCAGTTGCCAGCATTCGCCAGAGCTGGCGGGCAGCCATAAAGACAGGGCTAAATTGTGGCGAGTCGAAGAGACTTAGTAGTTGGCAGGAAAAAAGACAGAGGCGCAAGGGGAGAGCCAACTGTGCAACAGCCCCAACAAACAAATTTCTCTGCAGCACCTGTGGAAGAGCCTGTCACTCCAGAATTGGCCTTTATAGCCACTCCAGGCGCTGCTTCACAAACCACTGACCACCTCCAGGCGCGTATCCATTGTCTCTCGAGATAAGGAGGCCCAAAAGAAATGCTGCGGCTCCAGCTCTTCCCAATCTATATCAATGATTTGGTTGTGGGGATTAAATATAATATTTCCAAGTTTTCAGATGACACAAAACTAATTGTAAGTGTGAGAATTGTCAGGGTGAAGGCGGAAGAGTGGCATGAGGTAAATTGCTCTTTCAGAGAGCCAGCCCAGACATGATGGGCCGAATGGCCTCCTCCTGTTATGTGACAATTCTGTGAACACCTCCATTCAATCTGCAAATGTGACCCCATCCGTCATTTTGATTCTCTGCACCACTCCCACTCTGTCCTCTGACCTTGGACAGCTACACTGTTCCAGTGAAGTTCTCGGTGAGCTTGAGGAACTGTACCTCATCTCTCAATGAGACATTTTACAGCCTTACAGACTCAATACTGAGTTCAACAATTTCAGATTATAACCTCAGCCCCATTTTTTATTTTTTTGGATGACAGCTGTTGGTGATGATTCTTTCGTTCCCATTTTCATCTCCTCTCGACCCATCTTTTGTTTCTTTACTTGTCCCATTACCATCTCCTTCTGCCTTGCACTATCATCCCTTTTGTCATTTAATTTCTCTGCCCTCCACCCTCGCAGAGCCTGGAGGTAAGGAGCACGGAGCTGAAGGAGTGGGCGGATGGAGCAGCAGAGTGACCGGACAAGATAAAAAGCAAGGCCCTGGGAGTAGGCCTCAAATTGACAAGGCCTAGAGGTCGGGAAAGTGAATCTGAAAGAGTTTTGGGGCGAAGTAGCAGAGCAGCCCGAACCCCGAGAGACGTGTGTTTCAGAGAGTGAGGTAAAAAAGTGACATCAGCTCAAGGGTAGAAGCAGCTCGTTACCAAAGTCTTTCGTTTATTTCTGTAAGTTTAGTTAATCTAATAAACAGATGCATCGTAGGATACCTCAGTCCCGTGGAATGCACACCCTGTTCCATGTGGGAACTCCAGAATGCTTCTCGTGTCCCGGACAACCACATATGCAGGAAGTGTTGTCAGGTTTCAAAGCTTGTGTCACTCCGTTCCATCTATGAGGCTGAGAGCTACTTGGATAACACATTTCTGGAGGCAGTCACCCCACAGCTGAAGAGTAAATAGGCAGATAGGGAATGGGTGATCACCAGTCAAAGAGGACCAGGCAGGTAGTGTAGGAGTCCCCTCAGTATCTCTTGCCCTCAAACCGGTATTCTGTTCTGAATATTGGTAAGGGTGATGGTTCCACTGGGGAGTGCCGGCAGAGCCAAGTCCACGGCACCATGGGTGGCTCAGCTGTGTGGGGGTGAAGAGGAAGATTGGGAATGCAATAGTGATCGGGGATTCTATAGTTAGAGGATCAGACAGGTGTTTCTGCAGATGTTTGATTCCGGGGTGGGAGGTTGCGTCCCTGGTGCCAGGGTCCAGGATGTCACTGAACGGCTGAAGAACATTCTAAGGCATGTGGGTAAACAGCCAGAGGTCGTGGTCCATAACAGTTACAGCAACATAGAAAGAAAGAGGGATGAGGTCCTGCAGGTAGACTTTAGGGAGCTTGGAAAGGGATGAATAAACACAACCTGAAAAGGGAGTAATCTCCGTATTAGTCCAGCTGCCACACACCAGTGAGTATAGAAATAAGAGGATAGTAAATGAATGTGTGGCTGGAGAGATGGTGCAGGAGGGAGGGCTTCAGATTCCTGGGACATTGGGACCTGTACAGGCCGGATGGGTTACACCACCACAGAGCAGGGAGCAATGTCCTCGTGGGGCAATTTGCTGGTGCTGTTGGAGAGGGTTTAAATAATTTGGCAGGAGGATGGGAACCAGGATGTAGCATGAGAAAGGAGAAACAAGGTGCACAAAGGATTGGGAGAGACAGGTAGCACGAAAGTAAGAAATTGTGAGCTAGTATGTGGGGTCAGACTAAGGAAATACAATAAGATCTAATTCAGGTTTACAGTGAATGTATGTAAATGTACAAAGAATGATAATAAAGTTAGTGAGCTGCAGGCACAGACAGACACATGGGAATACGATGTTAGAACATAGAACAGTACAGCACAGTACAGGCCCTTCGGCCCACGATGTTGTGCCAAACCTTTCACCTACTCTAAGATCAAACTAACTACCTACCCTTCATTCTACTATTATCCATGTACCTATCCAAGAGCCGCTTAAATGTCCCTAATGTATCTGCTTCTATTACCACCGCTGGCAGCGCATTCCACGCACCCACCATTCTCTGTGTAAAGAACCTACCTCTGACATCTCCCCGAAACCTTCCTCCAATCACCTTAAAATTAGGCTGCCTGGTGATAGCCCTTTCCACCCTGGGAAAAAGTCTCTGACTATCCACTCGATCTATGCCTCTCATCATCTTGTACCTCTCTATCAAGTCACCTCTCATCCTTCTTCACTCCAATGAGAAAAGCCCTAGCTCCCTCAATCTTTCTTCGTAGGACATGCCCTCCAGTCCAGGCAGCATCCTGGTAAATCTCCTCTGCATCCTCTCTAAAGCTTCCACATCCTTCCTATAATGAGACGACCAGAACTGAACACAATATTCCAAGAGTGGTCTAACCAGGGCTTTATAGAGCTGCAGCATAACCTCGCGGCTCTTAAACTCAATCCCCCTGTTAATGAAAGCCAACACACCATACGCCTTCTTAACAACCCTATCAACTTGGGTGGCAACTTTGAGCGATCTATGGACATGGATCCCAAGATCCCTCTGTTCCTCCACACTGCCAAGAATCCTGTCTTTTAGCCTGTATTCTGCATTCAAATTCGACTTTCCAAAATGAATCACTTCACACTTTTCCAGGTTGAACTCCATCTGCCACTTCTCAGCCCAGCTCTGCATCCTGTCAATGTCCCGTTGCAACCTACAACAGCCTTCCACACTATCCACAACTCCAGCAACCTTCGTGTCATCGGCAAACTTGCTAACCCAGCCTTCCACTTCCTCATCCAAGTCATTTATAAAAATCACAAAGAGCAGAGGTTCCAGAACAGATCCTTGTGGAACACCACTGGTCACCGAGCTCCAGGCTGAATACTTTCCATCTACTACCACCCTCTGCCTTCTATGGGCCAGCCAATTTTGTATCCAGAGTAATAGTGTAAAGGGCAGAGACAGCAGGGGGAAGGCGGGGGGAAGAGTTTCCGAAGTGTGTTCAGGAGAATTTTCCTGATCTGTACATTTTGGGTTTGACGAGGAAGGAAGCATTCCCAGATCTGGATCTGGGGAATGAGGTGAATTAAGTATCACTGGGCGAACATTTAAAGAACAGTGATCATTCTATCATAAGGTTTAGATTAGCTATGGGAAAAGACAAGGAGCAATCTAGAGTGAAAATACTGAATTGGAGGAGGACAAATTTCAGTGGGTTGAGGATGATTCCAGTTTAATCGGGACAGATTCAAAGATTGGCAGGTAAAACTGTAATGGAATAATGGGCTGTTTTTAAAGAGGAGATGGTTCGGGTCCAGTTGAGGTATATTCCCACGAGGGGGAAAGGTAAATGAGCACTTTGCATCTGTCTTTACCAAGGAAGAGAATGTTGCCAAAGTCATACTGAAAGAGGAGGTAGTTGACATACTAGATGGTAAAAATGACTAAAACTGAGGTACTAGAAAGGCTGACTGTACTTTGATAAATCATCAGGACTGGATGGGATGTATCCGAGAATGCTGAGGGAAATGAAGGTGGAAATTGTGGAGGTACTGGTCACAATCTTCCAATCCTCCTTAAATACAGGGGGTGGTTCCAGAGGATGGAAGAATTACAAATGTTACACCCTTGTTTAAAAAAGAGTGTAAGGATAAAATCAGCATTTACAGAACAGTGAGTTTATCCTCGGTGGTGGGAAAGCTTTTAGAAACGATAATCTGGGACAAAATTAACGTCACTTGGACAAGTGTGGATTAAAGAAAACCAGCATGGATTTGTTAAAGGTTTATCATGTTTCAGTAACTTGATTTGAGTTTTTTTACTGGAGTAACAGAAAGGGTTAATGAAGGTAATGCAGTTGATGTGTATATGGGCTTCCAAAAGATATTTGATAAAGTGCCACATAAAAGATTAATAGGCAAGATAAGGGCTCCTGATGTTGGGGGTAATATATTAGTGTGGATAGAGGATTGGTTAACAGACAGGAAGCAGAGAGTGGATTTAAATGGGACATTTTCAAATTGCAGGCAGTGAATAGCGGGGGTGCTGCAAGGATCAGTGCTGGGACCTCAGCTATTTACACTCTATATTAATGACTTGGATGAAGAGACAGGGAGTAATGTATCTAATTTTGCTGATGATACAAAGCTTGGTGGAAAGGTAAGCTGCGGGGAGGATGTAGAGAGGCTGAAAAGAGATATAGACAGGTTAAGTGAGTGGGCAACAAGATGGCAAATGGAGTAAAATGTAGGAAAGTGTGAAGTTGTTCACTTTGGTCATAAAAATAGAAAAGCAGAATATTTTTTAAAAGTTGTGAAAATGGTAAGTGTTGATGTTCAGAGAGACTTGCGGGTACTCGTACAAGGAACACACAAAGTTAACATGTAGGTGCAGCAGGCTGTTAGGAAGGCAAATAGCATGTTGGCCTTTATTGCAATGGGATTGGAGTACAGGAATAAAGAAGTCTTACTAAAATTGTACAGGGCTTTGGTGAGACCGAACCTGGAATACAGTGTGTAGTTTTAGTCTCCACATTTAAGAAAGGATATACTTGCACTGGAGGTGGTGCAGCGAACATTTACTAAATTGGTCCCTGGGATGAGGGGGTTGTCCTATGATGAGACGCTGAGTAAATTGGGTCTATATTCTCTGGAGTTTAGAAGAATGAGAGGTGATCTAATTGAGACATAACAAGATTCTGAAAGGGCTTGATAGGGTAGAAGCTGAGAGATTATTCCCACTGGTCAGAGTATCTAAAACACAGGGACACAGTCTCAGGATAAGGGGTCAATCATTCAGGACTGAAACGAGGAGTAATTCCTGCACTGAAAGGGTTGTGAATCTTTGTAATTCTGTATTCCAGAGGGTTGTGGATGCTCCATCATTGAATACATTTAAGTTTGGGATAGATAGATTTTTGGTCTCACAGGGAATCAAGGGATATGGGGATGGGGTAGGAATGTGGAATTGAAGCCCAAGATCAGCCATGATCGTATTGAATGGAGTAGCAGGCTCGATGGGCCGAATGGTCTATTTCTGTTCCTATTTCTTGTGCTCGTGTGTGAAGGTTTGAGCGAGGGTACAGAAATGATTTCTGAGAAAGGTTCTGGGGATGAGGGACTTCAGTTATGTGGATAGACTGGAGAAGCTGGGGGTCTTCTCCTTAGAGAAGAGAAGGTTGAGAGGAGATTGGATAAAGGTGTTCAAAATCATGAAGGGTCGCCTGCCCAACCTGAATCAGCCTGACTAAAATCATAGAATCATAGCATGATTACAGCACAGAAGGAGGCCATTCGGCCTGTCATGTCCATGCCGGCCCTTTGCAAGAGCAACTCACCTAGTCCCACTGTCCTGCCTTTTCCCCATAGCCCTGCGATTTTTTTTTTGTCTTCAGATAATTATCCAATACCCTTTTAAAAGTCATGCTTGAATCTGCCTCCACCACACTCTCCGGCAGTGCCCTCTGGTTCTGGACTCACCCACAAGAGGAAACATCCTTTCCATATCCACCTTGTCAAGACCGTTCAGGATCTTATAAACTTCAATCAAGTCTCCTCTCACTTTTCTAAACTCCAGTGAAAACAAGCCCAGTCTGTCCAGCCTTTCCTCAAAAGACAACCTGCTCATTCCAGGTATCAATCTAGTAAACCTCCTCTGAACTGCTTCCAATGCATTTACATCCTTCCTTAAATAAGGAGACCAAAACTGCACACATTCGAGATGTGGTCACACCAATGCCCTGTATAACTGAAGCATAACATCCTTACTTTTATTTTCAATTCCTTTCCTAATAAAGGATAGCATTTCATTAGCCTTCTTTATTACTTGCTGTACCTTCATACCTTCATGCTGTACCTATCCTGAGTGGTGTGAAACAGGGCTGTGTTCTCGCACCCACACTTTTTGGGATTTTCTTCTCCCTGCTGCTTTCACATGCGTTCAAATCCTCTGAAGAAGGAATTTTCCTCCACACAAGATCAGGGGGCAGGTTGTTCAACCTTGCCCGTCTAAGAGCGAAGTCCAAAGTACGGAAAGTCCTCATCAGAGAACTCCTCTTTGCTGACGATGCTGCTTTAACATCTCACACTGAAGAATGCCTGCAGAGTCTCATCGACAGGTTTGCGTCTGCCTGCAATGAATTTGGCCTAACCATCAGCCTCAAGAAAACGAACATCATGGGGCAGGATGTCAGAAATGCTCCATCCATCAATATTGGCGACCACGCTCTGGAAGTGGTTCAAGAGTTCACCTACCTAGGCTCAACTATCACCAGTAACCTGTCTCCAGATGCAGAAATCAACAAGCGCATGGGTAAGGCTTCCACTGCTATGTCCAGACTGGCCAAGAGAGTGTGGGAAAATGGCGCACTGACACGGAACACAAAAGTCCGAGTGTATCAGGCCTGTGTCCTCAGTACCTTGCTCTACGGCAGCGAGGCCTGGACAACGTATGCCAGCCAAGAGCGACGTCTCAATTCATTCCATCTTCGCTGCCTTCGGAGAATACTTGGCATCAGGTGGCAGGACTATATCTCCAACACAGAAGTCCTTGAAGCGGCCAACACCCCCAGCTTATACACACTACTGAGTCAGCGGCGCTTGAGATGGCTTGGCCATGTGAGCCGCATGGAAGATGGCAGGATCCCCAAAGACACATTGTACAGCGAGCTCGCCACTGGTATCAGACCCACCGGCCGTCCATGTCTCCGTTATAAAGACGTCTGCAAACGTGACATGAAATCGTGTGACATTGATCACAAGTCGTGGGAGTCAGTTGCCAGCATTCGCCAGAGCTGGCGGGCAGCCATAAAGACAGGGCTAAATTGTGGCGAGTCGAAGAGACTTAGTAGTTGGCAGGAAAAAAGACAGAGGCGCAAGGGGAGAGCCAACTGTGCAACAGCCCCAACAAACAAATTTCTCTGCAGCACCTGTGGAAGAGCCTGTCACTCCAGAATTGGCCTTTATAGCCACTCCAGGCGCTGCTTCACAAACCACTGACCACCTCCAGGCGCGTATCCATTGTCTCTCGAGATAAGGAGGCCCAAAAGAAGAAAGAAGAAAGACCTTCATACTAACTTTTTGTGACTCATGCACTAGAACACCTAGATCCCTCTGCACCTCGGGATTCTGCAGTCATTCTCCATTTAAGTAATACTCTGCTTTTTTAATCTTCCTGCTAAAGATAACAACTTCACATTTTCCCACATTATAATGCATCTGTCAGATTTTTGCCCACTCACTCAACCTATCTATATCGGTCTGCAACCTCATGGCCTCTTCACAACAGACTTTCCAACCTATCTTTGGGTCATCTGTAAATTTAGCTACCATGCCATCGCTCCCCTCATCTGAGTCATTGATGTCAATTCTAAAAAGTTGAGGCCATTTAACAATTTATATCAATGACTTAGATGAGGGGGAATAAATACTTTTAACAGAAGTCATCTGCTGCATTGTGTATTTTAAAGGTGATCAACACTGAGCTGTGATAGCTGTTACTGAGTGTTCCAACTTCCTCAGTTACAAGGGAGAGACAATGTCCTTTCCAGATCAGGAACTCAGAACTTCACAGACAAGTAATATTCCCTTTTGCCGACAGTGTTACTTCTGTTTTCGGTGGGTATTGGAGATTGGATTCCCCATCTTCAGAAATATTTGAGAGAGGTGATGTGACTGGAATACCTTTGGATTCCTGTAATGCATTCCCACAGAAATCATAGCAGGTTTAAGGCACAGAAAGAGGCCACTTGGCCCATCATGTCTGTGCTGGCCGAAAAATGGTCCACCTATCCTCACCCCACCTTCCAGCATTTGGTCCGTAGCCCTGCAGCTTACAGCACTTGAGGTGCATATCCAGACTCCTTTTGAATCAGTTGAGGGTCTCTGCCTCAACTATCCTTTCAGGCAGTAAGTTCCAGACTATCATCACCCTCTGGGTGAAAAGGTTTTTCCTCATCTCCCCTCTAACTTTTCTACCAATCACTTTAAATCTATGCCCCCTCATCACTGACCTCTCTGCTAAGGTGAATAGACCCTTCACCTCCACTCTATCCAGGCCCCTCAAAATGTTGTACATTTCAATCAGATTTCCCCTCAGCCTTCTCTGTTCCAAGGAGAACAACCCCAGCCTATCCAATCTTTCCTCATAGCTGCATTTCTCCAGTCCTGACAACATCCTCATAAATCTCCTCTGTACCCTCATTTCTGTAATGAGGTGTTCAGAACTGCACACAGTACTCAAGTTGTGGCCTAATCAATGAGTTATACAGTTCCAGCAGAACCTCCCGGCTCTTGTGTTATGTACCTCGGTTAATAAAGGAAAGGATTTCTTATGCCTTCTTAACCATCTTATCGACCTGTCCTGCTACCTTCAGGGATCTGTGGACATTCACCCCAAAGTCCCTCACTTCCTCTATGCTTCTCAGTGTTTTCTCATTAATCATGTATTCCTTTGCCTTGTTTGACCTCCCCAAATGCATCAACTCACACTTCTCCAAATTGAATTCCATTTGCCACTTTTCTGCCCATCTGACCAGACCATCAATATCTTTCTGTAGCCTACAGCTATCCTCCTCGCTACCTACCACACGGCCAATCTTTGTGTCATCCGCAAACTTCTTCATCATGCCCCCTACATTTATGTCCAAATCGTTAATATATACCACAAAAAGCAGGGGACCCAGTACTGAGCCCTGCGGAATGCCACTGGAAACAGCCCTCCAGTCACTAAAACAGCCGTCAACAATTACCCTTTGTTTCCTGCCACTGAGTCACTTTTGTATCCACCTTGCTGCATTTCTCTGGATCCCATGATATTTTATTTTTTAACCAGTCTGCCATGTGGGACCTTGTCAAATGCTTTGCTAAAACCCATGTAGACCACATCAACTGCACGACCCTCATCTATCTTCCTTGTTACTTCTTCAACAAATTCGATCAAGTTGGTCAAACAAGATCATCCCTTAACAAATCCGTGCTGGCTATCCTTGATTAACCTGTGCCTTTCTAAGTGACAGCTTATCCTGTCTCTCAGAATAGATTCCAATAATTGTCCCACTACTGAGGTTAGACTGACTGGCCTGTAATTATTCGGTCTATCCTTCGCTCCCTTTTTAAACAGAGGTACAATGTTAGCAATTCTCCAATCCTCCAGCATCACACCTGTATCCAGTGAGGATTGGAAAATGATGGTCAGACCTTCTGCTATTTCCTCTCTTGCTTCTTTTAACAGCCTAGGATACATTTCATCTGGCCCTGGAGATTTATCAACTTTCAAGGATGCTAATCCCATTAATACTTCCACTCTCCCTATGTTTATCACATCCAATATTTCACACTCTTCCTCCTTAATTACAATATCTGCATCGTCCCCCTCTTTTGTGAAGACAGACGTAAAGTATTCATTAAGAACCATACCAATATCTTCCTCTCCTACACATTGGTTACCTTTTTGGTCTTTAATGGGCCCTACTTTCTCCTTAGTTATCCTCTTACTCTTAATGTATTGATAAAACATCTTTGGGTTCACCTTGATTTTGCTTGCCAATATTCTTTTATGCTCTCTCTTTGCTTTCCTAATTTCCTTTTTGATTTCACCCCTCCACTTTCTATACTCTTCTCGGCTTTCTGTAGTATTGAGTTCTCGGTGTCGGACATAAGCTTTCCTTTTCTGCCTTATCTTCCCCTGTAGCTCCTTGACATCCATGGGGCTCTAGATTTGGCCGCATCACCCTTTTTCTTTGTGGGAACATGTTTACCCTGAACTGCTTGAATCTCCCCTTTGAATGTCTCCCACTGTTCTGACATTGATTTTGCTTCAAGTAGATGTTTCTAGTCCACTTTTGCTAAATCACTCCTCAGTTTAGTAAACTTGGCCGTGCCCCAATTGAGAACTCTGATTCCTGTTCTATCTCTGTCCTTCTCCATAACTATGTTAAAACTGACTGAATTATGATCACTACCACCAAAATACTCTCCCACTGCCACTCCTTCCACCTGCCCATCTTCATTTCCGAAGACTACACCTAAAACTTTTTTTTATTTCCAAAATATGCTTTATTCATAAAAAACTGTAAAAAAAAATACATTACAAAACAGTTCAAAACAGCACCAAGTCCACAATACAAAGAGTGCAAAAGAGATCAGTTTCCTTCAATACAAGAGTGAGTTGCCTCACAACCCTTCCATTTCATTTTACCTGCCATGTACATTTTGCAGCAAACAAATATTTTCTGGGTACAGCCCGAGGGGTTTTCCCTGGATCCAGCCCCTCAGTTCAGCTTGGTGGGGGGACCTTACACAGTGGTCTTTCCCCATTGAGCCTTTGCTGCAGCTGCCCCAAGCTTTAGTGTGTCCCTCAGCATGTAGTCCTGGACCTTGGAATGTGCCAGTCTGCACCATTTGGTCGTGGGCAACTCTTTGCGCTGGAAGACCAACAAGTTTTGAGCAGACCAAAGGGCGTCTTTGCACCCTTTATTGTTGGACTTGCAACATACTGGGCAAAAAAGTTCTCCTGAATGCACCTCAAGAATTCTGTTCCCTCAATTCCTTTTACAATAAAACTATCCCAGTTAATATTGGGGTCATTAAAAACCCCTACTATTACTGCCCTATTCTTGCACTTCTCAGAGATTTGCCTACATCTCTGCTCTTCTATCTCCCTCTGACTGTTTGGGGGTCTATAGTACACTCCCTGCAGTGTGATTGCCCCTTTTTTGTTGCTTAGCTCAATCCATATGGCCTCATTTGATGAACCTTCCAACATATAATCCCTTCTCACAGCTTCCACTCCCCCTCCTTTCTTATCCCCCACTATCGCATCTGAAAACCCTGTAACCAGGAACGTTGAGCTGCCATTCCTGTCCCTCCTTAAGCCATGTTTCTGTAATAGCTGTGATATCATACTGCCACGTGTCTATCTGTGCCCTCAGCTCATCTGCTTTATTTGCTCTACTCTTTGCATTGAAATAGATACCCTCGAGCACTGCCAAACTCTTCTTTAAATTTTCTAACCCTCGTTTCCTCTGTCTTCCGGACTCATGCATTAATTTTCCGATGTCCATTTTCATTTCTGATTTTGTTCCAGCTGAGTTTATCCTCAGGTCCCCATCCCCCTGCCAAACGAGTTTAAACCCTCCCCAACAGCACTAGTAAAACGTCCTGCAAGGAACTCAGTCCCGGCTCTGTTCAGGTGCAACCTGTCAGGCCTGTACAGCCCCCATCTCCCCCAGAGCCGGTCCCAATGTCCCAGCTGAAGCCCTCCCTCCTGCACCATCTTTCCAGCCACACATTCATCTGTCTTATCCTTCTATTTCTATACTGACTTGCACGTGGCACTGGGATTAATCCAGAGATTACTACTTTTGAGGTCCTGCTTGCTAATTTCTTGCCTAGCTCCCTAAATTCTGACTGCAAGACCACGTCCCTCTTTCTACCTATGTCATTGGTTCCGATGTGGACCATGACTGCTGGCTGTTCACCCTTCAGGATGCTCTGCAGCCGCTCAGTGACATCCTTGACCCTGGCACCAGGGAGGCAACACACCATCCTGAATTCACGTCTGCAGCCACAGCCCCACCACCCGCCCCCCCCCCCCCCACCCCCATGAACCTGGCTCTGGCTGCTCTCCCTAGGTGAAGCATCACTTTCTTCAGTAATCAGAACTGAATACCTGTTGAAGAGTGAGATGCACTCAGGGGTCTCTTGCACAACCTGCCTGATTCTTTTTGACTGCCTTGTGGTCACCTATTCCCTCTTTCCCTGTATACACTTAAGCTGTGAGGTGACCACATCTATAAACGTACTATCCATGTAGCTCTCATCCTCATGGATGCACCTTAGTGTCACCACCTGCCGCTCAAGTTCCAAAACCTGGCGTTCAAGCTGCTTCAGTTGACGACACTTCTTGCACAAATGGTTCTCCAGGATACGGGAAGCATCCTGGATCTCCCACATAGCACAGGAGGTGCACTCAACAAGGTTGAAGCAACCTTGCCATTCCTTAATTTATTAGTTGACTCTTTGCTCTGCTAAAAATAACCTTACAAATACTAAAACTGCTTAGAATAAAAATACCAGCTACTCACTTGTTCCTTATTTGCAAGCTATTTACACACACACCCTAACAGTAATGTACATGCCCAGCTATTGAGAGTTATTCCCTAACAGCAATTAATCACCAACCAATCACCTTACAGCTTTCCTGTGACGTCACTGTTCACTTTTTTTTTTCAAACGCCTGGACTCCTCTCCGCTGCTCTCCCAGAAGGGAAGTGATCTAGGCCTCAATCCTCGAGCTCTATTTATCCGCTCCTTACTCCCTGTTCTTCCCACATGGTATGAGCAGGCCCAATGCATGATGATGTCATTAAACATGTTAATTGGCCATCTTGGTGTCTGTCTTTCTTTACCAGTTCCTCCCAATATATAACAATTCCAGAGTGTGACCCATGCAATAAATGCACATTTTGATTTCTTTACAATAATTTCAAATATATTCTTTTGTGTGGCACTGCTGCAGATTTACTTCAATTTCCTGGGGACTGGCAGTGCTGCTGCCCGTTACCGCACAGAGTTCTTCAATGATACATCATCTCATTCTGCCCTGTCTCAGCTCATCTGCTGCTGAAACCCTCTTCAATGCCTGTCAATCCAGGGAATCAAGGCAAATCAGCTGTGGTGCTATACAAATGTATTTCTCCTCCATTGTTTTTAAATGTATAAATATCAAGATATTATTGTCAAATGAGATAGGTTCTAAAATGAGCTGAGACTATGGCCGGAGTTTAACAGTCCCCCACAGGAGCAGGCTGGTGGTGAGGGTGGCGGGTCGTAAAATTGAGTGGGAGGTGGGGGGAGGGGGGGCGGAATCATTCCTGACACCTTCCTGCCCCCGCTGTAATTTTTCAAAGGGCAGTGGTGAGAAACACCCCGCCTGCCCCAGACCATTCAATGACCTTAAGTGGCCAATTAACGGCTACTTAAGGGTCTCCTCCCACCACCGCTGGGGTGAGCCCTCCTGATCGGGCACCCTGTGCCTCATGGATGGCCCCCCCATTGCACAACAACCCCCCCCTCCACCCCACACCGATCACACTTGCCTCACCAGGACCTGGCCGATTGTCCCTGGCGAGGCCCCAAAACTTATCTCCCTTCTGGGGCCGACGTCCATGATCCTGCTGCTGGCTGGGTGCAGTGCCAGAAATGGCCACCGCTCCTGGTGCTGTGGCTGGGACTGTGAGCTGCCGGCTCTCTGATTGGCCAGCAGCTCCATTAGGCGGGACTTCCTGCCTCAGAGAGGCAGAAGAGGCCCAAGATCACTTAAGGGCCTGGGGCACATAAAATGTTAGTGTGGCTCCCAGGCCCAGTGGAGGCGGGCTCACCCCCAACTTTTTGACTGGTGGGCGGGGTCTCCCGCCAAATGTAAAATTCCGGCATATTTCATGCAACTGGAGGATTGCAGTTAGGCTCCAACTGGAGGATTGCATCCAGTTCTGGTCACCACACTTCAGGAAGAATGTGAGGGTCCTTGAGAGGATGCAGAGGAGATTTACCAGAATGGTTCCAGGGATGGAGGATTTTAGTTACAAGGTTAGGTTGGAAAAACTGTGTTTGTTCTCCTTCGAATAAAGGAGATTGAGGGGAGATTTAATCGAAATGTAGAAGATTGTGACAGGTTTAGATAAGTTAGACAAGGAAGAGTGGTTTTCTATTCACAAATGGTACAAGGACTCGGGGACACAGATTGAAAGTTTTGGGTAAGAGATGCAGGGGGGATGTGAGGAAGCACTTACTTACACAGTGGGTGGTAATGACCTGGAACTCACTGCCCACAAGGGTGGTGGAAGTGAAGATGATCAATGACTTCATTGGGAATCGAGCCGGGGAGTGGGACTGACTGTGGAGAGTGGCATAAACTCGATGGGCCGAATGACATCCTTCTGTGTGTAAATGTCTCAATAATTCTGAAGTATTATTTTTGCTGAGGTGGATTTAGAAACTGAAAAGGGAAGTGACATGATGGTGCATAATTTATTCTCTAGTATGGTGATTTATTTTATTCATTTTGGGAATATGGGTGTCGCTGGCAAGGTGCCCTCATTCAGGCAAGTGAAATGTATTCCGTCACACTCCTGACTTGTGTCTTGTAGGTGATGGAAAGGTTTTGGGGAGATGGGAGGTGAATTACCGCAGAATACCCAACCTCTGATCTGCTCTTGTAGCTACAGTATTTATGTTCAAGAAAGAGTTAGATATAGTTCTTAGGGCTAATGGGATCAAGGGATATGGAGAGAAAGCGGGAACAGGTTACTGAGTTTGGATGATCAGCCATGATCGTATTGAATGATGGAGCAGACTCGAAGGGCCGAATGATCAACTCCTGCTCTTATTTTTCTATGTTTCTATATGGCTGGTCCAATTAAGTTTCTGGTCAATGGTGACCCAAGAATGTTGCGGGTGGGGGATTCAGCTGTGATAAAGCCATTGAATGTCAAGGAAAGATGATTAGATTCTCCCATGTTGGAGATGGTCATTGCCTAGAACTTGTGAAATGTGAATGTTATTTGCCATTTATCAGCCCAAGCCTGAATGTTGTCCAGGTCTTCCTGCATGTTGCCATGGGCTCCTTCAGTATCTGAGGGCTTGCAAATGGAACATAAACACTGTGTAATCATCAGAAACATCCCCAGTCTGACCTTATGATGAAGGGAAGGTATGATGAAGCAGCTGAAGATGGTTGGACCGAGGGCGCTGCCCTGAGGAACGCCTGTCATGATTTCTTGGGGCTGAGATGATTGCTCTCCAACATCCACAACCATCTTCCGTTGTGCCAGGTATGACTAGGGAGAGTTGTCTCCCTCTATCGCTATTAACTTCGATTTTACTGGAGCTCCTTGATTCCACACTTGATCAAATGCTCCCTTGATGTTAAGGGAGTCACCTCACCTCACCTCTGGAATTCAGTTCTTTTGTCCATGTTTAGACCAAGGTCATAATGAGGTTTGGAGCCGAATGCTCCTGGCAGAACTGAGTATTGGTGAGCAGGTTATTAGTGAGTAAATGTCACTTGATAACACAGTCGACAACACCTGATTATTGAGAGTCGACTGATGGGACAGTAATTGGCCAGATTGGATTTCATAGAATCGCAGAAACCTATTCAGCCATTCAGCCCATCGTTACTATACTGGCTCTTTGAAAGAGCTTGGTCCCACACTCCCTTTTTTTGTCTGTAACCTGTCAGTTCTTCATCCTCAAGTACCTATCCAACTGTTTTAAATTATTTGTGGAATCAGTTTCCACCACCTTTTCAGGTAGAACATTCCAGATTCCATAAACACTCTGAGTGAAACATTTCTCCTCATCGCCCCTCTACACTTTTTTCCAATGTTTTTAAATCAATGACTTCTGATTCTTAACCACTTGTCAGAGGGAATCATTTTTCTCTATCAAAGTCTCTCATCATATTGAAAACCTCTATTAGGTCACATCTTAACCTTCTCTGTTCCAAGAAGAACAGTCCTAACTTTTCCAACTTCTTCCCATAACTGAATTCCCTCATCCCTGGTAACATCCTGGTAAATCTCCTCTGTAACCTTTCGAAGGCTTTTACATTTTTCCTGAAGTGTGTTGCCCAGTATTGTCCACAAAACTCCAGCCGGGACCGAACCAGTTGTTTATAAAGTTCCAGCATGATCTCTTTGCTTTAATAATCTATTCCTTTATTTATAAATTCAAGGAACACATATGTCTTTTTAACTACCTTATTAACTTTCCCTCCCACCTTTAAGAATTTATGGATGTGAACAACAAGGTCTCTGTTCATCCACACTTTTCAAAATCGTGCAATTTATCGGATACTGTCTTTCCATATTAGTCCTCCCACAGTGCATCACTTTGCACTTCTCTGCATTGAGCTCATCTGCCAAACTTATGTCCATTTCATCATCCTGTCTGTGTCATCCTGAAGTCTACAATGATCATCATCACTATCTACTACATTGTCAAGCTTTGTATCATCTGCAAACTTTATAATGTTGCTTCCTGCACCCGAGTCTATCTCCTTTGTTAAAATTGAAAAGTCAAAACTGATCCTTGGGAAACACCACAGCAAACACCTCCCTATGGTAGCATATTGGTAATGTTACTGGGCTAGTAAATAATGTGTTTGAGTGTTAACTGCTCTCTGAAATGGCCTAGCAAGCCACTCAGTTAGATCAAATCACTACAGAAAAAAGCACTATGTAACTGCAGTGGTTCAAGAAAGCAGCTCACCACCACCTTCTCAAGGGCAATTGTGATGGGCAATAAATGCTGGCCTTACCAGCAATGTTCACAACCAAAGAATGAATAAAAAAAGTCTGAAAAACATCCAGCCACCATCTGCTTCCTGTCATTGAGTCAATTCTGTGTCCATATCGCCACTTTCCTCTGAATTCCATAGGCTTCCATCTTCTTAACAAGTCTCCCATGTGGCACTTTGTCAGATGCCTTCCAATATCCAGATATAGAATATCTAATGCACTACCTCAGTAAAACTCAATTCCACTTTTCATTACTGAACCTATTTAATTTCAATCTATTTCTATTTGCTGTTTTGCAACCTTATATTTTTAATAATTTCGTTTTCTGTCACTTCTGTTAAATCACTGTGTACACCGTGTCTAAATACTCATTCGGCAAGATATTTAATTTGAACTTGAGCAATATGGGTTGATAATTTAATCCATTGACTTGGTGGTATAGAAATGGTGCCTATATATGAGTAGTCAGAGGAGGAGTGGGGCCTATTAGGGACAGAGAGGCTTAGAGGCACCGGGCTTGGTTGGGTTCCCCTTGTTTGAATGTTCCTGGCCTGTACCTGAAGCATCTCTTCCTTAAAGATAACCCATTGTTCCGATACAGCTCTTCCTGACAGTCTTTGGTTCCGTTCTACCCTGGCTAGATCCCTTCTCATTGCATTGAAATTAGCCCTCTTCCAATCTAGACATTCTAACTTATTTTGTTTCTTGCTTTTCTGTATTACTTCTCCAAACCTTATAATACGATGATCACTCTTACCCATGTACACCCTCACAGTCACTTGGTCCACTTGTCCCACCTCATTTCCCAGCACCACATCCAGCAATGCCTCCTTTCTAGTTGGGCTGAGAACATATTGATCACAGACATTTTAGAAAATCTGCCCCGATTTAACCTTGACTCTAAAATTATCCCAATTGACATTTGGGTAATTAAAGTCCCCCAATATAACCACTCTATAGTTCTTGTACATCTCTGACTTCCCTGCAGATTTGCTCCTCTATCTCTCTCTCACTATTTGGAGGCCTATAGAATACGTGAGAAGCAGAATGGAGACTGGATTCAATCTCACTTTGAAGAAATGGAACCTGTCATAGCCGTCAAGTGCACTGCACTATTGAACTACAAGAAAGCCCCCAGCAAGCTAACATCCTTAGCACTTAAAGTAGCCAGAAGCACTGAGCAAAGAACAGCCAGGCGCTGTACAAATGACCACTGGCAACACCTATGCAGTCGTATTCAGCTGGCCTCCGACACCAGAAACATCAGAGGACTGTATGACGGCATTAAGAGAGCTTTTGGGCCAAACATCAAGAAGATCGGCCCCCCCTCAAGTCTAAATCAGGAGAAACGAGTAAGCAAATGGACCGCTGGGTTGAGCACTACCTAGAACTGTACTCCAGGGAAAATGTTGTCACTGAGACTGCTCTCAATGCAGCCCAGTCTCTGCCAGTCATGGATGAGCTGGACGTATAGCCAACAAAATCGGAACTCAGTGATGCCATTGATTCTCTAGCCAATGGAAAAGCCTCTGGAAAGGCATTACCCCTGAAATACTCAAGTGTGCCAAGCCTGCTATACTCTCAGCACTCCATGAACTGCTTTGCCTGTGCCGCGAAGAGGGAGCAGTACCACAGGACATGCACGATGCCAATATCATCACCCTCTCTAAGAACAAGGGTGATGGCAGTGACTGCAACAACTAGCGTGGAATCTCCCTGCTCAGCATAATGGGGAAAATCTTCGCTCGAGCCATTTTAAACAGACTCCAGAAGCTGGCTGTGCGTGTCTACCCTGAGGCACAGTGCGGCTTTCAAGCAGAGAGATCCATTATTGATATGCTGTTCTCCCTTCGCCAGCTACAGGAGAAATGCCGTGAACAACAGATGCCCCTCTATGTTGCCCTCATAGATCTCACCAAAGCCTTTGACCTCGTCAGCGGACATGGTCTCTTTTGACTACAAGCAAAGATCGGATGTTCACCAAAGCTACTAAGTATCATCACCTCATTCCATGACAATATGAAAGGCACAATTCAGCATAGCGGTGCCTCATCAGACCCCCTTCCAATCCTGAGTGGCGTGAATCAGGGCTGTGTTCTCGCACCGACACTGTTTGGGATCTTCTTCTCCCTGCTGCTCTCACATGCATTCAAGTCGTCAGAAGAAGGAATTTTCTTCCACACAAGATCAGATGGCAGGTTGTTCAACCTTGCCCGTCGAAGAGCGAAGACCAAAGTACGGTCCTCATCAGGGAACTCCTCTTTGCTGACGATGCTGCATTAACATCCCACACAGAAGAGTGCCTGCAGAGACTCATCGACAGGTTTGCGGCTGCCTGCAACGAATTTGGCCTAACCATCAGCCTCAAGAAAACGAACATCATGGGACAGGACGTCAGAAATGCTCCATCCATTAATATCGGCGACCACACTCTGGAAGTGGCTCAAGAGTTCACCTACCTAGGCTCAACTATCACCTGTAACCTGTCTCTAGATGCAGAAATCAACAAGCGCATGGGAAAGGCGTCTGCTGCTATGTCCAGACTGGCCAAGAGGGTGTGGGAAAATGGCCCACTGACACGGAACACAAAAGTCCAAGTGTATCAAGCCTGTATCCTCAGTACCTTGCTGTACAGCAGCGAGGCCTAGACAACGTATGTCAGCCAAGAGCGGCGTCTCAACGCATTCCATCTTCGCGGCCTCCGGAGAATCCTTGGCATCAGGTAGCAGGACCGTATCTCCAACGCAGAAGTCCTCGAGACAGCCAACATCCCCAGTATGTATGCCCTACTGAGCCAGTGGCACTTGAGATGGCTTGGCCATGTGAACTGCATGGAAGATGGCAGGATCCCCAAGGATGTATTGTACAGTGAGCTCATCACTGATATCAGACCCACCAGCCGTCCATATCTCCACTTTAAAGACGTTTGCAAACGTGACATGAAGTCCTGCGACATTGAGCACAAGTTGTAGGAGTCAGTTGCCAGCGATCGCCAGAGCTAGCGGACAGCTATGAAGGTGGGGCTGAACAGAAGCGAGTCGAAGAGACTCAGCAGTTGGCAGGAAAAGAGACAGAAGTGTAAGGAGAGAGCCAACTGTGTAACAGCCCCGACAACAATTTCACCTGCATCGGCTGTGGAAGAATTGGCCTTTATAGCCACTCCAGGCACTGCTCCACAAAACACTGACCACCTCTAGGTGCTTACCCATTGTCTCTTGAGGCCAAAAAGGAAAGGATAGAATACCCTTAGCAGTGTGACCATCCCCTTTCTGCTCCTCAACTCTAACCAAGTGGATTCTGCCCTTGCCCCTTCAAGGACATCCTCCCTTTCCAGCACTGCAATGTCTTCCCCAATCAGGAATACCACCCACCTCCCTTTTTTCCTTCTCTATCTTTTCTGAGCACTTTATATCCTTGTATATTAAGCACCCAGTTTTCACCATTTTTAACCATGTTTCCGTTATTGCCACTACAACATATTCCCATATTATTTGTGCTTGTAGCTCAACAATCTCATCTAGAACACTTGGTGCATTTACACACATGTATTGTAATCCTGTCTTTGCATTCCTCATCGTCCTTCTCAGTCCATTCCCATCCAATCGAGAACTACTCTCTTCTCTTGTACTGTCTAACACTCTCACTCTGACGCCACCTAATTCTTTGCTATTTTCTACACTAATGCTATCTGTCCCTTCCAATTCTCTGTGCACTGTGACGTGCCTCTTGTATTATCTCCTGGTTCCCACATCCCTGCCAAGTTAGTTTAAACCCTCACCAATAGCACCAGCAAATCACCCCACAAGGAATCTTGTCCCAGCTCTGTTCAGGTACAACCTGTCCGGCCTGTACATGTCCCAACTTCTCCAGAACTGGTCCCAGTGCCCCAGTAATCTATAGCCCCCCCTCCTGCACCATCTTTCCAGCCACGCATTCACCTGCACGATCCTCCTATTTCTATACTCACTTGCTTTCATGCACTTCAGGTTCTTCCTCTAAATTACAGCTAATGGGATACGGAGAGTCTCCTGACAACACAGAGCATGTGCAGAGCGATCGCCAACATCATCTGTGTATCTGAGCAGTTTCCATCTTCCAGTATGTGTCTGCGCATTCACGTATCAACTTCACCACGTTATGACGTCAGATGTAATGATGCCCGAGTGTTCCTTCACTCCTCAATGGCCGCGATCACCACCTCCATCCCCTCCAACACTACCCCACTCTCTACCGCAATCACTACCTCCATCCCCTCCAACACTACCCCACTCCCTCCCGTGATCACCACCTCCATCCCCTCCAACACTATCCCACTCTCTACCGCAATCACCGCCTCCATCCCCTCCAACACTACCCCACTCCCTCCTGCGATCACCACCTCCATCCCCTCCAACACTATCCCACTCCCGCCCGTGATCACCACCTCCATCCCCTCCAACACTACCCCACTCTCTACCGCAATCACCGCCTCCATCCCCTCCAACACTACCCCACTCCCTCCTGCGATCACCACCTCCATCCCCTCCAACACTATCCCACTCCCTCCCGTGATCACCACCCCCATCCCCTCCAACACTATCCCACTCTCTACCGCAATCACTACCTCCATCCCCTCCAACACTACCCCACTCCCTCCCACAATCACCGCCTCCATCCCGCCGCTCCCACCTGCTCACCGCTCCATCCTGCCGCTCCCACCTGCTCACCACTTCATCCTGCCGCTCCCACCTGCTCACCGCTCCATCCCGCTGCTCCTGCCTGCTCACCACTCTATCCCTCTGCTCCCGCCTGCTCACCACTCCATCCCGCTGCTCCTGCCTGCTCACCACTCCATCCCACTGCTCCCGTCTGCTCACCACTCCATCCCGCTACTCCGCCTGCTCACCGCTCTATCCCGCTGCTCCCGCCTGCTCACCGCTCCATCCCGCTACTCTGCCTGCTCACCGCTCCATCCCGCTGCTCCTGCCTGCTCACCACTCCATCCCGCTACTCCCACCTGCTCACCGCTCTATCCCGCTGCTCCCGCCTGCTCACCGCTCCATCCCGTTACTCTGCCTGCTCACCGCTCCATCCCACTACTCCCGCCTGCTCACCGCTCTATCCCGCTGCTCCCGCCTGCTCACTGCCCCATCCTGCTGCTCCCGCCTGCTCACCGCTCCATCCCGTTACTCTGCCTGCTCACCACTCCATCCCGCTACTCCCACCTGCTCACCGCTCCATCCCGCTGCTCCCGCCTGCTCACCGCTCTATCCCGCTGCTCCCGCCTGCTCACCGCTCCATCACGCTACTCCCGCCTGCTCACCGCTCTATCCTGCTGCTCCCGCCTGCTCACCGCTCCATCCCGCTGCTCCCACCTGCTCTCCGCCCCATCACGCTGCTCCTGCCTGCTCACCACTCCATCCCGCTACTCCCGCCTGCTCACCACTCCATCCCGCTGCTCCCGCCTGCTCACCGCTCCATCCCGCTACTCCCGCCTGCTGACCGCTCCATCCCGCTACTCCCGCCTGCTTACCGCTCCATCACGCTACTCCCGCCTGCTCACCGCTCTATCCTGCTGCTCCCGCCTGCTCACCGCTCCATCCCGCTGCTCCCACCTGCTCACCGCCCCATCCCGCTGCTCCCGCCTGCTCGCCACTTCATCCCGCTGCTCCTGCCTGCTCACAGCTCCATCCCGCTGCTCCCGCCTGCTCACTGCTCCATCCCGCTGCTCCCGCCTGCTCACTGCTCCATCCCGCTGCTCCTGCCTGCTCACAGTTCCATCCCGCTGCTCCCGCCTGCTCACAGCTCCATCCTGCTGCTCCCGCCTGCTCACCGCTCCATCCCGCTGCTCCTCCCTGCTCCCGCCTGCTCACCGCCCTATCCCACTGCTCCCGCCTGATCACCGCCCCATCCCGCTGCTCCCGCCTGCTCACCGCTCCATCCCGCTGCTCCCGCCTGCTCACCGCTCCATCCCGCTGCTCCCGCCTGCTCACCGCCCCATCCCGCTGCTCCCGCCTGCTCACCACCCCATCCTGCTGCTCCCGCCTGCTCACTGCCGCATCCCGCTGCTCCCGCCTGCTCACTGCCGCATCCCGCTGCTCCTGCCTGCTCACTGCCGCATCCCGCTACTCCCGCCTGCTCACATCTTCATCCCGCTGCTCCTGCCTGCTCACAGCTCCATCACGCTGCTCCCGCCTGCTCACCTCTTCATCCCGCTGCTCCTGCCTGCTCACAGCTCCATCCCGCTGCTCCCGCCTGCTCACTGCTCCATCTAGCTGCTCCCGCTTGCTCACCGCTCCATCCCGCTGCTCCCGCCTGCTCATCACTGCATCCCGCTGCTCCCGCCTGCTCTCCGTCCCATCCCGCTGCTCCCGCCTGCTCACCGTCCCATCCTGCTGCTCCCGAATCCATCCCACCTCTCACTTCCCGCCTTGCAGCTAGCAGCCCACTCGCTCCCAACCCACCACCTCTCTGAGCAGTGAGGCAAGGAGCGAGAGTGGGAGGGAAAAGTGAGCAAATGGGCTTGGAAGAGAACGGCAAGATCGAGTGGTGAGCAGTCGAGAACGGCGGGATGGAGCGGCGGGAAGGCAGGTGCAGGAGGGAGCGGGAAGCGAAGTGGCGATCCCGGGATGCAGTGGAGTGCTGTTCGGGAGTGGGGTGGAGACAGCGATCACAGCCATTGAGGGGTGAGGGGGTTTGGGTTCAATTCTTGTTTTGTGACAAATTGAGCAGCGCCATCTTTATTACTGGCAGCTGCCTGAGACGTCACAGACAGCGAGATTTCAGTCAATGAGGCTGCAATTGTGATATGGCAGTACTGCGCCACCTAGTGGTTACGCTGTCTGAAAACGCAGCCTTTAACTAATGGTCTTTACATGTCCTGCAGGAGGGAATTGTGTGGTTCACAGAAAACCAAAACTGAAATGTGGAATCTGATCCCAAAACACCAATTAAAAGTCCTGAAATACAATGTAATAAAAAGGAATGTATCTTATTTAGTTGCACTGGAACAGTGGTCATGGTCATAGGCCTTTATTTAAGGGTATTTTTCACGTAATTTTTTTTGAGTTGTCAGTTTTTGAGTTTATTCTTTCTTGTGTTACAATAATAAGATCTTACCTTCACAGTCACAAATTCTCTTCCACTCTGGAAATAGAAACAACAAATGAGACTGGAGTAATCTCTCAGTGATCTAATACATTATTAATTACACAGAAAAGAGTTTTACAGGCATTTTTAAACATAATAGATACCTCCTAATGGACCTCGTGTGACATTACTCACTGCAAATTGGAAGCTAATTTTATCAGGGAACAAGTACAATTGCTTTGCCTGACGGCAGTGCCTGTCACATATTCAGTGCCCACAATATTCCCCTCATCGAGTTTAATAGGCAGAAAACCGTGCGCACTTTTGGAATAAATTTACTCATCTGTCCACCCAGCATTTCTCGAGAATTTCTCGGATCTGTCAGTATTGTGAATTGCTCAGATCTGTCAGTATTGGGAATTGCTCGGATCAGTCAGTATTGGGAATTACTCGGATCTGTCAGTATTGGGAATTGCTGGGTTCTGTCAATATTGTGAATTGCTGGGTTCTGTCAATATTGTGAATTGCTGGGTTCTGTCAGTATTGTGAATTGCTGGGTTCTGTCAATATTGTGAATTGCTGGGTTCTGTCAATATTGTGAATTGCTGGGTTCTGTCAGTATTGTGAATTGCTGGGTTCTGTCAGTATTGTGAATTGCTGGGTTCTGACAGTATTGTGAATTGCTGGGTTCTGTCAATATTGTGAATTGCTGGGTTCTGTCAGTATTGTGAATTGCTGGGTTCTGACAGTATTGTGAATTGCTGGGTTCTGTCAGTATTGTGAATTGCTGGGTTCTGTCAATATTGTGAATTGCTGGGTTCTGTCAATATTGTGAATTGCTGGGTTCTGTCAGTATTGTGAATTGCTGGGTTCTGACAGTATTGTGAATTGCTGGGTTCTGTCAGTATTGTGAATTGCTGGGTTCTGTCAATATTGTGAATTGCTGGGTTCTGTCAGTATTGTGAATTGCTGGGTTCTGTCAGTATTGGGAATTGCTGGGTTCTGTCAGTATTGTGAATTGCTGGGTTCTGTCAATATTGTGAATTGCTGGGTTCTGTCAGTATTGTGAATTGCTGGGTTCTGTCAGTATTGGGAATTGCTGGGTTCTGTCAATATTGTGAATTGCTGGGTTCTGTCAATATTGTGAATTGCTGGGTTCTGTCAGTATTGTGAATTGCTGGGTTCTGTCAGTATTGTGAATTGCTGGGTTCTGACAGTATTGTGAATTGCTGGGTTCTGTCAATATTGTGAATTGCTGGGTTCTGTCAGTATTGTGAATTGCTGGGTTCTGTCAGTATTGTGAATTGCTGGGTTCTGACAGTATTGTGAATTGCTGGGTTCTGTCAATATTGTGAATTGCTGGGTTCTGTCAGTATTGTGAATTGCTGGGTTCTGTCAATATTGTGAATTGCTGGGTTCTGTCAGTATTGTGAATTGCTGGGTTCTGTCAATATTGTGAATTGCTGGGTTCTGTCAGTATTGTGAATTGCTGGGTTATGTCAGTGTTGTGAATTGCTGGGTTCTGACAGTATTGTGAATTGCTGGGTTCTGTCAATATTGTGAATTGCTGGGTTCTGTCAGTATTGTGAATTGCTGGGTTCTGTCAGTATTGTGAATTGCTGGGTTCTGTCAGTATTGGGAATTGCTGGGTTCTGTCAGTATTGTGAATTGCTGGGTTCTGTCAGTATTGTGAATTGCTGGGTTCTGTCAGTATTGGGAATTGCTGGGTTCTGTCAGTATTGTGAATTGCTGGGTTCTGTCAATATTGTGAATTGCTGGGTTCTGTCAGTATTGTGAATTGCTGGGTTCTGTCAGTATTGGGAATTGCTGGGTTCTGTCAATATTGTGAATTGCTGGGTTCTGTCAATATTGTGAATTGCTGGGTTCTGTCAGTATTGTGAATTGCTGGGTTCTGTCAGTATTGTGAATTGCCGGGTTCTGTCAGTATTGTGAATTGCCGGGTTCTGACAGTATTGTGAATTGCTGGGTTCTGTCAGTATTGTGAATTGCTGGGTTCTGTCAATATTGTGAATTGCCGGGTTCTGTCAGTATTGTGAATTGCCGGGTTCTGTCAGTATTGTGAATTGCCGGGTTCTGACAGTATTGTGAATTGCTGGGTTCTGTCAGTATTGTGAATTGCTGGGTTCTGTCAGTATTGTGAATTGCTGGGTTCTGTCAGTATTGTGAATTGCTGGGTTCTGACAGTATTGTGAATTGCTGGGTTCTGTCAATATTGTGAATTGCTGGGTTCTGTCAGTATTGTGAATTGCTGGGTTCTGTCAGTATTGTGAATTGCTGGGTTCTGTCAGTATTGTGAATTGCTGGGTTCTGTCAGTATTGTGAATTGCTGGGTTCTGACAGTATTGTGAATTGCTGGGTTCTGTCAATATTGTGAATTGCTGGGTTCTGTCAGTATTGTGAATTGCTGGGTTCTGTCAGTATTGTGAATTGCCGGGTTCTGACAGTATTGTGAATTGCTGGGTTCTGTCAGTATTGTGAATTGCTGGGTTCTGTCAGTATTGTGAATTGCTGGGTTCTGTCAGTTTTGTGAATTGCTGGGTTCTGACAGTATTGTGAATTGCTGGGTTCTGTCAATATTGTGAATTGCTGGGTTCTGTCAGTATTGTGAATTGCTGGGTTCTGTCAGTATTGTGAATTGCTGGGTTCTGACAGTATTGTGAATTGCTGGGTTCTGTCAATATTGTGAATTGCTGGGTTCTGTCAGTATTGTGAATTGCTGGGTTCTGTCAGTATTGTGAATTGCTGGGTTCTGTCAATATTGTGAATTGATGGGTTCTGTCAGTATTGTGAATTGCTGGGTTCTGTCAGTATTGTGAATTGCTGGGTTCTGTCAATATTGTGAATTGCTGGGTTCTGTCAATATTGTGAATTGCTGGGTTCTGTCAGTATTGGGAATTACTGGGTTCTGTCAGTATTGTAAATTGCTGGGTTCTGACAGTATTGGGAATTGCTGGGTTCTGTCAATATTGTGAATTGCTGGGTTCTGACAGTATTGTGAATTGCTGGGTTCTGTCAATATTGTGAATTGCTGGGTTCTGTCAGTATTGTGAATTGCTGGGTTCTGACAGTATTGTGAATTGCTGGGTTCTGTCAATATTGTGAATTGCTGGGTTCTGTCAGTATTGTGAATTGCTGGGTTCTGTCAATATTGTGAATTGCTGGGTTCTGTCAGTATTGGGAATTGCTGGGTTCTGTCAATATTGTGAATTGCTGGGCTCTGACAGTATTGTGAATTGCTGGGTTCTGTCAATATTGTGAATTGCTGGGTTCTGTCAGTATTGTGAATTGCTGGGTTCTGTCAATATTGTGAATTGCTGGGTTCTGACAGTATTGTGAATTGCTGGGTTCTGTCAATATTGTGAATTGCTGGGTTCTGTCAGTATTGTGAATTGCTGGGTTCTGTCAATATTGTGAATTGCTGGGTTCTGACAGTATTGTGAATTGCTGGGTTCTGTCAGTATTGTGAATTGCTGGGTTCTGTCAATACTGTGAATTGCTGGGTTCTGACAGTATTGTGAATTGCTGGGTTCTGTCAGTATTGTGAATTGCTGGGTTCTGTCAATACTGTGAATTGCTGGGTTCTGTCAGTATTGGGAATTGCTGGGTTCTGTCAGTATTGGGAATTGCTGGGTTCTGTCAGTATTGGGAATTGCTGGGTTCTGTCAATATTGTGAATTGCTGGGTTCTGTCAGTATTGGGAATTGCTGGGTTCTGTCAATATTGTGAATTGCTGGGTTCTGACAGTATTGGGAATTGCTGGGTTCTGTCAATATTGTGAATTGCTGGGTTCTGACAGTATTGGGAATTGCTGGGTTCTGTCAGTATTGTGAATTGCTGGGTTCTGTCAGTATTGTGAATTGCTGGGTTCTGTCAATATTGTGAATTGCTGGGTTCTGTCAATATTGTGAATTGCTGGGTTCTGTCAGTATTGTGAATTGCTGGGTTCTGTCAATATTGTGAATTGCTGGGTTTCGACAGTATTGTGAATTGCTGGGTTCTGTCAGTATTGTGAATTGCTGGGTTCTGACAGTATTGTGAATTGCTGGGTTCTGTCAATATTGTGAATTGCTGGGTTCTGACAGTATTGTGAATTGCTGGGTTCTGTCAATATTGTGAATTGCTGGGTTCTGTCAGTATTGTGAATTGCTGGGTTCTGTCAATATTGTGAATTGCTGGGTTTCGACAGTATTGTGAATTGCTGGGTTCTGTCAGTATTGTGGATTGCTGGGTTTTGACAGTATTGTGAATTGCTGGGTTCTGTCAATATTGTGAATTGCTGGGTTCTGTCAGTATTGTGAATTGCTGGGTTCTGTCAATATTGTGAATTGCTGGGTTCTGTCAATATTGTGAATTGCTGGGTTCTGTCAGTATTGTGAATTGCTGGGTTCTGTCAATACTGTGAATTGCTGGGTTCTGTCAGTATTGTGAATTGCTGGGTTCTGTCAATATTGTGAATTGCTGGGTTCTGTCAATATTGTGAATTGCTGGGTTCTGTCAATATTGTGAATTGCTGGGTTCTGTCAATATTGTGAATTGCTGGGTTCTGTCAGCATTGGGAATTGCTGGGTTCTGTCAATATTGTGAATTGCTGGGTTCTGTCAATATTGTGAATTGCTGGGTTCTGACAGTATTGTGAATTGCTGGGTTCTGTCAGTATTGTGAATTGCTGGGTTCTGTCAGTATTGGGAATTGCTGGGTTCTGTCAGTATTGTGAATTGCTGGGTTCTGTCAGTATTGTGAATTGCTGGGTTCTGTCAATATTGTGAATTGCTGGGTTCTGTCAGCATTGGGAATTGCTGGGTTCTGTCAATATTGTGAATTGCTGGTTTCTGTCAATATTGTGAATTGCTGGGTTCTGACAGTATTGTGAATTGCTGGGTTCTGTCAGTATTGTGAATTGCTGGGTTCTGTCAGTATTGTGAATTGCTGGGTTCTGACAGTATTGTGAATTGCTGGGTTCTGTCAGTATTGTGAATTGCTGGGTTCTGTCAATATTGTGAATTGCTGGGTTCTGTCAATATTGTGAATTGCTGGGTTCTGACAGTATTGTGAATTGCTGGGTTCTGTCAGTATTGTGAATTGCTGGGTTCTGACAGTATTGTGAATTGCTGGGTTCTGGCAGTATTGTGAATTGCTGGGTTCTGACAGTATTGTGAATTGCTGGGTTCTGTCAATATTGTGAATTGCTGGGTTCTGTCAGTTTTGGGAATTGCTGGGTTCTGACAGTATTGTGAATTGCTGGGTTCTGTCAATATTGTGAATTGCTGGGTTCTGACAGTATTGTGAATTGCTGGGTTCTGTCAGTATTGGGAATTGCTGGGTTCTGTCAATATTGTGAATTGCTGGGTTCTGTCAATATTGTGAATTGCTGGGTTCTGTCAGTATTGTGAATTGCTGGGTTCTGACAGTATTGGGAATTGCTGGGTTCTGTCAATATTGTGAATTGCTGGGTTCTGACAGTATTGGGAATTGCTGGGTTCTGTCAGTATTGTGAATTGCTGGGTTCTGTCAGTATTGTGAATTGCTGGGTTCTGTCAATATTGTGAATTGCTGGGTTCTGTCAATATTGTGAATTGCTGGGTTCTGTCAGTATTGTGAATTGCTGGGTTCTGTCAATATTGTGAATTGCTGGGTTTCGACAGTATTGTGAATTGCTGGGTTCTGTCAGTATTGTGAATTGCTGGGTTCTGACAGTATTGTGAATTGCTGGGTTCTGTCAATATTGTGAATTGCTGGGTTCTGACAGTATTGTGAATTGCTGGGTTCTGTCAATATTGTGAATTGCTGGGTTCTGTCAGTATTGTGAATTGCTGGGTTCTGTCAATATTGTGAATTGCTGGGTTTCGACAGTATTGTGAATTGCTGGGTTCTGTCAGTATTGTGGATTGCTGGGTTTTGACAGTATTGTGAATTGCTGGGTTCTGTCAATATTGTGAATTGCTGGGTTCTGTCAGTATTGTGAATTGCTGGGTTCTGTCAATATTGTGAATTGCTGGGTTCTGTCAATATTGTGAATTGCTGGGTTCTGTCAGTATTGTGAATTGCTGGGTTCTGTCAATACTGTGAATTGCTGGGTTCTGTCAGTATTGTGAATTGCTGGGTTCTGTCAATATTGTGAATTGCTGGGTTCTGTCAATATTGTGAATTGCTGGGTTCTGTCAATATTGTGAATTGCTGGGTTCTGTCAATATTGTGAATTGCTGGGTTCTGTCAGCATTGGGAATTGCTGGGTTCTGTCAATATTGTGAATTGCTGGGTTCTGTCAATATTGTGAATTGCTGGGTTCTGACAGTATTGTGAATTGCTGGGTTCTGTCAGTATTGTGAATTGCTGGGTTCTGTCAGTATTGGGAATTGCTGGGTTCTGTCAGTATTGTGAATTGCTGGGTTCTGTCAGTATTGTGAATTGCTGGGTTCTGTCAATATTGTGAATTGCTGGGTTCTGTCAGCATTGGGAATTGCTGGGTTCTGTCAATATTGTGAATTGCTGGTTTCTGTCAATATTGTGAATTGCTGGGTTCTGACAGTATTGTGAATTGCTGGGTTCTGTCAGTATTGTGAATTGCTGGGTTCTGTCAGTATTGTGAATTGCTGGGTTCTGACAGTATTGTGAATTGCTGGGTTCTGTCAGTATTGTGAATTGCTGGGTTCTGTCAATATTGTGAATTGCTGGGTTCTGTCAATATTGTGAATTGCTGGGTTCTGACAGTATTGTGAATTGCTGGGTTCTGTCAGTATTGTGAATTGCTGGGTTCTGACAGTATTGTGAATTGCTGGGTTCTGGCAGTATTGTGAATTGCTGGGTTCTGACAGTATTGTGAATTGCTGGGTTCTGTCAATATTGTGAATTGCTGGGTTCTGTCAGTTTTGGGAATTGCTGGGTTCTGACAGTATTGTGAATTGCTGGGTTCTGTCAGTATTGTGAATTGCTGGGTTCTGTCAATACTGTGAATTGCTGGGTTCTGTCAGTATTGGGAATTGCTGGGTTCTGTCAGTATTGGGAATTGCTGGGTTCTGTCAGTATTGGGAATTGCTGGGTTCTGTCAATATTGTGAATTGCTGGGTTCTGTCAGTATTGGGAATTGCTGGGTTCTGTCAATATTGTGAATTGCTGGGTTCTGACAGTATTGGGAATTGCTGGGTTCTGTCAATATTGTGAATTGCTGGGTTCTGACAGTATTGGGAATTGCTGGGTTCTGTCAGTATTGTGAATTGCTGGGTTCTGTCAGTATTGTGAATTGCTGGGTTCTGTCAATATTGTGAATTGCTGGGTTCTGTCAATATTGTGAATTGCTGGGTTCTGTCAGTATTGTGAATTGCTGGGTTCTGTCAATATTGTGAATTGCTGGGTTTCGACAGTATTGTGAATTGCTGGGTTCTGTCAGTATTGTGAATTGCTGGGTTCTGACAGTATTGTGAATTGCTGGGTTCTGTCAATATTGTGAATTGCTGGGTTCTGACAGTATTGTGAATTGCTGGGTTCTGTCAATATTGTGAATTGCTGGGTTCTGTCAGTATTGTGAATTGCTGGGTTCTGTCAATATTGTGAATTGCTGGGTTTCGACAGTATTGTGAATTGCTGGGTTCTGTCAGTATTGTGGATTGCTGGGTTTTGACAGTATTGTGAATTGCTGGGTTCTGTCAATATTGTGAATTGCTGGGTTCTGTCAGTATTGTGAATTGCTGGGTTCTGTCAATATTGTGAATTGCTGGGTTCTGTCAATATTGTGAATTGCTGGGTTCTGTCAGTATTGTGAATTGCTGGGTTCTGTCAATACTGTGAATTGCTGGGTTCTGTCAGTATTGTGAATTGCTGGGTTCTGTCAATATTGTGAATTGCTGGGTTCTGTCAATATTGTGAATTGCTGGGTTCTGTCAATATTGTGAATTGCTGGGTTCTGTCAATATTGTGAATTGCTGGGTTCTGTCAGCATTGGGAATTGCTGGGTTCTGTCAATATTGTGAATTGCTGGGTTCTGTCAATATTGTGAATTGCTGGGTTCTGACAGTATTGTGAATTGCTGGGTTCTGTCATTATTGTGAATTGCTGGGTTCTGTCAGTATTGGGAATTGCTGGGTTCTGTCAGTATTGTGAATTGCTGGGTTCTGTCAGTATTGTGAATTGCTGGGTTCTGTCAATATTGTGAATTGCTGGGTTCTGTCAGCATTGGGAATTGCTGGGTTCTGTCAATATTGTGAATTGCTGGGTTCTGTCAATATTGTGAATTGCTGGGTTCTGACAGTATTGTGAATTGCTGGGTTCTGTCAGTATTGTGAATTGCTGGGTTCTGTCAGTATTGTGAATTGCTGGGTTCTGACAGTATTGTGAATTGCTGGGTTCTGTCAGTATTGTGAATTGCTGGGTTCTGTCAATATTGTGAATTGCTGGGTTCTGTCAATATTGTGAATTGCTGGGTTCTGTCAATATTGTGAATTGCTGGGTTCTGACAGTATTGTGAATTGCTGGGTTCTGTCAGTATTGTGAATTGCTGGGTTCTGACAGTATTGTGAATTGCTGGGTTCTGACAGTATTGTGAATTGCTGGGTTCTGACAGTATTGTGAATTGCTGGGTTCTGTCAATATTGTGAATTGCTGGGTTCTGTCAGTTTTGGGAATTGCTGGGTTCTGACAGTATTGTGAATTGCTGGGTTCTGTCAATATTGTGAATTGCTGGGTTCTGACAGTATTGTGAATTGCTGGGTTCTGTCAGTATTGGGAATTGCTGGGTTCTGACAGTATTGTGAATTGCTGGGTTCTGTCAATATTGTGAATTGCTGGGTTCTGTCAATATTGTGAATTGCTGGGTTCTGACAGTATTGGGAATTGCTGGGTTCTGACAGTATTGTGGGAAGCAGGGTCTTGTTGGAATTCAGCTGAACCAATCTTAAAGGATTCCCAAGATCAGCCGGAATAGTTGTGCAGCCCAGATTAGACCTGTCACTGGAAACTTACTGACAGGGGGTTGGCAGGAAATAGGAGCAAAACTGCAGCTCTGAAAGTCTGGCTGAATCAAGGAGAAGATCTGCTCTATTTCTGATGTTTCTTTGGATATTCTGTTGGAGGATCTATAACAAAGGAGGCTTTGCTTCATTTGACAATGTTACAGGATGACTTCTTGTATTATCTGGGTTTAGCAGACAAAGTCAATGCAGTGCAATGGAGAATCTGGAAGTAGATGTGTTATAAAATAAATACTCAGGAAATCTTCCTAACCAGCATTGCATTACAGGGGAAATTCACAAATCCCACCACCACCACCAGAAACACCACCCCCCCTCTCCCCTGGGGGGTAAAATACTCCAGTATCAGATGAGTTGTGGCCCAATCTCGAAGCGAGGATCCCTGCTGGGTGTGAAGTGGAAAATTAATCCTCAAATGCTTACAACAGATAAGTGAAGAGAAGAACCACTGATGATGGGGAAATCACCAGGAGGAAGCTATCTGAGGATGCAGGTAGGGAGAGGTGGGAAGATGGTGGGTGGGACAATGTGGGCGTCATTCTCCTGAGACCCTTTCATATAAGGCTGATAGACCCTGCTACCACAATACTGACAGATCCTAGCAATCTCTACCAGACACTGACTACTCCCAACACTCCAAATCCTCCTCAGTCCTGCTGGATCCCATAATCCCCTTTCTGTGACTTCCCTTTTTCCCCACCTTCCCAGATCATGAGATTCCCTCTCGGCACTCACAGATCCCTAGCCTCCAAGTCAATCTCAGTCTAGTTTCTGCTGGATGTGTTTCTACAGTGTAATGTGCCCACAGGTTGTCACAAATTATATTCCCAATGTAAGTCAGAGTGGTCAATAGAATTAACACTGTGGGGAACACAAATGTAACACTGCAAGCAGCATTCTGATTGAGGTTACACTGAAGACAGCTGCAATTTTCTGATTGTTGGTCTGCTACTTCCGAGGCCCCTGTGGCAGCACAAGGTCTTGGACAATTCTGCCCGAAGTATTTAAATAAAATGTTGAAGATTAAACCAAGATATCCTTGTACAGTGAATTCTGAATGAGGATTTGAACTTTAACTGTGTATGAACAGGTTTCCCAGGTTTTGTGCAGCTCGCCAGTGAAATCAAGGTGAGAGGATAGTGGGGTTTGAGGGGGGTGAGCAAATGACATGCAAAAAAAATCATTTTGTAGTCGGACCTGCTTCCTTTCCGAAGTGAAAATTCTTTCTCACAAGACTTGTTCTGAGTGTGTGCTTTCACCACTTTGGAGCTCATTGCCAATACTTTGGCGGTCATTTCTGTTACCTTGGACTTTTGTGTCTGATCTAAACCTCCCACCTGTCAAACATCAGTGCATCATGGATACTGCTCATGCAGTTTTACCGAGCATGTACTCATTTGAATGTTGTTGGCCACACTTTCCACGGCAGTCGACATCATCACAAAGGCCACTGAACTCTGATTTAAATCGACCTCCAGTCACTTCCAGGAATCTCCATTGCAGGTCATTCCCAGGTCAGACACTGGGAATTCTGCGGCGAGTAACTCACCTCGTGACTCCCCAGCGCCTGTCCACCATCTACAAGTGTCAGAGCAGTGGGAGGGATTCAAAGGGGAGATTCCAGGGGTTCAGAGTAAACATGTTCCCACAAAGAAAAAAGGGTGAGATGGCCAAATCTAGAGCCCCATGGATGTCAAGGAGCCTACAGGGTAAGATAAGGCAGAAAAGGAAAGCTTCTGCCCGACATCGAGAACTCAATATTACAGAAAGCCGAGAGGACTATAGAAAGTGGAAGGGAGAAATCAAAAAGGAAATTAGGAAAGCAAAGATAGGGCATGAAAGAATATTGGCAAGCAAAATCAAGGTGAACCCAAAGATGTTTCATCAATACATTGAGAGTAAGAGGATAACTAAGGAGAGACTAGGACCCATGAAAGTCGAAAAAGGTGACCTATGTTTAGGGGCAGAAGATGTTGGCATAGTTCTTAATGAATATAAAAGAGAGGGACAATGCAGACATTGTAGTTAAGGAAGAGGGGTGTGAAGTATTGGATGTGATAAACATAGGGAGAGAGGAAATATTAATGGGATTAGCATCCTTGAAAGTAGATAAATCACCAGCGCCAGATGAAATATACCCCAGGCTGTTAAAAGAAGCAAGAGAGGAAATAGCGGTAGGTCTGTCCATCATTTTCCATTCTTCACTGGATACGGGATTGGAGAATTGCTAATGTTGTACCTCTGTTTTAAAAGGGAGCGAGGGATAGACCGAATAATTATAGGCCACTCAGTCTAACCGCAGTAGTGTGCAAATTATTTTAATCTATTCTGAGACACAGGATAAACTGTCACTTAGAAAGGAACAGGTTAATCAAGGATAGTCAGTGTGGATTTGTGAAGGGAAGATGTTGTCTGAACAAATTGATCGAATTTTTTGAAGAAGTAACGAGGAAGATACATGAGGGTAATGCAGTTGATGCGGTCATTTTATGGCTTTTAGCAAGGCTTTTGACAAGATCCCACATGACACAGTGGTTAAAAAAATAAAATCCCATGGGATCCAGGGAAATACAGCAAGGTGCATACAAAATTGGCTCAGTAGCAGGAAATAAAGGGTAATTGTTGACGGGTATTTTAGCGACTGGAGGGTTGTTTCCAGTGGCATCCGCAGGGCTCAATACTGGGTCCCCGGTTTTTTGTGGTATATAGTAATGTAGTAAAATGTAGGGGGCATGATGAAGAAGTCTGCAGACGACACAAAGATTGTCCGTGTGCTCGACAGCGAGGAGGATAGCTGGAGGCTGCAGGAAGATATTGATGGTCTGGTCAGTTAGGCAGAAAAGTGGTAAATGGAATTCAACCTGGAGAAGTGTGAGGTGATGCATTCGGGGAGGTCAAACAAGGCAAAGGAATACACGATTAATGGGAAAATATTGAGAAGTGTAGAGGAAGTGAGGGACCTTGGAGTGAATGTTCACAGATCCCTGAAGGTAGCAGGACAGGTCAATAAGGTGGTTAAGAAGACATATGGAATCCTTTCCTTCATTAGCCGAGGTATAGAATATAAGAGCAGGGAGGTTATGCTGGAACTGTATAACTCATTGGTTAGGCCACAACTTGAGTACTGTGTGCAGTTCTGGTCACCTCATTACAGAAAGGATGTAATTGTACTGGAGAGGGTACAGAGGAGATTTATGAGGATGTTGCCAAGACTGGAAAAATGTAGCTATGAGGAAAGATTGGATAGGCTGGGGTTGTTTTCCTTGGAACAAAGGCGGCTGAAGGGAAATGTGATTGAAATGTACAAAGTTTTGAGGAGCCTGGATAGAGTGGAGGTGAAGGGCCTATGTACCTTAGTAGAGAGGTCAGTGACTAGGGGGCATAGATTTAAAGTGATTGGTAGAAAAATTAGAGGGGAGATGAGGAAAAATGTATTCACCCAGAGGGTGGTGATGGTCTGGAACTCACTACCTGAAAGGCTAGTTGAGGCAGAGACCCTCAACTGATTGAAAAGGAGTCTGGATATGCACCTCAAGTGCCATAAGCAGCAGGGCTATGGACGAAATGCTGGAAGGTCGGATTAGAATAGGTGGAGTGTTTCTTGGCCAGCACAGACACAATCGGCCAAGTGGCCTCTCTCTGTGCCTTAGATGTTCTATGATTCTAATATATAGTGGAGCAATTTATTCGTCTTTAGTGTAAAGGATAGTCATGGCAGCAAAATGTGTCCTAGACAAACACATCTGCAGGAAGTGTCACCGGCTGCAGAAGCTTGAGCTTCGGGTTTCGGAACTCGAGCGGCGGCTGGAGTCACTGCTGTGTATCCGTGAGGCAGAGAAATACATGGATAGCACGTTTAGGGAGATGGTCACATCACAGGTTAGGAGCATACAGACAGATAGGGAATGGTTGACCACCAGGCAGTCTAAGAGAACCAGGCAGGTAGTGCAGAAGTCCCCTGATACGATCTCACTCACGAGTCGGTTTTCCATTTTGGATACCGGTGAGGGTGATGGTTCCTCAGGGGATCGCAGTCACAGCCAAGTTTGTGGCACCACAGGTGGCTCAGCTGCACAGGACAGGAGGAAGAGGAGTGGAAGAGCAGTAGTGACTCGAGATTCATTAGTTAGGGGAACAGACAGGTGTTTCTGTGGCACCAAACGTGACTCCAGGAGGGGGTGTTGCTTCCCTGATGCCAGGGTCAAGGATGTCACGGAGAGGCTGCAGGACATTCTTCTGGGGGAATGTGAACAGCCAGAGGCCATGGTCCACATTGGTACCAATGACATAGGTAAGAAGGGGGATGAGGTCCTGAAAGCAGATTTTAGGCAGCGAGGAAGGAGATTAAAAAGCAGGACCGCAAAAGCAGTAATCTCAGGATTACTCCCATTCCCACGTGCAAGTGAGCATAGGAATAGGAGAATTGAGTAATTGAACATGTGGCTGGAGAACTGGTGTAGGAGGGAGGACATCAGATTTCTGAGACATTGGGACTGGTTCTGGGGCAGGTGGGACCTGTACAAGATGGACGGGTTGCATCTTAGCAGAACTGGGACGAATATCCTCGCAGGGGGATTTGCTAGTGCTGTTGGAGAGGGTTTAAACTAAATTGTCAGGGGGTTAGGAACCTGAGAGGGAGCTCAGATTGGAGAGAAACAAAACTGGTAACTAGTCAGAGGTGTGGGAACCCAGGAGCAAGTATTAGAGAGGAATATCAAGCAGCACAGAATATTGGAGGAAATAGATAACACGAAAGTAGGAAATAGTAAGTTATTTGGCAGGATCACAGTAAGGGACAAAGTAATAAAGTCTGAATCAGGGTTAATGTGCATGTATGTGAATGCACAGTGTGTGGTTAATAAGACTGGTGAGGTCCAGGCGCAGATTGCCCTGAGGAAATATTTTTTTTTTATTCATTCATGGGATGTGGGCATCGCTGGCCAGGCCAGCATTTATTGCCCATCCCTAATTGCCCTTGAGAAGGTGGTGGTGAGCTGCCTTCTTGAACCGCTGCAGTCCATGTGGGGTAGGTACACCCACAGTGCTGTTAGGAAGGGAGTTCCAGGATTTGACCCATTGACAGTGAAGGAACGGCGATATAATTCCAAGTCAGGATGGTGTGTCACTTGGAGGGGAAATGGCAGGTCGTGATGTTCCCATGCATCTGCTGCTCTTGTCCTTCGAGGTGGTAGAGGTCACGGGTTTGGAAGGTGCTGTCTAAGAAGCCTTGGTGCATTGCTGCTGTGCATCTTGTAGATGGCACACATTGCTGCCACTTTGTGTCGGTGGTGGAGGGAGTGAATGTTTGTGGATGGGGTGCCAATCAAGCAGGCTGCTTTGTTCTGGATGGTGTCGAGCTTCTTGAGTGTTGTTGGAGCTGCACCCATCCAGGCAAGTGGAGAGTATTCCATCACACTCCTGACTTGTGCCTTGTAGATGTTGGACAGGCTTACTCGCTGCAGGATTCCGAGCCTCTGATCTGCTCTTGTAGCCACGGTATTTATATGGCTACTCCAGTTCAGTTTCTGGTCAATGGCAGCCCTGAGGATGTTGATAGTGGGGGATTCAGTGATGGTAATGCCGTTGAATGTCGAGGGGAGATGGTTAGATTCTCTCTTGTTGGAGCGATTCATTGCCTGGCACTTGTGTGACGCAAATGTTACTTGCCACTTATCAGCCCAAGCCTGGATATTGTCCAGGTCTTGCTCCATGTCTACACGGACTGCTTCAGTATCTGAGGAGTCGCAAATGGTGCTGAACATTGTGCAATCATCAGCGAACATCCCCACTTCTGACCTTATGATTGAAGGAAGGTCATTGATGAAGCAGCTGAAGATAGTTGGGCGTAGAACACTACCCTGAGGAACTCCTGCAGTGATGTCCTGGAGCTCAGATGATTGACCTCCAACAACCACAACCATCTTCCTTTGCGCTAGGTATGACTCCAACCAGCAGAGAGTTTTCCCCTGATTCCCATTGACCTCAGTTTTGCTCGGGCTCCTTGATGCCATACTAGGTCAAATGCTGCCTTGATGTCAAAGGCAGTCACTCTCACCTCACCTCTTGAGTTCAGCTCTTTTGTCCATGTTTGAACGAAGGCTGTAATGAGGTCAGGAGCTGAGTGGCCCTGACGGAACCCAAACTGAGCATCACTGAGCAGATTATTGCTAAGCAAGTGCCGCTTGATGGCACTGTTGATGACACCTTCCATCACTTTACTGATGATTGAGAGTAGACTGATGGGGCGGTAATTGGCCGGGTTGGACTTGTCCTGCTTTTTGTGTACAGGACATACCTGAGCAATTTTCCACATTTCAGGGTTGATGCCCATTTCGTAGCTATACTGGAACAGCTTGGATAGGGGTGCGGCAAGTTCTGGAGCACAGGTCTTCAGTACTATTGCTGGAATATTGTCAGGACCCATAGCCTTTGCAGTATCCAGTGCCTTCAGTCGTTTCTTGATATCACACGGAGTGAATCGAATTGGCTGAAGTCTGGCATTTGTGATGCTGGGGACTTCAGGAGGGGGCCGAGATGGATCATCAACCCGGCACTTCTGGCTGAAGATTGTTGCAAATGCTTCTGCCTTATCTTTTGCACTGATGTGCTGGGCTCCCACATCATTGAGGAAGGGGATATTTGTGGAGCCACCTCCTCCAGTTAGTTGTTTAATTACCCACCACCATTCACAACTGCATGTGGCAGGACTGCAGAGCTTAGATCTGATCCGTTGGTTATGGGATCACTTAGCTCTGTCTATCGCATGCTGCTTACGCAGTTTGGCATGCAAGTAGTCCTGGGTTGTAGCTTCACCAGGTTGACACCTCATTTTGAGGTATGCCTGGTGCTACTCCTGGCATGCCCTCCTGCACTCTTCATTGAACCAGGGTTGGTCTCCTGACTTGATGGTAATGGACGAGTGGGGGATATGCCGGGCCATGAGCTTACAGATTGTGGTTGAGTACAATTCTGCTGCTGCTGATGGCCCACAGCACCTCATGGATGCCCAGTTTTGCATTGCTAGATCTGTTCGAAATCTATCCCATTTAGCACGGTGATAGTGCCACACTACACGATGGACGGTATCCTCAATATGAAGGCAGGACTTCGTCCCCACAAGGACTGTGCGGTGGTCACTCCTACCAATACCGTCATGGACAGAAGCATCTGCGGCAGGCAGATTGGTGAGGACGAGGTCAAGTATGTTTTCCCCTCTTGTTGGTTCCCCCACCACCTGCCGCAGACCCAGTCTAGCAGCTATGTCCTTTAGTACTCGGCCAGCTCGGTCAGTAGTGGTGCTACCGAGCCACTCTTTGTGATGGACATTGAAGTCCCCCACCCAGAGTACATTTTGCGCCCTTGCCACCCTCAGTGCTTCCTCCAAATGGTGTTCAACATGGAGGAGTACTGACTCATCAGCTGAGGGAGGGCGGTAGGTGGTAATCAGTAGGAGGTTACCTTGCCCATGTTTAATCTGATGCCATGAGACTTCATGAGGTCGGTAGTTGATGTTGAGGACTCCCAGGGCAACTCCCTCCCTACTGTAGACCACTGTGCTGCCACCTCTGCTGGGTCTGTCCTGCCAGTGGGACAGGACATACCCGGGGACGGTGATGGCAGTGTCTGGGACATTGTCTGTAAGTTATGATACTGTGAGTATGACTATGTCAGGCTGTTGCTTGACATAGTCTGTGGGACAGCTCTCCCAACTTTGGCACAAGCCCCCGGATGTTAGTAAGGAGGACTTTGCAGGATCAACGGGGCTGAGTTTGCCGTTGTCGTTTCCAGTGCCTCGGTCGATGCCGGGTGGTCCGTCCAGCGGTTAGGTACAACTGACTGGTTTGCTAGGCCATTTCAGAGGGCATGTAAGAGTTAACCACATTGCTGTGGGTCTGGAGTCACATGTAGGCCAGACCAGGTAAGGACAGCAGAATTCCTTCCCTAAAGGACATTAGTGAACCAGATGGGTTTTTACAACAATCGACAATGGTTTCATGGCCATCATTAGACTAGCTTTTAATTCCAGATTTATTAATTGAATTCAAATTCCACCTTCTGCTGTGGTGGGATTCTAACCCATGTCTCCAGATCAATACCCTGTGTCTCTGGGTTACTAGTCCAGTGATAATACCACTACGCCACCGCCTCCCCTAATATGATGTTGTCGCTGGAACAGAGACCTGGCTCAAAGAATGGCAGGACTGGATGGTAAATATTCCTGGATACAAGGTGTTCAAGAAAGATTGGAAAGGGAAAAAAGGGGGAGGAGTGGCAGTATTGATTAAGGAGAGCATTGCAGTGCTGGAGAAAAAGGATGTCCCAGCGGGGTTAAAAACAGAATCAATTTGGCTAGAGCTAAGGAATAAAAAAGGTGCAGTTACATTACTCGGTGTTGTCTATTGGCCACCAGCTATTGGGAAGGACGTGGAGGAACAAATTTGCAGGGAAATTACAGAGCGGTGCAAAAATTATAGGATAGTTTTAATGGGGGACTTTAATTATCCCAATATAGACAGGGATAGTAGTAATGTAAAGGGCAGTGAGGGGCAAGAGTTTCTGGAGTGTGTTCAGGAAAATCTTCTACAACTGTATGTTACTAGTCCAATGAGAAAGGAAGGACTGCGAGACCTGGTTCTTGGAAATGAGGTGGACAAAGTGGATCAAGTATCAGTAGGACAGCATTTAGGGGACAGTGATCATTGTATCATAAGGTTTAGACTGACTATGGAAAAGGACAAAGAGCAATCCAGGGTGAGAATAATTAACTGGGGGAAGGCCAACTTCAATGGTGTAAGAATGGAGCTGGGGTGAATTACCTGGAGTCAATAGCTGGCAGGAAAACTGGGAGATCAACAGTGGGCTACCTTCAAAGAAGAGATAGTTCGGGCACAGTCAAGATTTGTTCCCTCGAAGGGGAAAAGTAGAGCAAACAAATCCAGAGCTCTCTGGATGACAAAAGAGGTAGAGATTAAGATAAAGAAGAAAAAGTGTGCTTATGACAGATGCCAGGTAGAAAATACTATTGAGAACCAGGCTGAATATAGAAGGTCGAAAGAGATCATGAAAAGAGACTGGCAGCTAGCATTAAAGAAAATCCCTAAGTTTTCTATCGGCATATTAATAGCAAAAGGATGATAATAGGAGGAGTGGGGCCGATTAGGGACCAGAAAGGGGATTTACACATGGAGGCAGAGGGCATAGCTGAGGTATGAAATGAATAATTTGCATCTGTCTTTACCAAGGAAGAAGATGCAACCCAGGCAATGTTGGAAGAGGAAGCAAATCAGACACAAGAAGGATTTAAAATTGATAAAAGAGGAAGTATTAGATCGGCTGTCTGCATTTAAAGTGAATAAAGCACCAGGGCTGGATCAGATGCATCCAAGGATACTGAGTGAAGTGAGGGTGGAAATCACAGAGGCACTGGCCATAATTTCCAGTCTTCCTTAGACTCAGGGGTGGTGCCCAAGGACTGGAGAATTACAAACGTTACACCCTTGTTCAAAAAAGGGTGTAAAGATAAGCCCAGCAACTACAGGTCAGTCAGTTTAACTTGGGTGGTGGAAAAACGTCTAGAAAAAATAATTTGGGACAAAATCAATAGTCGCATGTCCAAATGTGAGTTAATTAAGGAAAACCAGCATGAATTTCTCAGGGCAAAATCATGTTTAATTAACTTGCTGGAGTTTTTTGAGGAGGTAACAGAGAGGGTTGATGAGGGCAATGTTGTTGATGTAGTGGACATGGACTTTCAAAAGGCGTTTGATACTGTGCCACACAACAGAATTGTGAGCAAACTTGTAGCTCATGGAATAAAAGGGACAGTAGAAACATGGATACGAAATTGGCTGAGTGAATTCGGGCTGGAGGAAGGTTTGTCGTTTGTTCCGGAGTTCCCCGGGGATCAGTGTTGGGACCCTTGCTTTTCCTGATCTATATTAATGACCTAGACCTTGGTGAACAGGGCACAATTTCAAAGTTTGCAGATGATATGAAACTTGGAAGCATTGTGAACAGGTGTAGAACCTCAAAAGGAAATAGACATGCTGGCAGAATGGGCAGACAGGTGGCAGATGAAGTTCAATGCAGAGAAATGTGAGGTGATTCATTTTGGTAGGAAGAACTTGGAGATTCTAAAAGGGGTGCAGGAGCAGAGGAACCTAGGTGTATATGTGCATAAGTCATTGAAGGTGGCAGGACAGGTTGAGGGAGCAGTTAATAAAGCATACAGTATCCTGGGTTTTATTAATAGGGGCATAGAGTACAAGAGCAAGGAAGTTATGTTGAACTTGAATAAGACACTAGTTCGGCCTCAGCTGGAGTATTGTGTTCAATTCTGGGCACTGCACTTGAGGAAAGACATGAGGGCATTGGAGAGAGTACAGAAAAGATTCATGAGAATGGTTCCAGGGATGAAGGAATTTAAGGTATGAAGATAGATTGGAGAAGTTAGAACTGTTTTCCTTAGAGAAGAGAAGGCTGAGAGGTGATTTGATAGAGGTATTCAAAATCATGAGGGGTCTGGACAGAATAAATAGAGAGAAACTGTTCCCACTCGTGAAAGGATCGAGAACGAGAGGGCACAGATTTCAAGTATTTGATAAGAGAAGCAAAAGTGACATGAGGAAAAACTTTTTCACACAGTGAGTGGTTAAGGTCTGGAATGCACTGCCTGAGAAAGTGTTGGAGGCAGGTTCAATTGAAGCATTCAAAATGGAATTATCCTATTTCTATGAAAAGGAAGAATGTGAAGGGTTATGGGGAGAAGGCAGGAGAATGGAACTGAGGCAATTGCTCCTTCAGAGAGTCAGTGCGGACACGATGGGCCGAATGGCCCACTTCTGCACTGTAACAATTCTGTGATTCTATGTAGAAATAACCGATCTTAATGGATAAAAAATGTAAACAAACTGAATTAAACTTGCAATTACTCCAAAATTAACATTCTTTGCAGTTTGTGTATAATTCAATATTGAATTCTTACCAAATGCTACGATAGATTTCCGAAGTTCTAGCTCTGGAAAGACACAACAAAAACATTGTGGTGAATAGTCGAAATGATGGCTGGACTTTTACGCCCCCCGCAGGAGCGGACTGGTGGGGGGGGGCAGTGGTGTTGTAAGATTGAGTGGGAGGCGGGGGGTGCCGTTCCCGATCCCTTCCCCACCCCCCCCCCGCAATTTTACAAGGGGTGGCAGAGGCGAGAATCGGCCCAACCACCCCAGGCCAATCAAGGCTCTTAAGGGCCTCCTCCCAGCAGCTGAGGTCCCCCAGGAGGAGGCCCGCCTGATTGAGCACCCTGTGCCCGATGGAGGGTCCTCCCATGCCCCAACTTCACCCACTGCACTACACTCCACGCACCTCTTCGCCTCACCGGGGCCTGGCCGATTGTCCCCGGCGAGGCCCCAGACACTCCCCTTTTTTCCGGGCCGGTGTCCACGACCCTGCGGCGGCTGGGTGCAGTTCCAGCAGTAGCCACCACTCCCGGTGGCGCTGCTGGGTTGGAGAGCTGCTGGCCTGCAGATTGGCCGGCAGCTCTTGGAGGTGGGACCTCCTGCTTCAAATGGGTGGAAGTCCTGCCCAAGGCCAATTAAACACCTGGGGCACATTAAATCCTGGCATGGCACCCAGGCCTGGCAGAGGCAGGTTCACCCTCAACTTTTTGGCTGGTGGGCGGGGCTTCCCATCCAACATAAAATTCCCGCAGATTACTTCATTAAACAAAAGCAAAATACTGCAAATGCTGGAAGTCTGAAATAAAAACAGAAAATGCAGCAGGTATGGCAGCATCTGTGGAGAGAGAAACGGAGTTAACGTTTCAGAATACCAACAAGTACAGACGCAAGGAAAGGGAGGAGGGGAGGAAAGAACAAAAGGGAAGATCTGTGATAGGATGGAAGGCAGGAAATATTAACAAAAGGGATGGTAATGAGACAAGTAAAGAAACAAAATCTGGGTCTGGAGGAGGTGTAAATGGGAATAACAGAAACATAATAAGCTACTAATCAAAAACAAAAAAAAACTGAAAACATAACAATAAAAAATTGGGGGCAGTGGTTATTGTCTGAAATTATTGAACTCAGTGTAGAGTCCAGAAGGCTGTAAAGTTCCTGATGAAAAGATGAATTGCTGTTCCTTGTGCTTGCATTGAGCTTCATTAGATCAGTGTCGGAGACCGAGGACAGAGAGGTCAGAGAGAGGTGGGCAATTAATATGACTGAAAGCTCAGGGTTACACTTGCAAACTGAATGGAGATGTTCCACAACATGATCGGCTAATCTGTGTTTGGCCTCCCCAATGTAGAGGAAACTGCATTGTGAGTAGTGAATACAGTATACTAAATTGAAAGGAATACAAATAAATCACTGTATCACCTGGAAGGAGTGTTTGGGGGTTTCGATGGTGGGAAGGGAAAAAGTAAAAGGGCAGCTGTTGCATCTCCTGTGCTTGGATGAGAAGGTGCCGTGGGAAGGAATTTACTTGAACACAGGGATTTACTCCGTCTGATATTCTTTTCTATTGATTTGAATAAGGAGGAATTTGATCTGGATTCTTAATGAGTAAATATTCCAGTGCACCAATTCTGGAATTCATCAGGAAACTGTGCATTTCCATCCTGAGATTTACCATCTATTACTCTAGTGATTTTCTGATATTCACTGGAAGTGGGAAATCTAACCTATCTTCTTGGTGCAGAGGCAAACAAAAAAATAGTTTCATGAATTAATGAAAAAGCAAAAAGGTAGAACAGAGCTCCATTTATTGATGTTACTCTGGATTCTTGTTTTCACAAGAAAATGTTAAAAACATACTTACAATAAGAGGAACAAAATTGCAGATTATTTAATAGGCAACCTAACTGTGAAAGTTATTCAAAATACTGAAAATTCAAGAGAGTTTTCTATTTCACAGAAAAGTGGGAATTGTAACTATTCCTTTATTTTTCACTTTATTGTTCAGTCTCCTACACCCACCCACCGCTGCCCCTCCCCCGCCCCACCCGACCCCCAAACAAACACTCAATAATGAAATAAAGCTGGTCTACTTTCCACATTTCACTGGTTTAAATCTGCAGTCCTGAAATTCCACAGGGTTCCTCTTGTCTCCCAGTCTAACTTCAATGGAAGATCGGCAGAGCCCTCAGTGATACCTGGTTTTTATTCTGTTTCTGTAGGGATTCCTCCAGGTTTCCACTGAATTTTCAGTGGGAGACTGGGAGAACCCCCACTGGATTTCCAGGCCTGTAGATATATATTTTCATTTTTCACAGTTACATTGAGAATGTACCTTTAATACGTCGATATTGTTTCACATTCCAATAAATCACAGCAGACAAAGCTGCAATTAGAAGACAAAGGGTCACGAGCAATGGCACAGGCCAGGCAGGGTCAACAGGGAAGATATCACCTGTAAAGTAAACAGCAGTGAATTAGATAATGATATTATCAGCAACATATACCATATGGAAATCATTCTCTCAGAATATCCAATATAGTAAAAGTTCATGAAGTGGAAAACCCACAGTTGTTCTGGCAGCTTCCTGCCGTAACTTCAACAGGAATCCACTGAACAGACATAAATACCAGCATTGAACGTTATTAAATGTCCTGTTGAGAATGGAACCTCTGCCCACTTCAATCACTGTCACTGATGTTTATTATTATTGTTGCCTCTCTCAGGACATTGGTGTTTTCTCAGCCAAAAAAGCATTTTCAGTTTCCCCTTTAAACTTGTATTCTGGATCTGGTGGGACTGACACTCCCACACTTTCTGACCTCTGTCTGACAGGGTGTTCTAACTGTGCCCCGAGCTGCCAAAGCCATTTAAATTGTGGAACCTCCCCCTGATGCTGTGAATTATGGTGGAGTCAGCAGCAGAAGTTGGGGGCTGGAGCAGCACAGCACACACAGAGATACGGCACACACAGAGATACGGCACACAAAGAGATACAGCACAGACAGAGATCCAGCACACTCAAAGAGACGGCACATTCAGAGACACAGCATACACAGAGAAACGGCACACACGGAGGTACGGCACACACGGCGGTACGGCACACACAGAGGTACGGCACACACAGAGATACGGCACACACAGAGATACGGCACACACAGAGATACGGCACACACAGAGATACGGCACACACGGCGACATGGCACACATGGAGATACGGCACAGACAGAGACAGGGCACACATGGAGACAGGGCACACACGGAGACAGGGCACACACAGAGACAAGGCACAGATGGAGACATGGCACAGACAGAGATACGGCACACACGGAGGCACGGCGCACACAGAGATAAGGTACACACAGAGACACAGCTCACACAGAGACATGGCGCACGCGGAGACACGCCGCACACGGAGACACGGCATACAGATGGAGATACGGCGCACACAGAGACAAGGCACACAGAGAGATATGGCACAGAGAGATACAGAAGCCGGAAAATTGTTCCGGCCTAGGTTTATAAACAATGGCTGGGATTTTATGAGATCTGCGGCGTTCCCGACACTGTGACCGGAAGTTGGCGTAACTTCTGCTTCCGCCATTATTCCTGTTTCACAAGCGATTTAAATGTAAATGAACTGTGCGGTGACAGGCACGGGGGCACGTAGGATTTATGCGGTGGGGCATCCTTTCATTGGTGGAACCACTGTCACTGGGTCAAAAGCACCATGATCGCCACGGCGATAAAACATTGTGTTTGCAGCCGCAAAGATCAGCAGTCTTCCTGTCATGTAAGTCTCTGCACTGGAACCTGAAGTAAAGTTTGTATTTAATTCAAAATGCTTTTGCCTCCCTTAATTTTTGTAATCTAGCACCAACTTCATATTATTTATTTCTTTTGCAGCAGAAGCAAAGCAGATGTCAGCCAGCAGGCAGTGTCTCTGCCCATGGTTCAGTGATGTCACCCTGCAGGTTCTCCTCCAGGCCATCAGGGAAAGGCAGGAGGTTCACTTCCCTGCAGATGGAGTCAGAAGACCCTCCCACCTGACCAAGGCAGCCTGGGTGGAGGAAGCAGAGGAGATCTCGAACTGTGGGGTGACACGGAGAACCTGGGTTCAGTGTTCCAAACGTAACAATGACTTGCTCGGATTGGTGAGGGTAAGTGGTCTTGGCAAAGCTGTTTCATTGTTTTTCTCCCTGACTCCATCTCTTTAAGACAGAGGGCAGACAAGGAATGCAGTGGAATGTGTGAACAGCCTTGGTGCCGTACACTAAACGATTGTGTGCAAAGGTGACGATTGGCATTGTTGATGTGCTTGGATGTGTTGTGTGAAAGTCAGTCCTGAACGAGTGATGTTTACAATGGTTGCGATTCACCTTTTGACATGTCATTATTTCTGCACTGTCTCCTGCAGGATAAACGCACCCACAACCAGCGAGTGGGCAAAGACAGGTGGAGGTGTTCCAGACATCAGAGTCCAGACAGCGGCTGAAGAGGAGACTGTAGAAATTGTGAGAGGATGGAGGCAGGTCAATTACAGATGGCGAGGCAAGGTCCTCAATAAAGATGAAATGTCATCTTCAGTCTTGCAGCCATATGTGAACAATAAAGGGAAGTGCGTGAACTCATACTCAGCTGGTGATGAATGTGCCTCTGTTTGTGTCTCCACTGCAGGTGTCCACACTCGAGTGAACGCCACGAGGCCCAAGACACCTCCTCTGAAGAGGAAGAAGAAGCCAATTCCCCAGAGGGTGCACAGTCACCTGCCTCTTCTCCCACCTCCACCAGCGCAGATACATCCACACGGTCTGCGGGGGATTTAAGATTAGAATCTGAGTCACAATCTGGTGTGCACGACACAGACACGTCCCAGCAGCTGATGGAGCATGTGCCAGCCGGGTCCCCTGACAATCGGAGGACTGCTGGGGATCAGGCCCCTGCTCAGCCCCTCGCTCACGGTGATCCTTTGACTGTTGCTATGAGAAGTCTGCTGGATGTGCAGCAAAGCCATGTGGGAAATATGTCGGAGATGCCTGAGGTCGTGTGTGGCTTTGTGCGTGTCATGGAGGAGTCCATGCAAGCTATGACGTCTGCCATGTCCCAGGTATATGAGTGTATGGCTTCCTCAGTCCAGAGTCTGGTGAGCTCCGTGGTGAGTCTGGTTGAGCACCCGAGCCATATTTGATCTGACCTGTGCTCCATCGCTGTTGCCGTGGGCTCCATGCAACAGAGTCTAAGCGAGAGGGAGACGAGGAACCTGAACCTCCCTCCAGGTGCTCCTTCCCCTCAGGGAGACAGGCAGGTGCCATTGTGCACACAGATGGAGGACGAGCGCATGCCAGCTTCCCTGGGGCCTTCCTCTCAGGACACCCCCAGAGTAAACAGCCTCTTGTCCTCCCCTCCGACATTGACTCTTATCTCCAGCAGGCGAGCACACATGGGATACTCACTCACCAGTGCTGCAGACCCCCAGTATGATGGAGCCATCAAGGCCCCGTTCTTCCAGTGGACGCCCACCACGGTCATCCACAGCACTGGGGCAGTGCACTGAGCAGACTGCCTCCAGCTCAGCTGCTAATGTCAGGGTAGCACCTAGACATAGTGTGACAAAACGTAAAAAGAAACAGTTCTGAGCACAAAGATACTGTAAATATTGTACACATCTTCCAGAAGTTTAAATACATCTTTATTTACTTTAGTATTTGATGCACTCTCGTAAATCATTTGCTTGGTTTCAGATGAAAAGGAAAATGTTCATTGGAGACCAATGGCAGGAACACATTGATGTTTGCAAAGCATTTCAGAAAGTTCCCAGTCTCCATTTATCATTGACATTTGAATCTTCAGTCTTCAATGATGGCTGTTTGTTGTTTGATGGTTAATCACTCTTTTCACTACTAACATACCTTACATTTGTGGTTCTGTGGTCACACCCTTACTTTCCTTGCATTGGTGTATTCTCGGTTCCATTGTCGCACAGCAAAGATTTCATCTGCCGGTCACATCAAAGTGCAGAAAAGTTGTAGCTTCCTACGTGTGCTGGTTAATGCCTTGATGCTGGACAATTCTTCCAATGGAGACACAGGTCTCTTTTAATGAAGTTTATAGGATACAGGCCGTCAGGTACATCTCCACTGCAGGGTCATGTGCTGTTGTCAGAACAGCCCTTCCTTTTGATTCCAGCAATGAAGATGACCTCATGTGTATGTGAATATATTTGGGGAATTTTCTTTCTCCTACTAACGTTCCTTGATGAAGTGGCTTATTGTTGGCTGAAACGTGTAAATATGAGGTTCTCCCTGATGTCCCTTCTATGTCTCTCCATGGCCCTTTTATCTATAACTGCATTGTTGGCATTGTTGCCGTCCTCCTCACCCTCTTCACTGTCATCCCCATCTGAGGAGGACTGGTGTTCCTCCTGGTCCTCCACCTGCAGAATGTTGCTGTGTCTAATTGCCAGATTGTGCGAGGTACAGCAGCCAATGATTACTCGTGACACCCTCTGCAGTGTGTACTGAAGAACCCCTCCAGACCGGTCCAGGCAGTGGAATCGCATTTTCAGCATGTCAATGGTGTGTTCGGTCCTGGCTCTGGTGGATGTGTAAGTGGCATTATACCTCTCTACAGCAGCACTTTGGGGATGATGTACCATGTCACCCAGGATCCAGCCGTCTACTTCGGCTGGTTCCTCAAATATTGCTGGCAGCTGTGAATTCATCACAATGTAGGAGTAATGACAGCTCCCTGAAAACGTGCACAAACCTGCATTATTCTTCTCCTGTGGTTGCAAACCAGTTGTATATTTAAAGAGTGGAAGGCTTTGTGATTCACAAATACAGCAGGCTGGTCCCAGGGAGCTCTAATGGCCACGTGAGTACAGTCGATCACCCCTTGCACTCCTCGGAATCCAGCGATGGCACCAAAGGCCATAGAGCTTGCTGCCTGGCTGTCCTAGTATACAGGTAAGTAAATAAAATCATCGGCACTTCGAGAAAGAGCACTGGTCACCGCCTTGATACACCTGTGGGTCACAGACTGTGATATGCCACATATGTCATCCATTGATCCCTGGAAGGACCCACTAGCAAACAAATTGAGTGTCGCAGTCACCGTCAAGGCAACTGGCATGGGATGCCTACCAAACCCAAATGGCTGCAGGTCATGCCGCAGGATCCTACAAATTTCTGTGACCATTTCACTTGACAACCTCAGGCGTCTCTGGCATTGCCTCTCTGATATTTGGGGGTAATTTGTCCTTGTCCTGAGGATGTGATGATGTGCCAGTGCCCGTCTGTGATAAGGCCGTTCCTGGATGTTATCATTCGGAGCATCCTCATCCTCCTGTTCTGCCTGTTGCTGGCGTTCCCGCATCATGTGCTGAGGGAGAAGAGCCCTCCTTAGTCTCTCCCTCTGCTCTCCTTCCTGTGGTACTGGACAAATTGGGTGTATGAGACCCAAGTTGCTGCGGCTTTTCTGAACAATAAATAAGCAGGGTGTTGCAATTCAGCCCTCTGTTACCAGTCAGCTGAAACATCGAGGCAATGAGCAGTTCACTTTTAAATGCCTTCAAATTGCAGCAAGGTGGAAGATACACCCACTATTATTTGTCTCCTCCCATTCTCCTTGCTATCTTTGTGTGGCCACGTTGTTTGCATTAGCATTGGAGAAAATGGTGTGTGTACAATTTAGAGCAAGTCTCCCAACTTCCAACCTCCTCCTGCAACCTTCCAGCCTGAACCCATCACCCTTGACCCACCCAATGTAACCATAGCCCTTCCTTCTGATGTCATTGAACCAGCTCCCATTAAAGTGTTAAAACTGAAAAGATTCCATGGATATGTTTTTTTTACCAAGTTCACCAAAAGGACACTTGAGATGTTGTTTGAAAACAACCTGTGCCAGAAACCACCTGTGATTTGGGCTCAGAAAACAACAGAACCCTTGGTGACTTGGGATAATGGTTACAGAGAAGTCACATGTTAAGCTTTATGGAGGTCAGGAGGTCGACTCTTTGTTTGGGGTTTGGACATTGTTTTCAGTTTAGTTGGATGTGAACTGTTTGCAGATAGTTGGTGTTTTCCTGCCAAGGGAAAAAGAAACCAGCCAGCTCACCTCCTTCTCTGTCACTTTGCAGAAATCCTGCAAAAATCCAGTGTGAGGGAGCTAAAATCCCTGGTGTTGCAGAACTCCTGAGAAGCTGAGAAAAATCTTACAATTCAAGAGTGTGCTGCTGGAAAAACCCTGATGCCACATTTCTCCTGGAAAGTCGACTGGAATAATTCACGACATCTCCAGAACGGATTGCTTCTGAAATGATCCCAGTGACCCATCTCCGTATACCTGGATGCCAGACCATAAAAGGGACAACGAACTTCCTTCCATATCTTCTCTTTCTTTGGCAAAAATTAGCAAATATTTAGCCAATAGTAGTCTCTTTATGTATTTTTGTAACAGACCTCTGCAGAGAGAATTTCTGTATTTTTCCCAATGTGTGCAAGTGTAATTGGGGAATTTAAAAAGGGAACTTTCATATTTCAATCTGTGTGTTAATGTTTGCTTTGTTACTGATTAAGTCTTGTTTTGTAATAAACTGATAATTTTGTTGTTTATTAAAGAAACCTGGTTGGTGTATTTTAATCTGGGATAAAAAAAAATAGAGTGTGTGATTGGCTGTACCGGTAACCGGGTAAACATTTAAATATATGTTGTGATCTGTGGAGAAGTGGAACTAGAAAAGACAGTACACTCCTCCTGCCTCGGTCACAACACTGTGATCCCTAGTTCTAGATTCCCCAGCCAGGGGAAACATCCTCCCAGCACTGATCCTGTGAAGCCTCTGAAAATTATATATGTTTCAATGAGATCAGCTCTCATTCTTCTAAACTCCGGGGAATATCAGCCTAGTCCACTCAATGTCTCCTCACAGGACAATCCCATCATCCCAGAAATCCACCTAGCGAACCTTTGTTGCACTCCCTCTAAGGCAGGTAAATCCTTTCTTAGATAAGGAGACCAGATATGTACACTGTACTGCAGGTGTGGCCTCACCAAGGCCCCATACAACTGCAGTAAGACTTCTTTACTCTTTTACTCCAATCCCTTTGTAATAAAGTCTAACATGCCATTTGCTTCCCTAATTGCTTTCTGTACCTGCACTTTAACTTGCTGTGATTCATGTACAAGGACACCCAGATCTGAATAATAACATTTCTCAGTCTCTCATCATTTAAAAAATATTCTGCTTTTCTATTTTTCCTACCAAAGTGGATAACTTCACATTTTCCACATTATATTCCATCTGCTACGTTCCTGCCTCCTCACTTGTTCTGGTTAAATCCTTTTGTAACCTCTGTGTCCTCCTCACAGCTAACTTTTCCACCTAACTTTGTATTGTCAGCACATTCGATCATTACACTCGATCCCTTCATCTAAACCGTTGACATCGATTGTAAAGGTGCAGCAGCTCGAGCTCCGGGTTGTGGAACTTGAACAACAGCTGGTGTCACTGTGCGTATCCGTGAGGATGAGAGCTTCTTGGATAGCACGTTTATAGATGTGGTCACCCCACAGCTTAAGAGTAGGCAGGGAGAGAGGGAATGGGTGACCACCAGGCAACCAAGAAGAAACAGACAGGTAATGCAGGAGACCCCTGAGTGTGTCTCACTCTCCAACAGGTATTCAGTACTGAATACTGAGGAAGGTGATGGTTCACCTGGGGAGTGCAGCCAGAGACAAGGCCATGGCACCATGGATGGTTCAGCTGCACGGGGGAGGGGCACAAGGAAGACTGGAAGAGCCAGAGTGACAGGAGATTCGATAGTTAGGGGAATTGACAGGCATTTCTGCAGCCGCAGACGTGAATCCAGAATGGTGTTCCCTCCACTGTAAGATAAAGTTCACTGACACTGTCCTGCTACCATTCACCAGTTAGAGAAACAGCTGGGAAAACAAACTGCAATTGTCGTGGCAGTAACCATGGGAGACCTTTACCCAGATTATGGGCTGGAATTTGATGAATTTTGTGAAAATTAATCTCCTCCCCAGCCTCTCCTTCTGTGTCAGGTCCTCTGCCCTATTTCAATAGTAACAAAGAGGAAATCCCAAAAATCCCCTGTGAAGGGAAAGCTCCACTTGATTTCCCAAATACAGAAAACCCAGTTAGTGTCTGAATTAGAACTCAAGTGGTTCCTAATATTCCAGCTGTGGGACTGGGAGAAAATCCCCAAAATCCACTACCGGGAAATGGGAATGAGGGGCAAGGAGCAATTCCGCCAGGGTCCAGAGGATGATCCCAACCCTTAGACTATTCCAAACTACAGGCATGTGTTTAACAATTAGGACCAATCAACCCACAAACATGTCCCATAGACCTAAGACAGCACTTGTAGGTGTTTCAGAATTACCACCCAGTCTCGAAGACAGTGATATGAAGAATGTTATCTTGTCCACTCTTACCTCAGATTAGTGAGGTAATCTTCCTTTTATTGTTTTTAACTGGGATACTGCCCTGAATGATATGATCACTGCTTTGATAATAGATAACATAGACCTGGGGGAAAAGATATATCAAACTAAACAGGGCCCTCATGAAAGCCCCACTGTATTCGGTGACTGACTATACATTATTTATGAGATGTTACAGGGAAATCCCAATGGTAAGACTCTGAACGGAAAAGATGAAGACACTTTTAAAAAAGTATATCTAAAAAATATACAGCCTGCCTTACAAACAGCCCGAGGTCATACTGTTCGTGACAACTCACTCTGGACTGATCTACGTGAAGCAAACACTGCTTGGATGTATGATAAAAGCCAGAGACAGGATTCCCAGAAAGGGAAACCCATCCAAATAGTAGAAAGACCCCACGCCCTTCCGTCTGCACCACACCTTAAACAGTCAGCAGTGTGCTATAATTCTGTCAAACTGGAGCAGTAAACAGTCGGGAACCGGGGTGGGAGATTTAACAATGATCAAATCCACCCCATTAGACCTCACACCTGTCCAGTACTATAGAAACTAAAATAGATGCATTGGACTCTAATTTGTAAAAAATGTCTGTTATTATACAGGCCTTGGTAACCACCCAAACATCAGGATGTCCCGTGGCACAAACCACGAGTGCACCTTCACATGGGACTGGAAACCCTGACTGACAGGGTCTGGCCCCACCAGCCTGGTCTGAGGTGGGGTTCAGACGAGACGGTCACGGTCGACTGGTTGTTTCCACTTTGCTGCCTGGGGTCAGACAGTAAAATATGCCGATAGACACTGGTTCATCTGTCACAATTTTACACACCCCACACCCTCGCACCATCTTGTGACAGGGAAAATCTGCTTCACTGTCACTGGTGTTACAGACACTAAAGTTTCAGCTTACCCCGGAGATAGTATCAGTTTTATTTTGGGCACGATCCCAGTATAGATTGTCAAACTGTGCATATGTGTATGACCAATGAAAAGGGAATTTTGGACAGTGATCCTCTCCACATACTGACAGCTATTGTGCATTACAATCCAAACTGTTTATGGGTTAGTTCAGGATCAGGGGACATTGAACAAATTTCAGACACTCACTCAGTATTTGCCATTAAACAGCCTGAACCCATTGCTTTACTGACTCACTCACTGCCTGCTGTTAATGCTTTAATCACTGATCATGTAGCAGCTTTTGCTGAGTCTAAACACGATTGTGGAAGGATGTCTGGTGAAATTCAAATTAATGGCCCGCCCCATCGCTCCTGTAAACAGTATCCTATTCTGAGGGAGAGTATTCTGTGTTTGTGATCAGTCATTGTCTCATTGGAAAAACAGGGGATATTACATAAAAGATCTTTCACTATTAACTCTCCTATACGGCCTGTTAGGAAGACAGATGATTCATGGAGATTTACTATCGACTATTGAACATTAAACAAAGCTTCCCCACGACAGAACCCGACCGTTAGTCAGGCTCCTTGTCTGTTAACATCTGTCCCTCCCAAAGCTACTGTTTTCTCTACACTTGACATAGTGAATGGTTTTTGGAGTATCCCAGTTGCTCAGGTGGACCAGTATAAATTCACTTTTACATTCGAGGGGCAAGGGTCTACTTTTACATATCTACCACAAGACTTCCAGAACTCACTGTCAATATTCCACCAGCATATGGTACAAACTGTGAAGGTATTTTCAAAACCATCGGTTCTCCTCCAATATGTAGACGACCTCCTCCTTGTTACAGAAACTGTCGAAGAGCATTTGTTGCTTTTAAATGAACTTTTTGATCTGTTACAGAAAGTGGGATTGAAGGTGAACCTGAAAAAGGCTCAGTTGGTGCAGAGTGAAGTCACCTTTTTGGAGATAAAAATCTCTGCGATGGGACTCAGTCCGGATCAGCATCAGGTCAAAGTTATTCAGAGACTCCCATTGCCTGTATTGAAGATGGCATTGCCATCCTTTCTGGGGTCGGGAGGATATCAGAGAAGTTTTATCCTGAACTTTGCAGATTTGGCCAAGCCACTGTATGAACTATTGAAAGGTGATGAGGAAGATATTCGGCCAGCAGGGGGTGATAGTCACACAGAATCAGTGAATGTCTTAAAACAGACAGCAATGCAGGTTACTGTCCTGATCACCCCAGACTCTAACAGGCCTTTCTACCTGGAAGTTAGTTCCACCCCTTCCAGCCTGACAGCAGTTTTAAGTCAGGAACAGCAGATAAATATCACATTAATAAATTGCACCCACCTCCTGTATTGAGAGGAACAGAGAATATATACTCAGCCCCCACTCACTACCTTCTGGACAGTCACTTTACTTACATCACCAGACTACAGAAAGTGATTTTACATTCACCGCACACACTCCTTTATTTATTTAGAGATACAGCACTGAAACAGGCCCTTCGGCCCACCAAGTCCGTGCTGACCAACAACCACCCATTTATACTAATCCTACATTAACTTCATATTCTCTACCACAGCCCCACCATTCTCCTACCACCTACCTACACTAGGGGCAATTTACAATGGTCAATTTACCTATCAATCTGCAAGTCTTTGGAGGTGGGAGGAAACCAGAGCACCCAGCAGAAACCCACACAGACACAGGGAAAACTTGCAAACTCTGCACAGGCAGTACCCAGAACTGAACCCGGGTCGCTGGGGCTGTGAGGCTGCGGTGCTAACCACTGCGCCACTGTGCCGCCCGTGTCAGAACCAAGTGGTACTAAAGTGTCTTCTTAATGGATCAACAAATGGACACTTGAGTTACTGCAGTGAGACTTGGACATCACCCCCACATGAACAACTCCTTTTCCCCAGATGTTTGCTTATGAGGGAAGTCCACACCAGTGTCCATTACCTGTGGTGGAGATGGAATTAAACCCGGTAAAAGCCTGGACTATTCCGGAAGCCTGGAACATGTATGTGGACGGCTCGTCCCGACTACATTGATGGCCATCCCAAAACCAGTATGTCATAGTTCACATAGACGCGCCTGATTGGACAATGGGATTTCCAAGTTCCCACCCATTCATGTCAACAATCAGAGCTGATAGCTGTCATCCTCACTGTCCAATACACAGCATTGCAAACAATTAATATTTGGTCTGATAGTTACAATGGAGATACGGCCTTGCTCCTGTACCACAAAAATGATTATTGTCCATCAGATGGTAATCCTTTATTACATTCTGGTCTCCTCCGTAATCTATGGGAAGTTCTCCAGGAACAAGTTCCCCCCACCCCGTCATGTAGGAAAGGTAACAACCCATTGGAAAGATTCATCACCAAACAGCCAGGGTAACAATGGAGCCGACTGACTTGTTGAGGAATCCACAGAGAATGGATTATCATTATCAGGGTGGATGATGGATAAATCTAGATCCCAGGTACCTGTTGTAACAGTCGCTACAAAAACTATCAATTTGACAGAACTCCAAACTTTGTTCACTCCATATGGTCAGGTCATAGAATGGCACCAACAGTGGTGTCCACTACCACAGTCCACCTGCTGGGCAAACTCCACAGTGTTTCAGAACCACAATAAAGGAAGCCCCTCCCTGTTAATGATTAAAAATAAGGATGATTCTTTGGTAGTTTACATTCCTCCTCAACTTAAAGAGAAGATATTAGTCCTCTTTCATTCTCACCCAACGGCTGGACATTATTCAGCTGATATTACACTACAAAAGCTAACCTGTGCCTGTTGGTTCTGGAAATGGAACAACATGTAGAACAATATGTCAATAGATGCCGACTGTGTTTACAAATTAATCCTCCTTCCTGTTCTAATCACACCCTAACACTGGTCACAACCTCCTCCTGATGGCCCATGGACACACTTACAGATTGATTTTATTGGTCCCTTTACAAAGTCTCAGGGAATCCATAAGTATGGTCTTGTGGAGGTGGACCAATTTACAAAATGGATAGAGGCCTTCCCAACCAGGAACAATAAAGCATGTACGGTCACAAGAATCATTTTGAGTGATGTGTTCTGTAGGTGGGGAATACTGATACAGGTGGATAGTGACCAGGATCCACACTTTACTGGGAAATTTTTACTCCCTGCAGGACATGCTCTAAATAAGGCAGAAATTGCACATTGCTCACCACCCACAATCATCAGGGATTGTGGAAAGGGATAATCGAACTTCAAAAACCATGTTAGCAAATTGTGTACAGAACAGCCCACTCAATGTGCTGACATGATGCCTCAATGTTTGATATCCCCTCACAAAGCAATGGGGATAAGTCCATATGAGGCTTTGACTGGGAGAAAAATGCGGATACCGGGACATGTAACTCTGGAGAATAGAACACCATTAAAATTACAGTCGTGCTGTCAGACGTGATTGCAGACAATGATAGACTATGTGGAAAAAGTGAACAGACTGGTGACAGAAAACGTGGGAAGGTCACAAAATCAAGTTAAACAATGTTTTGACAAGAAAGTCAAACCATTCGAATATGGGGTTAGAGACCAAGTAATGTTACAACGTTTCTCCCTGAAAAACACTCTTTTGATGTGAACTGGGTCGACCCCCACACTGTAATTGACACATTAAACCCAGCTGTATACTTATTGAACATGTCACACAGTCCAAAAAAAACAAACAAAATTGAGGTGGTTCCATATTAATCAGATGAAAACAGTTAAGGATTATTAAGATGTTACGTTTGCTCTACGTACAGGTGTAAATGTGGACCTGCATGTTTGTATTGATACTTGGAAAGATGGTGAATGCAATAAACACAACGATAACATTCAGGACCATCATTACTCGCTGTACTCTGGACAAAGGAGGTGAATGTGTCCCACTGGTAATCTATGGATCAGAACCTCAGATTCTTGGTGGACACAAAAGGTCAATGAGACACAATAACTTATACACAACATACGAGGGGGATCAGGCTGTGGAAGAGTTTCCATGTGAGAAATAAAAGAGGGATATGGAGTGTGTATTCAGTGTAAGGTGTCAGGCAAGCTAGCCCCGCCCCACCACCACCTCCCCAGACTGAGGCACACATTATTTTTTCACATGAACGTTAAAACTTAAAATTGCAAGCCCCTGACTAGAAAGACATTTGCATAGTAACAGATGGTGTTGGAACAATGAGGAACCAGTCCCTGCCTCAATACAAAGAAGAGACCTGGTCAAACCAGCTGGTCACGTGACCACCGGCGGGCCAACTAGGGGAGTTTTAAATTGGAAAAACAGAATCTGAACTGAGAAAGCCATGTGCTCCTGGAACTGAAACAAGAATTACCTTACCTTCTCTCCTGTCCGCCTGTTCATCTCTCAGGGAACTGAATCTTGTGAAAACACGAGCCTCAAAGAGAGAAAAATCTCCTACATGAACAAGGTTTAAGAATACTGGGCCCCAACGAAAAGCAACACCTGCTATAATCAAGTGAGCTCGAAGCACAGTAAACAAGAAACTCTTCTTAAATTGCCTCAAACCCCTCTCTACTATACTTTCCTCTCCTCTTTTCTGTCCCTAATTGCACGTGTGTATTGTGTGAGCATGCTCGCATGGGTGTGTTGAATATTCGAAGGCATGAACTGTATTAGAGTTTAAGGGTAGTAATGACCTGGAACTTGCTGCCCACAAGGGTGGTGGAAGTGGAGATGATCAGTGACTTCAAGACGAAGTTGGATGGTCACCTGAGAGAAATAGACTTGCAGGGCTACAGGGATCGAGCCAGGGAGTGGGACTGACTGCATAGCTCTGTGGAGAGCCAGCATGGGCTCGATGGATAGAATGGCCTCCTTGTAAATGACTCTTGACTCTCTCCCTGCCCTCTCCCCTTGCTGTCTCAGTGTCTCTTGGTCTCCCTCTCACCCCTCTCTCTGTCTCCTTCTCACCCCACCTTCTCTGTATCTCTTCCCCCACTATCCCAGTATATCCAGTTTTCTCCACTCCCCGTTCATTGTTCCCCACTCCCCACTCAGTGTTCTCTGCTCAGTGTTCCTCGCTCCCTGCTCAGTGTTCCCCGCTCCCCATCCCCCTTGTCAAAAAAAAGAGAACTACCCATCCCCCTAAAGTCAAAAGCCTTTTCATGACTCAGCAAAGCACTAAAAAAGAGAGTTCAGGATAGACCCACCCACTATTGACTCTCCTGAGGAAACAAATTCCAGTTTAGGGCTAATTAAATCTACCCCCCGCCCCCATCACAACACTTTTCAGACCTCAACAGGAACAAAGACCCTCGGGAGACATGGAATGGGCAAACTGAAGAACAATGTCCCCAAAAAGCCACATGTTTATTGGGATGCCAAAAATTGGCAATTAAAGCTGCACTGGCACCAAGAAAAGACAGGCTGTAATAAGTTTTAGGATTTATGAATGAATGGAATGAATGAGAGAAATGCATGTTTTTTTGCTGTATCTTATATTTTCTCTCGACCTGGCACATGTGGCAACTCCTGCAGTACTCCATCACATCTTTGTGCAGTTTTGGCCATCAAACTGCTGTCTTATGTGGCCTTTGTTCTTTCGTATACCGGCATGTACAGCCACTGTAGTCTCGTGGGCCCTTCTTAATATTTCTCCCCGTTACCTCTGTGGCACCACGAACTGGTGAACCGCTGTCCACTCTTTGCTCTCAGGTCTGTGAGGAGAACTCCATTTCCTCATCAGTATCCTCATTCTTTAAACAGTAGCAATCAGGGACTCCCTCTGTTTCACTTTCAGAGTGCACAGCCTGTTCTAACTTTCACAATACCAGGTCAGCTCGCTGAGCCTCAGCGAGGGAAAATTTATTTAATTCATTTCCTGGTTCTTCCAAATTTCCAAAGAAAGTCTTGGACAGACAGACCTCATTGTCATTTGACTACAGAGCCAATGCAGTCTCCTCTGAGGGAGCTGGTTTGATCACGGCCTCACTCATTACACATTCAGGGAAACTACAGGAGACCGTCTCCTGTCACTGCCCTGTCTCTCTGACCTCCTGCGGTCTTTTTTTCACTACTGGGAAAACTACCACCTTCACCCCCGTCAGATCATTACATAGGAGGAGGTCAACACCGTCCACAGGCAAACTAGGGACAATCCGTACGGTCCCGAAATTAGGTCGCACTCCAGGTGAACCCGGTGTACAGGTACAAGCATACACTGCCCTCCAATACCATTCACCACCATTGTGGTGTTCACTGCACTCTCTGGGGGAAAGGTCAGGCCTTTTCCTAGTAAAGGGGATCTAGTGGCCCCTGTGTCTCTGAGAATTACCATGGGCTTGCTTGCGCCAATCGAGGGGTATGGGGTTACTTTCCCTTCAAACATAAAACCCTGATAGCCTTCAGGAATCCTATTAACTTTCCCTGTATCTGTAGTAGTAAGCCTCCTGGGTCTCACTCTTACTGCAGTTAAGCCACAGCTTGTTCTGCTTTGCTTCCCATCATGGTTCCTTCTTCACTGAGCAGGTGTGTCCTGATTAACTCTACAGGTTTTCCCTTTAGTTTCCAGCAGTCAGCTTTTAGATGCACTGCCTTATTACAATGGAAGCACACAGGTCTCTGGGTCTCACTTCTGCTCACAGCACCTTCTTTGTTGGCTAGAGGAGGCCCCACTGTGTCTCCTGCTTTTCTTTCTCTCCCAGGACTGCTTGGGCTCCTGTCACCTTCCCACCCTTTGTCCTTTTTGGATTTGTGGGGGTGACTAGGAAGGATTCTCCCCTGGGTAACTGACTTATAAATTAAAGCAAACTCATCAGCTAAAACAGCCACTTGCCGAGCTCTCTGAACCCGCTGCTCCTCTACAAGGGTCTTGATGGAGAGTGGGAGAGAGTGTTTAAATTCCTCCAACAGAATTACTTCTGAGATTCTCATAGCTGAGCTGTACTTTAAGAGCCCTCAGCCACTGGTCAAAAGCCAGCTGCTTACTTATTTCAAACTCCAGATAAGTTTGATTAGTTTGCTTCTTGAGGGTTCTAAACTTTTGGCAATAGGCTTCAGGTACTAATTCATATGCCCCAAGGATAGCACATTTGGTCAGATGTCAGATGAACTCTCATCTGGCAACAGGGAATAAACCTCATGGGTTTTTCCAGTTAGCTTACTTTGTAATAAAAGAGGTCAGGTTTCAGCTGGCCATTTTAGCTGCCTTGCCAGTTTCTCAAAAGACACAAAAAACACTTCTACGTCTCCCTCATTGAATTTTGGAATTAGTAGAGATCGCAACTTACAGATAACAATTCTGTACGCAGCCCTGAATTACGCTCCTCCATATTGGCCAAGCTTTCACTGGGTTTACTCTGTTGCACCCTAGTTAACTCAAGCTGCTTCAGCTATCTTTCTTCACATTCTTTCTGGAAGGCTCTTTCTTTCTCCCTCTCCTGTCTCTTTCTCTCTCTTCTAATTCAAGTTTCTTTTGTCCTAATTGTATCTTTGCTAGCAATACCCTGTCAGAGTCTACTTCCAACACTGCTCCTGCTTCTTCAAATTCAAGGGAAAAATGGTTGGCCACTAGTCTTAGGAGTTCAGATATCCTAGCCTTGCCACATACAGTGATCCCACACTGCTCAGCCATTATTCTCAACTTCTCCATAGACAGTGTTTTTAACTTATCCCAGGTTACTTCACCCTGGCTTGGGGAGCTACTAGCTTCAGCTGCAGACATGTTCGTATTCTAGCACACACAACCACAAGAAAACCTGTATTGAAATCTTGCTCTTTTTTGATTGGTAACAATTTGGCTTCCCACTTCCAATTACTCTCGTTTGTCTGTGGGTAAAATCCAGGACGGTAGCCCTAAATTTCTGTTACGACAGGTGAGAAAGGGGTCCAGGGTTCCCTCTCAGTCTTCACCAAGTCTTACTGTAACAGGGTTTAATTTTAAACACACCGTGTTTTTAGCTCCCCCTTGGTGAATACATATTCACCGCTTTCCAATTATAAGGCAAAGAACTAGCCAAACAGTTTTTCTTAGGTTTAAAGCAAAAAAGTTGAAATTTATTAAACTTAAACTCTAATTCGGTGAACACCTACGGATACACGACGCACCCACACTAGCATGCATATGCGATACACATATGCAGATAGAGACAGAAAAGAGCAGAAGAAATAAAGTGGAAAAGTTTGAGGCAACTCTGAAGATGGTTTTTTGTTACGGATCTTCAAGCTTACTGTAGAGTCCTTGATTGTCGGTAGATCTTGCTTTTCATTGCTGCCCAGTATTTTTCTTAAACCTCGTTCACTGGAGGAGACTTTTCTGTCTTGGCGTTCATGTGTCTTCAGAGGATTTGGAGTTCCATGAGAAAGAGATGGAAGCAGACAGGAGAGGCTGTGGCGAGCCAGCCAGGAGAGATCTTTTCAGTGCAGAAGGAAACAGATACTCTCAGTTCAAACTGTTTGTACAATTCAGAAAAACCCAGGTTGCGAAGCAGGTTAGTCATGTGACTAGCTGGTCTGACCACATCTGTTTGTGGATTCTCTGGTCTGAGCTGACACTGGAATGTCTCTTCTTACACACAACACCTGGTGCTCAAAGTCCATTGTGGGTTAAATTGGAGCAGGGACTAGCCCCTTTGTCCTTCCGTGCACAGGCTGTTAGTATGCAAAAAATGTTTTTCCAGCCAAGGGCCTGGTGATTTTTCAAACAAGTGCTTTCTTTACTTCAGCAACAGTTTGAAGTTTAATGTTCATATGGAAAAATTAATATGCCTCATTCTTAGCAGGTGGGGGTCTAGCATGACACTGTCCTTTAAGCTTGCTGTAGAGTCCTCGATTGCAGGTAGGACATGCTTTTCGTTGGGGCCCAGTATTATTCTTAAACCTTGTGTAATGTAGGAGACTTTTCTCTCTTGAGGTTCACGTGTCTTCAGTGGGTCCTGAGGCTTGTGAGAAAGAGATGGGAGCAGACAGGAGAGGTCTTCTCAGTCCAGGAGCAAACAGTCTTTATGACTTCAAACTCTCTGTGGCTAGTTCAAAAAAACCCTGGACCAGCCAATTAGTCATGTGACCAGCTGGTCTAACCAGCCCTGGCCCTTATGAATTGTGTCACCTTAGCAGGCCCTGGAATGTGCTTCCTTAACCCTTCACTGTCTGGTGATCAAAATCCATTTGAAGTAATTGGAGCAGGGCATAGTCCTTCATCTCCACAAACACTGTCTGTTAGTATGCAAATGTTTTTCAGCCAAGAGTCTGGTAGCCTTTGTAACAGGCCTTCTCTTCTTCCCAGCACAGTTTGAAATCAATGTTCATATGACAAAATTAATATGCCTCATTCTTGGCAGGTGGAGGCCTGCATGACAGTCACGAGATTTGGGTATGGCATCCCTGAACTACCTAAAGCCTTAACAACATTAATAAGTCAAATGAACACCTCCCAACACCATTATTACATTCTAGATCAAGGAAATAAAGCTATAGCCAAGGAAATTCCAGGGGTGGAGGATTCAACACATTGGTGGGAAATAGGGATAAACATGGAAAATCACCCCTGGATTAGAATAATTTCACACATATTGGTTATAACCCTGTTATTGGTGCTAATATGCTCACTGCTGTACACTTGCTACTCGAAGCACCTGGTACACCAGACAAGATCACAATTAAACATGATCACAGCACAAAATCTCTTGGAAATAGGTAAATATGGAAGTTCAAAGTACACAAGAATTTCATTTTAAAGGGTCGGCATAAATGCCTTGCCCTCAAGGTGGGGATATTGTAAGATAGAGTTCACTACTTGGTATAATATTAAATCTGTATACTGTATGGTGTAATGTCTTAAAATATGTAAGCTTAATTAGAAGTGATTATGAAGATAATAATGCTTTATAATATTGTTAAAGTAACTATAATATGTGGAAGCTCAATTAAACATGATACTCGGCCGAGAAGCAAAGCATGATGGTAAATTTAAGCCAACTTGAAGAAGTTAAAAGCAAAAAGGAATGTGCTGAGGCAAGGTTATGTTCAACACAAGCTGGCAGCAAGGAACAGAACCTTGAGCAAATATACAAGAATGTGTTTAAGTAGTGGGATGTCTGAAACAAACAGATAATGAAAGACAGAACATTAATTACATTACAATTGAAACAGAAGGTTTAAAGTTTGAGATCCATTATCACTAGAGTAAAATACATTGCTGTAACTCATGTAAAAACTGTTTGCATGAAGATCCTAGATAAGGAATAACGAAGTTACAAGAAGATGGAATAAAGTGATACCAGAGGATTAAGTATGGAATTTAATGTTAAAGGTTCAAAAAATGATTATTAAAGAGTGTGAGTGAGATAGCCCAGGTGATTGTCAGTTGGCTCAAAGGAGAAAAAGGATATAAAAGAACAGATATTGAAGATGAGAAGCAGCACAAAAACCTAAAGGAAGAAAGAGAATCTTCATTCAACAGAACACAGCAAGAGAAAGAGAGACCGTACCACAGTCACTCGGAGGGCTACCACTGAAGGTCTGAGGAACAGACTGTGACTATGGTCTAAGTATTACTTCTTTGAACTGGATGTTAACTACTTAATAAATCTGCTATACTTATAACCAATATATATCTCTACACCCCCCTCACACCCTCTTCCCCCCACCCCCATCGCACCCCCTTCCCCCACCCCCCCTCACACCCCCCTTCCCCCCACCCCCCTGAGGAACAGACTGTGACTATTACTTCTTTGTACTGGATGTTAACTAATTAGATTAGATTAGATTAGATTAGATTAGAGATACAGCACTGAAACAGGCCCTTCGGCCCACCGAGTCTGTGCCGAACATCAACCACCCATTTATACTAATTCTACACTAATCCCATATTCCTACCAAACATCCCCACCTGTCCCTATATTTCCCTACCACCTACCTATACTAGTGACAATTTATAATGGCCAATTTACCTATCAACCTGCAAGTCTTTTGGCTTGTGGGAGGAAACCGGAGCACCCGGAGAAAACCCACGCAGACACAGGGAGAACTTGCAAACTCCACACAGGCAGTACCCGGAATCGAACCCGGGTCCCTGGAGCTGTGAGGCTGCGGTGCTAACCACTGCGCCACTTAATTAATAAATCTGCTGTACATATAACCAATATATATCTGTACTCACAGTGGTTTGTTGTAGTCATGGACGAGTCACCCTTGTTGGATTAAATTTAATCCTGAAAGTAGCAAGAAAGCTACAGCCAGTGTCAAGGATGTTACTGAATGGCTGCAGAGCACCCTGAGGGTGGAGGGTGAACAGCCAGCAGTGTGGTCCACATTGGTACCAACAACATAGGTTAGAAGAGGGATGTCGTCTTGCAGAAACAGTTTAGGGAGCTGTGAAAGAAATTAGCAAGCAGGACTTCAAAAGCAGTAGCACATGTAAGTGAGTACAGAAATAGCAGGATAGAGCAGATGAATGTGTGACTGGAAAGATGGTGCAGGAGGGAAGGCTTTAGATTCCTGTGACACTGGGACCAGTTCTGGAGAAGATGAGATCTGTACCAGCCAGACGTGTTGCACCTGAACAGAGCTGGGACAAATTTCTTTGCAGGGCGATTTGCAACTGTTAGTGGGGAGAGAATAAAATAACTTGGCAGGGGTGTGGGAACCAGGAGATAATACAGGAGAGGAACACCAAGGTACAGAGAATTGGAAGAGACAGATAATACAAGAGTATGAAATAATAAAGTATTAGGTGGGGTCAGAATGAGAGATTTAGACATCCCTGGTATCATCCTGGTAAACCTAGTCTGTACCCTCTCCAAGGCCTTGACATCCTTCTTGACATAAGAATTGTGCTGACCAGACTCCAGCTGAGGCCTAACCACTGATTTGTAAAGGATTAGCATGACTTCCTTGTTTGTGTATGCAATGTCCTATTTACAAAGCAAGTATTCCATATGTTTTTTAACCTACCTTAACAACTTTCTCTGTCATCTTCAAGGATTTGTAAATACACATCCTCAATCCCTCTGCTCCTGCAATCCCCTCAAAATAGTACCATTATATTACCATTATATTTCTTCTCTATGTTATTTCTCCCAAAATGCATCACTTTACACTTATCTATATTCAGTTGTATCTGCCATGTGTCTGCCCATTTCACCAGTCTGTCTATGTCCTCCTGAAGTCTCTTATCCTCATCACTATTTACTATGTTACCATAGAATTGTTACAGCACAGAAAGAGGCCATTCAGCCCATTATATCCATGCTGGCTCTCTACGAGAGCAACTCATTGAGTCCCACTCCTGTGCCTTTGCTCCATAGCCCTGCAAATATTCTCTCTTCAGATAATTATCCAATTCCCTTTTGAAATCCATGATTGAATCTGCCCCCACCACACTCTCAGGCAGTGCATTCCAGATCCTAACCATTTGTTGCGTAAAAATGTTTTTCCTCATGTCGCCATTGGTTCTTTTGTAAATCAGCTTAAATTGGTGTCCTCTGGTTCTCGACCCTTCTGTCAATGGGAACAGTTTCTCCCAATCCACTCTTCTCAGACTCCTCAGGATTTTGAACATCGCTATCAAATCTCCTCTCAATCTTCTCTTCTCTGAGGAGAACAACCCCATCTTCTTCAATCTATCTTCATTACTGAAGTCCCTCATTCCCGGAACCATTGTTGTAAATCTTTACTGCACCCTCTCTGAATCCTTCCCACCCTTCCTAAAGTGCGATGCTCAGAATTGGACACAATAAACCAGTTGATGACAAAGCAGTGTTTTATTCAAGTTTATCATAAATTCCTTGCTTTTATACTCTATACCACGATTTATAAAGCCCAAGATCCCATATACGTTTTTAACTACTTTCTCACCCTGCCCTGCCACCTTCAATGATTTGTCACATATACCCCATGTCTCGCTGCACTTGCAACCTCTTTAAATTTGTATCCTTTATTTTAGATTGCCTTCCTCATTCTTCCTACAAGAATGTATCACTTCTCTGCATCAAATTTCATCTGCCATGTGTCTGCCCATTCCACCAGCCTGTCTAAGTCCTCTTGAAGTCTATCACTATCATCCTCACAATTCACAATATTTCCAAGTTTTGTGCCACCTGCAAATTTTGAACTTGTGCCCTGTACACCCAAGTCTAGGTCAATAGTATATAACAAGAAAAGCAGGGGTCCTAACATCGGCCCCTAGGGAACCCCACTGCATACCTTGCTTCTGTCCAACAAATAACCATTCACTACTACTCTCTGTTTCCTGTCACTCAGTTTTGTATCCACGCTGCCACTGGCTTCAAGTTTGCTGACAAGCCTAATATGTGACAACTTATCAAACAATTATACCTCCCTCATTAACCTTCTCTCATTACAGCCACCCCTCCTCCTTTCTTTCCTTCTCTATCTTTCCTGACTACCTTCTATCCAGGAATATTTAGTACCTAATCCCGAGATTAGATTAGATTAGAGATACAGCACTGAAACAGGCCCTTCGGCCCACCGAGTCTGTGCCGACCATCAACCACCCATTTATACTAATCCTACACTAATCCCATATTCCTACCAAACATCCCCACCTGTCCCTATATTTCCCTACCACCTACCTATACTAGTGACAATTTATAATGGCCAATTTACCTACCAACCTGCAAGTCTTTTGGCTTGTGGGAGGAAACCGGAGCACCCGGAGAAAACCCACGCAGACACAGGGAGAACTTGCAAACTCCACACAGGCAGTACCCAGAATCGAACCCGGGTCCCTGGAGCTGTGACGCTGCGGTGCTAACCACTGCGCCACTGTGCCACCCTTTTTTGAATTCAGTCTCTGTTAATGCCGCAACACCATATTCCCATGTGGCAATCTGCGCCTGCAGCTCACCAACCTTATTGACCACACTTTGTGTATTTACATACATGCACTGTAAACCTAATTTAGACATTATTGCATCCCCTCTTACTCTCATCACATCTAATATCTTACTATTTCCTACTCTAGTGCCATATGCTTCTCCCAATCATTTGTGCACCTTGTTCATCCTCTCCAATATCATCTCCTGGTTCCCATCCCCCTACCAGGTTAGTTTAAACCCACTTCAATAGCACTAGCCAATCACCCCACGAGGACATTGGTCCTGGCTCTGTTCAGGTGCAAGCCGTCCGCCCTGTACAGGTCCCACCTCCTCTAGAATTGGTCCCAATGTCCCAGGAATCTAAAGCCCTCCCTCCTGCACCATCTCTCCAGCCACACCTTCATCTGCTCCATCCTCCTATTTCTATACTCACTAGCACATGGAAATACTACCTTGGAGGATCTACTTGCTAGTCCTGCTTATTAATATTTTTACGAGCTCCCTAAAATTTTCCTGCAGTACTCCAGCCCACTTTCTACCTATGTTGTTGGTACCGATATGGACTACGACAACTGGCTGTTCACCGTTCTCCTTCAGAATGTTCTGCAGCGACTCAGTGACATTCTGGACCCTAGCACCAGGGAGGCAACATATCATCCTGGATTCACAACTCGAGATGTAAAAATGTCTGTCTGTTCCCCTAACTATAGAATCCCCTATCATTGTTACTGTCCCAATCATCCTCCTGCTCCCTGGTACAACTGAGCCACCTGTAGTGCTGTGGACTTGTCTCTGGCTGTATTCCCAGAGGAACAATCACCCTTACCAGTATTCAAATACTAATTAGAGAGCAAGATGCACTCAGGGGACTCTGGCACTTCCTGCCTGGTCCTGATTTTGTGTCTGGTGATCACCCTGTCCCTCTCTGCCTGCACACCTGTAAACTGCAAGGTGACTACCTCTAGAAACGTGCTATCTTAGTCTCACGGATGCACCGCAGTGACACCAGCTACTGCTCCAGATCCGAAACCCAGAGCTCAAACTCCTCCAGCTGACAACACTTCCTGCATATGTGGATTCCCACATGGAACAGGATGTGCATCCAAGGGACTGAGATGCCCTTCTATTTGTTAGAGTACTGACTAAACTTATCAGAAATAAAAGTCTTTAAAAAAACTTAAGATTGAATTCCTAAAACCTGACTATTTTTAGACCTGAGTTAATTAGTCTAGTTCCTCATCTTAGACCCTTTCCTCAATACTTACCCTCATTCTCGATGTTAGTTTCCTCGGATCCTGCTGTTCCTTCCTCGCTGCACTGATTCTGACTTCACTCTGACCTCACTCTTTCAATTTCTGCCTATGTTGAGTTGTTCTCGCTCCACTTTCACTTTCACACTTTCTGGGGAAGTCTGCACTGCTGCTGTGCTTTTTCTCCCACTCCGCTCTGGCTCCACTCCTGCTCCTCTTGATCAAATCTTACCTGATGTCACTTTTGTTCAGCTCACACACTGACTCAGACTTTCTGGACAGGACTCAATGTATACGACAGAAGCTAAAATGCATCACGAATGAATCACATTCATTACTTTGATAAATATCTCCGGATGCCCCAAATCGCTTGACAGCCAATGAAATACTTCTGAATTGTAATCACTGTTGTAATCTAAGAATTTAAATCATCATTCTTTTTAATGATTAAACATCAATTTTACAAACCTGATATCCTGATAATTGCTTCTTGTTCTGTTTTCAACTGTTCACTCCATATCAGACACCTGAAGCTGTTTGTTGATTGTTTTGTTATTTCAATGTTGCTCTGGATGTCTCCAAGACCATTAGAGTCCTGCTGGTATCTTGTTTCAGCCTGTATTACATTATATCCATCCTCATTAATCCACAGTATCCCCGGTTCAGGATACCATCCACTGGATTTACACACAAGCTGGATTCCATTATTATGATATTGTTTCATCTGAATCCAGGGCTTACGCCCCAATCCTGTAATCAACAGTGAATAGATTCAGAAAGAACTATTGTTAGGAACACTTCCTATAGCCTGTGGGAAATATTCATTTAATGTTATTGATAAATATTTAATCATAGTCCTGGAATAATGTGACTTTAATGGGATTCTGAACTGAATCTCAAAATATATTGTTATAGAACAGTGATGATTAAATAATTAATGTAAATCAGAAATCAGTTGTTCAGACTGATTAACTCCCACCTGCGTGAGGTGACAGAGGACACCTGATCCCAATGGGATTGTACTCCAGCCTGGCATAAACACCTTCAAGAGGAGATAAAGGAGAAAATCGATGGACCATAAAAATCCATATATTACTGACCAAATATACATACACTTGGAGGCAGATGATACCTATAGACACTAGAGTAATAATTCTGGTGGTGCCAATGGATTTTCAAACTTCTCCTGTCATGCTCTCTGTGTTCTGACCCCATTCCAAGTCCTGGGTGTGGGGTTATTTCTATATTAGGGTCAGACACCTGCAGCAGTAGCAGTGCCCACCCAGCAGTCCTCTTGGGATATCGATCAGGTATGTTCCAATCAGGTGGTAATGACACAGTGCCATCAACTGGCACATTTTACATCATTACCACCTCAGCAATGATGGACTGAAGACATATTTATCAGTGTTGTTAAGGAAGGCAAACAATCTGATGGCAAAAGAATATATTCACGCTGAATTGACACTAAAACATTGGTAGGTTTTTCCGATTTATTGGTGCCTGGAAAAGTGTTGCTGAGCTCCCAGGGGCTGTCTGTCTCTGAAAGATTCTGCAGGCACCATCTCCCCCAGCAGCAGCAGCAGCTATTTCTCACAACCACACCCCCATGGTGAGCTCCCAAGCACAGGCAGGAATCCTGTATAACACATTTACAGAAGGTTAACCCTGGAAATTTCACCAGTGTTAGCAGTGGATCAGCACAGTGCCCACCCTGCCACGCTTCTACCAGGATCAAACCACAGATGAAAATCCCTGCCTGTAATCTCAATTTTTTTTAATGTTCATTCATGGAGTGTGGGCGTCACTGGCCAGGCCAGCATTTATTGCCCATCCCTAATTGCCCTTGAGAAGGTGGTGGTGAGCTGCCTTCTTGAACCGCTGATGTAGGTGTAGGTACACCCACAGTGCTGTTCGGAAGGGAGTTCCAGGATTTTGACCCAGTGACAGTGAAGGAACAGTGATATAGTTCCAAGTCAGGATGGTGTGTGACTTGGAGGGGAACTTGCAGGTGGTGGTTTTCCCACACATTTACTGCCCTTGTCCTTCTAGTTGGTAGAGGTCATGGGTTTGGAAGGTGCTGTCTAAGGAGCCTTGGTGCATTGCTGCAGTGCATCTTGTAGATGGTACACACTGTTGCCACTGTGCATTGGTGGTGGAGGGAGTGAATGTTTGTGGATGGGGTGCCAATCAAGTGGGATGCTTTGTCCTGGATGGTGTTGAGCTTCAAGTGTTGTTGGAGCTGCACCCATCCAGACAAGTATTTCATCAGAGCCCTGACTTGTGCCTTGTAGATGGTGGACAGGCTTTCGGGAGTCAGGAGGTGAGTTACACACTGCAGGATTCCTAGCCTCTGACCTGCTCTTGTAGCCATGGTATTTATGTGGCTACTCCAGTTCAGTTTCTGGTCAATAGTAGCCCCTAGGATGTTGATGGTGGGGTGTTTAGCGATCGTAATGCCATTGAATGTCAAAGGGAGATGGTTAGATTCACTCTTGTTGGAGACGGTTATTGCCTGGCATTTGTGTGGCACGAATGTTACTTGCCACTTCTCAACCCAAGCCTGGATATTGTCCAGGTCTTGCTGCATTTCTATATGGACTGCATCAGTATCTGAGGAGTCGTGAATGGTGCTGAATATTGTGCAATCATCAGTAAACATCCCCACTTCTGACCTTATGACTGAAGGAAGATCATTGATGAAGCAGCTGAAGAAGGTTGGGCCTAGGACATTATCCTGAGGAACTCCTGAAGCTCAGATGATTGACCTCCAACAACCACAACCACCTTCCTTTGCGCTCGGTACGACTCCAACCAGCGGAGAGCTTTCCCCAATTCCCATTGACTCCAGTTTTGCCAGGGCTCCTTGATGCCATACTTGGTCAAATGCTTCCTTTATGTCAAGGGCAGTCACTCTCACCTCACCTCTAAAGTTCTGCTCTTTTGTCCATGTTTGAACTACGGCTGTAATGAGGTCAGGAGCTGAGTGGCCCTGGCGGAACCCAAACTGAATGTCACTGAGCAGATTATTGCTAAGCAAGTGCCACTTGATAGGACTGTCGATGACACCTTCCATCACTTTACTAATGACTGAGGGTAGACTGATGGGGCAGTAATTGACCGTGGCTTGGATTTGTCCTGCTTTTTGTGTACAGGACATACCTGGGCAATTTTCCACATTGCAGGGTAGATGCCAGTGTTGTAGCTGTCCTGGAACAGTTTGGCTAGGGGCGCGACAAGTTCTGGAGCACAGGTCTTCAGTACTATTGCCAGAATATTATCAGGGCCCATAGCCTTTGCGGTATCCAGTGCCTTCAGTCACTTCTTGGAGTGAGTGAATTGAATTGGCTGATGTCTGGCATCTGTGATGCTGGGGACTTCAGGAGGAGGCCAAGATGGATCATCCACTTGGCACTTCTGGCTGAAGATTGTTGCAAATGCTTCAGCCTTATCTTACGCACTGATGTGCTGGGCTCCCCCATCATTGAGATGGGGATATTTGTGGAGCCACCTCCTCCAATTAGTTGTTTAATTGTCCACCACCATTCATGGCTGGATGGAACAGGACTGCAGAGCTTAGATCTGATCCATTGGTTATGGGATCGCTTATCTCTGTCTATCGCATGCTGCTTCCACAGTTTGGCACGCAGATAGTCCAGTGTTGTAGCTTCACCAGATTAACACCTCATTTTGAGGTATGCCTGGTGCAGCTCCTGGCATGCCCTCCTGCACTCTTCACTGAATCACATGAAAGATATTAAAATAACAAAGACTGAGATAAACGTGGCTGATGGTTTCCAAAGAGCACAAGTTTAAACTCCTGAGAGGGTTGAGGGTTCAACTCCTGTCTTTAAGCACAATTTCTAAGATGATGATTCAGTGTCAGACTGAGTAAATGCTGCTGCCACATTGAGAGTTTTTAATCATTTATTTTTCTTCAGTGAAAGAATTTTGGGTTTGAATTTGATTTAAAAGTTGTGTCTCAACAAAAAGTAAATTCATATAGTTTTTTAACACAGTGAGTAGTTGGGGTCTGGAATGCACTGCCTGACAGTTTGGTGGAAGCAAATTCAATCGAGGCCTTCAAAAGGAAATTGGAGAAGTAGCTGAAGATAAAAACTGTGCAGGGTTATGGGGTAAGGACAGGGTGTGGAACTAGATGAATTGTTCTTGCAGAGAGCTGGCACAGACTCGATAGGCCAAATGGCCTCTTTCTGTGCTGTAACCATTCTCTGATTCTATGTAAACTGCAGACATTGAAGAATGGGGATTGAAGCCACACAAGTCAGTGTGTGGAATGTGAACTCAGCAAACTGCAAACTAATTCAATGAAGGTCAACTGTCCAATCACAGACCCATTAGTCAGGATGACCTCCATTCTGTTTGGAAAAGAGCAAGAAATGTTCCCTTTCTACCCACACCTCAAAGGAGGATCAGAGATAGTCAGTTTAGTGAACAGGCCTGCAGGCAAGTCTGCTTCCTGGGGCCAGAATGAAGGATGAACCCATGTTCAGGAGTCTGTCAAATATTGAACAGAGGATAGAAAACACAGCCCTTGGTCCAGAGCTGAAAGTTAATTTGCAGGCAGTCCGATTCTTTACTGAAACGTTAGAAAGAGAGAAAGGGATGTGAAAACACATCAGTCAGTCCACAAAAAAGCTCGGTCGTTTATTATTTCTTTTCAGCTCATTTTTAGAGGAGAGGCCTGATTAAATTTAATGGATTTTTTTCTGTCACCCAAGATTAGAGAAACACATGGGAGAACAGGTGGGAAAAACATGTTAACTAGTTCAGATCACAAGGGTTTCTACTGGTAAACCTCTGGGTTACAATATTGTACAGTGAGATAGTGGGGAGTACTGGCATGCTCCTGAATGTAAACCACTCAGTTTGCTTAATGCAGTGACAAGTACCTGGCACCAGATAGAATGGGGCCAACATTGTTTTTCCTTTCTGCAGACTTCCATTGTTATTGAGGCTGGTTTCCAGTGTTATTTCCTGAAGAGAGGACTGACCCAGAAACCAATGTGAAGAGTTCCCATGTAGCATTGTAAGGAATGGGCATTCCCTTCACTGAGAGTTTTATTTATTTGTTTATGGGTTATGAGCATCGCTGACAAGGACAGCATTTATTGCCCATCCCTAATTGCCCTCGAGAAGCTGGTGGTGAGTCACCGTCTTTAATCGCTACAGTCCATCTGGTGTAGGTGTACCCACAGTGCTGTTCGGAAGGGAGTTCCAGGATTTTGACCCAGTGACAGTGAACGAACAGTGATATAGTTCCAAGTCAGGATGGTGTGAGACTTGGAGGCGAACTTGCAGGTGCTGGTGTTCCCATGCATCTGCTGCCCTTGTCCTTCCAGATGGCAGAGGTCACAGGTTTGGAAGGTGCTGTCAAAGGAGGCTTTGTGAGTGGGTACAGTGCATCTTGTACATGGCACACACTGCTGCCACTGTGCTCCAGTGCTGGAGGGAGTGAATGTTTAAGGTGCTGGATGGGCTGCTAATCAAACAGGCTGCTTTGTCCTGGATGATGTCGAGTTTATTGAGTATTGTTGGATCCAGGCAAGTGGAGGTTTTTCCATCACAGTCCTGAGTTGTGCTTTGTAGATGATGGACAGGCTTTGAGGAGTCAGGAGGTGAGTTACTTGCTGCAGAATTACCAGACTCTGGTCTGCTTTTGTAGCCACAGTATTTATATAGCCAGTGCACTTGAGCTTCTGGTCAATGGTAACCCCCAGGGTGTTGATGGTGGAAAATTCAGTGATGGTAATATCAAGGGAAGTTGGAGATGGTCATTGCCTGGCACTTGTGTGGCACAAATGTTACTTGCCACTTACCAACCTCAGCTAAATGTTGTCCAGGTCTTGCTGCATCTGGACACAGACTGCTTCAGTATCTGAAGAGTTGCAAATGGTGCTGGACATTGTGCAATCATCAGCGAACATCCCCACTTCTGACATTATGATGGAGGGAACGTCATTGATGAGGCAGGTGAGGATGGTTGTGTCTAGGACACTACCCTGAGGAACTCCTGCAGTGATGTCCTGGGGCTGAAGTGATTGGCCTCCAGCAACCACAACCAGCTTCTTTTATGCTGGGTAAGCCTCCGAACAGTGAAGAGTTCTTCCTCGATTTTCACTGACTTCAATTTTTCCAGGGTTCCTCGATACCACACTTGGTAAATACTGTGTTGATGTGAAGGGCAGTCATTCCCATATCACCTCTGGAATTCAGCTCTTTTGTCCATGTTTGGCCAAAGCTGTAATGAGTTCCGGAGTTAAGTAGGCACAGAGTGACAGACTTGTTACAGCACAGAAAGAGGCCATTAGGCCCATCATATCTGTACCAGCTCTCCGAATGAGCAATTCACCTAATGTCATTCCCCGGACTTCTCCCCGAAACACTGCACATTCTTCCCTTTCAGATAATAGTTGAATTCCCTTTTGAATGCCTCGATTGAACCTGCCTCCACCACACTCTCAGGCTGTGCATTCCAGATCTTCACTCACTGTATGAAGAACTTTGTCCTCATGTCACTTTTGCTTCTTTTGCAAATCTGTGCCCTTTTGTTCCTGATTCTTTCACGAGTTGGAACAGTCTGTCTCTCTCCACTCTGAACAGACCCCTCATGATTTTCAATACCTCTATCAAATCACCTCTCAGCCATCTCTACGCCAAGGAAAACAATCTCAACTTCTTCAATCTGTCTTCATAACTGAAGTTCCACATCCCTGGAACCATTCTCGTTAATCTTTTCTGTGCTCCTATCAATACCTTCATTTATTTCCTAAAATGCGGCACCCAGAACTGGACGTAATACTCCAGCTGAGGGCAAACTAGTGTCTCATACAAGTTCAACATAAATTCCTTGCTCTTGTACTCTATACCCCTATTAATAAAGCTCAGGATACTAAATGTTTTATTGACTGCTCTCTCAACCTGGCCTGTCACCTTCAATGTCTTATGTACATATCCATCCAGGTCCCTCTGCTCCTGCACCCTTTTTAGAATTGTACTCTTTATTTTATATTGTCTCTCCATGTTCTTCCTACCAAAATGAATCACTTCACATTTTTCTGTAGTGAACTTCATCTGTCACTTGTCTGCCCATTCCACTAACTTGTCTATGTCCTTTTGGAGTTCTACACTGTTCTCCTCACAGTTCACAATGTTTCCAAGTTTCATAACATCCACAAACTTTGAAATTGTGCCCTGTGTCTAGGTCATTAATATTTATCAGGAAAAGCAAGGATCCCAAAATTGACCCCTGGGGAACTCCACTACAAACCTTCCTCCAGCATGAAGAATATCTATTAACTACTACTCTCTGTTTCTTGTCACTCAGACAATTTCCTATCCATTTTGCCACTGTCCCTTTTATTCCATGAGTTATAATTTTGCTCACAAATCAATTGTGCAGCACTGTATCAAACACCTTTTGGAAGTCTGTGCAAACTACATCAACAGCATTGCCCTCATTAACTCTCTTTGTGTTACCTCTTCAAAAAACTCCAGCATGTGAATTAAACATGATTGGCCTTTAACAAATCCATGCTGGTTTTCCTAGCGGAACCAAACTAAGCATTAGTGTGCAGGTTATTACTGTGTAAGTGCTGCTTGATAACATTGTCGCCAACACCTTCCATCACTTTGCTGATGATTGAGAGGAGAATGATAGGTCACTGATTGGTCAGATTGAATTTGTCCTGTTTTTTGTAGTCCGGACATACCCGGACAGTTTTCCATATTGTTGAGTAGATGTCAGTTGTAGCTGTACTGGAACAGCTTATCTCGAGGTATGACTAGTTCTGGAGCACTACATCTGGGATGTTGTTGGGGCCCATAGTCTTTACTGTATTCAGTCACTCAGGTGATCCTTGATATCACGTGGAGTGAGTTGAAATGGCTGACTGGCATCGATGATGCTGGGGACTTCAGCAGGAGGGCAAGAAGGATCATCCATCAGTATTTATGGCTGAAGATATTTACAAATGCTTCAGCCTTGTCTTTTGCACTGTGATGATTGGCTCTGCCATCCTCGAGGATGGGAATGTTTGTGGAACCTCCTGCTCCTGTTTTTAACTGACCACCACCATTCATGACTGGATGAGGCAGGATTGCAAAGCTTTGATCTGATCTGTTGGTCATGGGATCACTTAGCTCTGTCTACTGCAACCTGCTTCCACTCTTTAGCATGCACATAGTCCTGTGCTGTAGCTTCACCAGGTTGATACCTCATTTCTCAGTATACCTTTGAACTGCACCTTGCAGGTTCTGCTACACTCCTCATTGAACCAGGATTGTTCCTTGATGGTAATGGTAGAGTGAGGAACATGCTGGGCCATGAGGTTACAGATTGTGACTGAATACAATTCTGCTGCTGCTGATGGCCCACAGTGCCTCATGGATGCCCAGTTTTGAGCTACTAGATCTGTTCAGAATCCATCCTATTTAGCATGGTGGTGGAGCCACACAACACGATGGAGGGTATCGTCAGTGTGAAGACAGGACTTAATCTCCACAAGGACTCTGCAGGTCCTGTAGGTCAGTCCTACCAATGCTGTCATGGTCAGATGCAGTTGCCAACCAGGAGGTTGGTGAAGACCAGGACAGGTAGGCCCTTCCCTCCTGTTGGTTCTCTCATCACCTGCTGCTGCAGGCCCAGTCTGGCAGATATGTTCTTCAGGACTTGGCCAGCTCAGTCAGTAGTGCAGGAACCAAGTCACTCTTGGCTTGCGGCCCCAATGATATTCTAATTGACTGGTGGGCTTTTGCTCAGATCAAGACTCCATGCATTCATCCTATGGATCTGGGAGTAAAATGAACCCATCCTCCTTCCCCACTAACCACCCTCCCACCCCTGCCGACAATTGTAACTATCTTCGAGACGGAAGATAAATAATGTTTTGCAAACTATCGAGGTATTTCCCTCTTGTCCAGATCAGGGAACATCCTGACACGTATTCTCCAGAATCACCTACTTCCTGTGGCTGATGAAATCCTCCCAGAGACACAATGCAGCTTTAGATCTTCCAGAGGAACCTCCGACATGGTCTTTGTTGCCAGAAAAATCCAAGAAAAATGTTGAGAACCCCAGAAACTCTTCAGTGCATTCATCAATCTGAGTCAGTCACACGAGGCTCTGTGAATTGTGCTTCAAAGATTTGGATGTCCAAGAAACTTCATCACAATCCTGCAATTGCTCCATGATGATATAACTGTCTTGTGTGGGAGTTCTGAAACAGACATCTTCAAAATCCAGACCGGGGTCATACAAGGCTGTGTGACAGACCCCGTACAATTTACAATCTACCTGACAGTGACTATTCACTTGATCAAAGATCAGCTGCCCTCTGGTGTGATTATTAAATACCGCCTAGATGGAAAACTCTTTCAGCTCAGTTATCTCTGTGCCAAAACTAAACTGACCACCACAGACATACATGATCTACAGTTTGTGGATGACTGCAGTGTCGTTGCCCACTCTGCACCAGATTTGCCAGCTGCTCTCGATCTCTTCAATTCTACATACAAGAGACTCGGCCTGTACTTGAATGTTGCCAAAACTCATATCAACCCACACCTGGTCGGCCAAATATTCCACTTCCCATATATGTTGAAGGAGACACTCTGGATTATGTTGAGCACTTCCCATACCTTTACAGCTACCTCTCTCAAAAGACCACCATTGATCAGGAGATCCAACACCAGATCAGCTGCATCAGCTCAGCCTTCTACAAACTACTGCAGCGAGTGTTTGACAACAAAGACCTCCGCAAGTCAACAAAAGTCCTAGTGTACAGAGCAGTTGTTATCCCATACTCCTGTAGTGTAGAGAGATCTGGACTGTGTATCAGAAATTTCATCAGTAATGTCTCTGCCACATCCTCCGGGTTCAATGGGAGGACTGTCGAACAAAAGCTCGTGTCCTTCTTGAAGCCAGCACCACAAGCATTCAGGTAAAACTCCTGCAAAATCACCTCAATGGATTGGACACTATGTCCAGGATGGCCGAAAACCGTCTACCCTCCAGCTCCTGTTTTCTCAACTCTCAAAAGGCCAGTGTTCCGGGGAGGACAAAGCAAATGCTTCAAAGACACTCTGAAGTTCTCCATGAAGTGTGTCAGCATTGACATTGATGACTGGGAGGAGCTTTACCAATCGTTCAAACTGGCGACAACTTGTTCATCAAGCTGCATCATGCTTTGAGTCCAAATAAAAAGTCTTAATGATGAGACAGAGTGGTGACAGAGAAGGAAAGAAAAGGAAGAAAATCCTGCTCTCCGGATCCCACTACCTCGTGGGACATCCTGCCCAATGTGCTCAAAGATCTGTGGGTCGAGAATCGGCCTGTTCATCTCCCACATCTCCTGAGTGCAGCTTCATGACTGGGAGCATAGGAATATGAAATTAACATTGACATGAATTATTCATTAACATGAATATTGCACCAACTGCTAAAGAAACCTATTTTTAATCTATTTGCAATTTAAACAGGAGTTTAAACACATCACTTCTACAAGTTGTTAATGTGTTGGTAGATATTTACTAACCTGCAACTTCCAGTGTAACTGCAGCTTCTGCTGAATCAGTTCTGTCATCAACTAAACATGTATATTCCCCTTCATCAGATACTGTTGTGTTCTTTATTCTGAGAGAAATGATTCCTTTAGTCAGTTCCTCTCTAATCAGTTCAGTCCTTCCTCTGTAATTCTTGTGTTGAACGACAATATCATCTTCTCCATTTCTGTACATGTGTACTGGTGAATCGAGACCTGATTTAAGCCACTGCACCACCATGTTACTGATGAATAGATCTGGCACAAGCTGACATTCCAATAGAGCATCTTCACCCACAATGGCGACAACAGGATCATCAGGTCCACGTATGTGGAATTGACCTGGTGAACAAAAACATTTCAAAATAAAAATCAATTATTCATGTAATCTACAAAAGTCAAAATACTTTCAAAGTAACTGATCATTTAAAATATATAGTACAACATACAAGTCCTCCAGAGCTGTACTTGTAAAACAATATGAACTCAATAAGTTATTGCTTCTGACTTAATACCAACAAATTGATCTTATTAATTTGATAGATTTCTGGAGTTTATTTGAAATTGCTTATTCACATATCAATTTTCCGTAGCTTGTAAATATTATACAGTTCTATTAGTATTCTGCCTCCCTCAGAGAAACCACCATATTGTCTCGGGGATCTTTTCCTGAACTGTATGTAGCACAGCCATTGGGGATGGTAAATAACAGTGTGTCACTGAGCAGAAGAGAGCAGGGAGTGGGTTGGATTGAAACTAAAGAAATTAGGTGGTGAAATTTCCAAACACTGTGAAAAGTATGACAAGGACAAAGCTGGACACAGAGCCCCAAACTAAAAGTGATAAAATCTATATAAAGTTCTGGTGAAAGATCTTTGACCTGAAACGTTAACATCTGTGGAAAGAGAAACAGAGTTGAGTATTTCCAGCATTTTCTGTTGTTATTACGGATTTCCAGTATTTTTGCTTTTGCATAAGGAGAGTTTGCTTTATGCAAAGTGGTGACAAACCAGTTATAAAAGGATGAAAGCAGGAGGTTAATGAACATTGTCATGGACTGTTTGCTGTTTTATTTTGGTCTGAGGATTGTCTGCTGAGGAAGATTAACACAAAGTTAAAAACACTCAGGTCCTGGGAAAGATAATGAAAATGCAGCTTTATCAACATGTCTGCCAGATATGTCAGTCACAAAACTACAGGTCGACACAAGTAAAACTTTGTTAAAGGGGAATGAATTCCACAGTGTTTATGAGGCAGAAATTCCTGTCAGACAATAGCACAAAGTGGGCAATATCAAATCAGCCGCTCACTTTACACCCCATCCAACTTCCTGTTCCATTGAAGCTGTCAGCTCCACAAGACAAATGGCTCTTTTATCATACATGTGGGGGACACCTACCACCCCTCAAGGAGGCCATTGGCCTCTCTCAGCTTGACCTCCAACCACCCAGTCACCACCTCCCAATCACAAACCTCCCCCCAGCTCCCACAACTCTCCTGATCACAAACCCCCCCCTCTCCTGAACCCCCCTGATCATCAGGCTCCCCCCAACCGCTCAAATCACCAGCCTCCCCACCAGCTTCTTGATCACCAGCCTCCCCAGCAGCCATCCTGATCAGCAGCCTCAAGATCAGCAGCCTCACCAGCATCCCCCCCAGTCCCCCAATCGTCAGACTCCCAATCGCCAGCCTCCAGACTTCATGAGATAGCACCATTGAAACAGAGGAAATGACGACAGTGGATTTCTGCACACTGTGTTCCAATGGAAGGTGAATTCCATTCCGATAGGGAACTGGGATTAGCATCTAATATACATTGATCAATCAACCATCTTTAATGAAGAATATGAGAAACATCTCACCCCTGACAGTGTCATATTAAACAGTGAATTAGAGCAAGGTTGACAGTTCAGGTTTAAAAGATTAAATCGTTATATCTGAGCGGGTGGTGAAAATAGATCCCAATCAGGCAGAGTCCATTCTAAACTGGATCTGCTCCATGACCAACAAAAAGTATGACAATTTCTTGACTTGTCTGGCTATTATTGCACATTGATTTCCCAATTATTGTGACATGACAAGTCTTTAATCTGAAAGTTGACGACCAATCAAGTGGTTTGGTCACTCAAGACAGAAAATGTTCCTGAAACACTGAAAAGTGCCCGATATACAGACCCAATACTGATTTGTCTCAATTATTCTTAAACTTTCACAGTCCACACTAATGTATCAGTGTAATACTGAGTCAAATAAAGTACCTTGAGGAGAAAATCAAAATTATTTATCTAAGTTTCAAACTGGGCTATGATTTGTCAGTTTGGGTTGTCAGGATTTCCAGATGCCATGACATTATTTGCATTGTTGCAGAACTGGGACGAATATCCTCACAAGGAGATTTCTTATGCTGTTGGGGAGGGTTTAAACTAGATTGTCAGGGGGATGGGAACCTGAGAGGGAGTTCAGATTGGAGGGAAGCAAAAGTGGTAACTTGTCAGGGGTATGGGAACCAGGAGGAAATATCAGAGAGGAAAACCAAGGTGCAGAGAATACTGAGAGAGAGAGATAGCAATAAAGTAGAGAATTATTAGGCGAGGTCAGAGTAAAGTTGAAAGTAGTAAAGTCTAAATCAGGGTTAATGTGTATGTATGTGAATGCACGGAGTGGGGTTAATAAGGTTGGTGAGGTACGGGCGCAGAGTGCCATGAATATGATGTGGCTACAACAGAGACCTGGCTTAAAGAACGGCAGGCCTGGATGTTAAATATTCCTGGATACAAGGTGTTCAGGAAAGATAGGAAAGGGAAAAAAAGGGGAGGGCTGACGGTATTGATTAAGGAGACCTTTGCAGTGCCGGAGAAAAAGGATGTCCCAGAGGGGTCGAGGACAGAATCAATTTGGCGAGAGCTAAGGAACAAAAAAGGTGCAGTTACATTGCTCGGTGTTGTCTGCAGGCCACCAACTGGTGGAAGGGATGTCGAGGAAAAAATTAGCAAGGAAATTCGAGAAGTGCAAAAATTACAGTGTATTTATAATGGGGACTTTAGTTATCTAAACTTAGACTGGGATAGTAGTGGTGTAAAGCACAGTGAAGGGCAAGAGTTCCTAGAATGTGTACACCAGTATGTTTCCAATCCAATGAGAAAAGAGGCACTGCTAGATCTGGTTCTTGGGAATGAGATAGGCCAAGTGGATCAAGTTTCAGGAGGAGAGCACTTAGGGAACAGTGATCATTGTATCATGAGGTTTAGGCTGACTATGGAAAAGGACAAAAAACAGTCCAGAGTAAGAATAATTAACTGAGGGAAGGCTAAGTTCAGTGGGGTAAGAATGGCGCTGGGCGAATAAATTGGAGTCAAAGGTTGGCAGGAAAACCAGTAGATGAACAATGGGCTACCTTCAAAGAAGAAATAGTTTGGGCACAGTCAAGGTATGTTCCCTCGAAGAGGAAAGGTAGGGCAAGCAAATCCAGAGCTCTCTGGATGACAAAAGAGGTACAGATTAAGATAAAGAAGAAAAAGTGTGCTTATGACAGATGCCAGGTAGAAAATACTATTGAGAACCAGACTGAATATAGAAGGTCCAGAGGAGAAATGCAAAAGGAAATAAGAGAAGCAAAGAGAGAGCATGAAAAGAAACTGGCAGCTAACATTAAAGGGAATCCCAAAGTTTTCTATAGTTATATAAATAGTAAAAGGGTGGTAAAAGGAGGAGTGGGATTGATTAGGGACCATAAGGGGGATTTACACATGGAGGCAGAGGGCAAAGCTGAGATATCAAATGAATACTTTGCATCCGTCTTTACTGAAGAAAAAGATGCAACACAGGCAATGGTTAAAGTGGAGGTAATTCACACATTAGAAGGATTTAAAATTGATAAAGAGGATGCATTAGATAGGCTGTTTGTACTTAAAGTGGATTTAGCACTAAGACCGGGGATGAGATGCATCCAAGGAGGGAGGGAGGAAATCACGGAGACACTGGCCATAATTTTTCAATCTTCCTTAGACCCGAGGGTGGTGCCAGAGGACTGGAGAATTGCAAATGTCACACCCTTGTTCAAAAAAGGGTGTAAAGATAAGCCCAGCAACTACAGGCCAGTCAGTTGAACTTTGGTGGTGGGGAAACTTCGAGAAAAAATAATTCAAGACAAAATTAAATGGCGCATAGACAAATGCAGGTTAACGAAGGAAAGCGAGCATGGATTTCTTAAGGGAAAATCATGTTTAACTAACTTGCTGGAGTTTTTTGAGGAGGTAACAGAGAGGGTTGATGAGGGCAATGCTATTGATGTGGTGAACATGGACTTTCAAAAGCTGTTTGATACAATGCCACACAACAGACTTGTGAGCAAAGTTATAGCTCATGGATAAAAGGGACAGTAGCAACATGGATATGGAATTGTCTGAGTGACAGGAAACAAAGAGTAATGGTTAATTGGTGATTTTCAGACTGGAGGAAGGTTTGTAGTGGAGTTCCCCAGGGATCAGTGTTGGGACCCTTGCTTTTCCTGATATATATTAATGACCTAGACCTTGGTGTACAGAGAACAATTTCAAAGTTTGTGGATGATATGAAACTTGGAAGCATTGTGAGTTGTGGGGAGGATAGTGTAGACCTTTTAAAGGACATAGACAAGTTAGTGGAATGGGCAGACAAGTGGCAAATGAAGGTTAATGCAGAGAAATGTGAAATGATTCCTTTTGGTAGGAAGAACATGGAGAGACAATATAAAATAAAGAGTGCAACTCTAAACGGGGTGAAGGGGCAGAGAAACCTGGGTGTATATGTGCACAAGTCATTGAAGGTGGCAGGACAGGTTGGGATCGCGGTTAATAGAGCAGACAGTATCCTGGGCTTTATTAGTAGGGGCATAAAGTACAAGAGCAATGAAGTTCTGTTGAACTTGTACAAGACACCAGTTTGGCCTCAGCTGGAGTATTGCATCCAGTTCTGGGTGCTGCACTTTCGGAAAGATGTCAAGACATTGGAGACAGTACAGAAAAGATTCAGAAGAATGGTTCCAGGGATGAGGAACTTCAATTATGAAGATAAATGAGAAAAACTAGGACTATTTGGAGAAGAGAAGGAAGAGAGGTGATTTGATCGAAGTATTCGAAGGGCTCCAGAGGGTTACAAGGTAGCCAGGAAGGAACTGAAGAATGGACTTAGGAGAGCTAGAAGGGGACATGAAAAAGTCTTGGCGGGTAGGATTAAGGAAAATCCCAAAGCGTTCTACACTTATGTGAGGAACAAGAGGATGGCCAGAGTGAGGGTAGGGCCGATCAGGGATAGTGGAGGGAACTTGTGCCTGGAGTCGGAGGAGGTAGGGGAGGTCCTAAATGAATACTTTGCTTCAGTATTCACTAGTGAGAGGAACCTGATCGTTTGTGAGGACAGCGTGGAACAGGCTGATATGCTTGAACAGGTTGAGGTTAAGAGGGAGGATGTGCTGGAAATTTTGAATGATATGAGGACAGATAAGTCCCCGGGGCCAAACGGGATATACCCAAGGATATTACGGGAAGCAAGGGAAGAGATTGCTGCGCCTTTGGTGATGATCTTTGCGTCTTCACTGTCCACTGGAGTAGTACCGGATGATTGGAGGGTGGCAAATGTTGTTCCCTTGTTCAACAAAGGGAATAGGGATAACCCTCGGAATTATAGACCAGTCAGTCTTACGTCGGTAGTGGGCAAATTATTGGAGAGGATTCTGAGAGACAGGATTTATGATTATTTGGAAAAGCATGGTTTGATTAGAGACAGTCAGCATGGCTTTGTGAGAGGCAGGTCATGCCTCACAAGCCTTATTGAATTCTTTGAAGATGTGATAAAACACATTGATGAAGGAAGAGCAGTGGATGTGGTGTATATGGATTTTAGCAAGGCGTTTGATAAGGTTCCCCATGGTAGGCTCATTCAGAAAGTAAGGAGGCATGGGATTCAGGGAAAGTTGGCTGTCTGGATACAAAATTGGCTGGCCCATAGAAGTCAGAGGGTGGTAGTAGATGGAAAGTATTCAGCATGGAGCTCGGTGACCAGTGGTGTTCCACAAGGATCTGTTCTGGGACCTCTGCTCTTTGTGATTTTTATAAATGACTTGGATGAGGAAGTGGAAGGCTGAGTTAGCAAGTTTGCTGATGACACGAAGGTTGCTGGAGTTGTGGATAGTGTGGAAGGCTGTTGTAGGTTGCAACGGGACATTGACAGGATGCAGAGCTGGGCTGAGAAGTGGCAGATGGAGTTCAACCTGGAAAAGTGTGAAGTGATTCATTTTGGAAGGTCAAATTTGAATGCGGAATACAGGCTTAAAGACAGGATTCTTGGTAGTGTGGCGGAACAGAGGGATCTTGGGGTCCATGTCCATAGATCGCTCAAAGTTGCCACCCAAGTTGATAGGGTTGTTAAGAAAGCGTATGGTGTGTTGGCTTTCATTAACAGGGGGGATTGAGTTTAAGAGCCGCAAGGTTATGCTGCAGCTCTATAAGGCCCTGGTTCGACCACACTTGGAATATTGTGTTCAGTTCTGGTCACCTCATTATAGGAAGGATGTGGAAGCTTTAGAGAGGGTGCAGAGGAGATTTACCAGGATGCTGCCTGGACTGGAGGGCATGTCCTACGAAGAAAGATTAAGGGAGCTGGGGCTTTTCTCACTGGGGAGAAGAAGGATGAGAGGTGACTTGATAGAGGGGTACAAGATGATGAGAGGCATAGAGTGGATAGTCAGAGACTTTTTCCCAGGGTAGAAAGGGCTATCACCACGGGGCATAATTTTAAGGTGATTGGAGGAAGGTTTCGGGGAGATGTCAGAGGTAGCTTCTTTACACAGAGAGTGGTGGGTGCGTGGAATGCGCTGCCTGCGGTGGTAGTAGAAGCAGATACATTAGGGGCATTTAAGCGACTCTTGGATAGGTACATGGAGGATAGTAGAATGAAGGGTAGGTAGTTACTTAGATCTTAGAGTAGGTTAAAGGTTCGGCACAACATCGTGGGCTGAAGGGCCTGTACTGTGCTGTACTGTTCTATGTTCTATTCAAAATCATAAGGGGTCTGGACAGAGTAGATAGAGAGAAACTGTTCCCACTCATGAATGGATCGAGAATGAGAGGGCACAGATTTAAAGTAATGGGTAACAGAAGCAAACTTGACATGAGGAAAAACTTTTTCACCCAGTGAGTGGTTAAGGTCTGGAATGCGCTGCCTGAAAGTGTGGTGGAGATCGGGTGAATTGAAACATTCAAAAGGGAATTAGACTGGTATATGAAAAGGATGAATGTGCAGGGTTACAGTGAAAAGGCAGGAGAATGAAACGGACTGAAGTGAACTGCTCCTTCAGAGAGCTAGTGCAGACACAATGGGCCGAATGGCCTCCTGCTGTGCTGTAACAATTCTGTGATTCTGTGACATTACCTGTTTGGCAGAGATGTTGATTAAATATTTTTTGTCTGTCTTCACAGTAGAAGACACAAGTTACATGGAGGGTAACCTAGAGGCTACTAAGAATGAAGAAATTAAAGTAATTGATACCAGCAGAGGAAAAGTACTGGAGAAATTTAAGGGACTAAAATCCGACACATCCCCAGGATCTGATCGTCTATGTCCTCATGTTCGAAAAGAGGTAGCTGCAGAGAAAGCAGATGTACTGGTTATGAGTTTCCAAAATTCCAGCGGATTGGAAGTTAGCAAATGTAATACCCCAATTCAAGACAGGAGGGAGAGAGAACACAGGGAACTACAGGCCAGTTAGCCTGACATCAGTCATCAGGAAAGTGCTGGAATCTATTCGTAAGCAAGTCTTAACAATGCACTGTAATATGATCAGACAAAGTCAACATGGTTTTATAAAAGGAATTTATGTTTGACAAATTTATTCGAGTTTTTTCAGGAGGTAATTAGCAGGGTAGATAAAGGGCAACTAGTTAATGTGGTAGATTTTCCAAAAGGTATTCGATAAGGTATCACCCAATAGGCAAGAAAGGGGCTCTTGGAGTTGGGGGTAATATATTAGCATGGACAGAGGATTGGTTAACAGAAAGGAAGCAAACAGTAGGGAGAAACAGGGTATTTTTAAGTTGACAGGCTGTAACTAGTGGAGTGCCACAAGGATCGGGGCTGGGCAATCTATATCAATGAATTAGATACAGAGACAGAGTCATGTATGTAAGCTTGCTGACCATACAAAGCTTGGTGGGAATATAAGCTATGAGGAGGACACAAGGAGGCTGCAAATAGATATAGACACATCAAGTGAGTGGGCAACAAGAACATAAGAAATAGGAGGAGTAGGCCATTCAGCCCTTCGAGCTTGTACCGCCATTCATCTTCAACCTCATTTTCCTGCACTATCCCCATATCCCTTGATGTTTTTAATATATAGAAATCTATCGATCTCAGTCTTGAATATATTCAACGACAGAGCCTCCACAGCCCTCTGGGGCAGAGAATTCCAAAGATTCACAACCCTCCGAGTGAAGAAATTCCTCCTCATCTCACTCCGAAATGGCCTGCCTCTTATTCTGAGACTGTGTCCCCCTGGTTCTAGACTTCCCAACCAGGGGAAACATCCTTCTTGCATCTACCCTGTCGAGCCCTGTTCGAATTTTTTTATGTTTGAATGAGATCACCTCTCATTCTTCTAAACTCTAGAGAATAAAGGACCAGACTATTTAATCTTTCCTCATAGGATAATCCCTCCATCTGCCAGTTTTGTTGCACTTCCTCCACGGCAAATATATCTTTCCTTCGGTAAGGAGACCAAAACTGCAGACAATACTCCGGGTGCGGTCTCACGAAGGCTCTATATAATTGCAGGAGGACATCTTTACTCCTCTACTCAAATTCTCTTGTAACGAAGGCCAACGTAACATTTGCCTTTTTAATTGCTTGCTGTCCCTGCATGTTAGCTTTCAGTGAATCATGAACAAGGACACCCAAGTCCCTTGGAAGTTCAACACTTCCCAGTCCCTCACCATTTAAGAAATACTCTGTATTTCTCTTTTTCCTTCCAAAGTGGATAACTTCACATTTTTCCACATTATAGTCCACCTGGCATGTTCTTGCCCACTCACTTAGCCTCTCCAAATCTCCTTGAAACATCTTTGCATCTTTCTCACAACTCACAATTTCACCTAGTTTTGTGTCATCTGCAAACTTGGAAATATTACATTTAATCTCCATATCCAAATCATTGATATAGATTGTGAATAGCTGGGGATCAGGCACTGATTCTTGTGGTACCCACTAGTCACAACCTGCCAACCTGATAATGACCCATTTATTCCTACTCTGTTTTCTGTCCATTAATCAGCTCTCAATCCATGCCAGAATATTCCCCTCAATCCCATGTGCTCTAATTTTGTTTACTACCCTCTTGCGTGGGAGCTTATCAAAGGTTTTCTGAAAATCTAAATATACTACATCCACCGGTTCCCCTTTATCTATTCTGCTCATTACATCCTCAAAAACTGCAACAGGTTTGTTAAACATGATTTTCCTTTCCTAAATCCATGTTTCCTCTGCCCAATACTACCATTATTTTCGAAGTGTCCCGTTATCACATTCTTTATTCGAGATTCTAGCATTTCCCTGCGACTGATGTTAGGCTAACAGATCTGTAGTTCCCCGGTTTCTCTCTCCCTCCTTTCTTAGATAGTGGGGTTACATTTATCACCTTCCAACCTGCAGGAACCATTCTAGAGTCGACAGCATTTTGATAAATGACCACCAATGCATCTACTATCTCTACAGCCACCTCTTTCAACACTCTGGGATGTAGGCCATCAGAGCCAGAGCCAAGTCCTATGAATTTCTCTAGTGCTTTTTTTTTAATGAATATTAATATCTTACAGTTCTTCCTTTACACTAGTCCCCTGATGCTCTGTTATTTCTGGGAGGTTTTACTATTTTCCTCCATGAAGACAGACACAAAGTACTTGCTCAGTTTCTCTGCCATTATTCTCCAATTTAAATTCTACTGATGCTACTTGTAATGGACCCACATCTGTCTTTACTCGTCTTTTCCTTTTTACTTACCTACAGAAGTTTCTACAGTCTGTTTGGATTTCACTGTTTTACTCTCATATTCTATTTTACCTTTCTTAATCTTTTTCTTGGTCCTCCTTCAAAGAATTCTGAAATGTCCCAATTATCAGGCTTACCATTTTTTGACAACCTTATACACCTCTTCCTTTGCCCTAATACAATCCTTGATTTCTTTCATTAGCACAGCAAGGAACACTTGCCTTGCTGGGTTTTTGTGCATTAAAGGAAAGTTTTTTTGTTGTAAATTATGTTTTAGTTCTTTAATGTGAGACATTGCCTGTCTGCCACCATACCGTTTAACATAGTTTCCCAATCCACCATAGCCACAATTTGCCCCTCATACCTTCATCGTTTCCTTTGCTAAGACTTAACACCCTAGTTTCTGATTGAATTACGTCACTTTCAAACTTCATATAAAATATTATGGTCACTCTTTCCTAAGGTCTCCTTTACAACAAAATTATTAATTAGCCCTTTTTCATTGCACTAGATCTAAAATAGCCCATTCCCTAGTTGGTTCCTCAACATACTGTTCTAGAAAACTATCTTGTATACATTCCAAGATTTCATCCTCCACAACATTAGCATGAATAAAGTTTACCCAGTCCATATGTAGATTGAAATTCCCCATGATTACTCTATCACCCTCGTTACATGCAACTCTAATTTCCTGATTTATACTATGATTTACATTACCACTGCTGTTTGGTGGCCAATAAAAAAACTTCAACCAATATTTTCTGCCCTTGGCTGTTTCTTAGTTCCACCCAAACTGATTCTATGTCTTGATCTTTCGAACTATGCTCTCATCCCACTACAGTACTAATGCCCTCTTTAATTCACAGAGCTATCCCACCACCTTTTCCCAACTCCCTGCCCTTCATGAATGTCACATACCCTTGGATATTTAGGTCCCAGCTTTGGTTTCCTTGTAGACATGTCTCGGTGATGGCTACCAGGTGATATATATGAATTTCTATTTGAGCTGACAATTCATCTGTCCTCGTGCAAATACTGCAGCCATTCAGATACAGAGCCCTTCATTCAGTTTTTTTTTACTGTTTTTGTAAAACTCTGGCTGTGTCAGCTGGCACACTCTTAAGTTTGCAATCACTGTCCTTTCCTGCCATACTCTGATCATCATTACCTTTATTGCTACCTTGATCTATTGCCTAGACATTTCTTTAAAGTTTATTCAATTTTTCCCGATATGATCCCTTCACCCCTCTATTTAGTTTGAAGTTCTCTCTACTTTGCCAGTTTGATGACCTGCTAGAACACTGATCCCAGCATATTTCAGGTGAAGTCCGTCCCAACAATTCAGCTTCCACTTTCCCCAGTACTGGTGCCAGTGCCCCACGAATCAGAACTCAATTCTCCCATATCTGTCTTTCAGCCATGCATTCATCTCTCAAATCTTATTTACCCTATGACAATTTGCACGTGGCTCAGGCAGTAGTCCAGAGATTATTACCTTTGAGGCTCTGCTTTTTAAATTACTGCCTAGCTGCTCATATTCCATATGCAGAATCTCTTTCCTAGTCCTATCTATGTCATTAGTACCTATGTGGACCATGTTCACCAGATCCTCCTCCTCCCACTGTAAGTTCCTCTCCAGCCCTGAGCAGATGTCCCAAACCCTGGCACCGGGCAGGCAACACAGCCTTCTGGACTCTTGCTGTCGGCTGCAGAGAACAGCATCAATCCCCCTTACTATACTGTTACTTTCTACAACTCATTTTCTTTTTTCTCCTCCCTACTTGAATGACTACCTGTACCATGGTGCCATGGTCAGTCTGCTCATCCACAATAGAGCCCTCAATCTTGTCTATGAAACCTGCAAGAACTTTGAACTTGTTGCTCAATTGCAAGGACTAAGGCTGCTCCCACCCTTACCTTCACAATCCTTTTACCTGCCTGACCCACCGTCACACTCTCCTGTCCCTGACCACTGACCAAATCAGAAGACCCTATCCTCAGGGATGTGACTGCCTTCATAAACAAAGCGACCAAGTAGCTTTCCCCCTCCCTGATGCATTGCGATATCTGCAGCACGGCTGCCAACTCATCTACAATGAGCCGAAGCTCCTCAAACCACAGACACTATAGACGTGGTTGCCATGGATTGCCATGGCATCCAGGAGCTCCCATATTCTGCAGCTATAACACATCTATGAACTGCCATCTTTATTGTGTTAAAAGTTACGACCAGATGAGAAGGGGCCTAGGGGTTCCCTCTCAGTTTAACCATAACAGGGTTTAACTTTTTAAAACACCAAGTTTTAAGCTCCCCCTCACTGAATCCTTGTTCACTGCTCCAATTGTAAGGCAAAGAAATCAGACATGTTTCCTTAGATTAAAACAAGAAAGGTGGAAGTTTATTCATCTTAAACTCGAATCCAGTCAACGACTATGAATATGCAATGCAACCACGCTAGCGTGCACCCACGATAAACACATTTGCAGATAGAGACAGAAAAAATAGTAAAGAATAAAGGGGAAAAGTTTGGGGCAATAGATGGGTTTCTAATTTACTGTCCTTTGAGTTTGCTGTGGAGTCTTTGGTTGCCCATAAGTCCTGCAATTTGTTGAGGTCCAGGGCATGCTTCAACTTGTTTCTAAGTCGGAGTCTTTTCTCTTGAGATTTACCTGTCTTCCGTGGGTCCGGTGGCTTGGGAGAAAGCGAGAGAAAGAGAGAGAGATATATATATATATATATATAGAGAGAGAGAGAGAGAGAGCGAGACAGAGACAGAGACAGAGACAGTGAGAGAGAGACAGAGACAGAGACAGTGAGACAGAGACAGACAGAGACAGAGACAGTGAGAGAGAGACAGACAGAGACAGAGACAGTGAGACAGAGAGACAGAGAGACAGAGAGAGAGACAGAGAGACAGAGAGACAGAGAGACAGAGAGAGAGACAGAGAGACAGAGAGACAGAGAGAGAGACAGAGAGAGAGAGAGAGAGACAGAGAGAGAGAGAGACAGACAGAGAGACAGAGAGACAGAGAGACAGAGAGACAGAGACACAGAGACAGAGAGACAGAGAGACAGACAGAGAGACAGAGAGAGAGACAGAGAGAGAGACAGAGAGAGAGACAGAGAGACAGAGAGACAGAGAGAGAGAGAGACAGAGAGACAGAGAGACAGAGAGAGAGAGAGAGAGACAGAGAGACAGAGAGACAGAGAGAGACAGAGAGAGAGAGAGACAGAGAGACAGAGAGAGACAGAGAGAGAGAGAGAGAGAGAGAGAGAGAGAGAGAGAGACTCCCTTGTTCCAGCTTCACTTGCAGACCACGTTCTGTTCCTTTCTGTGTGGCACAATTTTTAAAAACCCAGCTTGCCCAGAAGGTTAATCATGTGACTACCTCCTTATTTGGAATAGTCTCTCCTGTGAGGTTTGTGTATTTCAAAGCTCTTGATGGGGGTGGGGGTGGTGGGGTGGTTGTAGTGATGTTTCTTACTGACAAGATGTGGAACCATTGTCAGAGCGATCTCTGTTAATTGAATCAGTGAGCAATTCTTTTGTCTCTCCAAGCACTGTCTCTTAGTAATGTTCTTCCAGCCAAGTGTCTGGTGATCTTCAAGCCGGTCATTTCTTCACTCCAGTAACAGTTTAAAATCAATGTTCATATGATGAAATCAGTATGCCTCATTCTTGGCAGGTGGGGGTCCACATGACATAATTAAATTACACTTGTTTTTCTTAATTTATAGTTTCCCTCAGTCACCAAACTCCCTTCTTCGCACTCTGAGCAGACAAGCAGCACTCAGAGATCGTCCTGAGTTTACACTGTTTGAAAAACAATGATGGATCAGCTTTGCTAGAGCTCAGAAACCAGTTTAAGCTAGCTGCCTAATTATCTAGCTCCAGCTACTCTCAGAGAGTTTGTATATCCCTGTTTAAAACTCAACGTAACTTAACTTGCCTCTTAACTTAAACAGTAATTTTAGTTAATTGTTTTCTGTAAACACAAACTAGACTTTAGAGAGCGACTAACCCTTAAAATCCCGTCACTTACCAAACAAGATTCCAGATGGAGTATAATGTGGGGAAGTGTGAGGTTATTATTCACTTTGGTAGCAAGAATAGAAAAGCAGAATGTTTTTAAAAAACTTGTAAATGTTGATATTCAAAGAGACTTGGGTGTGCTCATACGAGAAACACAGAAATTTAGCACCCAGGTACAGTAAGCAATTAGGAAGGCAAATGGCATGTTGGCCTTTATTGCAAGGCAATTTGAGTACAATAATAAGGAAGTCTTGCTACAGTTGTGCCTGGCTTTGGTGAGACCACATCTGGTGAACTGTGCACAGTTTTGGTCTCCATATTTAAAGAAGAATATACTTTCATTGAAGGCAGTACAGCACAGTTTCAATATATTGGACCCTGGGATGAGAGAGTTGTCCTCTGATGAGGGGCTAAGTAAATTAGATCCATATTCTCTGGAATTTAGATGAAAGAAAGTTTTTTGAAATATACAATATTCTGAAGGGGTTTGACAGGGTAGACATTGAGAGGTTGTTTCCCTTGGCTGAGGAATCTGGAACATGGGGGCAGAGTCTCAGGATAAGGGGCCGATCAGTCAGGACTGAGAGGAGGAGAACTTTCTTCAAAGGGTTGTGAATCTTTGGAATTCTCTACCCCAGAGGGTGATGAATGCTCCACCATTGAATATATTTAAGGCTGAGAGAGACAGGAAATCAAGGGATATGGGAGCAGGTGGGAAAGTGGAGTTGAAAGCGAAGATCACCCACAATTGTGCTGAACGGTGGAGTAGGTTTTAAGGGCTGTATGGTCGACTCCTGCTCCTATTTCTTATGTTGTGTTCGCATTTTAAAGTGAAAACTGCACTATTCCAGTATTTTCTGACATAGGTATAGGAACATCACTGGGATGAGGGAGAGGGCATCTGCAAAAGGCTGAGGAAGTTCAGGCCACATTCTACATGGCAGTGAGGGGGCACAGATGAGAAGACTCAGTTGCCTGAGTGAGAAACATTTGCCGAAGTGAAGTTGGAAATTTGGTGCACGTGGGAATTCGGTGTCGAGGAGGAAGGAAGGGCTCCTTTTCCTATCTTTTTCAGCCTTGAGCAGTTGGTGAGTCTTCTTCCAAGCTGGGCGAGTCCAACTTTCCATTACTTTAGCTTGAATTATTAACTAATAGACTAATTAAATAAAAGGTTGCACAGAGATTCCAGGGTCAGTGGTGTGCTGCAACTGCAACATGCAGGAATCTGTGGAATTCACTAGAAATTCGAGACAATCATGCCTGCAGCTTGCACGACTTCAGCTCAGAATTGCTGATCTGAACACTGAGTTGCAGACATTGTGGAGTATCAGGGAGGGGGGAGAGTTACCTGGACACTTTGTTCCATGAGGCAGTCACCATCCCTTACAGTAGGGAGACCATTAGAGATGGCCAATGGTCAGAGGCAGAATGGTGTGACTGTGAGTGAGGCAGGTAGGGGAAATCAGCATGTAGCGATGGAGGAGCCTCAGCCTCTGACTTTGTCCAGCAGGTACGGGGTCCTTGCTACTTGTGTGGATGAAGAGAAGGATTGTAAGGTGGATGAGCAGACTGACCATGACACCATGGTGAAAGATGCCATTCCAGTGGAGGGAGTGAAGAGGAATGTGGTAGTGATAGGAGACAGTATAGTCAGGGGGATAGATACTGTTCTCTGTAGCCACAACCGGGAGATCCGACAGTTGTATTGCCTGCCCAGTACCAGGGTTAAGGGTATCTCCTTGCAGCTGGAGATGAACTTGGAGTGGGAGGAGGAGAATCCAGTTGCCCGTGGCCCATGTGGAAACCAATGACATAGGTAGAATCAGAAATTATGCTCTGCTTACAGTATTTGAGGAGTTAGGGTGCAAACAAAAACACAGAACACTAAAGGTAATTATCTCCGGATTGTTACCTGAGCCACGTAGAAATTGGCACATGGTCAAGCAGATTCGAGAATTAAATGCGTGGCTCAAAGAGTGGTGTGGGAAGAAAGGGTTTTGATTCTTGGGGCACTGGCATCAGTACTCAGGGAAGAGGGAGCTATTCCATTGGGATGGGCTTCATTTGAACCAGGCTGGAACCAGTGTCCTGGCCAATCACATAACTAGGGCTGTGGACAGGGATTTAAACTTACAGGGAGAGGAGAGTTTGGGTAAAGGAAATGTTAGAAATCCAAAAAGAGAGGTCAGGGCATCAGAACAGGATAGTGATGTGGGTAACTGCCAACAGAATGGGACAGGAAGGGACAGAGAGTTGAACAAAAATTGTACATTGGCAAATAAGGTCATTGCAGGGAATCGAGGTTAAATAAATGAAATTGAAGTTGCTTCATCTGAATGCAAGAAGCATCTGTCGATGAACTAGTGGCATGAATAGAGGTAAATGATCGAGATCTAATTGCCATTACCGAGACATGGTTACAAGGAGATCAAGGTTGGGAAATTATTATTTCAAGGTACACAATATTTTGGACAGACAGACAGAATGGTAAAGGGGGAGGGGTATCCCGGATAGTAAAGGATGACATAAGGACAGTAATAAGAAGGGATCTGGCCTCAGAAGATCATGAAGTAGAATCAATTTGGGTGGAAATTTGGAATAGCAGGAGTCAGAAAACATTGGTTACAGTTACAGGCCCCCTAACAGTAGTTATACTATTGGACAGAGAATTAAATGGGAATTATTGGAGCATGGGAAAAAGGTAATCTATTATTGTGGGGAACTTTAATTTGCATATACACTGGGACACTCAGGAAGTTAAGGAGAGTATTAGACTAAAAGAAGAGGCTTACAATGTTGCAAAAAAATAGTAGCAAGTCTGAGGATTGGGAGTGTTTTAGAAACCAGCAAAGGGCCACCAAAAAGTTGATAAAAATGGAAAAAATAGAATGAGAGTAAACTAGCCAGCAATATGAAAACAGATTGTAAGAGCTTTTATAAGTACATAAAAAGGAAGAGAGTAGCTAAAGTAGATATTGGTACCTTCGAGGCAGAGACAGGAGAAATCATCATGGGGAAATGGGGAAATGGCAAAGACATTGAACAATATTTTGTGCCTGTCTTCATTGTTGAAGGCACATACCAGAAACAGGCAGTAACCGAGTGGCTAAAAAGAGTGAAGAAATTAAGGATATTGATATCAGCCAAGAAAAAGTATTGGAGAAATTTGATGGACTAAAATCTGACAAGTCACCAGGACCAGATGGCCTACATCCCAGGGTTCTAAAAGAGATAGCAGCAGATAGTGGATGCACTGGTTATGATTTTCCAGAATTCCTTAGATTCAGAAATGGTCACATCAGATTGGAAGTTGGCAAATGTTATGCTGCTTTTCAAGAAAGGAGGTAGAGAGAAAACAGGGACCTACAGACCAGTTAGCCTAACATCAGCCATTGGGAAGATGTTGGAAACGATTATTAAAGAAGTCTTAACATTGCACTTAGAGAAGCATAGTATGATTAGAACAAGTAGTTTTACGAAAGGGAGATCCTGTTTGACAAATTTATTGGAGTTTTTTGAGGATGTAACTAGTAAGGTAGATAAAGAGGAACCAGTATATGTAGTATACGTGGATTTTCAAAAGGCATTTGATAAGGTGCCACGTAAAAGATTAAATGACAAGATGAGGGCTCATGGTGTTGGGGTATTATATTAGCATGGATAGAGGACTGGTTAACAAACAGGAAGCATAGAGTGGGCATAAATGGGGCATTTTCAAGTTGGCAGGCAGTGAATAGTGGGGGTGCCGCAAGGATCAGTGCTGGGGCCTCAGCTATTTACACTCTATATTTGACTTAGATGAAGAGATAGAGAGTAATGTATCTAACTTTGCTGATGATACAAAGCTCGGTGGAAAGGTAAGCTGCGGGGAGGATGTAGAGAGGCTGCAAAGATATAGACAGAGTAGGTCAGTGGGCTTTTGACCCAGCAACAGTGAAGGAACAATGTTTCAGGTCAGGATAGGTGTGTGGCTTGGAGAGGAACTTGCAGCTGGTTGTGTTCCTGTGCATCTTCTGCCCTTGTTCTTCTTGGTGGGAGAGCTCATGGGTTTGGAAGATGCTGTCAAAGGAGCCTTGGTGAATTTCTGCAGTGCACCTTGTAGATGGTAAACCACTGCTGCCACTGTGTGCCAGTGGTGGAGAGAGGGACCATTTAGGGTGGTGGATGGGTGCCAATCAAGTGGGCTGCCTTGTCCTGGATGGTGTCGAGCTTCCTGAGTGTTGTTGGAGCTGCACCAATCCAGGCAAGTGGAGAGTATTCCATCACACCCCTGACTTGTGCCTTGTAGATGGTGGACAGGATTTGGAGAGTCAGGAGGTGAGTTACTCGCCACAGAATTCCCAGCTTCTGATCTGCTCTTGTAGCCACAGTATTTATGTGGCTGGTTCAGTTACGTTGTAGTCAGTGTTGATTCCTGGATGTTAATGGTGGGAGTTTCAGTGATGGTAATGCCAGTTGAGCATCAAGGGGAGATGGTGATATTCTCTCTTGTTGAAGATGGTCATTGCCTGGCCCTTGTGCAGTGTGATTGTTACTTGCCTGTTATCAGCCCATTCACATCCTTGTTTTCAAATTCCTCCCTGCCCTCATCCCTCCCTACATCATCTCCCCCACCCCCTCCACAACCCCAGAGATCTCTGCACTCCTCTAATTCTGGCCTCTTCAGCATTCCTGATTTTAATCACTCCATCAATGGCGGCTGTTCCTTCAACTGCCAGGACCCTAATCTCTAGAATTCCATCCCAAAATCCCTCTGACTCTCTACCTCTCTTTCTTCCTTTCAGACTCCTCAAAACCTACGTTTTGACCAAGATTCTGATAATTTGGCCTAATATCTCCTTATATGGCTGTTGTTTGCTGCTACTTGTAAAGTAGCTTGAGATGTTTTATTAAGTTAAAGGTGCTATATTGTTATGAAAGGGGTCTAGAACTAAAACTGGACACAATACTCAATGCTAATAAACAACTCGCCTCCCCAAAGCGGGATACACAAGTTTACTGAAATCCGTTGCCGTAAAAATGATGATGGGGTCATACATGCCGTGTTTGGGTCAGGTTCTGCTGATTTCACATTTTACCCCTCCCCCACCCATTACCATCTCTGCGCATCATGGGGGTGAATATCTAGTTCGGTGTACTAAGATGCACTGCAGCAACTCACCAAGGCTCCTTCGACAGCACCTTCCAAACTCGCAACCTCCACCATCTGGTAGGACAAGTGCAGTGGATGCATGGGAACACCACCACCTGCCAGTTCCCCTCCAAGCTGCACATCCTCCGGACCTGGATCTATATCACTGTTCCTTCACTGTTGCTGGGTCAGAATCCTGGAACTCCCCTCCTGATAGCACTGTGGGCATGCCTGCCCAACACGGAGTGTGGCAGTTCGGAGGGGGCAGCTCGCTACAGCCTTCTCATGGGCAATTGGGGAAGGGCAGTGGATGATGGCCTGGCCAGTGATGTGCACATCCCATTAATGAATAAAAGAAAATCATTCTAATTGTGGTAATATTTTCAACTATTGTAAAACTAGTCTGTGAGGAACAAACCTCCTGGAGTCTGGACAGGGTAGACAGGGAAAAATTGTTCCCATTGGTGGAGGGATTGAAAACACGAGGGCACAGATTTAAGGCAACTGGCAAAAGAAGCAATGGCGACATAAGGAAAAACCTTTTTCACACATCGAGTGGTTAAGATCTGGAATGCGCTGCCCGAGAGTGTGGTGGAAGTCGGGTCAATTGAAGCATTCAAAAGGGAATTAGACTGTTTATATGAAAAGGAAGAATGTGCAGGGTTACGGGGAGAAGGTGGGGGAATGGCACTGAGTGAATTGCTCATTCGGAGAGCCGGTGCAGCCACGATGGGCCGAATGGCCTCCTTCTGCGCTGTAACAATTCTGTGATTCTGTGAAAGTGCTTCCATGTTTTTGTCAAATATTTTTGAGGATTCATATTTAAATTATGGAAATGGGTTCATAGAAACATAGAAATATAGAAAATAGGAGCAAGTGTAGGCCATTCAGCCCTTCGTGCCTGCACCGCCATTCAATACAATCATGGCTGATCGTCCAAACTCAGTACCCTGTTCCCGCTTTCTCCCTGTATCCCTTGATTCACATGCCTTAAGATGAATAAACAACAGAAACCTTGGTGACTTGGGGGAGATGTTTACAGAGAGGTGACATGTCCAGATTTATGAGGGTCAGGAGTTGTTTTGGCTTCTAAGTTATTGTTTTGATTAAGTTGGGGTATGACAGTATTAAAAAGCAGTTGGTTTTGTAGCTGACTGAAAAAGAAACCCCTGGCTCATCTTTTCTGCACGTCTCTAAATAAACTCTGAGAAATCCAGTGTGTCAGCTCCTCTTTCTCTACCTCTTTGAAAAAACCCTGTGAATCCAGAGTGTTACAACTGAAATCCCTGATTCAACATTTCTCCTGGAAATCCGACCAGATTAATTCTCAACAACTCCAGAATGAACTACTCCAGAAAAGATTCCCGTGACCTGTCTCCATATTCCCAGACACCATGCAAAAAGCGACAACTGACATCCATCGAGATCTTCTCTTTTCTCTCAAGAACTAGCAAGTATTTGGTCAAAGTATTCTTTTTTGAATTGTTTTGTAAAAGAGTTGTGCAGAACAAAAATCTCTATTTTTCTTTAACCAGAGTGAGAGTTCACGTGTGTGTGTGTGTATATGTGTGTATGTGTGCGTGTGCGTGTTTTCGTGTGTGTGTGTGTTTTCGTGTGTGTGTGTGTATATGTATGTGTGTGTTCGTGTGTGTGTGTGTGTTCGTGTGTGTGTGTGCGTATATGTATGTGTGTGTTCGTGTGTTCATGTGTGTGTGTGTGTTCGTGTGTTCATGTGTGTGTGTTCGTGTGTGTGTGTCCGTGTGTGTGTGTCCGTGTGTGTGTGTCCGTGTGTGTGTGTTTGTTTGGAGGGGGGGAGGGGGGGGTATTTTAAAAAGGGAACTTTCATAATTCAATTTGTGTGTTAATGCTTTGCTTCTTTACTGGATAAGTCTTGTTTTATAATAAACTGATCATTTTGTTGTTTATTAAAGAAACCTGGTTGGTGTATTTTACTCTGGGATAAGAAGTAAAGTACAGGATTGACTGCATCGGTAACTGGGTAAAAATTTAAATATATGTTGTGATCTGTGGAGAAATGGAACTAGAAAAGATAGTGCACTCCTCCTGCCTCAGACGTAACAATATAAATGCGAGTTATTGTTGGTATTCTACAGCATACCTTCATTCCAAAGGAGCTGTGTACTACAATGCCAGTGGGGTGAATAATTCCATGCACAGAGCTCTAGGCAGATCAACCACTAACAGTCAAGACTGAAAACCACTCTGAGAACTAATGGGAATGGTCAAAATCAGGCAGGAAAATGGTAAGGGCCCAATGGTGCTGCTTCATCTGCTCTGTCAGTTGCTAACATCCTCATGCATCTGTTCTGGATACAGTCTAAGGCTTTCCACAGGCATCAGGAGGGAACCAGGATCTCTTGATAGGATTCAATGCACCCAGTTGGAGAGTGCTGTGCCTAATCTCACTCAGTGTCATTGCTTCCAGTGATTTGCCTTCACCGGAAACTTCAAAACGTGATCTTCTACTGCAGGGACTCGCTGCTGTCACTGGCGGGTGGAGAATCCACAAGGCTAGCCAAGAAGTCTTGGAATCAGTGGGAATCTGGCATCACCATATCTTTGTTAGTTTCCTATGGGTTACATTAGAGTTACAGGAAGAGTTTGATGGAACCCACAATGAAACTTTGGGCCGTACTGTAAATATTTTATTACAGAGAAAGCCAGACAGACATTCATATTTTCACAGAATAATGGTATTACAGCCAGGTGGACGATGGTGTCGCTGGTTTCCGCTGTTCACTTCCCAACTGACCACAGACAGTGTTTCTGTATTACTAAAGTTTCAGCCCCTGGGTTTTGTTTTCCAAATAGACAGTGGCAGGTTTTCTCATAGGTTTCAAACAAAAGATTAAATATTTATTAAACAATAATCACCCGAAATGTTTTCAACACCACCCATGCGTGCATTTACTCACACAGGCATACACAAGAGAAGATAGACAGAAGGGAAAGGGGAAGAGATGTTCAGAGTTCAAGGTGTAAAAGCAGGGAACGGCACCAACTTGTTGCACCAAAAACATAAACAAAATTATTGACTGAGCCAGACACGGGGACAATTAATCTGTATATAAAATGTATAAACAACCTAAAGCAGTCAAAACACAGTCCGATTTAAACACATTCCTCACTATTTAGTGAAATACCTGGCATTGTTTTTGCATGCACAAGTAGTCAATGTCTGCCTGCATATTTGAGATAGTGATGTGGAGAATTCGGATTGATGTCCATCGGTCAGGAATGATCTTGATGTCTTTCTTTCCCCTCTCTCACTCTCCCTCTGTGTCCTTCCCTCACCCACCTCCCTCTCTCTTCTATGTCCATCCCATTCCCTTTCTGTGTCCATCCCACGCCCTTTCTGTATCCATCTCACTGTCCTGTGTTCCTCTCTCTTCGCTCTCGCTGTCTCTCCTCACTTTCTCCATCTCTCTCCATCCCGTCTCTGTGTCTATCACTATTTCTGCCTCTCTCTCTCTTCCCCTCCCTCCATCTCATCCCCAACCTGGTGCCGATTCACAGAATCATTACACTGCAGAAGGAGACCATTCAGCCCATTGTGTCTGAACTTGCTCTCTGAAAGTGCAATTACTCAGTTCCATTCCCCTGCCTTCTCCCCGTAACCCTGCACATTCTTCCTTTTCATATAACTGTCTAATTCCCTTTTGAATGCTTCAATTGAACCTGCCTCCACCACATTCTCAGGCAGCGCATTCCAGACCTTTACCACTCGCTGCATGAAAAGTTTTTCCTCATGTCACTTTTGCTTCTCTAACCAAATAATTTCAATCAGTGCCCTCTCGTTCTCGATCCTTTCACGAGTTGGAACAGTTTATCTCCATCTCCTCTGTCCAGACCCCTCATGTTTCTCTTCTCCAAGGAAAACAATCCTAACTTCTCCAATCTACCTTCATAACTGAAACGCCTCATCCCTGGAACCATTCTCGTGAATCTTTTCTGTACTCTCTCCAATGGCCTCATGTTTTTCCTAAATTAGTGTCTTATACAAGTTCAACATAACGTCCATGCTCTTGTACTCTATGCCCCTAATAAAGCCCAAATGCTTTATTAACCACGCTCTCAACCTTCCCTGCCACCTTCAATGACCTTTGTACACCTACACCCAGGTCCCTCTGTTCCTGCATCCCCTTTAGAATTGGTTTACAGGGCTGCCTGACTCTCAGGATGCTCTCTCAGTGCTGTGATGCTGGCTGTGTACTGACCTGCTTCCTGCTCTCCCCTTAGCCTCTCTCTCCCTCTTCCCCACAGCAGCCATTCCCACTCACTCCCTGAATGGTGCAAAAACATCAGCGGCTGATCCCAGTGTACCTGTGCCACGAGCCGCCAATCAGTGCTCACCCCGCCCAGACAGCCCACTGAGCAATCAGACAGGTATCTGCCATCCGTCAGACACAGGTCCCGCCTACCCCCTCTGCCTGACCTACACTTCAATAGGAGAGCCATCAATGAAAGCCGAGCCACAGGCAGCCTACTGTCAGTCAGAGGATTGGCAGGACTGATGGAAACAACTGACATCAATATTATTACCACTGACACTGGTGTCCGTGTGTGGACACGTTGCATCACTGTGTAAAAGTCTGTTGTTGCAGTAAAAACCCATGGGATCCATTCGGAAGGTGAGTGTTGAAGTTGCAGGCCTATTTGCTGGTTGTCTTATATTAGCTGGATTACTGGAGACTTCTGGCAGTTCATTTCAATTTGAAGACGGTGCTGATTTCTTAGTTCAGTTTTCACAGGGGAAGGAGTGGTTTTTAAAAGACACTTTCTTTTCTGTGCTGTAGATGGCTTGTCTCAGCAGAGAGTCAACTGTGTTGGCTGGAACTGATCTCTCTCTCTCTCAGCCTTGCTGTAATTCAAGATGACTTTAGACATTTACTGTGTGGCTGAGGAGAGACCAGACTGATCTTGATGTCTGAAGTTCCACACTGACAAGACTCCCGCACCACCCCCTCCCCCCCTCAACTCTGTTCCTCAAAACAATTACCTTTTAAGGTGAACTAACAAGTGGTAGCATCGCCCATGTGACTTCAGATTTCAGTTCCTGCTGGGCTGCACAACGGCCTTTCGATGACCCCATTTTGAGGAGAATGAGGCTGTTCATACTCCATTGTAATGAAGGTTAGTTGGAGATGAAAAGTGTGAGGAAGGTCTTTGTCTTTGTTTGTTTGAGTCTTGTTCATATCCATGTGTGATTATCTGTCCTATTTCCATACAGACGGGGTTGATTGGTTTTCAGTATTAGTAGACAGTTAGGACAATGTAGGAGGTGGTATGACTCATGTGACTTCTCCTCCATTTTGTTGACAGCCAATGTACCAATCCTTTAAAATTGTTCTAACATTTACAACTTTTCAGTTTGTTTCTGTATTTTCATCGCTACACTTCTCGTGAAATGGAATTCTCAAAGTTCCAACAAAAAAAACACAGATGATTTCAGAAAAATGAAATTAAACTTATTCACTGCAAATCAGGGGCCCTGACATTATCCCCCACATTGCATAAATGTTGGTATTGTTATAAAAGAGTAAATCTTCTGACTCATCATTAATAGCACCACAGGAGGGCTATTGGTATTAAATATAAACATAACAAAACAAGTTATAATGATCCTTACCGTATACTGAGACCAGAATCACAAGTAAGAATAGCACAATGTGGTGAATCTGTTTCATCGTGAGATCTTAGCAGAAGAATAATCACCTGAGAGAGAGAGAGAGAGAGAGAGAGAGGTGATCATTTCATTATTTGTCATAGATCATATATCTACAGTGCACACATATCATTGCTAAACAGACTGTGTTCCACTTGCAAAAGCTTTTAGTCAAATATAAACTCTTTGGGTCTGAAGTATGTTTACATTATATCCTATGAACATTTGTGTGTCTATATTTTTTCATCTGTATGTATTGTTACGTCTCTGACATTTTTCAAAAAATACTATGATTGCTGTGTATTTGAAGAGTGATCCTGTAATTAAGGTGATTTGGGCCTTGATGTCTGGTATTAACATTTCCCACTGGGTTGTCATGACTTTCCTCAAGATTTGGTGCCAACAGGAACTGCTGCTCTGATGAATGGAGATCAGTGCACTTGGCCTGTAGAATCCGGTGTGACTACACTGATGGATGAATGCACAATATCTCTGGTAAACCTGGTTTCCCTGGCAGCTCTTCATTAGTCCTTCTCACCCTCTAAAGAGCTCAGACATTGGGGGATTCCGATGGGGAAACCCATTTGTGTCACTGTTGTAGAGGTGAAGGCTGTATTACAATAATTAACACAAATGTTCCTTAGTGCAAAATCAAACTAAAAAAACAAATCATTTAGAGAAATGGACTGAAAATTGTTCAGTCTTCTTGCACAGCTCTTTAAATAAATTTCAGTAAATACCTCAGACCCGAGCAACACTGGAAGCCACTTTACATGAATGACTAAATCACTTGGAGTAATTCCGGCACAATCACCAGGAAATTATTTAACATCAAACTATTTCTTCCAAATTCAACTGAATATTAAAATGAAACTCCCACTTGTTTTAGGTTCCAAACAATTCTCCCACATGTGAGTGATACACAGAAAGGTGGAGCTCTGACACAAGATATTTCTGTCAAAACGCTCATTCAGTAATGTCTATTTTCCACATGGAAATGGGGCAAAACTAATCAGAAAAAACTGCTCGACTGTTCCTGTCATTCTCCTTGTCTGTTTACCTCTCTCTCTCTCTTTGTTTCACTCACATGCTACTTGCACATCTCTGTTGGTCTCTGTGTTGAGGAGACTTCAGTCCTGTGGTGAATGCTGAGAGAACAAGTGGACATTCCATAGGCTGCCTATGGTTTTCCCTCCAAGAACTTTAGTGATCAGGGTAACAGAGTGAGATGGTACTGGACTAGCAACTCAAAGGTTGTGAATTAAAATCACATCATGGTCTTGTAAATTGTGGGTAATCCCTTAACAGTAACAACACTTGTCATTACATAATGCCTTTTGCATAATAAAAACATCTGAAGCCGCTTCAGAGGGGCATTATAAAAAGAAAAATGACCAAAGCTTGGTCAAAGAGGTAGGTTTTGCAGAGCACCTTAAAAGGAGGAAAGCAAGTTGGAGAGGTGCAGGGAAGATATTCCAGAGGTTAGGTCTTAGGCAACTGGAAGCACGGCCACTGTTGTATATTGTTGTATTATCTGTAAAGAGCTGGGAACTATTTGTTACATGTAAGTGTTCCAGGGGGCCATAATCACGGCGGTACTGGAGGGACATGTGACATGTAATACGACAGCAGTCCTTACCAGGCAGCATGGAAACTGAATAGAATAAACAAAGAGCTTCAACCTTTCCAAGTCTAAAGTGGGATTATTTCGAATTTATGGGAAACTAGGAGACATAACAGCCAACAACCGTGCAGCAATTAAAATCAGGGATGCTCAGGAGGCCAGAATTAGATGAGGTTTGTGACACTCGAGGAGATTACAGAGATAGGGAAGGGTGAGTCCATGAAGTAATTTAAAAACAAGGATTAGAATTTTAAAATGGAGGTTTTTCTTCAGTGGGAGCCACTGTAGATCAGCGAGCAAAGGGGTGAAGTGTGAGTGAGATTTGGTGCAAGTTAGGATATGAGCAGCAGAGTTGGATGATCTCAAATTTACAGACGGTAGAATGTGGGAGGCCGGTCAGGAATGCATTAGAATCCTCAAGTCTGGTGGCAACAAAGGCATGGATGAGGATTTCTGCAGATGAGGTGAGGCAGGGCTCGAGTTGGGCAACAACAATTTTGCTGGGTAGCATCGGAACATGGGAGCAGGAGTAGGCCATTCAGCCCATCGAGCTTGCTCCACTATTCAATATGATCATGGCTGATCTTCCCGTTCAATGCCTTTTTCCCACATTATCCCCGTATCTCTTTATAACATTGGTATTTAGAAACCTGTCAATCTGTGTTTTAAACATACTCAATGACTGAGCTTCCACAGACTTCTGGCATAGAGAATTCAAAAGAATCACAACCCTTTGAGTAAAGAAAATTCTCCTCCTCTCTGTCCTAAGTGGCTTCCTCCTTATTTTGAAATTGTGTCCCCTAGTTCTAGACTCCCCAACCAGGGGAAACATCTTCCCTGCAGCTACCCTGTCTAGTCCTTTAAGTATTTTGTAGGTTTCAATGAGATCACCTGTCATTCTTCAGAACTCCAGTAAATACAGGCCCAGTTTCCCCAATCTCTCTTTATAGGACAGTCCCACCATCCCGGGAACAAGTCTGATGAACATTTGTCGCACTCCGTCTCTGGAAATAATATCATTCCTAAGGTAAGGGGACCAAAACTGCACACAGTACTCCAGGTGCGGTCTAACCAACATTCTATACAATTGAAGCAAGACTTCACTACTCCTGTACTCAAATCCTCTTGCAATAAAGGCTAACATACCATTAGCCTTCCTAATTGCTGGCTGCACCTGCATGTTAGCTTTCAGTGACTTACTGATGAGGACACTCATGACCCTTTGTACATCTACACTTTCTAATCACTTACCATTTAAGAAATACTCTGCACATCTATTCCTCCCACTAAAGTGGATAACCTCACACATTTCCACATTATATTTCATCTGCCATCTTGCCCACTCACTAAGTCTGTCCAAATCCCCACGAAGCCACTTTGCATCTTTCTCACAATACACATTTCCATCTAGTGGGCGGCACAGTGGCGCAGTGGTTAGCACCGCAGCCTCACAGCTCCAGCGACCCGGGTTCAATTCTGGTTACTGCCTGTGTGGAGTTTGCAAGTTCTCCCTGTGTCTGCGTGGGTTTCCTCCGGGTGCTCCGGTTTTCTCCCACATGCCAAAGACTTGCAGTTTGGTAGGTAAATTGGCCATTATAAATTGCCCCTAGTATAGGTAGGTGGTAGGGAAATATAGGGACAGGTGGGGATGTGGTAGGAATATGGGATTAGTGTAGGATTAGTATAAATGGGTGGTTAATGGTCGGCACAGACTCGGTGGGCCGAAGGGCCTGATTCAGTGCTATATCTCTAAATAAAAAAAAATAAAAATCTCAAAGGAGGCGATGACAGCCCAAGACTTTACCCAGTTCTGATGTAAGGTCATTAACCTGAAACGTTAACTCAGTTTCTCTCTCCACAGATGCTGCCAGACTTTATTTCCAACATTTTCCATCTTTATTTCAAATTTCCAGCACCTGCCGTATTTTGCTTTTGCACTAAATCGTGTTTTTTTTAATTATTTGTCCACGAAATGTCAGCTTCACTGGCAAGGCCAGTATTTATTGTCATATGTAAAGGCCTGACTCACCTTTCCCTTACACACAGGCAGAGAGAAAAAAAGACAGACTTGCATTTCTATAGCACCTTTCACGACCTCAGGACCATCTTAAAATTTCATTGGCTGTCACTGTCGTCACTGTAGTTTGTAGGAAACGCAGCAGCCAAGTTGTACACAGCAATCTCTGACAAACAGCAATGTGATAATGAGCAAATCATGTGTTTTTTGGGATGTTGATTGAGGAATAAATATTGGACAGGACAGAGAGGATAACTCTCCTGCTCTTCTTCAAAACCGTGCCATGGGATCTTTTATATCCACCTGTGAAATCATAGGAACATAGGAAGATAGGAACAGGAGTAGGCCATTCAGCCCCTCAAGCCTGTCCCGCCATTCAATGAGATCATGGCTGATCCGCGGCCTAACTCCATATACCTGCCTTTGGCCCATATCCCTGAATATCTGTGCTTAATAAAAATCTATCTATCTCAGATTTAAAATTAACAACTCTTCTAGCTTCAACTGCTGTTTGTGGGAGAGAGTTCCAAACCTCTACCACTCTTTGTGTGTTGAAGTGCTTCCTAACATCTCTCCTGAACGGTCTGGTCCTAATTTTTAGACTATGCCCCCTAGTTTTAGAATCTCCAACCAGTGGAAATAGTTTATCTTTATCTAGCCTGTCTTTTCCTGTTAATATCTTGAAGACTTCAATCAGATCACCCCTTAACCTTCTAAATTCTAGCAAAAACAGGCCTAATTTGTGTAATCTCTCTCATAACTTAATCCCTGTAGTCCAGGTATCATTCTTGTAAACGTACGTTGCACTCCCTCCAAGGCCAATATATCCTTCCTAAGGTGTGGTGCCCAGAACTGCTCACAGTACGCCAAGTGGGGTCTAACCAGGGTTTTGTACAGCTGCAGCATAACCTCTGTGTTTTTATACTCCAATCCTCTAGATATAAAGGTCAGCATTCCATTAGCCTTTTTGATTATTTTCTGCACTTGCTCGTGGCATTTTAAAGATCTATGCACCTGAACCCCTCAAGTCTCTTTGGACATCCACTGTACTTAACCTCTTCCCATTTAGAAAATACCCTGTTCTATCCTTTTTTGGTCCAAAATGGATAATCTCACACTTTCCCGCATTGAAATCCATCTGCCACAGTTTTGCCCACTCACCTAGTCTGTCAATATCTCTTTGCAATTTTATGCTATCATCTAGACTGTCTACAATGCCGCCTAACTTTGTATCATCAGCAAATTTGGATATATGACTTACTATGCCATCATCCAAGTTGGTAATAAATAATGCAAATAATTGAGGCCCCAACACAGATCCCTGTGGGATACCACTAATCACACCCTGCCAATCGGAGTACTTACCCATTATCCTCACTCTCTGTCACCTGCCACTCAACCAACTTCCTAACCATGTCAATAATTTACCCTCAACTCCATGGGCTTCTACCTTAGTTAACAGTCTCTTATGTGGGACTTTATCAAATGCCTTCTGGAAGTCCATATAAATAACATCCATAGACATTCCTCTGTCCACTACCTTAGTCACCTCTTCAAAAAATTCAATGAGATTTGTCAGGCATGACCTTCCCGTCATGAATCCATGCTGGCTGTCCCTGATTAACTGAAATTTTTCTCGGTGTTCGGTCACCCTATCCTTGATTATAGACTCCAACAACTTGCCCACCACAGATGTCAGGCTAACTGGTCTGTAACTTCCTTGGTTCCCCCTTTCACCCTTCTTAAAAAGTGGAGTGACGTGCAACTTTCCAATCCAGAGGCACCACTCCTGAATCTAGGGAACTCTAAAAGACTAAAGTTAGGGCATCTACAATGTGCTCCCCTACTTCCTTTAACACCCTCGGATGGAAACCATCAGGTCCTGGGGATTTCTCACTCTTTAGTTCCATTAATTTCCTTGTTACTGATGTTTTACTTACGTTAACTGTATTAAGTCCCTGTCCCCTATCGGCTATCAATTTTTTTGGGACTTCCGGCAAGTTATCCTTCTTTTCAACTGTAAATACTGAGGCAAATTAATTGTTTAACATGTCTGCCATTTCCCCATTATCAATGACAATATCTCCAGTTTCAGCTTTTAGTGGGCCTACATTGCTCTTGACCACCCACTTTCCCTTTATGTAACTGTAAAATTTCTTCTTATTGATTTTGATGTCCCTTGCAAGTTTCCTTTCATAACCCCTTTTAGTAGCTCTTATAAGCTGCTTTGTGACCCTTTGCTGGTCTTTGTATCGATCCCATTGGGCTGGATCTGTGCTGCATTTTGCATTTTTGTAAGCCCTTTCTTTTTGTTTTATGCTATCCCTAATCTCTTTAGTTGTCCATGGCTGTTTTTTCTGTGAAGTGGAGCTTTTTCCTCTCAGGGATATATACTCGCTCTGTATTTCGTGAAATGTTTCTTTAAATATTCTCCACTGTTCTTCAGTCGTTTGACCCATTAACAGATCTACCCAGTTTACCATGGACAGTCTCTGTCTCATCCCAGTAAAGTCAGCCTTACCCAAGTCTAAAATTCTAGTAGCTGATTCGTGCTTTTCACAGAGCAGATGCGACATTGGCATCTCATCAGAAAGACCGCACTTCTGACAGTGCAGCACTCCATCAGTCTTCCACGGAGTATCAGCCTAGATTTTTCTGCTCAAATCTCTGGAGTGGAACTGACTCAGAGGCGAGAGTGTTACCAACTGACACACAGCTGACACTTCATGGAACAGGTTAGTCAACTCAGCACTGATTGGTCATTTGTTTCTAATCTCATCTCTGTAATTTATTTTAATTGATTTGTCACACTCGAAGAAATTGACAGCCACAGGGTGAAGAGGTCACTTAGCAAACATTACGTTTGAGTGGGAAACCTATCGCTGATGAAGTTCAATGTGGAGAAGTACAAGGTCATTCACTGCAGAATCTAAAAAGACAAATCTGAATATTTGCTTCATGGTGAGAGTCCAGGAGCTGTGGAGCAGCAAAAGGGGTTTGGGTGTCCATGCACACAAATCACTAAAAGCTAACACACAGGTACAAAATTCAGTCAAAAAGTGTAATTAAATGTTGGCTTTCATCTCAAAGGTGTAAGAACACAAATGGAGGAAGTGATGCTTCAGCTGTACAGTGTTGGTCAGACTCTATCTGGAGGACTGGGTTGAGTTTTGGACACTACGCCTCATGAAAGATATACTGGTCTGGGGGTTGGTGTTGATCACTGATTCACTAGAATGGCACCAGGGCTTAAAGGGTTAAATTATGAGCACTGGCTGTATAAACTTAGTTTGCATTTCCTTTGAGTTCTGTAGGTTGAAGGTGATCCAATCAAAGTACTGAAAATGATTAGGAATCTGATTGTATAAATACAGAGAAACTATTTTCTCTGGTGGGAGAATCCAGAAGAAAACATAATCTTAAAATTAGACATAAGCCATTTAGGACTGAAATCGAGAAGTCTTTTTCACACAAAGGGTAGTGGAAATCGGAAGCTCTCCCCAAACGCTTCTGATGCTTGGTAAATTTAAATTTTCAAGACTGAGATTGATAGATTTTTGTTGGGTAAGGGTATTGAGTGATATGAAGCAAAGGTGAGTAAATAGAGTTGAGATACAGATCAGCTGTGATCTAATATAATGGTGACAGGCTCAAGGAGCTGACTGTCCTATTCCTGTTCATATATTTAACACTGGATCATTCTTCACAAGCACATCATTCACTGTGTTTTAGGCTTTAAATGTTCTTTACTGAAAAAAGGCATACTGGGAAGAGAAGATCAACAATGCAAACACCTAGCAATGACTATGGACATTTGTCTTCCCAGGGTCTGGGTGAGCAGAGAACCAGATGCAAGGATACCTGCAGTTAACATGTAATGCAGGACTGGCACAGCCAGAGGCAGTACTGTCAGAAACAGCCTCAAGTCTGTCTCTATCTGCTTCCTGGTTTGCTACAGTGCCATTATCACTTATTTAAATTTTTATACCAGATATTTTCCCAGGTTCAACAGCACGCACCCTCCCATATGTGGACTTTGGTGTTTTCTAAAGTATAATTGTTATCTTTCATAAAAGAGAGCAAACATAAAAGGGAATCCAAAGGTCCAGCTAATATAAAAGGGAATTCAAAGGTTGTTTATAGGCATATTAACAGTATCAAGGTGTGGTGGGGCTGATTAGGGACCAATGTGGAGAACTATCAGTGGAGGCAGAAGGAATGGTCAAGGTAGTAAATGATCACTTTCCATCGATGTTTACCAAGGAAGAGGACTTTGCCAAAGCTATGGTAAATGAGGAAGTTGCCGGGATACTGGACGAGATAAAAATAAATCAAGAGGAGGTACAAGAAAGGCTGGTGGTACTTAAAGTGGATAAGTTACACAGTCCGGATGGGATTTATTCCAGGTTGCTGAGAAAAGTAAGGGTAGAAACTGCGGAGGTTCTGGACACAATTCCAATTCTCCTGAGAAAACAGGATGGTGCCAAAGGACTGGAGGATGGAAAATTTTGAACCCTTGTTCAAAAAAAGTGAAGAATAAACCTGGAAATTACCGGACACTCAGTTTAATGTTGGTGGTGGGAAAGTTTTTAGAAACAAGAATCCAGGAGAAAATTAATGGCCACTTGGACAAGCATGAACTAATAAAAGGAGAGAACATGGATTTGTTAAGGACAAATAGTGTTTAACCAATGTGTTTGAGCTTTTTGATGAGGTAACAGTGAGGGTGAGGGCAGTGCAGTTAATGTTGTATATATGGACTTTCAAAAGATGTTTGATAGATTAATACATATTAGGCTGGTTAGAAAAATTGAAGCCCATGGGATCAAAGGGGCATCAACAGCAGCGTGGATACAAAATCAGTGAAGGGATAGGGGAGATGGTGGCCCAGTGGGAATGTCACTGAACTAGTATTCCAGAGGCCCAGGTTAATGTCCTGGGAACATGGGTTCAAATCCCAACAGGGCAGCTGGAGGAATTCAAAGTCAATTAATAAATTCAATAAATAAAACAATCTGGAATTGAAAGCTAGTCTCAGTAATGATTGACAGTGAACCTATCTGGTTAACTCTTAACTACCCTCTGAAATGGCTGAGAAAGCCACTCAGTTGTCAAGGGTAATTAAGGATGGAGAACAAATACTGGCCTTACCAACAACACCCACATCCCATGAAAGAATAATCAAACAAAGAGTTGTGGTGAATGGCTGTTTTTCTCTCTGGAGAGAGGTATATATAATAACATTCACCAAGGTTCAGCACCAGGGCCACTGCTATTCCTGATATACAAATATACTTAGGGGTACAGGGCATAATCGCAAAATCTCCAGATGACATAAAACTTGAAAGTACAGTAAACAAGGAGGAAGTTAGTAATAGACTTCACGATCACTCAGACATGCTGGTCAAATGGGCAGACACATGGCAGGTGAAATTCAATGCAGAAAAGTGTGAGGTGATACATTTTAGTTGGAAGAATGAGGAGGAGAGACTGTACATAATAAATGACACAATTTTAAAGGAAGTGCAAGAACAAAGACACCTGGGGGCCGGTATTTAATGGAGGTACCGGGGGTCTCGCCTGCCAGCTGAAAAGCCAGCAAGAGCCTCCTTTCGGGAAGGCCCGCCAAATTAAGTGCCAATTAGGTACTTAAGCACAGAGCGGCAGGTCTTCCCCAGGATCAAGGACCCTGGGGGCAGAAGTCCTACTCACCGAGAGCTGCAGGTCAATCAGAGGACAGCACCGGGGAGGCAGTGACTGCTGTGAGAAAGATACCCACCCGAGACCCAGGTCGGTGCTAAATCCCAGACTCAGGTCAGTGTTAGAGTCATAGAGAGATACAGCACTGAAACACTCCCTTCGGCCCACCGAGTCTGTGCCAATCATCAACCACCCATTTATACTAATCCTACATTAATCCTATATTCCCTACCACATCCCCTCCTACATTAATCCCATATTCCCGACCACCAACCTACACTAGGGGCAATTTACAATGGCCAATTTACCAATCAACCTGCAAGTCTTTGGCGGTGGGAGGAAACCAGAGCACCCGGCAAAAACCCGCGCGGTCACAGGGAGAACTTACACACTCTACACAGGCAGTACCCAGAACTGAACCCGGGTCACTGGAGCTGTGAGGCTGTGGTGCTAACCACTGCGCCACTGTGCCGCCCCCAGTGATGGTGGGAGGGGTTGCGCGGGGTGGGGTTGTGGGGGATTTGGCAGCAAGGGCAGGGGGTTAGCTTTCAGGAGGCCCCACCTTTCCCAATGCTGGGTCTGTCGATCAGGCACAGAGTGCCACTGAACGAGGGACTCCTCCCCCAGGCCTGCCTGCCGCTGGGTTATTGCCCCTTAAGGGCATCAATTGGTGATGGGGCAGGAAGGCCATCCACGGGCCTACCCACCACGAACTTAATCAGGATAAAGGTGGGAATGTGGCAGGATCACCATCCCCCAGCATCCCGCCTGATTAAATCCTTTCCCCACCTCCAAACACACCATCAGGAAGAGCATAAAATCCAGCCCAGGGTGTAGGTGCACAAAACTTTAAAGGTGGAAAGACAGGATAACAAAACAGTTAATAAATTATGCAGGATCCTGGGCTTTATAAATAGACAGGAAGTTATTCTCAAGCTGTATAAAACACAAGTCCGGCCCCAGTTGGAGTATTGTGTTCAATACTGGGCATCACACTTTCGGAAAGTCATTAACGCTTTGGAGAGTGAACAGAAGAGAATGGTTCCAAGGATGAAGGATTACAGTTCAGTGAATTGACTTGAGAAGCTGAGCTGTTCTCAGAGCAGAGAGGACGGAGGAGATTTGATAAAGGTGTTTAAAATCATGCAAGATTTAGATCGAGAAAATAAAGAGAAACTGTTCCGTAAGCTGAAGGAATGATAACCAGTGGGAACAGATTTAAGGTGATTGGCCAATAATAGAAAAAATAACAAAGAATAGTTACAGCACAGGAGGTGGCCATTCGGCCCATTGTGTCCATGCTGCCTCTCTGCAAGAGCAACTCAGTGGCGTTTCCGAAGGGCCAGTACTGGGACCACCGATTTTCCTGATATATATTAATGAATTAGACTTGGGTGTACAGGGCACAATTTCAAAGTTTACACATGACAAAACTTGTAAATATTGTGAACTGTGAGGAGGACAGTGACAGACAGACTGGTGGAATGGGCAGACATGTGGCAGATTAACTTTAATGCAGAGAAATGTGAAGTGGTACATTTTGGAAGGAAGAACGAGGAGAGGCAATATAAACTAAAGGATATAATTCTAAAGGGGTGCAGGAATAGAGAGATCTTGGGATATATGTGCATAAATTTTTGAAGGCATCAGGCCAAGTTGAGAAAGTGGTGAAAAAGGCATGTGAAATCAGAGGTTTCTAAATAGAGGCATAGGTTTTTCCTCGTCTTGTAGTTCCATTTGAATTTAAAGTATTGCTGTAGATTATCCTTTTCTATTCCATTTAGTACCTGAGCTCAGATCAGAGACTGAGGAACTGCCCTGTAGATGAGAAATGATCTGATCGAGGTGTTGTCCATCACCATCTTCTGAAGACAATTTGACACGGACATTGAAGATGGTCTTTGCAACACTGTTCACATCCTGAGGATGTTGTAATGAACTTTTGTAAAACACTGGCTCGGCCTCAACAACAGCTGATATTTGATATAACATCTTTCATAGAATAAATCATCCAAAAACATCCAGGAGCATTATAAAACAAAGCATGACACCGAGCCACAGAAGGAGATATTAGGTCAGATGACCAAAAGCATGGTCAATGAGGGAGGTTTGAAGGAGTGTCTCAAAGGAGGAAGGCGAGGTGGAGAGGTGTAGGGAGGATATTCCGGAGCTTGGACCCGAGGCAACTGAAAGCACAGTCCACCAATGGTGGAACAATTAAAACCAGGGTTACACAAAAGGCCAGAATTAGAGAGGCACAGATATCTCAGAGGGTTATGGGATTGGAGGAGATTATAGAGATAAGGAAGGACAAGGCCATGGAGGGATTTGAAAAAAAAGATGAGAATTTTAAAATCAAGATGTTGCTTGACCAGGAGCCAATGTAGCTCAGTGAGCACAGGTGTGTTAGAGGAATGGGATTTGGTGCAAGTTAAGACAGGGGCAGCAGAGTTTTGGATGACCTCAAGTTTACAGAGGGTAGAATGTGGGAGACTAGTCAGGAATAGTCAAGTCCAGAGATAACAAAGGCATGAATGAGGGTTTCAGCAGCAGTTTAGCTGAGATGGAGCGAAGTCAGGCATTGATTCGGAGGTGGAAACAGGCAGTCTTAATGATGAGACAAAAGGAGATTGGAAGCTCATCTCCAAGTTATTTTGTATTCATTCATGGGATGTAGGCATCACTGGCCAGGCCAGCATTTATTGTCCTTCCCTAATTACCCTTGAGAAGGTGGCGGTGAGCTGACCTCTTGAACTGCTGCAGTCCTTGTGGGGTAGGTACACCCACAGCGCTGTTAGGAAGGGAGTTCCAGGATTTTGACTCAGGACAGTGAAGGAACAGCGATACAGTTCCAAGCCAGGATGGTGTGTGACTTGGAGGGGAACTTGCAGTGGTGGTGTTCCCATGCATTTGCTGCCCTTGTCCTTCTAGATGGTAGAGGTCGCAGGTTTGGAAGGTTCTGTCAAAGGAGCTTTGGTGCGTTGCTGCAGTGCATCTTGTAGATGGTACACACTGCTGCCTATGTGCGTTGGTGGTGGAGGGAGTGAATGTTTGTGGATAGGGTGCCAATCAAGCGGGATGCTTTGTCCTGGATGGTGTTGAGCTTCTTGAGTGTTGTCGGAGCTGCACCCATCCAGGCAAGTGGAGAGTATTCCATCATACTCCTGACTTGTGCCTAGTAGATTGTGGACAGGCTTTGGGGAGTCAGGAGGTGAGTTACTCGCCGCAGGATTCCTAGCCTCTGACCTGCTCTTGTAGCCACGGTATTTATAAGGCTACTCCAGTTCAGTTTCTGGTCAATGGTAGCCCTAGGATGTTGATAGTGGGGGATTCAGTGATGGTAATGCCACTGAATGTCAAGGGGAGATGGTTAGATTCTCTCTTGTTGGAAATGGTCATTGCCTGGCACTTGTGTGGCGCGAATGTTACTTGCCACTTATCAGCCCAAGCCTGGATATTATCCAAGTCTTGTTGCATTTCTACATGGACTGCTTCAGTATCTGAGGAGTCACGAATGGTGCTAAACATTGTGCAATCATCAGTGGACATCCCCACTTCTGACCTTATGATTGAAGGCAGGTCATTGATGAAGCAGCTGAAGATGGTTGGGCCTAGGACACTATCCTGAAGAAGTCCTGCAGTGATGTCCTGGAGCTCAGATGATTGACCTCCAACAACCACAACCATCTTCTTTTGCGCTAGGTATGATGCCAACTAGCGGAGGGTTTTCCCCTGATTCTCATTGACCTCAGTTTTGCTTGGGCTCCTTGATGTCATACTTGGTCAAATGCTGCCTTGATGTCAAGGGCAGTCACTCTCAACTCAGCTCGAGTTCAGCTCTTTTGTCCACGTTTGAACCAAGGCTGTAATGAGGTCAGGAGCTGAGTGGCCCTGGCGGAACCCAAACTGAGCATCACTGAGCAGGTTATTGCTAAGCAAGTGTCGCTTGATGGCACTGTTGATGACACCTTCCATCACTTTACTGATGATTGAGAGTAGGCTCATGGGGCGGTAATTGGCCGGGATGGACTTGTCCTGCTTTTTGTGTACAGGACATACCTGGGCAATTTTCCACATTGCAAGGTAGATGCCAGTGTTGTAGCTGTACTGGAACAGCTTGGCTCGGGGCGTGGCAAGTTCTGGAGCACAGGTCTTCAGTACTATTGCCGGAATATTGTTCGGGCCCATAGCTTTTGCAGTATCCAGTGCCTTCAGTCGTTTCTTGATTTCATGCGGAGTGAATCGAATTGGCTGAGGTCTGGCATCTGTGATGCTGGGGACTTCAGGAGGAGGCCGAGATGGATCATCAACTCGGCACTTCTGGCTGAAGATTGTTGCAAATGCTTCAGCCTTATCTTTCGCACTGATGTGCTGGGCTCCCCCATCATTGAAGATGGGGATATTTGTGGAGCCACCTCCTCCAGTTAGTTGTTTAATTGTCCACCACCATTCACGACTGGATGTGGCAGAACTGCAGAGGCTTAGATCTGATCCGTTGGTTATGGGATCGCTTCGCTCTGTCTATTGCATGCTGCTTACGCAGTTTGGCATGCAGATAGTCCTGTGTTGTAGCTTCACCAGGTTGACACCTTATTTTGAGATCTGCCTGGTGCTGCTCCTGGCATGCCCTCCTGCACTCTTCATTGAACCAGAGTTGGTCTCCTGGCTTGATGGTAATGGTAGAGTGGGGCAGGCCATGAGGTTACAGATTGTGGTTGAGTACAATTTTTCTGCTGCTGATGGGCCACAGCACTTCATGGATGCCCAGTTTTGCATTGCTAGATCTGTTCTAAATCTACCCCATTTAGCACGGTGATAGTGCCACACAACACGATGGAGGGTATCCTCAATGTGAGAGCAGGACTTCGTCTGCACAATGACTGTGTGGTGGTCACTCCTACCGAAACTTTCATGGACAGATGCATCTGCAGCAGGCAGATTTGTGAGGACGAGGTCAAGTAGGTTTTCCCCTCTTATTGGTTCCCTCACCACCTGCCGCAGACCCAGTCTAGCAGCTATGTCCTTTAGGACTCGGCCAGCTCGGTCAGTAGTGGTGCTACCGAGCCACTCTTGGTGATGGTCATTGACGTCCCCCGCCCAGAGTACATTTTGTGCCCTTGCCACCCTCAGTGCTTCCTCCAAGTGCTGTTCAACATGGAGGAGTACTGACTCATCAGCTGAGGGAGGGTAGTAGGTGGTAATCAGCAGGAGGTTTCCTTGTCCATGTTTGACCTGATGCCATGAGACTTCATGGGATCCAGAGTCGATGTTGAGGACTCCCAGGGCAACTCCCTCCCTACTGTATACCACTGTGCTGCCACCTCTGCTGGGTCTATCCTGCAGGTGGGACAGGACATACCCTGGGATAGTGATTGCAGTGTCTGGGACATTGTCTGTAAGGTATGATTCAGTCAGTATGACTTTGTCAGACTGTTGCTTGACTCGTCTGTGGGACAGCTCTCCCAACTTTGGCACAAGCCCCCAGATGTTAGTAAGGAGGACTTTGCAGGGTCGACAGGGCTGGATTTGCTGTTGTCGTTTCCGGTGCCTAGGTCGATACCAGGTGGTCCGTCCGGTTTCATTCCTTTTTATTGACTTTGTAGCAGTTAGATACAACTGAGTGGCTTACTAGGCCATTTCAGAGGGCATGGAAGAGTCAACCACATTGCTGTGGGTCTGCAGTCACATGTCGGCCAGACCAGGTAAGGACAGCAGATTTCCTTCCCTGAAGGACATTAGTCAAATGCAACATCAAGTTGTGAACAGACTGGCTTAATCTCAGACTGTTGCCAAGGAGAGGAATGGAGTCAGTAGCTGGGGAACAGAGTTTTGAGCAGTGATTGAAATCAATGGCTTCAGTCTTCCCAATATTTAATTGGAGGCAATTTCAGCTCATCCAGTACTGCATGTTGGATAAGTAGTCTGATAATTTAGCAACAGTAGAGGAACTGAGAGAAGTGGAGGTGAGGTAGAGCTGAGTGTCATCAGCATCCATGTGAAAATCAGATGATGTTGATCAAGGACAGCATGTAGATTAGGAATAGGAGGCAGCCATGATAGATCCTTGGGAGACACCAGAGATAATGATGGAAAAGCAGGAAGAGAAGCCATTGTAAGTGATTCCCTGGCTATGATTTGATAGATAAGAAGGGAACCATGTGGAAAAAGTCCCAAACAGCTGGACAGTGCAGAGGTGTTGGAGGAGGATGGTGTGGTCAACCATGTCAAAGGCTACAGACAGGTCGAGAAGGACGAAGAGGGAAAGCTTACCTTTGTCACAGTCACATAGGATGTCATTTGTGACCTTGATAAGAGCTGTTTCAGTACTGTGGCAGGGGCAGAAACCTGATTGGAGGGATTCAAACGTGGAGTTCCGGAAAAGATGGGAATGGATTTGGGAGGTGACAACATGTTCAAGGACTTTGGAGATAAAAGGGAAAGCTCAGCTGGAGTATTGTGTCCAGTTCTGGGCACCACACTTCAGGAAGGAAGTGAAGGTACTGGAGAGGGTGCAGTAAAGATTTACCAGAATGGTTCCAGGGATGAGGCACTTCATTGTGAAAATTGTAATTCTCTGTTTACTGACCAGGAGCTTGTATCTCTTAATGAATTATTATATTTTGCTTTCTCAAGTTAGTCACCAGACCATGAATCATTCTACTTACTGGAGCAGGCCATTATCAACTTTGCAAACCAAGTTACATTTATGTGTTGTTCAAAAATTATACTCCAGCCCTTTAAAGTCATTGGTGTGTACAGGAATGGGAAAATGATACCCAATCCAGTGAGCCACAAATTTTGAAAAATAAAATGTTCTGCAAAATCACCTCTGCTGCTAAAATAAATTCAACTCTGTCCAGAGGGATATCAGTTATCAAGGAGGAGCTTCCAACATTTCGTGGGGTTTCGGGAGGAGCTGCCGATATGATATTCTATGGATATATATATGCATATATATTTGGATGATATTCTCCATCCCAGAGTGTTGAAAGAGGTTGCTGTGGAAATACATTGATCATCTTCCAAAATTCTGTAGATTCTGGAGCAGTTCCTGCAGATTGGAAGGTCGCAAATGTCATCCCACTATTTAAGAAGGGAGGGAGAGAGAAACAGAGAGCTAACAGACCTGTTAGCCTTATATCAGTCATTGGGAAAATGCCAGAAACTATTCTAAAGGATGTGATAAATGGACACTTGGATAATAATGATCTGATTGGGCAGAGTCAACATGGATTTATAAATGGGAAATCATGTTTGCTGAACCTGTTGCAGTTTTTTGAGGGTGTTACTTACAGAATTGATAAAGGGGAGTCGGTGGACATAGTATACTTGGATTTTCAATAGGACTTTGATAAAGTCCCCTACAGGAGGTTGATTATCAAAATTAAAGTACATCGGATAGGAGGTAATATAGTGGCATGGATTAACAGGTAGAAAACAGAGAGTAGGAAAAAAGGGGTCATTCTCGCGTTGGCAGGCTGTGACTAGTGGGGTACGGCAGGGATCAGTACTTGGGCCCCAGCTGTTCACAATATAGATCAATGGACGTGGGGACCAAATGTAGTATTTCCAAATTCGCGGATGACATAAAACTAAATCAGAATGTGTATTGTGAGGAAGATGCAAAGCGGCTTCAAGGGAACTTGGAAAGATTTAATGAGTGAGCAAGAATGTGGCAGATGGAATATAATGTGGAAAAATGTGAGGTTATCCACTTTGGTAGGAGAAACAGTTGTGCAGAGTATTTCTTAAATGGTAAGAGATTAAAAAGTGTATATAAAAATACAAAGGGACCTGGGTGTCCTGGTCAATAGGTCACTGAAAGCTAACATGCAGGTGCAGCAAGCAATTAAGAAGGCTAATGATATGTTAGCATTCATCGCAAGAGGATTTGAGTACAGCAGTAAAGTCTTGCTTCAATTGGATAGAACCTTGGTTAGACTGCACCTGGAGTACTGTGTGCAGTTTTGGTCCCCTTACCTTAGGAAGGATATTATTGCCATTGAAGGAGTGCAATCAAGGTTCACCAGACTTGTTCCCGGGATGGTGCGACTGTCCTATGAAGAGAGATTGGGGAAACTGGGCCTGTATTCTCTGAAGTTTCAAAGAATGAGAGGTGATCTCACTAAAAGCTAAAAAAATACTTAAAGGGATAGACAGGGTAGATGCAGCTAAGATGTTTCCCCTGGTTGCAGAGTTTAGAACCAGGGGACACAATTTCAAAATAAGGGGGAAGCCACTTAGAACAGAAATGAGGAGAAATTTCTTTACTCAGAGGGTTGTGAATCTTTGGAATTCTCTACCCCAGAGGGCTGTGGAAGCTCAGTCATTGAGTATGTTTAAAGCAGTGATTGACAGATTTCTAAATACAAATGACATAAGGGGATAGGAAGATAGTGTGGGAAAAAGGCATTGAAGTGGATGATCAGCCATGACTGTATTGATTGATGGAGCAATTTCGATGGGCTGAATGGCCTACTCCTGCTCCTATGTTCCTAAATGCTGTCAAATGAAGAAGCACGAACTCTGGGTTTCGGAGCTTGAGCTGCAGCTCACTTCATTGCAGTACTTCCACAAGGCTGAGGGCGACATGGATAGTGTTTTGCTGGAGGTGGTCACCCAACAGTTAAAGAGCATGCAGGCAGAGTGGGAATGGGAATGGGAATACTTTGTGACTGTCTTCACAGCAGAAGACACAAGTTCCATACCAGAATAGAGGATAACCTAGGGGCTAAAAAGAGTGAAGAAATTAATATCAGCAGAGAAAAAATGTTGATGAAATTTAAGGGACTAAAATCTGCCAAATCCCCGGAACCTGAGGGCCGATATCCTAGGGTTCTAAAAAAAATAGCTGCTGAGATAGTGGATGCGCTAGCTATGATTTTCCAAAAATTCCTTCGATTTGGGAATGGTCCCATCAGATTAGAAGTTGGCAAATGTAACATCATTTTTCAAAAAAGGGGGAGAGAGAAAACAGGAAACGACAGGCCACTTAGCCTGACATCAGTCAATGGGAAAATGCTGGAATCTACTATTAAGGAAATCTTAACAATACACTTAGAAAAGCACAAAATGATTAGAACAAATCAACATGGTTTTACTAAAGGGAAATCCTGTTTAACAAATTTATTCGAGTTTATTGAGGATGTAGCAATGAGAGTATATAAAGGGGAACCAGTAGATGTAGTATACCTTGATTTCCAAAAGGCAATCAATAAGGTGCCACACAAAAGGTGAATGGGAAAGATAACGGCTCATGGTGTTGGGGGTAATATATTGAGCATGGATAGAGGATTGGTTAACAGACAGGAAGTAGAGAGTGGGAATAAACAAGGCATTTTCAAGTTGGCAGCTATGACTAGTGGAGTGCTGCAAGTATCAGTGCTGGGGCTTCAGCTATTTATAATCTATATTAATGACTTAGATGAAGAGACAGAGAGTAATGTATCTAAGTTTTCTGAAGATACAAAACTAGGTGGAAAGGTAAGCTGTGGGAAGCACACAGAGAGGCTGCAAAGAGATATAGGTTCTGTGATGAGCAACAAGATGGCAGATGGAGTATAATGTGGGGAAGTGTGAAGTTGTTGACTTTGGTCATAAGAATAGAAAAGCAGAATATTTTTTGAAAGGTGTGAAACCTTTCACTGTTGATGTTCAGAGAGATTTGGAATGCAGCAAGTTAGCATTCAAGTACAGCAAGCAATTTGGAAGGAAAATGCATGTTGGCCTTTATTGCAAGTGGATTGGATTACAGGAATAAAGAAGTACAGGGCTCTGATGAGACCACACCTAGAATACTGTGTGCAGTTTTGGTCCCCATATTTAACGAAGGATATACTTGTATTGGACACGGTGCAGCAAAGGTTCACTTGATTGGTCCCTGGGATGAGAGTGTTGTCCTATGATGAGAGGCTGAGTAAATTGTGCCTGTATTCTCTGGAGTTTAGAAGAATGAGAGGTGATCTCATTGAAACTTACAAGGATGTTACCAGGGTTGGAAAAATGCAGCTATGAAGAAAGATTGGATCGGCTGGAATTGTTCTCCTTGGAATAGAGGAGGTTGAGGGGAGATTTGATCGAGATATACAAAATTGTGACGGGCCTGGAGAGTGGATGGGAAAGGCCTATTTACCTCAGCAGAGAGGTCAGTGAGGAGGGAGCATAGATTTAAAGTGATTGGTGGAAGAATTAAAGGGGAGATGAAGAAAAAATTCACTGAGGGTGGTAGGGGTCTTGACTCGCTGGCTGAAAGGGTGATCGAGGCAGAAACCCTCAACTCATTTAAAAAGTGCCTTGATGTGCACCTGAAGTGCTGTAACCTGCAGGGCTACAGACCAAATGCTGGAAAGTGGGATTAGGCTGGGTGGCTTGTTTTTTCGGCCTCTTTCTATGCCGTAAACCTTCTATGTTTCTGTAGACAGGTAAAAGCAAAGAAATATGGCTTCAGTGGTTTGAGAGTCCGGTGGAGACAACAAAAGCAGTTTGACACCAAGGATACAGATCACCCGCCAATAGTTTTCTGAAAAGGGTTCACATCCTCATCCCAGTAAATATTGACACACCCATCCCACATTGCCAACATCTACAGCCAGAGGAAAAATGTCAGCTATAGTTAATGTCTGATGATAAAGTTAATATTAATGCAGAGAGCTGCAAACAGCCTCATAGAAAGACAAAGCATTATGCTTTCCTTCGGAAATCTCAGCCACTTTGTCTGATCTCTGATAATAGTTTTTCTGTTGATAAAGTACCCTGCATGCTTGTGGGATTTTAAGATCTTGCATGCTGATTGGAACCTTAAAAATCCAAATTAAAAATTGAATACAGACAAAAAAAAACAAAAAGAGAGAATGATATGTAATGGGAAGCAGAACTAAACTTTTCAAAACATCCTCATGATCAATTCTTCACTTCATCAACCCTGAGCCATCAAACAAACTCACTGCTCTGCAAACTTCATGTTGGGCCTCCAAACTGGGTTTTTATTCACTTAAACTTTATTTGTTATTTATTTGCCTTTCAGCCTCACAAAGGCTCCCAATAGGTTGATTTTTTCCCCCCAAAGGTTCCTACAATATTGTGTTCAGGCACTTTTCAGGATCTAAATCTCCTTTTCAGTTCTGATGAAGATTACACACCTCAAAATGTAAATCTCTTTCTACTCTGGATGTCGATTGATCTGTTGCGCGTTTCCCAACTTTTTCCGCTTTTGTTTCAGATTTCCATTATTTGTAGAATTGTGTTTTTATTAATATCGGCTGAGTTTTTGTATCAGTTTCATAGTAGATCTACTCGGATTACACTGCAGAGATTTAAATTATAGTCTTCATGACCACTCCTTAAAGAAACTGCACTGAAGCAAAAGTAACAAATTGTATTCAGTGTAGTGTCGATGAAAGAATATTTAACATGAAGTTCCTGCATTAAAGGGTTGATTTAAGAAAGGAGAGGCCGCAATGATCTCTCAGGTTAATGATTTAATTTTAAATCTAAACCCCAGCGGGTGAGGTTTTATTTAACGGCCGTTACAAGACTATGTTCCTCCTTTTTACTTCTGTCTCTCTTCCTGGTCTCTGTGTTTGACTCTGACAGTTTCATGTCTAAAATGTTCTCTCCCTCCCGTTCCCTTATCCTGATAGGACCCAGTTCCAGACACTGTTCCTGTGATTAGAGACATTTAGAAAGTTTTCACTGTTTCACTGGACAATCTCCAGCAGCTCCCCGTTCAACTCCTTGTATTTGATCAGGACCTTTCACCATTAATAAAAACAGCCCAATCTCACTGGGAATAAAACCTACCCCGAAAATAAAGAATATTTCACACTCACCCCTTACTTTCAGACAATCTGATTGAAGATTTTCCGCCTTTTCTCCATTGATCTGTAAGGAGCTGGCCTGTTCACAACAGCTACTCCCTGAAAATTTTCACTTTCACTTTTCATTGTTTCACAAGTTAACTTGACTGGATGTTTTTTTTATTGGTTCATGTGATGTGGGCGTCGCTGGCGAGAAGAGCCTTTATTACCCATTCCTAATTACCCTTGAGAAGGTGGCGGTGAGCTGCCTTCTTGAACCGCTGCAGTCCTTGGAGTGTAGGTATACCCACTGTGCTGTTCAGAAGGGAGTTGCAGAATTTTGACCCAGTGACAGTGAAGGAAAGTCTCTGCCAGTCATGGATGAGCAGAATGAACAGCCAACAAAATCAGAACTCAGTGATGCCATTGATTCTCTAACCAGTGGAAAAGTCCCTACAAAGGACGGCATTACTCCTGAAATAATCAAGAGTGCCAAGCCTGCTATACTTTCAGCACTCCATGAACTGTTTTGCCTGTGCTGGGATGAGGGAGCAGTACCACAGGACATGCACGATGCCAATTTCATCACCCTCTATAAGAACAAAGGTGACCGTAGTGACTGCAACAACTACCGTGGAATCTCCCTGCTCAGCATAGTGGGGAAAGTCTTCGCTCGAGTCGTTTTAAACAGACTCCAGAAGCTGGCTGTGCATGTCGACCCTGAGGCACAGTGTGGCTTTCGAGCAGAGAGATCCACCGTTGACATGCTGTTCTCCCTTCGCCAGCTACAGGAGAAATGCTGCAAACAACAGATGCCCCTCTACGTTGCTTTCATTGATCTCACCAAAGCCTTTGACCTCGTCAGCAGACGTGGTCTCTTCAGACTACTAGAAAAGATCGGATGTCCACCAAAGCTACTAAGTATCATCACCTCATTCCATGACAATATGAAAGGCACAATTCAGCATAGCGGTGCCTCATCAGACCCCTTTCCTATCCTGAGTGGCGTGAAACAGGGCTGGGTTCTCGCACCTACACTGTTTGGGATCTTCTTCTCACTGCTGCTCTCACATGCGTTTAAGTCTTCAGAAGAAGGAATTTTCCACTACACAAGATCGGGTGGCAGGTTGTTCAACCTTGCCCATCTAAGAGCGAAGACCAAAGTACGGAAAGTCCTCATCAGGGAACTCCTCTTTGCTGACGATGCTGCATTAACATCCCACACAGAGACTCATCGACAGGATTGCGGCTGCCTGCAACGAATTTGACCTAACCATTAGCCTCAAGAAAACAAACATCATGGGACAGGACGTCAGAAATGCTCCATCCATCAATATTGGCGACCACACTCTGGAAGTGGTTCAAGAGTTCACCTACCTCGGCTCAACTAGCACCAGTAACCTGTCTCTAGATGCAGAAATCAACAAGCGCATGGGAAAGGCTTCCGCTGCTATGTCCAGACTGGCCAAGAGAGTGTGGGAAAATGGCGCACTGACACAGAACACAAAAGTCCAAGTGTATCAAGCCTGTGTCCTCAGTACCTTGCTCTGCGGTAGTGAGGCCTGGACAACGTACGTCAGCCAAGAGCGACGTCTCAATTCATTCCATCTTCGCTGCCTCCGGAGAATCCTTGGCATCAGGTGGCAGGACCGTATCTCCAACACAGAAGTCCTCGAGGCGGCCAACATCCCCAGTATATACACCCTACTGAGCCAGCGGCGCTTGAGATGGCTTGGCCATGTGAGCCGCATGGAAGATGGCAGGATCCCCAAAGACACATTGTACAGCGAGCTCGTCACTGGTATCAGACCCACTGGCCGTCCATGTCTCCGCTTTAAAGACATCTGCAAACGTCACATGAAGTCCTGTGACATTGATCACAAGTCATGGAGGTCAGTTGCCAGCGATCGCCAGAGCTGGCGGGCAGCCATAAAGGCGGGGCTAAAGTGTGGCGAGTCGAAGAGACTTAGCAGTTGGCAGGAAAAAAGACAGAAGCGCAAGCAGAGAGCCAACTGTGTAACAGCCCCGACAAACAATTTTATCTGCAGCACCTGTGGAAGAGTTTGTCAGTCTCGGTCAGAAGCTAGAAATGCTGCAGTGAGTAATTCACCTCCTGACTCCCCAAAGCCTGTCTACCATCTACAAGGCACAAGTCAGGAAGGTGATGGAATACTCTCCACTTGCCTGGATGGGTGCAGCTCCAACAACACTCAAGAAGCTCGACACCATCCAGGACAAGGCAGCCCGCTTGATTGGTACCCCATCAACAAACATTCATGGATAGGCTGGGTCTGTTTTCCCTGGAGCGAAGGAAGCTGAGAGGGAACATGATAGAGGTATATAAAATTATGAGAGGCATAGATAGGGTAGATAGCCAGAGTCTGCTTCCCATTGTAGGGGTGACTAAAACTAGAGGGCATAGATTTCAGATGAGAGGGAGGAGGTTTAAAGGGGACCATAGGGGTAAATCTTTTACACAAATAATAGTGGGTATCTGGAATGAGCTGCCTGAGGACGTGGTGGAGGCATCTGGACAGGTACTTGAATGAGCAAGGCATAGAGGGATATGGAATTAATGCAGGCAGGTGGGATTAGTATAGATAGGCATTATGGTCGGCATGGACGCGGTGGGCTGAAGGGCCTGTTTCTATGCTGTATGACACTATGACTATGACTCTATGATTCACTCCCTCCACTACCGACGCACAGTGGCAGCAGTGTGTACCATCTACAAGATGCACTGCAGCAATGCACCAAAGGTCCTTAGACAGCAACTTCCTCACCCGCGACCTCTACCAACTAGAAGGACAAGGGCAGCAAATACATGGAAAACACCACCACCTGAAAGTTCCCCTCCAAGTCACACACCATCCTGACTTGGAACTATAACACCGTTCCTTCACTGTCACTGGGTCAAAATCCTGGAACTCTCTTCCTAACAGCACTGTGGGTGTACCTATCCCACATGGACTGCAGCGGGTCAAGTAGGCAGCTCACCACCACCTTCTCAAGGGCAATTAGGGATGGGCAATAAATGCTGGCCTGGCCAGTGACACCCACATCCCATGAATGAATTTTTAAAAATGGCCTTTGTAGCCATTCCAGGCGCTGCTTCACAAACCACTGACCACCTCTAGGCGCTTAACCATTGTCTCTTGAAACAAGGAGGCCGAAGAAGAAGAAGAAAAGAAACAGAAGAAGACAGTGAAGGAAAGGAATAGTTCCAAGTCAAGATGGTGTGTGGCTTGGAGGGGGACTTGCAGATGGTGGTGTTCCCATGTATCTGCTGCCCTTGTACTTCTCGGTGGTAGAGGTCACGGGTTTGGAAGGTGCTGTCAAATGAGCCTTGGTGCGTTGCTGCAGTGCACCTTGTCGATGGTACACACTGCTTCCACTGTGCGTTGGTGGTGAAGGGAGTGAATTTTGAGGGTGGTAGATGGGGTGCCAATCAAGCGGGCTGATTTGTCCTGGATGGTGTCGAGCTTCTTGAGTGTTGTTGGAGCTGCACTTATCCAGGCAAGTGGAGAGTATTCCATCACACTCCTGACTTGTATCTTGAAGATGGTGGACAGGCTTTCAGGAGACAGGAAGTGAGTTACTTGCTGCAGGATTCCTAGTTTATGACCTGCTCTTGTAGTCACAATATTTGTGGCTGGTCCAGTTCAGTTTCTGGTCAATGGTGACCCCCAGGATGTTGATAGTGGGGGATTTTGTGACCGTAATGCAATTAAACATTGAGGGGAGATGGTGAGATTCTCTCTTAGAGTCACAGAGCTATACAGCACTGAAACAGGCCCTTCAGCCCATCGTGTCTGTGCTGGCCATCAAGCACCTAACTATGCTCATCCCATTTTCCAGCATTTAGCCCGCAGCCTTGACATTTCAAGTGCTCATCTAAATACTTCTTAAATGTTGTGAGGGTTCCTGCCTCTACCACCTCTTCAGACAGTGTGTTCCAGATTCCAACCACCCTCTGAGTGAAAACATTTTTCCTCAAATCTCCTCTAAACCTCCTGCCCCTTACCTTAAATCTATGCCCCCTGGTTATTCACCCCTCCGCTAAGGGAAAATGTTTCTTCCTATCTAACCTATCAATGCCCCTCATAATGTTGTATACCTCAATCATGTCCCCCCTCAGCCTTCTCTGCTCTAAGGAAAATAGCCCCAGCCTTTTCAGTCTCTCTTCATAGCTGAAATGCTACAGCTCAGGCAACATCCTGGTGAATCTCCTCTGCACTCTCTCCAGTGCAATCACATCCTTCCGATTGTGTGGTGACCAGAACTGTACACAGTACTCCAGCTGTGGCCTAACTAGCATTTTATACAGCTCCATCATAACCTCCCTGCTCTTATATTCTATGCCTCGACTGATAAAGGCAAGTATCCCATATGCCTTCCTAACCACCTTATCTACCTGTGCTGCTGCCTTCAGTCATCTATGGATAAGTAAACCAAGGTCCCTCTGACCCTCTGTACTTCCTGGGGTCCTACCATCCATTGTATATTCCCGTGCCTTGTTAGTCCTCCCAAAATGCATCACCTCACACTTCTCAGGATTAAATTCCATTTGCCACTGCTCTGCCCATCTTACCAGCCCATCCATATCATTCTGTAATCTAAGGCTTTCCTCCTCACTATTTACGACACCACTAATTTTCATATCATCTGCGAACTTACTGATCATACCTCCTATATTCATGACTAAATCATTAACGTACACTACAAACAGCAAGGGTCCCAGCATCGAACCCTGTGGTACACCACTGGTCAGAGGCTTCCACTTGCAAAAACAACCCTCGGCCATCACCCTCTGCCTCCTATCACTAAGCCAATTTTGGATCCAATTTGCCAAATTGCCCTGGATCCCATGGGCTCTTACCTTCTTAACCAATCTCGCATGCAGGACCTTATCAAAAGCCTTACTGAAGTCCATGTAGACTAGATCAATTGCTTTACCCTCATCTACACATCTAGTCACCGCCTCAAAAAATTCAATCTCGTTTGTGAGACATGATCTCCTCCTGGCAAAGCCATGCTGACTATCTCTGATTAATCCCTGCCTCTCCAATGGAGATTAATCCTGTCCCTCGGAATTTTTTCCTTACCACTGATGTTAGACTCACCGGCCTGTAATTACCTGGTTTATCCCTGCTACCCTTCTTGAATAATGGTACCACATTTGCTGTCCTCCAGTCCTCTGGTACCTCTCCTGTGGCCAGAGAGGATTTGAAAATTTGTGTCAAAACCCCTGCTATCTCCTCCCTTGCCTCACATAACAGCCTGGGATACATCTCATCTGGGCCTGGGGTTTTATCCACTTTTAAGCTCACTAAAACAGTGAATACTTCCTCCCATTCGATGCTAATCTGTTCAAGTATATCCCAATCCCCCTCCCTGATCTCTACACCTACATTGTCCTTCTCCATAGTGAACATTGATGAAAAGTAATCATTTAAAACCTCACCTCTGCCCTCTGGCTCCACACACAGATTTCCACGTTGGTCCCTAACGGACCCTACTCTTTCCCTGGTTATCCTCTTACTCTTAATATACTTAATATCCTTCTTAAATGCCTTGGGATTTTCCTTTATCTTGTCCGACAGTGTTTTTTCATGTCCCCTCTTCGCTCTCTGTATTACTTTTTTAAGTACCCGCCCTACACTTTCTATACTCCTCTAGTGCCTCCGCTGTTTTCAGCACTCTGAATCTGCCATCAGCCTCTTTTTTTCCTGTCTATCCCTGGACATCCAGGGTTCCCTGGACTTGTTGGTCCTTACCTTCACCTTAATAGGTACATGTTGGCTCTGAACTCTCACTATTTTCTCTTTGAATGACTCCCACTGGACTGATGTAGACTTTCCTACAAGTAGCTGCTCCCAGTCCACTTTGGCCAGATCCTGTTTTATCATATTGAAATCGGCCTTCCCCCAATTCAGTACCTTTATTTCTGGTCCATCTTTGTCCTTTTCCATAACTACCTTAAATCTTACAGAGTTATGGTCACTATCCCCGAAATGCTCTCCCACTGACACTTCTACCACTTGTCCGGCTTCATTCCCTAGGATTAGGTCCAGTACTGCCCCTTCTCTTGTTGAACTTTCTACGTGCTGGCTCAAAAAGCACTTTAAGAATTCCGCCCCCTTTAAGCCTTTTGCACGAAGACTAACCTAGTTGATATTAGGTAAGTTGAAATCCCCTACCATTATTAGCCTATTATTTTTACACCTCTCTGAGATCTCCCTGACTGTTTGGAGGCCTGTAGTACACTCCCAGCCAAGTAATTGCTCCCTTTTTGTTTTAAAGTACTACCCATAAGGCCTCATTTGAGGAACCTTCTAAGATATCATCCCTCCTTACTGCAGTGAATTGACTCCTTGATTAACAGTGCAATGCTACCTCCTCTTTTACCCCCTCGCCTGTCACACCTGAAGATTCTATACCCTGGAATATTGAGCTGCCAGTCCTGCCCCTCCCTCAGCCATGTCTCTTACAGAGAGGGAAACTGAGATAATTTCAGAAAGATAAAGTCATTAAAAATTTAGCTTCCTATTAATCAAAACAATAACAAATGTACAATTTTATGAAGAAGCTTTAAAGGAGAAGAATAATTTATTGACTTACTTTCTTGTCACTATGTTGGACACTGATTTAGTGAGATACCTAGCTTTTTCTTTGCTTGCACAAGTAGTCAATGTCTGCCCGCACACATGTTGCAGCAATACAGAGTATTCCGGATAGATGTTCATCTGTCAGGAGTGATCTTGATTGCTCTCTCTCCCTCTCTCTCTCTCTCTCTCTGTCTGTCTCCCTCTCCCCTCCATCTCTGTGTCCCACCTCTTTGTGTCTCCCCATTCTGTGTTCTCCCCTCTGTGATGTCTCCTATCTCTTATACCTCCCTCTGCATTGTTCCCTCCCCTCTGTGTTGTTCTCCCCCTCTGTGTCACCCTCCTCGCTGTGTCGTCCCCCACCTCTGTGTGTTGTCCCCCTTCTCTGTGTCATTCCTGTTCTCTCTGTCCACTCTCTCTCTCTCCCCCTCTCTCCTCGCTCTCCGTGTCCCCGTTCTTCTCTCTTTCTTCTCTCTCTTTCCTTCTCTGTCCCTCTCTCTCACTCTTCCTCACTTTCACTCCCTCCATCCACTCTGCCCCCTCTCTTGCTCCCTCTCTCTCCCCCTCTCTCTCTCCATCCCCCCTCTCTGTCCCTCTCTCTCACTCTCTCTCCCTCGCCTCTCTTTCTGTTTCCCCACTCCCACCCTGCAGCCATTGCTGAGAGACGGAACAGCAGTTTCCGAATTTTGGACAGATTCGGGGTTTCCCAGTGGGCTTTTAAAATAAATCAAAACCTGCCGGAAAACCCTGAATCTGTCTGAAGTTCGTAAGTGCCGTTCCTGATCTAAGCACCTGTCAGCTGTGAAACTGAGAGTGTGATTTTATTTAAAGTCAGTCTGGTGGGAAAGAAGAGGGTGGGGGCAGTCTGGAACTCACTGCCTGAAAGGGTGGTAGAGGCAGAAACCCTCAACTCATTTAAAAGGTGTCAGAATATGCTCCTGAAGTCTCGGAACCTTCAGGGATACGGAACAAGTGTCGGAAAATGCGATTAGGATGGTGGTTTGTTTTTCGGCAAGTGCAGAAACGATGGGCAGAGTGGCCTCCTTCTATGCTGTAAATGTTTCTACATTTTCTAAAAGCATTCTAAATATCGGAAAAGGAGGAATGTGCAGGGATGAGGGGAGAGGGCGGGGGTGTGGAAGTTCGTGAATTGCTCCTTAGGAGGGCCAGCACAGTCACGATGGGTCAAATGGCCTCTTCTGTGCTGTAATGATTCTATGATTCTATTCCCTACCCTTTCCTAATCGTAAAGACCTCTATCAGGTCACCCCCTCAGTCTTCTCTTTTCTAGAAGAGCCCCAGCCTGGTTGTTATCCTGTGAAGACACAACTGAGCTCAGCTCTGCTGTCCCTGATTCTCCAGTTAGTGTCTTCTGGAGAAAAGGTGAGGAGATTGAGGTGAAGGGATTTCTACATTATAAAAAGGTGACTGACTGTGCTGGTGTTCTGCTTACTGTACCATGGTGTACACTGCACTCCACACATGGTCATCTCCCAGTCTGAGCTGTGCTGTCTTAGGAGCTGGAGTGAAATCTCCTTTACAATCCTTCATACATTCAGGAATATTGGAAATTACAGAGTATTTTTTCAGGAGGAAACTTTACCAGTGTAGTGTGGAAAATTTAGTTTCCCCCTTTTCCTCCACCCCCTCCACTGCCCTACATCAGTTCCTTGCTGATGGGACTCACCAGCAAATTGTTTCTACCAAGAATAAAAACAGAAAATTCTGGTGATGTATGAACGACCATCTCCAATTAGAGAGAATCTAACTGTGGAAATGTGGACAATTGCTAAAAAAAAATAAAAAATTATATTTGAATGTGGAAGGAGATGGCCATTAAGAGGATCGAGGAGAGTAAGCTTAGGAGCTGGCAGGATAATGCGATAAAGAAAGGGATTGATGTATGTGATGAAAATGGACATGCCGAAGGGGTGGGAGACTCTGCGCCTTTTGTGCAAAGGGATGCGGTTGACAAGAAGAGACAGGAAAGTCGACAGCCGGAGAAGAGTGATCCTGATCCTCTGACCTTTAAACCCTCGCGGCAAACTATGTCCTTGGCCAAGGCACCTCAGTCCTCGGTTTCAGTCTCGGGTACAGAGGGGGAATCAGATGATAGTCAGTGGAATTGGGATATGTGGGGTGTAGCCCCCTCAAGACCACAGCCTGTATCCGGTAGACCCGTGGCGCCTCCAGAAGCCTCTCCGCTCCCCACTCCGACTGCCCCACCCCCACCCTATCCAGAACCCGGCCCTGTGGACCCCTCGTTGAGACCGTCTCCTGCCCTAACCCTTGGACCTCCACTACAGCCATCCCCGCCCACCTCCCGACACAGCCCGCGTTCATCCACTGACCCGATTGCTTCCCGGACCAGACTGAGAACCAAAAACTAACCTAAACCCGCTTCGGAACCATCCCAGTTACTCCCTACAGAATTATACCAATGAGAGGATGACTCTGATATGGGGAACATGGCCACTCACGATGAGGGCGATATTTGGTACGGTCAGAAGGAGTCCAGGGTTCCCTGGAACTCTCCTTGTTCCCCATCATCCTTGACACACGCACTACAAGGCCTGTTGTTGGCCGCCTCTCCCCAGGTCAGCCCTACTGGGCAGTATCCTCTTCGAACGGCGCCTAATGCCCAGGGAGGAAATCCTGGTCAGAACCCTACTATCCAGGTCTATACTCCCTGGAAACCCCATGAGATGATAAGTATTTTAAATCAGGCCCCAGACAAGAAGACTAGTGGGTCAGCCTTTGCTGACTACCTGAAAAAGACTATCGATTTTTTTTTATTTCCAAAATATACTTTATTCATAAAAATCTGTAAAAATTACATTGCCAAACAGTTTCAAAACAGCACCAAAAAATACAAACATTGCAAGGGAGATCAGTTTCCTTCAATACTGTCATGAGTTTCTTCACAACTCTTCCGTTTCACAATTGTCATGTCAATCACAGTTTTACATTTACAGCAATTGAGAATATTAACGATACAGTTCGAGGGGTTTCCCATGGATCCAGCCCCTCAGTCCAGCTTGGTGGGGGGACCTTACACTGTGGTCTTTCCCCATTGAGCCTTTGCTGCGGCTGCCCCAAGCTTTAGTGCGTCCCTCAGCACGTAGTCCTGGACCTTGGAATGTGCCAGTCTGCAACATTCGGTGGTGGACAACTCTTTGCGCTGGAAGACCAGCATGTTTCGGGCAGACCAAAGGGCGTCTTTCACCGAATTGATAGTCCTCCAGCAGCAGTCGATGTTTGTCTCGGTGTGCGTCCCTGGGAACAGCCCGTAGAGCACAGACTCCTGTTACAGAGCTGCTTGGGATGAACCTTGACAAAAACCACTGCATCTCTTTCCACACCTGCTTTGCGAAGACACATTCCAGGAGGAGGTGGGTGACCGTCTCTTCCCCACCACAGCCAACGCGGGGGCACTATGCGGAGGGGGCGAGACTTCGGGTGTGCATGAAGGATCTGACGGGGAGGGCCCTTCTCACCACCAGCCAAGCTACGTCTTGGTGCTTGTTGGAAAGTTCTGGTGATGAGGCATTCCGCCAAGTGACTTTGATGGTCTGCTCGGGGAACCATCCGACAGGATCCACCGTCTCCTTTTCCCGTAGGGCCTTGAGGACATTCCGTGCAGACCACTGCCTGATGGACCGGTGGTCAAAGGTGTTTTCCCGCAGAAACTGCTCCACGAAGGATAGGTGGTACGGCATGGTCCAACTGCATGGAGCGTTCCGCGGCAATGTGACCAGGCCCATCCTTCGCAACACCGGGGACAGATAGAACCTCAGCACATAGTGACACTTGGAGTCTGCGTACTGGAGGTCTACACACAGCTTGATGCAGCCGCACACGAAGGTGGTCATCAGGATGAGGGCCACATTGGGTACATTTTTCCCGCCCTTGTCCCTCTGGACCCGGTCCATTTTAGATCCCCAGATGAAGCGGAAAATGGCTCGGGTGACTGCCCCAGCGCAGGAGTGGGGGATGGGCCAGACCTGCGCCACGTACAGCAACAACGTGAGCGCCTCGCACCTGATGACCAGGTTCTTACCCACAATGGAGAGAGATCGCTGCCCCCACATGCCCAACTTTTGTCGTACCTTGGCTACTCGCTCCTCCCATGTTTTGGTGCACGCCCCGGCCCTTCCGAACCATATCCCTAGCACCTTCAGGTAATCTGACCTGACGGTGAAGGGGACAAAGGATCGGTCAGCCCAGTTCCCAAAGAACATGGCCTCGCTCTTGCCGTGGTTAACTTTGGCTCCCGAGGCCAGTTCGAACTGGTCGCAGATGCTCATCAGTCTGCGCATGGACAGCGGATCTGAACAGAAGACGGCGACGTCATCCATGTACAGGGAGGTTTTAACCTGAGTGCCTCCGCTGCCTGGGATTGTCACCCCTCTTATGCTCGCATCCTTCCTAATAGACTCAGCAAAGGGTTCAATACAGCAAACAAACAAGACTGGGGAGAGAGGACAGCCCTGTCTGACTCCAGATTTGATTGGGAAACTTTCCGATTCCCACCCGTTGATTGAGACTGCGCTACTGATGTTTGTGTAGAGCAGTTGGATCCAATTGCAGATTCCATCCCCAAACCCCATTTTGGAAAGCACGTCCATCATGTAGGTGTGTGATATCCTGTCAAAAGCCTTCTCCTGGTCCAGGCTGACGAGGCAGGTGTCCACCCTCCTGTCCCGTACGTAGGCAATCGTATCCCTGAGTAGCGCGAGACTATCAGAGATCTTCCTGCCGGGTACAGTACAGGTCTGATCGGGGTGAATAACCAACTCCAGAGCAGATTTGACTCGACTGGCTATGACTTTGGACAGAATCTTGTAGTCAACATTAAGCAGTGAGATGGGCCGCCAATTTCTGATTTCTGCCTTCTCCCCCTTCCACTTGTAAATGAAGGTGATGATGCCTTTTCTCATTGATTCTGACATGCTGCCGGCCTGGAGCACCTGTCGTATACTTCCAGCAGGTCCTGGCCGGCCCAGTATCACAGGGCCGAGAACAACTCGACCGGTAAGCCGTCGCTCCTGGGAGTTTTACTCGTCTCGAAGGACTCGACGGCCTTTGTCAGCTCATCCAGAGTTAGCAGCTTGTCCAATCTCTCCCTCCTGCTGTCATCTAAGACCTCTGTGATAGATGACAGGAAGGACTGGGAGGCTCTGCTGTCTGTGGGCTTCGCGTCATACAGCCCAGCATAAAAGGATTTGCTGATCCTTAGTATGTCGGACTGCGAAGACGTTACCGAGCCATCTTCTTCCTTCAGGCTGCTGATAACAGAGCTCTCTCTGTGTACCTTTTGGAAGAAGTAACGCGAGCACGTCTCATCCTGCTCGATGGAGCGGACTCTTGACCGGAAGATGATCTTGGAGGCCTCCTTGGCAAAGAGCGAGGCCTGCTGGCTCTTCACCTCTTGGAGGTCCTCTTTGACCTCGACCCCCATTGACTGCAACCGGAGTAGATTTTGCATAATTTTCTGGAGTCGGGACATTTCCCTCTGTCTCTCTATCACCCTCTGAACACCTTTGTGGATGAAGAACCTCTTGATGTTCTCCTTGATCGCTTCCCACCTGTGAACTGGAGACTCAAAGAGGGATTTCATGGTCCTCCAACCTTTGTAATCCCCTTTGAGTTCCTCAACGTTCTCTGGGGTCAGCAGTGTAGCATTGAGCTTCCACGTCCCTCTGCCAACCCGCTGATCGTCCTGTAAGTGACAGTCGGCCAGTAAGAGGCAGTGGTCGGAGAAGAACACCGGCTTGACGTCGGTGGATCCGACCGTGACAGCACGGGACACAAACAGGAAGTCAATCCTGGAACGGACAGACCCGTCCGATCTTGACCATTTGTATCTGCGCTGCGTTCCGTCTGCAGGTTTGCTGAAGACGTCGTGCAGTTTGGCATCTTTAACTGTTTCTATTAGGAATCTGGACGTAGAGTCCAGTTTGCTGTCGTCACTGCCGGAACGTCCAGCCGCATCGATGATGCAGTTGAAGTCACCGCCTAGGATGACCGGCCTGGACGTCGCCAGCAGCAGTGGGAGCTGCTGGAAGACGGTCAGCCGCTCGCTGCGTTGTACCGGGGCGTACAGGTTGATCAACTGAAGCGGAGCGTTGTTGTACATCACGTCTGCTACGAGGAGGCGACCGCCCACCACCTCCTTAACTTCGGAGATGATGAAGTTACCTCCCCGCAGCAGAATACCCAGGCCGGAGGAACGGCAGTCATTACCCCCCGACCAGATCGATGGCCCGTGGGACCACCATCGCGACCACTGCCTGTAGGTGCTGAGGTGTGGTATTCCACACTCCTGCAGAAACAGTAGGTCAGCTTTGACCTTGGAGAGGTAATCCAAGGTTGAAACACATTGCGTAGTAGATTTAATGCTACACACATTAATGGAAGCAATTCTTACACCCATTTTTAAAAAGTTATTTGTTGCTTCCCATACCATTTGTCCTTGCTAGTCCCAGTCCTTCGGGATGTTCCTGCATCCCCATCGTGTGTGCAAGCAGTTTCACGTTGGTTGGGCTCAGAAATCCCTCCTGATTTTTCATGCAGTGTTTGTTCCGCTCGGGTGACATCGGGGGGGGTCTTGTAGGCAGAGTGGATTGGGTTGTCCTCAGCTGCTTCCATCTGTTCCTCCTCGAAAACATCACTGCTCCCGGCCTCCCGGAGCTGAGGTGCGCCAGACGTGTCTTTGCTCCCGGTGTCCCGGAGCTGGGATACGTTGGCCACATCGTTACGTGTGGAGCATTGGGGTTGGGGCACGCCGGGCCCATCACAGCTTCCAGTGCCCGGGGGCTGGGATGCTTTATCATCTATCTCGGAGTTCTATCGATATCTACCAGGCTAATGATCAGGACCTGTGGGGATTGTGTCAGCAAGCCCTTAGTGCAGAAGAGACAGTGAGATGGAAATCACATTTCGGACATCAGGACTGGGCGGCCTTCGCTGAAGTGGTGGCCCAAAGCCCAGCCCGTGTTACTGCTATGATTCGGGCAATTAATGATACACTACAGAAACCAATGAATATCACCAAAGTACTCGAATGCTGACCCCTTAGGGTTGAAAGTGTAGAAGACTTCCTTGAACGATTTAAAAGCCTCTACGAATCTCGTTCTGGTGACACAGTCTTTATCGCTGGCAACCCTTCACCACAGTTCAATGTCTTAGTCCTCCAAGCCTTACCCCAGTATGTTTCCGACCAAATCAAAACGAATAATATGAATTGGGCAGATAATACAACTGAACAGATTTACAGAGCTGTTCGGTATTATTGGGAGATATCTAGAGAAGGAGGGACGACCCGAATTAAACGTGAGTTTTACTAAAAACCTAGATCGAATTACTAACCTCGGCCCCAATGTCCACCTCCCCCACTTCCTGACCCTACTGGGTATCAGATGGAAACGCAGATGTGCGTCCCTGGGTTTCAGGATATGCAAGGCAACTTTCACCCCCAACATCCTAACGGCCCTTCCGCCGCTAACTATGGACCCCCCCCCTATGTGCCCCCTTTTTCCCCCCGTCGCCAACGACAACACCCCCTTCTCCCCTCCGGAGACCAAGGCTCCTGTTTTAATTGCGGAGCCTTAGGTCATTGGAGACGGAATTGCCCCTCTCGACAGGGTCGATCCCGTCAGTATACTCCACAACAGTGAACAGGATTCTCTGTGAATAACCCTTTCGCCTCATGACCCGATCCCTCTAGGCAACTGCCTGTTCTAACCACACATTATTCTCAAGAGCCTATCCTCGACCTTGGTGTCGAAGGGAGACCTATCTCTTTTCTTGTCCATACTGGTGCGTCTGTCTCTACTCTACAACAGACATTGATTGAGAGGGAAGGATTTCTCATGTCCTCTGTTACTATGAATCTCTCGGGATTTGAGGGAGAGGCTGAAAGGTATGCCCTCACCTACCCTCTTGAGATTGTCCATAACCAGCGGTGTGCCATGCTCCCCTTTGTTGCCACCTCTGGTATAGGGGTCAACTTGGCCGCCCGCGACCTCCTCTGCCCCTTAGGACTGACCATTTCCTGTTTGGATGAAGGGATTCAGGTTACTCCCCTATCCCCACCGACAGGCAGAATGTTCCCACTTTTCCCTGACCCTCAATATTGGTCTGTCGACCTCCCTCCCCAGGAAATCCCTTTTCAGCCCTTACTTATTTCCCCTCATGTTACCCTTTGCTCCGATGCCAGTGGATGTGATCCCTTTTATGAGGACCGCTTTAAGCCTCTTGAGGGAAATCCACAATTGGTCACTCTCCTCGCAATTGTACAGGGTCCTGCGGGACAGAGTTATGCTGTTTTAATTCCTAATGACATCTGGTCCCAACCCCCAGGAATTGCCCCTCACATTACCTTAACTGTTAATGCAACCCATCATGCAAAGGAATTAGGAGCCCTCGCCTATGATCTCCTCGACCAATCAGATCCGCATGCTTTGGCGGAGCAAACTTTCTCCTGGGGTACTATTAGATATTTGCCTGATCGTCCGTCCATTCTGGGGACTATTGCCCATCATAGGGCAAGTGCCAATGTTTCCCTGGGAGAGGTTCATGAAGGCGTTTGGGCCACATCGAAATTTGACGTGGGCCTCACTGAAGTTCCTCCAGTCCGCACTGAGGTTTTACCCGATGCCAGATTCCCTTCTATTGCCCAATACCCGTTAAAACCTGAGGCAGAGAAAGGCGTCCTGGCAATTATTGACTCCTATTTAACCCAAGGGGTCCTTGTTCCCTGCCAATCTGCGTGTAATACTCCTATCTTCCCTGTTCCTAAGCCTGGCCGACCAGATTATTGACTGGTACAGGACCTTCGGGCCATCAACAAGATCGTTAAGCCTCTCCATGCTGTCGTTCCCAACCCGGCTACTATCTTCAGTTCGATTCCGGCTGATGCTACAATTTTCACCCTTATAGACGTTCAGAATGCCTTTTTCTCTGTTCCCATCTATTCCGACTCACAGTTTCTTTTTGCTTTCACCTATCGCAGTCGCCAGTATACGTGGACCCGGTTGCCCCAACATCTACCGGCACGCCCATTAGCAATGGGATCTCCAACTATTTTTTCCCAGATTCTCCACTCCCAGCTCACGGATCTGATCCTCCCCGGCCGTTCTACCATAGTCCAATACGTAGATGACTTGCTCCTTGCAAGCCCCAATGAGGGGGATAATGAAGGGGACACAGTCGTGTTACTCAACTATTTACACCAGCTCGGATACATTGTGCCCCCTTTGAAAGTCCAGAAGGGCCAGAAACAGGTCAAATTTGTGGGACTTATGATTTCTGCCAACGAGCGATCACTCACAACTGAACACATTGCCCCTATTCTTAACCTTGCACCCCCTCAGACCCCTAAACAGATGAGGTCCTTTTTGGGTCTCATCAACTATTGCCGCCTATGGTTACCTAATGTCACCTTACTTACCAAGCCCTTGACGCCTTACAGTTCAGCCAAATCCCCGCAACAATCTGTTCTCTCCCCGGAAGCCCTAGATACTTTCCTCCTGATTAAAAGGCTTCTCATGTCGGCCCCGGCTCTGGGGCGGCCCCTATATGATCGGCCCTTTCGCCTCTATGTTAATGTCCTCTCCGAGGTCACCACCAGCGTCCTCACTCAGACCCATGGGACTGCACATCGACCCGTGGCATATTACTCCAACAAACTTAATCCTGTTGCACTCGGATATACCCTTGCACGCAGATCCTGCCTGCGGGACACGCACTCGTCCAGGCCGCCTCCAGTCTCACACTGCAGCAACCGGTCCATATTTATACCACACACTCAGTGGTGACCTTACTCACAAGCTAACAGACCCAGCACCTCACTACTGCCCGGCAAAGTCACTATGAGATATCGCTACTGCAGAATCCTCTTATATCCTTTCACTATTGTTCAGCCATCAACCCAGCCCTCTTTCTTGAAGATCCTCCGTCCACTCTGCCCAATCGCCCGCATGATTGTATCAAATTAAACCACCAGCTCACGGTCTCCCGTTCTGACCTCTCCGACCAGCCCTTCCTGAATGCCGAGCTGACCCTATACGTTGACGGCAGTTCCTCATTGACACCCGGAGGCCAATGTTCTGCTGGATACGCCATTGTGGACGATCACCAAGTCCTGGAAGCAGCTGCCTTCCTGGAATCTACTTCAGCTGAGAAAGCTGAACACTTTGCCCTGACCCGTGTATGTATCCTGGCCCAGGACAAGGTTGCAAACCTCTACACTGACTCCCAATACGCTTTCGGGGTCGCCCATGATTTTGCCCAACTTTAGCAATGGCATCTCCGTTGCCAATCTTTTACAGGCTATCCAATTGCCCCGACAATTGGCGATTATTAAATGTCCTGCTCACGTTCCCCTTGATTCTGATGTTGCTCGAGGTAATGATAGAGCTGATTTGGCAGCCAAACATGCTCGCACCTCATGTGCTTTAGTAGTCCCTCAAATGATGACTAGGAAAGAACCTGATTCAGTGATTCCCACTTCTGATACCGAGGCTTTACCGAGCATTGAGGTTGTTTGTAAATATCAGAGGGACGCCTCGGACTCAGAAAAACAGGTTTGGAAGTCCTCGGGTTGTACCTGTGACAACAAATCCAACCTTTGGAGCTCCCCTGCAGGGCAGGTCTGTCTGCCCGATGCGCTTTTACCATTGTTCTTGGACTCTGTCCACACATGTACACATCTTGTCAAGGAGGGAATGGTAAAATTATTATTGCAATCCTGGTGGAGCCCGAATTTCTCTTCAAGCGCTGAAAGAGTGGCCGCAAGATGTACAACTTGTCAGAAATACAACATTGGCCAGGGGGCAAAATGGAAGCAGGGCTCCACACCCTTGTCAGATGGACCTTTATCAACTTTTCAGATTGATTTTATTGAATTATCCCGTGTACATAGTCTTGTTTTAATCGATGTTTTTATGAGGTGGAGAGAAGCTTACCCCACAGTAGATAATACTGCTGAAACAGTGGTGAAAATATTGATGAAGGATGTCATTCCAAGGTTCGGAATACCTCACACTATCAGTTCAGATAATGGTCCACATTTTGTGGGACAAATAAACGTTGAATTAAGTTCGGCATTAAACATTAGACAACAATTCCACTATCCACGGCAGCCACAAGCTGCTGGAGTAGTGGAAAGAGCTAACCAAACATTGAAAACCAAACTTGCAAAATTGACAATCGAAACTGGACTAAATTGGCTTCAGGTCTTCCCAATCACCCTGTTTCAGATGAGGATCACTCCTCAAACAGCTCATGGACTCTCGGCGGCCGAAATATTATATGTCCGACCAATGAGGACTCCATGGACCACTGACCTTGTGGGAGTTCTAGATCTGTAATGAGTGACCAGATGATATCTTACATGATGGCACTAACCTCTTCTCTCAAAGCTCTCCATTCGCAGGTTAGAGCGGCCCAGGAAGAAAAGTGCCAAGGGACTGATGAATCACCAGCCGCCTGGCCAAGCGATCTGAAACCCAGCGATTTCATCCTGATTAAAGAGTGGAACAAGCGGATACTCGGCACCCGGTGGAGAGGACCGTACCATATCATCCTGACAACCCCTACAGCTGTCAAGTTAAAAGGACAACCAAAATGGGTTCACAAGACCCATTGCAAACAAGTCTCTTCAGCTTTGGACTCTTAGTTGTGATAACCTACTTTGTCACAGTCACCCAGGTCAAAGGATTGAAGGATAATCTTTTCTACCAGGTCCATACCAAATTGGATGGAAATCGGACTGTCGGCAATTCATTTGCGGCTATTGTAATGGAACCCATGTGAATTCAGACTCATGGTCGTATCCAGTCGATTCGCACCAAATGATCGGGTCAAATAGAAGATCAACCGACCCCCGCAACTGGTGGTACGTCCAGTTCACACAGAGCAATAACAAAAATAATACATGTTACCGAGCCAAGAGGGAATTCATGTTTCTACTCAAAGGCATTTACACAACGGCAACACCAACTCTCCCGATTTGTTTTACAGTCGGAGCAATAGGACAACTCACCATCCCCTGCTCCCAAGAGACTCACACTCACAGGAGAATAGTGGCCCGGGCTATCGGTTCAGACTTCTGCACCGATTGGAAGGATCCAATTATCCTGGGATCGTCACTGGGCTACGGATTCCTTAGTGCTCTCTCGCTGGGAGGATCGGCGGGAGTCGGAGCTGCTAAGAATAGGAATGATCTCATTTGCAGCCTTACTATCCTAGGAAGCAGCACTGGAAGGGGTCTGGAAGCCATCAATCCAGAGCTGTCTGAACTGCGACTATCCACCCAACAGACCCGTTATGCTGTAGACTACCTCCTGGCCCAGCAAGGGGGAGTGTGTACGACCGTGGGGGACAAATGTATTACCAATGTACGGGATGAGTCGCTCAACATCACCGAGGCCATTAACGCCATTAAAGACCAGCTTGATGATTTCAGGCAAGGCCCTCAAGTAGGAGAGGATTGGCTGAACTGGCTGTTTGGCGGTGGCTGGGGAACCTGGATTATGCATTCTTTGGTAATAGTCGTGGTTATGCTCCTTTTTTTTGCGCCTTCCTAAGCATCATTTAGCACCTCCTGACCCGATATTGTGGGGAAATGACTACCATGACCCAGCTCCCCGTATGTTCTCATCCTGCCACTTCGGAGCCTCCCAGAAGCACCTCTGCTACAGACGAGGTGGGAATCAGGAAAGTTACCCGACTGGCAGGTATTGATGTTGAAGGACTAAATGATCACGACTACTTCAAGCTCCTACCTCTCCCCTCCGCAATACGATGATGTTTTGTTATCATGATATGATAAAAGGAGGGTATGTGGAAATGTGGACAATTGCTCGGACTCCTAGCCCTAACCCAGGAAAAACTATGAAAACAAGTTTAGAGAAAGCAAGACTAAACTCCTGGCTGCATGATCTGTGAGGTCATGTCAGCAGTAAAATGTTCCAACTGGTTTGTTCGGATAGGGAAGCTCAGCAGACAAAAAGACTCATTCACTAACTATTGCAAGTTCGTTATCTCCAGACTGGATGTGCTAAACTTTAGAAACAGTGATAATGGGATGCAGTTTGGAGCTAATCTAATCCCACTATTATCTCAAGGAGTAGACGGAACTCATGACAGAGATGGTGATGTAAGATTAGAACAATCTGCTTTACCTTCCGCTTCTGTAAATTGCCGAGGCAACCACACTAAAATTTAAATAACAAGTGACGTATGCTCCCAAATGTATAAATGCTACCTCGCATTGTTTTAAATTTAACTCACTTGTGACACTGTCAGTGGGGCGTGTGGTCCTGCACAGTAGAATCAACTGAGTTCAGCTTGCAAGCAATAAAGAGTGATTGATTTTAAATGGTGTTGAGACTTCTTTACCAATACAGGTCTGAACGGATTCTTACATAACCATCTCCCCTTGACATTCAATGCTGAATATCCAATTATCAACATCCTGGGGGTTACTATTGACCAGAAACTGAACTGGACCAGCCGTATAAATGCTGTGGCTATAACAGCAGGTCAGAGGCTAGGAATTCTGCAGCGAGTAACTCATCTCCTGACCCCCCAAAGCTTGTCCACCATCTGCAAGGCACAAGTCAGGAGTGTGATGGAATACTCTCCACTTGCCTGGATGGGTGCAGTTCCAACAACACTCAAGAAGCTCGACACCATCCAGGACAAAGCAGCCCACTTCATTGGCACCCCAGCTACAAACATTCACTCCCTCCACCACCGATGCACAGTGGTAGCAGTGTGTACCATCTACAAGATGCACTGCAGCAACTCACCAAGGCTCCTTAGACAATACCTTCCAAACCTGTGACCTCTACCAACTAGAAGGACAAGGGCAGCAAATGCATGGGAACACCACCACCTGCAAGTTCTCCTCCAAATCACACACCATCCTGACTTGGAACTATATCGTTGTTCCTTCACTGTCACTGGGTCAAAATCCTGGAACTCTCTTCCTAACAGCACTGTGGGTGTACCTACCCCACATGGACTGCAGCAGTTCAAGAAGGCAGCTCACCACCACCTTCTCAAGGGTAATTAGGGATGGGCAATAAATGCTGGCCTGGCCAGCGACGCCCACATCTCATGAATGAATAAAAAAGAATGTTCATCTTTTCAAAATAACACACAATGATGCTTTATACACCTGAAACATCAATAACCTTGTCTATTTCAGATTTATTACATTGGTAATCTTTGTATTTATATTATCCTTCACACCAGATCTCTGCTAATACAGAAATGTACCTGTCCCTGAGCAGATACAGAAGAAGGGAGCACCTTTGTTTCATTTTTTTATCTCTCTTCCTTTGCTGGGTGTGTCCTGGCTCTGATCTGAAAATTCTGCTTCTGCTGGGATGCTGATAGCCTTTGCTGTATTCTTCATGCATTTGCTGGAATACACCCTGGTTCTGCTGGAATACACCCTGGTTCTGCTGGAATTCACTTTGGTTCTGCTGGAATACACTTTGGTTCAATATCAACATTGAGTCCACTGAGCTCGTTGTTAATGATGGTGGTCTTCCGAGAGTCCTTGATTTGTGTAAGGTCTTCCGACAGGCCAGGACACATAGTTCTGACGTTCCAGCTTGTAAAGCGAAGGGCTGGTACCTTCTTTCCTTGTTGTGTCGTGCTGTTTGGTGCAATGTTACAGTCCACTTGTCAGGCAAGTCTTTGACGTAGTCAGTTCAGTCGAGCAGCCCAAATGTATCTGTTTAAAAGCTGTTTTTTCTTAAACATCTTCCAGTTCTGATGAAAGGTCATCGACCGGAAAGGTTATCTCTGTTTCTCTCTCCATGAATTCTACCTGCTGTTTCCAGCATTTTCTGTTTTTATTTGAGATTTCCAGCATCCGCAGTGATTTGCTTTTTGATTTTCTGCAGTTGTTCAGCACTTTTGGTCCTTTTGTCTAGAAGTGGGTGCTGCAGCCTCCGTGTCACTCTTTTATATGTGTTAGGAGGATGAGAAGCCTCAGGGTTGAATTATTGGGACCATTGGTGGATGGTTAGAATGTGAGAATGAAAGTAAAATTAGACAGTGCAACAACACCACCACCAACTGGCGGAGAATGGTATTGCAGGAATAACATTGGGATTTTTTTAAACCAGTGCAGCAGCTCCACTTCTGCCTCAATTTCTCTGCCTCCTCACTCACTCTAACCTGTCTCCCTCGGAACTTGCTGCACTCCGTACTCTCAGGTCTAACCCCGATATTGTCATTAATCCTGCAGACAAGGGTGATGCTGTTGTTGTCTGGCGTATCGACCTCTACCTTGCAGAGACTCAGCACCAACTCTCAGACACTTCTTCCTACTTCCCCCTGGACCATGTCCCCACCACCGAACATCAAGTTACCGTCCACAGGACTGTCACTGACCTCATCTCCTCTGGAGATCTTCCCTTTACAGCTTCTAACCTCATAGTCCCACAACCCCGGACAGCCCACTTCTACCTCCTTCCTAAAATCCACAAACAGGACTGTCCCGGCAGACCCATTGTGTCAGCCTGCTCCTGCCCCACTCAACTTATTTCTTCCTATCTAGACTCTATCTTTTCTCCCCTGGTCCAGTCTTTTCCCACCAACATCCGTGACTCTTTTGACGCCCTACGTCATTTTGACAATTTCCAGGTTCCTGGCCCCAACCGTCTCCTCCTCACTATGGAAGTCCAATCTCTCTACACCTCCATCCCCCACCAGGACGGTTTGAGGGCTCTCCGCTTCTTCCTTGAACAGAGGCCCAACCAGTCCCCGTCCACCACCACCCTCCTCCACCTGGCTGAACTTGTTCTCACATTGAACAACTTCTCTATTAACTCCATTCACTTCCTTCAAGTAAAAGGTGTTGCTATGGGTACCCGAATGGGGGTCCATGTTATTCCTGTCTTTCTGTGGGATATGTCAAACATTCCTTGTTCCAGTCCTACTCAGTCTCCCTCCCCCAACTCTTTTTCCGGTACATTGATGACTGTATCGGTGCCGTTTCCTGCTCCTGCCCCGAACTGGAAAACTTTATCAACTTTGCTTCTAATTTCCACCCTTCTCTCACCTTTACATGGTCCATCTCTGACACTTCCCTTCCCTTCCTCGACTTCTCTGTCTCCATCTCTGGGGATAGGTTGTCTACTAATATCCATTATAAGCCCACTGACTCCCACAGCTACCTCGACTACACTTCTTCCCACCCTGCCTCCTGTAAGGACTCCATTCCATTCTCCCAGTTTCTCCATCTCCGATGCATCTGCTCTGATGATGCTACCTTCCATGACGGTGCTTCTGATATGACCTCCTTTTTCCTCAACCGAGGACCCCCCCCCCCCACTGTTGTTGACAGGGCCCTCAACCGTGTCCGGCCCATTTCCCACACCTCGACCCTCACCCCTCCCTCCCAGAACCGTGACAGGGTTCCCCTTGTCCTCACTTTTCATCCCACCAGCCTCCATATCCAAAGGACCATCCTCCTCCATTTCCGCCATCTCCAGCGTGATGCCACTACCAAACGCATCTTCCCCTCCCTTCCCCTGTCAGCATTCCGAAGGGATCATTCCCTCCGTGACACCCTGGTCCACTCCTCCATTACCCCCACCACCTCGCTCCTTCCCATGGCACCTTCCCCTGCAATCACAGGAGGTGTAATACCTGCCCATTTACCTCCTCTCTCCTCACTATCCAAAGCCCCAAACACTCCTTTCAGGTGAAGCAGCGATTTACTTGTACTTCTTTCAATGTAGTATACTGTATTCGTTGCTCACAGTGTGGTCTCCTCTACATTGGGGAGACCAAACACAGACTGGGTGACCGCTTTGCGGAACATCTCCGCTCAGTCCGCAAGCAGGACCCTGAGCTTCCGGTTGCTTGCCATTTCAACACTCCCCCCTGCTCTCATGCTCACATCTCTGTCCTGGGCTTGCTGCAGTGTTCCAGTGAACATCAACACAAGCTCGAGAAACAGCATCTCATTTACCGATTAGGCACACTACAGCTTGCCGGACTGAACATTGAGTTCAATAATTTCAGAGCATGACGGGCCCCCCTTTTTATTTTTAGCTATTTTTTCTTTTTTATTTGTTTATTTTATTTTAGTTTGTTTCATCATTTATTTTTTTTACCATGTGCCTACCCATTGTTTCTTTTCATGTTTGTACTTTGGGCCAGGGCTGTTCATTTTCCTGTCAATTAACACCCTCTCTGCACCAACACTTTGTCTTTAAGGAACCATTAACATACTGTTTGTCTTTGCTCCATGACCTTCTGGTCAGTTATTCTCTGTGACCCTCTGTCCTCTCAATACCTTCTCTTCTGTTATCCCTTGCCCCACCCCAGCTTTATTTGCTTAAAACCTTTTACATTTCTAACCTTTGCCAGTTCTGATGAAGGGTCACTGACCTGAAACGTTAACTCTGCTTCTCTCTCCACAGATGCTGCCAGACCTGCTGAGTATTTCCAGCATTTCTTGTTTTTATTTCAGATTTCCAGCATCTGCAGTATTTTGCATTTATTACAGCAGCTCCACCTACTGGATTCTGCTGATATTGCAACAACCTGTTTCCCTCTTTGTTCTGAATGAGCAGATCACAAACATATGAATTAGGAGCAGGAGTAGGCCACTCGGCCCATCGAACCTGCTCCGCCATTCAATAAGTTCATGGCTGAACTGATTACTCCACATTCCTGCCTACTCCAAATAACCTTTCACCCCCTTGCTTTTCCAGAATCTATCCACCTCTGCCTCAAAAATATTCAAAGACTTTGCTTCCACTGCCTTTTGAGGAAGAGAGTTCCAAAAATTCACCACCCTCAGAGAAAAAATTCTCCTCATCTCTGTCTTAAATGGTTGACAATTTATTTTTAAATAGTGACCCCTGGTTCTAGATTCTTCCGTAAGGTGAAACAATCTTTCCACATCCACCCTGTCAAGACCCCTCAGGATCGAATATGTTTCAATGAAGTCGCCTCTTACTCTTCTAAACTCCAGCAGATACAAGTCTAACCAGTCCAACCTTTCCTTATAAGACAACCCACCCATTCCAGGTATTAGTCTAGTAAACCTTCTCTGAACTGCTTCCAATGCATTTCCATCCTTCCTTAAAACAGACCAATACTGTACACAGTATACCAGATGTGGTCTCACCAATGCCCTGCATAGCTGAAGCATAATCTCCCTACTTTTGTATTCAATTCCCCTCCCGATAAACGAGAACACTCTATTAGCTTTCCTAATTACTTGCTGTACCTGCATATTAACCTTTTGTGATTCATGTACGAGGACACCCAGATCCCTCTGCATCTCAGAGCTCTGCAATCTTTCACCATTTAGATGATATGTTTCTTTTTTATTCTTCCTGCCAAAATGGACAATTTCACATTTTTCCACATTATATTCCATTTTCCAGATCTTTTCCCATTCACCTAATCTATTTATATCCCTTTGTAACTTCCTTATGTCCTCGTCACAACTTACTTTCCTACCTATCTTTGTATCATCAGCAAATTTAGCAACCAGACCTTCAATCCCTTCATCCAAGTCATTGATATAAATTGTAAAAAGTTGAGGCTCCAGCACTGATCCCTGTGACACTCCACTCATTACATCTTGCCATCCAGAAAATGACCCATTATGACCCTCTCTATTCGGGAGCCAATCTTCTATCCATGCCAATATCACAGAATCACAGAATTGTTACAGAGCAGAAGGAGGCCATTCGGCCCATTGTGTCCGCACTGGCTCTCTGAAAGAGAAATTCCCTCAGTTCCATTCCCCCGCCTTCTCCCCATAACCCTGCACATTCTTCCTTTTCATATAACAGGATAATTCCCATTTCGAATGCTTCAATTGAACCTGCCTCCACCACGTTCTCAGGCAGCACATTCCAGACCTTATCCACTAACTTCCTTGTTCTTGTATTTTCTTCCTGGCTTCTATCAGAAAAACTCTTTTTCTTCTTTACCGTAATCTCTACTTCTTTTGTCATGAGCTTTTATTTTTCTCAATAACCTTTGATGTGGCACCTTATCAAATGCCTTCTGGAGATCTAAGTACAATATTTCCACTGGTTCCCCTTCATCCACAGCACCCTATTAGATTGTATAAATAGAATTTACTTGGTGCAACACCACTACTGGTCAGTGAAACATGAAACCACAATCTGTCTATGGATTTATTTTAACCTAGTCATTTCCAAGAGTCTTTATGTCATTTAGTAGGAACAGGACGAGGCCACTCAGCCCTTCAAGCTTGTTTTGCTGTTCAATTCGATCACTCAACTCCATTTACTACCTTAGAAGTGATATCAGGGCCTTAGTCACTACTTCTCTGATGATAGGTCTCCAGGGTTTCTGTGTATCGATGTTTATGAAAGTAGGTGAACAAAAACAATTTTTAATATAAAAATCCTATTTTCCATGGAGCAACACCGCCACCTGCTGGCTGAGATCGGGACTCCACACATTTATTTTTCTGCATTACTGATTCTGGTCACCTGGTGGTGATGTTGCTCTGTTATTATTTCCAGATGTTTTGGTGATAATGAGCCTCCTCCATTCTGGTGGCTGGTTTACAAACTTTCAATAACTAGTGCAGGGTGAATTACTGTTTGTGCCAGCGAATGGCACCGTTAGATTGTGTAGACATGTGAATGGGGGAGTGATGAGAAAGGGCTGGGATGGAGTTGTTACCGACTGCACACATTTCCCTGAAGAATGTGACTAAAATATCAAACAGTCTGAGCATCCGATTACATTCCCAGTGTGTCTGTGTGTGATAAGGTGGGGAGTTGGATGGAATTGATGTTCTGGTTGAAAATACAAATATCAGTTTTTTTATTCTTTTCAGGATCAACAATCTAACGTAAACAAAACTGCTTAAAATGAAACAGAAAAAGATGATTTTAATGTAAAATTCAAATATTACAATGATCACATTCCCAGACTCCATGGAAATGCAGTATTTTCCTCCTTCAATATTTGGATTTCTCCCTCAGGCTTTCATGTTGTGGGTGCAGAGTGAGAAATGGAAACACAGAAGAAATCACAGCTCCAGACTGGGAAACAGGTGAAGAGATGGAGGACGGGACTGGGTGGTTTGACTGACTGAAGCAGGGAGTGAATGAAGGAAGGAGAGACACAAGATATTTAATTTACTGTTTATTTTAATCTGCTGACATTTATATTTGTATTGGTTTTATTTACAGTCTGATTTTACAATGGATAATTTGGAAATAAAATGATACATTTAGAGACAACCTGGGTTAACCCCCAACCCCTGACCTCTGCTCCTGGGGTCAGGTCATTGTGATGTCACTGATGATGCGACAGGCCCGAGGCCTCGGAGCAGATTCTCAGACACTCGTTTAAATAGAAAGTGAAGAAGAAAGGATAAAGTTTCTCCGTGAATTTATTCCCAGTGAAAGTGTGGAGCTGGGACTTGGTGTCCGCGTCGTAAAATGAAACTGTCCCGGACTCATAACTGAGATAAATTCCCACCTTCCCGGGGATCTGATCGTCAGGGAGACGGGATCGAGGAGAGGAATTTATATAAAACTGATCATAATAATCCCGCTCAATGGTCCAGAATCCATTCTCCGGGCTCCGGTCGACCCGGTCCTTCCTGTTCACAGACTCTGCGGCTACTCCCAGACTCCACCACCGATTCCCCTCCACCTCCACCTCCCAGTAATGTCTCCCCGATGTGAATCCCTCTGATCCCAGCACACAGCGACAGGACCAGTACATAAACCTCTTCTCAGTGTCGGGGAGACTCCTCTTGGTCCAGGTGTTTCTCACACTCTTCAGATCCTCAGACACCTCGAGCTCTGGATTCGCTGTTTCCACATCCAGGATCACAGAGACTGGGAGAAAAAGCAGAGAATTAGAGACTCGCTGGGGATCGGGGGAGAGACTCGCTGGGAATCGGGGGAGAGACTCGCTGGGGATCGGGGGGAGAGACTCACTGGGGACTGTGGGGGGGGGTAGAGACTCACTGGGGTTCGGGGGGGTGAGAGACTCACTGGGGTTCGGGGGGGGGTAGGGACTCACTGGGGTTCGGGGGGGTGAGAGACTCGCTGGGGTTCGGGGGGGGGAGAGACTCGCTGGGGTTCGGGGGGGTGTAGAGACTCGCTGGGGTTCGGGGGGGGAGAGACTCGCTGGGGTTCGGGGGGTAGAGACTCACTGGGGTTCGGGGGGGGTAGAGACTCGCTGGGGTTCGGGGGGGGGAAGAGACTCGCTGGGGTTCGGGGGGGGGGTAGAGACTCACTGGGGTTCGGGGGGGGTAGAGACTCACTCGGGTTCGGGGGGGGTAGAGACTCGCTGGGGTTCGGGGGGGGGTAGAGACTCACTGGGGTTCGGGGGGGTGTAGAGACTCACTCGGGTTCGGGGGGGGGGTAGAGACTCACTGGGGTTCGGGGAGGTGTAGAGACTCACTCGGGTTCGGGGGGGGTAGAGACTCGCTGGGGTTCGGGGGGGGTAGAGACTCGCTGGGGTTCGGGGGGGGGTAGAGACTCCTGGGGTTCGGGGGGGGTAGAGACTCGCTGGGGTTCGGGGGGGTGGAGACTCACTGGGGTTCGGGGGGGGGTAGAGACTCACTAGGGTTCGGGGGGGTAGAGACTCGCTGGGGTTCAGGGTAGAGACTCACTGGGGACTGTGGGGGGGGTAGAGACTCACTGGGGTTCGGGGGGGTGTAGAGACTCGCTGGGGTTCGGGGGGGGTAGAGACTCGCTGGGGTTCGGGGGGGTGGAGACTCACTGGGGTTCGGGGGTGTAGAGACTCCTGGGCTTCGGGGGGGGGTAGGGACTCACTGGGGTTCGGGGGGGTGAGAGACTCACTGGGGTTCGGGGGGGTGTAGAGACTCCTGGGCTTCGGGGGGGGGGGGGGGTAGGGACACACTGGGGTTCGGGGGGGTGAGAGACTCGCTGGGGTTCGGGGGGCGAGAGACTCGCTGGGGTTCGGGGGGGGGTAGAGACTCGCTGGGGTTCGGGGGGGGTAGAGACTCGCTGGGGTTCGGGGGGGGGAAGAGACTCGCTGGGGTTCGGGGGGGTGGAGACTCACTCGGGTTCGGGGGGGGGTAGAGACTCGCTGGGGTTCGGGGGGGGTAGAGACTCACTGGGGTTCGGGGGGGGGTAGAGACTCACTCGGGTTCGGGGGGGGTAGAGACTCGCTGGGGTTCGGGGGGGGTAGAGACTCGCTGGGGTTCGGGGGGGGTAGAGACTCGCTGGGGTTCGGGGGGGTGGAGACTCACTGGGGTTCGGGGGGGTAGAGACTCGCTGGGGTTCGGGGGGGTGGAGACTCACTGGGGTTCGGGGGGGTAGAGACTCGCTGGGGTTCGGGGGGGGTAGAGACTCACTAGGGTTCGGGGGGGGTAGAGACTCGCTGGGGTTCGGGGGGGGGTAGAGACTCGCTGGGGTTCGGGGGGGGTAGAGACTCCTGGGGTTCGGGGGGGGGGTAGAGACTCACTGGGGTTCGGGGGGTAGAGACTCACTGGAGTTAGGGGGGGTAGAGACTCACTGGGGTTCGGGGGGTGGGTAGAGACTCAGTGGGGTTCAGGGTGGGGGTAGAGACTCGCTGGGGTTCGGGGGAGTAGAGACTCGCTGGGATTCGGGGGGGTAGAGACTCGCTGGGGTTCGGGGGGGTAGAGGCTCGCTGGGGTTCGGGGGGGTAGAGACTCACTGGGGTTCGGGGGGGTAGAGACTCACTGGGGTTCGGGGGGGTGGAGACTCACTGGGGTTCGGGGGGGTGGAGACTCACTGGGGTTCGGGGGGGTGGAGACTCACTGGGGTTCGGGGGGGTGGAGACTCACTGGGGTTCAGGGGGGTAGAGACTCACTGGGGTTCAGGGGGGTAGAGACTCACTGGGGTTCGGGGGGGTAGAGACTCACTGGGGTTCGGGGGGGTAGAGGCTCACTGGGGTTCAGGGGGGTAGAGACTCACTGGGGTTCAGGGGGGTAGAGACTCACTGGGGTTCAGGGGGGTAGAGACTCACTGGGGTTCAGGGGGGTAGAGGCTCACTGGGGTTCAGGGTGGTAGAGGCTCCCTGGGGTTCGGGGGTTAGAGACTCGCTGGGGATCGGGGGGAGAGACTCGCTGGGGATCGGGGGGAGAGACTCGCTGGGGATCGGGGGGAGACTCGCTGGGGATCGGGGGGAGAGACTCGCTGGGGATCGGGGGGAGAGACTCGCTGGGGATCGGGGGGAGAGACTCGCTGGGGATCGGGGGGAGACTCGCTGGGGATCGGGAGAGACTCGCTGGGGATCGGGGGAGAGACTCGCTGGGGATCGGGGGGAGAGACTCGCTGGGGATCAGGGGGAGAGACTCGCTGGGGATCAGGGGAGAGACTCACTGGGGATCAGGGGAGAGACTCACTGGGGATCAGGGGGAGAGACTCGCTGGGGATCAGGGGGAGAGAGACTCGCTGGGGATCGGGGGAGAGACTCACTGGGGATCGGGGAGAGACTCGCTGGGGATCGGGGAGAGACTCGCTGGGGATCGGGGGAGAGACTCGCTGGGGATCGGGGGAGAGACTCGCTGGGGATCGGGGGGAGACTCGCTGGGGATCGGGGAGAGACTCGCTGGGGATCGGGGGGAGAGACTCGCTGGGGATCGGGGGGAGAGACTCGCTGGGGATCGGGGGGAGAGACTCTCTGGGGATCGGGGGGAGAGACTCGCTGGGGATCGGGGGGAGACTCGCTGGGGATCGGGGGAGAGACTCGCTGGGGATCGGGGGAAGAGACTCGCTGGGGATCGGGGGAAGAGACTCGCTGGGGATCGGGGGGAGACTCGCTGGGGATCGGGGGGGAGACTCGCTGGGGATCGGGGGGAGACTCGCTGGGGATCAGGGGAGAGACTCGCTGGGGATCGGGGGAGAGACTCGCTGGGGATCGGGGGGAGAGACTCGCTGGGGATCGGGGGGAGAGGCTCGCTGGGGATCGGGGGGAGAGACTCGCTGGGGATCGGGGGGAGAGACTCGCTGGGGATCGGGGGGTGAGACTCGCTGGGGATCGGGGGGAGACTCGCTGGGGATCGGGGAGAGACTCGCTGGGGATCGGGGAGAGACTCGCTGGGGATCGGGGAGAGACTCGCTGGGGATCGGGGGGAGAGACTCGCTGGGGATCGGGGGGAGACTCGCTGGGGATCGGGAGAGACTCACTGGGGATCGGGGGAGAGACTCGCTGGGGATCGGGGGGAGAGACTCGCTGGGGATCAGGGGGAGAGACTCGCTGGGGATCAGGGGGAGAGACTCGCTGGGGATCAGGGGGAGAGACTCGCTGGGGATCAGGGGAGAGACTCACTGGGGATCAGGGGGAGAGACTCACTGGGGATCAGGGGGAGAGACTCGCTGGGGATCAGGGGGAGAGAGACTCGCTGGGGATCGGGGGAGAGACTCGCTGGGGATCGGGGAGAGACTCGCTGGGGATCGGGGAGAGACTCGCTGGGGATCGGGGAGAGACTCGCTGGGGATCGGGGGAGAGACTCGCTGGGGATCGGGGGAGAGACTCGCTGGGGATCGGGGGAGAGACTCGCTGGGGATCGGGGGAGAGACTCGCTGGGGATCGGGGGAGAGACTCGCTGGGGATCGGGGGGAGACTCGCTGGGGATCGGGGAGAGACTCGCTGGGGATCGGGGGGAGAGACTCGCTGGGGATCGGGGGGAGAGACTCGCTGGGGATCGGGGGGAGAGACACGCTGGGGATCGGGGGGAGAGACTCGCTGGGGATCGGGGGGAGAGACTCGCTGGGGATCGGGGGGAGAGACTCGCTTGGGATCGGGGGGAGAGACTCGCTGGGGATCGGGGGGAGACTCGCTGGGGATCGGGAGAGACTCACTGGGGATCGGGGGAGAGACTCGCTGGGGATCGGGGGGAGAGACTCGCTGGGGATCAGGGGGAGAGACTCGCTGGGGATCAGGGGAGAGACTCACTGGGGATCAGGGGAGAGACTCACTGGGGATCAGGGGGAGAGACTCGCTGGGGATCAGGGGGAGAGAGACTCGCTGGGGATCGGGGGAGAGACTCACTGGGGATCGGGGGAGAGACTCGCTGGGGATCGGGGAGAGACTCGCTGGGGATCGGGGGAGAGACTCGCTGGGGATCGGGGGAGAGACTCGCTGGGGATCGGGGGGAGACTCGCTGGGGATCGGGGAGAGACTCGCTGGGGATCGGGGGGAGAGACTCGCTGGGGATCGGGGGGAGGGACTCGCTGGGGATCGGGGGGAGAGACTCGCTGGGGATCGGGGGGAGACTCGCTGGGTATCGGGGAGAGACTCGCTGGGGATCGGGGGGAGAGACTCGCTGGGGATCAGGGGAGAGACTCACTGGGGATCAGGGGGAGAGACTCGCTGGGGATCAGGGGGAGAGAGACTCGCTGGGGATCGGGGGAGAGACTCGCTGGGGATCGGGGGAGAGACTCACTGGGGATCGGGGAGAGACTCGCTGGGGATCGGGGGAGAGACTCGCTGGGGATCGGGGGAGAGACTCGCTGGGGATCGGGGGAGAGACTCGCTGGGGATCGGGGGAGAGACTCGCTGGGGATCTGGGGAGAGACTCGATGGGGATCGGGGGAGAGACTCGCTGGGGATCGGGGGGGAGACTCGCTGGGGATCCGGGGAGAGACTCGCTGGGGATCAGAGGGAGAGACTAGCTGGGGATCAGGGGGAGACTCGCTGGGGATCGGGGGGGAGACTCGCTGGGGATCGGGGGGGAGACTCGCTGGGGATCGGGGGGAGAGACTCGCTGGGGATCGGGGGGAGAGACTCGCTGGGGATCGGGGGGAGAGACTCGCTGGGGATCGGGGGGAGAGACTCGCTGGGGATCGGGGGGAGAGACTCGCTGGGGATCCGGGGAGAGACTCGCTGGGGATCAGAGGGAGAGACTCGCTGGGGATCAGAGGGAGAGACTCGCTGGGGATCGGGGGAGAGACTCGCTGGGGATCGGGGGGAGACACACACTGAGAATCGTGGGGGGGGGCAGAGACTCACTGGGATTCGGTGGGGGGTAGAAACTCGCTGGGGATTGTGGGGGGGGTAGAGACTCACTTGGGTTCATGGGGGGGGTAGAGACTCACTGGGGTGCGTGGGGGTAGAGACTCACTGGGGTGCGTGGGGGTAGAGACTCACTGGGGTGCGTGGGGGTAGAGACTCACTGGGGTGCGTGGGGGTAGAGACTCACTGGGGCCTGTGGGGGGGGGGGGGTAGAGACTCGCTGGGGTTCGTGGGGGGGGGGGGTAGAGACTCACTGGGGTGCGTGGGGGTAGAGACTCACTGGGGACTGTTGGGGGGGGGGCTAGAGACTCGCTGAGGATCGTGGGGGGGGGAAAGAGACTCACTGGGGATCGTAGGGCGGTAGAGACTCACTGGGGACTGTGGGGGGGGGGGGCTAGAGACTCGCTGGGGATCGGGGGGGTGAGAGACTCACTGGGGTTCGGGGGGGTGTAGAGACTCCTGGGCTTCGGGGGGGGGTAGAGACTCACTGGGGTTCGGGGGGGTGTAGAGACTCGCTGGGGTTCGGGGGGGGAGAGACTCGCTGGGGTTCGGGGGGGTGTAGAGACTCGCTGGGGTTCGGGGGGGGAGAGACTCGCTGGGGTTCGGGGGGTAGAGACTCACTGGGGTTCGGGGGGGGGTAGAGACTCGCTGGGGTTCGGGGGGGGGAAAAGACTCGCTGGGGTTCGGGGGGGGGTAGAGACTCGCTGGGGTTCGGGGGGGGAGAGACTCACTGGGGTTCGGGGGGGTGTAGAGACTCGCTGGGGTTCGGGGGGGGAGAGACTCGCTGGGGTTCGGGGGGTAGAGACTCACTGGGGTTCGGGGGGGGGTAGAGACTCGCTGGGGTTCGGGGGGGGGAAAAGACTCGCTGGGGTTCGGGGGGGGGTAGAGACTCGCTGGGGTTCGGGGGGGGTAGAGACTCACTCGGGTTCGGGGGGGGTAGAGACTCGCTGGGGTTCGGGGGGGGGTAGAGACTCACTCGGGTTCGGGGGGGGGAGAGACTCGCTGGGGATCGGGGGGAGAGACTCGCTGGGGATCGGGGGGAGAGACTCGCTGGGGATCAGGGGGAGAGACTCGCTGGGGATCCGGGGAGAGACTCGCTGGGGATCAGGGGGAGAGACTCGCTGGGGATCCGGGGAGAGACTCGCTGGGGATCGGGGGAGAGACTCGCTGGGGATCGGGGGAGAGACTCGCTGGGGATCGGGGGGAGACACACACTGAGAATCGTGGGGGGGGGCAGAGACTCACTGGGATTCGGTGGGGGGTAGAAACTCGCTGGGGATTGTGGGGGGGGTAGAGACTCACTTGGGTTCATGGGGGGGGTAGAGACTCACTGGGGTGCGTGGGGGTAGAGACTCACTGGGGTGCGTGGGGGTAGAGACTCACTGGGGTGCGTGGGGGTAGAGACTCACTGGGGCCTGTGGGGGGGGGGGGGGTAGAGACTCACTGGGGTTCGTGGGGGGGGGGGTAGAGACTCACTGGGGTGCGTGGGGGTAGAGACTCACTGGGGACTGTTGGGGGGGGGGCTAGAGACTCGCTGAGGATCGTGGGGGGGGGAAAGAGACTCACTGGGGATCGTGGGGGGGGGGGGGTAGAGACTCACTGGGGTGCGTGGGGGTAGAGACTCACTGGGGACTGTGGGGGGGGGGGGCTAGAGACTCGCTGGGGATCGGGGGGGTGAGAGACTCACTGGGGTTCGGGGGGGTGTAGAGACTCCTGGGCTTCGGGGGGGGGTAGAGACTCACTGGGGTTCGGGGGGGTGTAGAGACTCGCTGGGGTTCGGGGGGGGAGAGACTCGCTGGGGTTCGGGGGGTAGAGACTCACTGGGTTTCGGGGGGGTGTAGAGACTCGCTGGGGTTCGGGGGGGGAGAGACTCGCTGGGGTTCGGGGGGTAGAGACTCACTGGGGTTCGGGGGGGGGTAGAGACTCGCTGGGGTTCGGGGGTAGAGACTCACGGGTTCGGGGGGGGAAGAGACTCACTGGAGTTCGGGGGTAGAGACTCGCTGGGGTTCGGGGGGGGGAAAAGACTCGCTGGGGTTCGGGGGGGGGTAGAGACTCACTCGGGTTCGGGGGGGTAGAGACTCGCTGGGGTTCGGGGGGGGTAGAGACTCGCTGGGGTTCGGGGGGGTGGTAGAGACTCCTGGGGTTCGGGGGGGGTAGAGACTCGCTGGGGTTCGGGGGGGTGGAGACTCACTGGGGTTCGAGGGGGTTAGAGACTCGCTGGGGTTCGGGGGGGGTAGAGACTCGCTGGGGTTCGGGGGGGTGGAGACTCACTGGGGTTCGAGGGGGTTAGAGACTCGCTGGGGTTCGGGGGGGGTAGAGACTCACTAGGGTTCGAGGGGGGTAGAGACTCACTGGGGTTCGAGGGGGGTAGAGACTCGCTGGGGTTCGGGGGGGGGTAGAGACTCGCTGGGGTTCGGGGGGGTGGAGACTCACTGGGGTTCGGGGGGGGTAGAGACTCGCTGGGGTTCGGGGGGGTGGAGACTCACTGGGGTTCGAGGGGGTTAGAGACTCGCTGGGGTTCGGGGGGGGTAGAGACTCACTGGGGTTCGGGGGGGGGTAGAGACTCACTAGGGTTCGGGGGGGGTAGAGACTCGCTGGGGTTCGGGGGGGGGGTAGAGACTCGCTGGGGTTCGGGGGGGGGGTAGAGACTCCTGGGGTTCGGGGGGGGGGTAGAGACTCACTGGGGTTCGGGGGGGGGGGGTAGAGACTCACTGGGGTTAGGGGGGGTAGAGACTCGCTGGGGTTCGGGGGGGTAGAGACTCGCTGGGGATCGGGGGGAGAGACTCGCTGGGGATCAGGGGGAGAGACTCGCTGGGGATCAGGGGGAGAGACTCGCTGGGGATCCGGGGAGAGACTCGCTGGGGATCCGGGGAGAGACTCGCTGGGGATCAGAGGGAGAGACTCGCTGGGGATCAGAGGGAGAGACTCGCTGGGGATCGGGGGAGAGACTCGCTGGGGATCGGGGGGAGACACACACTGAGAATCATGGGGGGGGGCAGAGACTCACTGGGATTCGGTGGGGGGTAGAAACTCGCTGGGGATTGTGGGGGGGGTAGAGACTCACTTGGGTTCATGGGGGGGGGGTAGAGACTCACTGGGGTGCGTGGGGGTAGAGACTCACGGGGGTGCGTGGGGGTAGAGACTCACTGGGGTGCGTGGGGGTAGAGACTCACTGGGGTGCGTGGGGGTAGAGACTCACTGGGGCCTGTGGGGGGGGGGTAGAGACTCGCTGGGGTTCGTGGGGGGGGGGGGGTAGAGACTCACTGGGGTGCGTGGGGGTAGAGACTCACTGGGGACTGTTGGGGGGGGGGCTAGAGACTCGCTGGGGATCGGGGGGGTGAGAGACTCACTGGGGTTCGGGGGGGTGTAGAGACTCCTGGGCTTCGGGGGGGGGTAGAGACTCACTGGGGTTCGGGGGGGTGTAGAGACTCGCTGGGGTTCGGGGGGGGAGACTCACTGGGGTTCGGGGGGGTGTAGAGACTCGCTGGGGTTCGGGGGGGGAGAGACTCGCTGGGGTTCGGGGGGTAGAGACTCACTGGGGTTCGGGGGGGGGTAGAGACTCGCTGGGGTTCGGGGGGGGAAGAGACTCACTGGAGTTCGGGGGTAGAGACTCGCTGGGGTTCGGGGGGGGGGAAAGACTCGCTGGGGTTCGGGGGGGGTAGAGACTCGCTGGGGTTCGGGGGGGGTAGAGACTCACTCGGGTTCGGGGGGGGTAGAGACTCGCTGGGGTTCGGGGGGGGGTAGAGACTCACTCGGGTTCGGGGGGGGTAGAGACTCGCTGGGGTTCGGGGGGGGTAGAGACTCGCTGGGGTTCGGGGGGGGGTAGAGACTCCTGGGGTTCGGGGGGGGTAGAGACTCGCTGGGGTTCGGGGGGGTGGAGACTCACTGGGGTTCGAGGGGGGTAGAGACTCGCTGGGGTTCGGGGGGTTAGAGACTCACTGGGGTTCGGGGGGGGTAGAGACTCACTGGGGTTCGGGGGGGGGTAGAGACTCACTGGGGTTCGGGGGGGTAGAGACTCGCTGGGGTTCGGGGGGGGTAGAGACTCACTAGGGTTCGGGGGGGTAGAGACTCGCTGGGGTTCGGGGGGGGGGTAGAGACTCGCTGGGGTTCGGGGGGGGGGGTAGAGACTCCTGGGGTTCGGGGGGGGGGGGGTAGAGACTCACTGGGGTTCGGGGGGTAGAGACTCACTGGGGTTAGGGGGGTGGGTAGAGACTCAGTGGGGTTCAGGGTGGGGGTAGAGACTCACTGGGGTTCGGGGGGGTAGAGACTCGCTGGGGTTCGGGGGGTAGAGACTCGCTGGGGTTCGGGGGGGTAGAGGCTCGCTGGGGTTCGGGGGGGTAGAGGCTCGCTGGGGTTCGGGGGGGTGGAGACTCACGGGTTCGGGGGGGTAGAGACTCACTGGGGTTCAGGGGGGTAGAGACTCACTGGGGTTCAGGGGGGTAGAGACTCACTGGGGTTCGGGGGAGTAGAGGCTCACTGGCGTTCAGGGGGGTAGAGACTCACTGGGGTTCAGGGAGGTAGAGGCTCCCTGGGGTTCGGGGAGGTAGAGGCTCCCTGGGGTTCGGGGGTTAGAGACTCAGTGGGGTTCGGGGGGGGTAGAGACTCGCTGGGGTTCGGTGGGGGTGGAGACTCGCTGGGGATCGGGGGGGTAGAGACTCACTGGGGTTCGGGGGGGGTAGAGACTCGCTGGGGTTCGGGGGGGGTAGAGACTCGCTGGGGTTCGGGGGGGTAGAGACTCGCTGGGTTTCAGGGGGGCAGAGACTCAGTGGGGTTCGGGGGGTTAGAGACTCGCTGGGGATCAGGGGGGTAGAGACTCGCTGGGGATCAGGGGGGTAGAGACTCGCTGGGGTTCGTGGGGGTAGAGACTCGCTGGGGATCAGGGGGGTAGAGACTCACTGGGGTGCGGTGGGGTAGAGACTCACTGGGGTTCGGGGGGGTAGAGACTCACTGGGGTTCGGGGGGGTAGAGACTCACTGGGGTTCGGGGGGGTAGAGACTCACTGGGGTTCGGGGGGGTAGAGACTCACTGGGGTTCGGGGGGGTAGAGACTCACTGGGGTTCGGGGGGGTAGAGACTCACTGGGGTTCAGGGGGGGTAGAGACTCACTGGGGTTCGGGGGGGTAGAGAGTCACTGGGGTTCGGGGGGGGTAGAGACTCACTGGAGTTCGGGGGGGTAGAGACTCACTGGGGTTCGGGGGGGGAAGAGACTCACTGGGGTTAGGGGGGGTAGAGACTCACGGGGGTGCGTGGGGGTAGAGACTCACTGGGGTGCGTGGGGGTAGAGACTCACTGGGGTGCGTGGGGGTAGAGACTCACTGGGGTGCGTGGGGGGGGGGGTAGAGACTCGCTGGGGTTCGTGGGGGGGGGGGTAGAGACTCACTGGGGTGCGTGGGGGTAGAGACTCACTGGGGACTGTTGGGGGGGGGGCTAGAGACTCGCTGGGGATCGGGGGGGTGAGAGACTCACTGGGGTTCGGGGGGGTGTAGAGACTCCTGGGCTTCGGGGGGGGGTAGAGACTCACTGGGGTTCGGGGGGGTGTAGAGACTCGCTGGGGTTCGGGGGGGGAGACTCACTGGGGTTCGGGGGGGTGTAGAGACTCGCTGGGGTTCGGGGGGGGAGAGACTCGCTGGGGTTCGGGGGGTAGAGACTCACTGGGGTTCGGGGGGGGGTAGAGACTCGCTGGGGTTCGGGGGGGGAAGAGACTCACTGGAGTTCGGGGGTAGAGACTCGCTGGGGTTCGGGGGGGGGGAAAGACTCGCTGGGGTTCGGGGGGGGTAGAGACTCGCTGGGGTTCGGGGGGTGTAGAGACTCACTCGGGTTCGGGGGGGGTAGAGACTCGCTGGGGTTCGGGGGGGGGTAGAGACTCACTCGGGTTCGGGGGGGGTAGAGACTCGCTGGGGTTCGGGGGGGGTAGAGACTCGCTGGGGTTCGGGGGGGGGTAGAGACTCCTGGGGTTCGGGGGGGGTAGAGACTCGCTGGGGTTCGGGGGGGTGGAGACTCACTGGGGTTCGAGGGGGGTAGAGACTCGCTGGGGTTCGGGGGGTTAGAGACTCACTGGGGTTCGGGGGGGGTAGAGACTCACTGGGGTTCGGGGGGGGGTAGAGACTCACTGGGGTTCGGGGGGGTAGAGACTCGCTGGGGTTCGGGGGGGGTAGAGACTCACTAGGGTTCGGGGGGGTAGAGACTCGCTGGGGTTCGGGGGGGGGGTAGAGACTCGCTGGGGTTCGGGGGGGGGGGGTAGAGACTCCTGGGGTTCGGGGGGGGGGGGGTAGAGACTCACTGGGGTTCGGGGGGTAGAGACTCACTGGGGTTAGGGGGGTGGGTAGAGACTCAGTGGGGTTCAGGGTGGGGGTAGAGACTCACTGGGGTTCGGGGGGGTAGAGACTCGCTGGGGTTCGGGGGGTAGAGACTCGCTGGGGTTCGGGGGGGTAGAGGCTCGCTGGGGTTCGGGGGGGTAGAGGCTCGCTGGGGTTCGGGGGGGTGGAGACTCACGGGTTCGGGGGGGTAGAGACTCACTGGGGTTCAGGGGGGTAGAGACTCACTGGGGTTCAGGGGGGTAGAGACTCACTGGGGTTCGGGGGAGTAGAGGCTCACTGGCGTTCAGGGGGGTAGAGACTCACTGGGGTTCAGGGAGGTAGAGGCTCCCTGGGGTTCGGGGAGGTAGAGGCTCCCTGGGGTTCGGGGGTTAGAGACTCAGTGGGGTTCGGGGGGGGTAGAGACTCGCTGGGGTTCGGTGGGGGTGGAGACTCGCTGGGGATCGGGGGGGTAGAGACTCACTGGGGTTCGGGGGGGGTAGAGACTCGCTGGGGTTCGGGGGGGGTAGAGACTCGCTGGGGTTCGGGGGGGGTAGAGACTCGCTGGGTTTCAGGGGGGCAGAGACTCAGTGGGGTTCGGGGGGTTAGAGACTCGCTGGGGATCAGGGGGGTAGAGACTCGCTGGGGATCAGGGGGGTAGAGACTCGCTGGGGATCAGGGGGGTAGAGACTCGCTGGGGTTCGTGGGGGTAGAGACTCGCTGGGGATCAGGGGGGTAGAGACTCACTGGGGTGCGGTGGGGTAGAGACTCACTGGGGTTCGGGGGGGTAGAGACTCACTGGGGTTCGGGGGGGTAGAGACTCACTGGGGTTCGGGGGGGTAGAGACTCACTGGGGTTCGGGGGGGTAGAGACTCACTGGGGTTCGGGGGGGTAGAGACTCACTGGGGTTCGGGGGGGTAGAGACTCACTGGGGTTCGGGGGGGTAGAGACTCACTGGGGTTCGGGGGGGTAGAGACTCACTGGGGTTCAGGGGGGGTAGAGACTCACTGGGGTTCGGGGGGGTAGAGAGTCACTGGGGTTCGGGGGGGGTAGAGACTCACTGGAGTTCGGGGGGGTAGAGACTCACTGGGGTTCGGGGGGGGAAGAGACTCACTGGGGTTAGGGGGTAGAGAATCACTGCAGTTCGGGGGGTAAAGACTCACTGGGGTTCGGGGGGGTAGAGACTCACTGGGGTTCGGGGGGGTAGAGACTCACTGGGGTTCGGGGGGGTAGAGACTCACTGGGGTTCGGGGGGGTAGAGACTCACTGGGGTTCGGGGGGGTAGAGACTCACTGGGGTTCGGGGGGGATAGAGACTCGCTGGGGATCGGGGGGGTAGAGACTCACTGGGATTCAGGGGGGCAGAGACTCAGTGGGGTTCGGGGGGTATAGAGACTCGCTGGGGTTCAGGGTAGAGACTCACTGGGGTTCGGGGGGTAGAGACTCACTGGGGTTCGGGGGGGTTAGAGACTCGCTGGGGTTCAGGGGAGAGACTCACTGGGGTTCGGGGGGGTAGAGACTCACTGGGGTTCGGGGGGGTAGAGACTCACTGGGGTTCGGGGGGGTAGAGACTCACTGCGGTTCGTGGGGGTTAGAGACTCGCTGGGGTTCAGGGTAGAGACTCACTGGGGATCGGGGGGAAGAGACTCACTGGGGATCGGGGGAAGAGACTCACTGGGGATCGGGGGAAGAGACTCACTGGGGATCGGGGGAAGAGACTCGCTGGGGATCGGGGGAAGAGACTCACTGGGGTTCGGGGGAAGAGACTCACTGGGGATCGGGGGAAGAGACTCACTGGGGATCGGGGGGAAGAGACTCACTGGGGATCGGGGGAAGAGACTCGCTGGGGATCGGGGGAAGAGACTCGCTGGGGATCGGGGGAAGAGACTCGCTGGGGTTCGGGGGGGGGAAAAGACTCGCTGGGGTTCGGGGGGGGTAGAGACTCACTCGGGTTCGGGGGGGGTAGAGACTCGCTGGGGTTCGGGGGGGGTAGAGACTCGCTGGGGTTCGGGGGGGTGGTAGAGACTCCTGGGGTTCGGGGGGGGTAGAGACTCGCTGGGGTTCGGGGGGGTTAGAGACTCGCTGGGGTTCGGGGGGGGTAGAGACTCGCTGGGGTTCGGGGGGGTGGAGACTCACTGGGGTTCGAGGGGGTTAGAGACTCGCTGGGGTTCGGGGGGGGTAGAGACTCACTGGGGTTCGAGGGGGGTAGAGACTCACTGGGGTTCGAGGGGGGTAGAGACTCGCTGGGGTTCGGGGGGGGTAGAGACTCGCTGGGGTTCGGGGGGGTGGAGACTCACTGGGGTTCGGGGGGGGTAGAGACTCGCTGGGGTTCGGGGGGGTGGAGACTCACTGGGGTTCGAGGGGGTTAGAGACTCGCTGGGGTTCGGGGGGGGTAGAGACTCACTGGGGTTCGGGGGGGGGTAGAGACTCACTAGGGTTCGGGGGGGGTAGAGACTCGCTGGGGTTCGGGGGGGGGGGTAGAGACTCGCTGGGGTTCGGGGGGGGGGTAGAGACTCCTGGGGTTCGGGGGGGGGGGGTAGAGACTCACTGGGGTTCGGGGGGGGGGGGTAGAGACTCACTGGGGTTAGGGGGGGTAGAGACTCGCTGGGGTTCGGGGGGGTAGAGACTCGCTGGGGATCGGGGGGAGAGACTCGCTGGGGATCAGGGGGAGAGACTCGCTGGGGATCAGGGGGAGAGACTCGCTGGGGATCCGGGGAGAGACTCGCTGGGGATCCGGGGAGAGACTCGCTGGGGATCAGAGGGAGAGACTCGCTGGGGATCAGAGGGAGAGACTCGCTGGGGATCGGGGGAGAGACTCGCTGGGGATCGGGGGGAGACACACACTGAGAATCATGGGGGGGGGCAGAGACTCACTGGGATTCGGTGGGGGGTAGAAACTCGCTGGGGATTGTGGGGGGGGTAGAGACTCACTTGGGTTCATGGGGGGGGGGTAGAGACTCACTGGGGTGCGTGGGGGTAGAGACTCACGGGGGTGCGTGGGGGTAGAGACTCACTGGGGTGCGTGGGGGTAGAGACTCACTGGGGTGCGTGGGGGTAGAGACTCACTGGGGCCTGTGGGGGGGGGGTAGAGACTCGCTGGGGTTCGTGGGGGGGGGGGGTAGAGACTCACTGGGGTGCGTGGGGGTAGAGACTCACTGGGGACTGTTGGGGGGGGGGCTAGAGACTCGCTGGGGATCGGGGGGGTGAGAGACTCACTGGGGTTCGGGGGGGTGTAGAGACTCCTGGGCTTCGGGGGGGGGTAGAGACTCACTGGGGTTCGGGGGGGTGTAGAGACTCGCTGGGGTTCGGGGGGGGAGACTCACTGGGGTTCGGGGGGGTGTAGAGACTCGCTGGGGTTCGGGGGGGGAGAGACTCGCTGGGGTTCGGGGGGTAGAGACTCACTGGGGTTCGGGGGGGGGTAGAGACTCGCTGGGGTTCGGGGGGGGAAGAGACTCACTGGAGTTCGGGGGTAGAGACTCGCTGGGGTTCGGGGGGGGGGAAAGACTCGCTGGGGTTCGGGGGGGGTAGAGACTCGCTGGGGTTCGGGGGGGGTAGAGACTCACTCGGGTTCGGGGGGGGTAGAGACTCGCTGGGGTTCGGGGGGGGGTAGAGACTCACTCGGGTTCGGGGGGGGTAGAGACTCGCTGGGGTTCGGGGGGGGTAGAGACTCGCTGGGGTTCGGGGGGGGGTAGAGACTCCTGGGGTTCGGGGGGGGTAGAGACTCGCTGGGGTTCGGGGGGGTGGAGACTCACTGGGGTTCGAGGGGGGTAGAGACTCGCTGGGGTTCGGGGGGTTAGAGACTCACTGGGGTTCGGGGGGGTAGAGACTCACTGGGGTTCGGGGGGGGGTAGAGACTCACTGGGGTTCGGGGGGGTAGAGACTCGCTGGGGTTCGGGGGGGGTAGAGACTCACTAGGGTTCGGGGGGGTAGAGACTCGCTGGGGTTCGGGGGGGGGGTAGAGACTCGCTGGGGTTCGGGGGGGGGGTAGAGACTCCTGGGGTTCGGGGGGGGGGGGTAGAGACTCACTGGGGTTCGGGGGGTAGAGACTCACTGGGGTTAGGGGGGTGGGTAGAGACTCAGTGGGGTTCAGGGTGGGGGTAGAGACTCACTGGGGTTCGGGGGGGTAGAGACTCGCTGGGGTTCGGGGGGTAGAGACTCGCTGGGGTTCGGGGGGGTAGAGGCTCGCTGGGGTTCGGGGGGGTAGAGGCTCGCTGGGGTTCGGGGGGGTGGAGACTCACGGGTTCGGGGGGGTAGAGACTCACTGGGGTTCAGGGGGGTAGAGACTCACTGGGGTTCAGGGGGGTAGAGACTCACTGGGGTTCGGGGGAGTAGAGGCTCACTGGCGTTCAGGGGGGTAGAGACTCACTGGGGTTCAGGGAGGTAGAGGCTCCCTGGGGTTCGGGGAGGTAGAGGCTCCCTGGGGTTCGGGGGTTAGAGACTCAGTGGGGTTCGGGGGGGGTAGAGACTCGCTGGGGTTCGGTGGGGGTGGAGACTCGCTGGGGATCGGGGGGGTAGAGACTCACTGGGGTTCGGGGGGGGTAGAGACTCGCTGGGGTTCGGGGGGGTAGAGACTCGCTGGGGTTCGGGGGGGGTAGAGACTCGCTGGGTTTCAGGGGGGCAGAGACTCAGTGGGGTTCGGGGGGTTAGAGACTCGCTGGGGATCAGGGGGGTAGAGACTCGCTGGGGATCAGGGGGGTAGAGACTCGCTGGGGATCAGGGGGGTAGAGACTCGCTGGGGTTCGTGGGGGTAGAGACTCGCTGGGGATCAGGGGGGTAGAGACTCACTGGGGTGCGGTGGGGTAGAGACTCACTGGGGTTCGGGGGGGTAGAGACTCACTGGGGTTCGGGGGGGTAGAGACTCACTGGGGTTCGGGGGGGTAGAGACTCACTGGGGTTCGGGGGGGTAGAGACTCACTGGGGTTCGGGGGGGTAGAGACTCACTGGGGTTCGGGGGGGTAGAGACTCACTGGGGTTCAGGGGGGGTAGAGACTCACTGGGGTTCGGGGGGGTAGAGAGTCACTGGGGTTCGGGGGGGGTAGAGACTCACTGGAGTTCGGGGGGGTAGAGACTCACTGGGGTTCGGGGGGGGAAGAGACTCACTGGGGTTAGGGGGTAGAGAATCACTGCAGTTCGGGGGGTAAAGACTCACTGGGGTTCGGGGGGGTAGAGACTCACTGGGGTTCGGGGGGGTAGAGACTCACTGGGGTTCGGGGGGGTAGAGACTCACTGGGGTTCGGGGGGGTAGAGACTCACTGGGGTTCGGGGGGGTAGAGACTCACTGGGGTTCGGGGGGGCAGAGACTCACTGGGGTTCGGGGGGGTAGAGACTCACTGGGGTTCGGGGGGGATAGAGACTCGCTGGGGATCGGGGGGGTAGAGACTCACTGGGATTCAGGGGGGCAGAGACTCAGTGGGGTTCGGGGGGTATAGAGACTCGCTGGGGTTCAGGGTAGAGACTCACTGGGGTTCGGGGGGTAGAGACTCACTGGGGTTCGGGGGGGTTAGAGACTCGCTGGGGTTCAGGGGAGAGACTCACTGGGGTTCGGGGGGGTAGAGACTCACTGGGGTTCGGGGGGGTAGAGACTCACTAGGGTTCGGGGGGGTAGAGACTCACTGCGGTTCGTGGGGGTTAGAGACTCGCTGGGGTTCAGGGTAGAGACTCACTGGGGATCGGGGGGAAGAGACTCACTGGGGATCGGGGGAAGAGACTCACTGGGGATCGGGGGAAGAGACTCACTGGGGATCGGGGGAAGAGACTCGCTGGGGATCGGGGGAAGAGACTCACTGGGGTTCGGGGGAAGAGACTCACTGGGGATCGGGGGAAGAGACTCACTGGGGATCGGGGGGAAGAGACTCACTGGGGATCGGGGGAAGAGACTCGCTGGGGATCGGGGGAAGAGACTCGCTGGGGATCGGGGGAAGAGACTCGCTGGGGATCGGGGGGAAGAGACTCGCTGGGGATCGGGGGGAGACTCGCTGGGGATCGGGGGGAGACTCGCTAGGGATCGGGGAGAGACTCTCCGGTGATCGGGGATGGACTCGTAGTTGGGGGTTGGTGGTGGGGGGGGTGGGGGGGAGAGCTGATGGGTGTCGGGGGACCGACTGAGACTCTCTGGGAGTCGGAGGGTGGAAGAGACTCGCTGGGAATCAATGTGGGGGAGAGAGACAGACAGATAGTCGGGGGAACAAGGTCAGTCAGGGTCTGGGCAGAGGGACAGACAGTTGTGGGTTGCCGGGGCTGCGCATCACTCGGGGTCGGGGGAAGGGAGGGTCAGGGGAAACAGAGAGAGAGAGCGAGAGAGTCAGTCAGCTTCAGGAGAGAGAGTGAGTCCCTCGGGGTCCTGGGAAAGAGAGAGAGGGAGAGAATCACTCAGGTTCAGGAGAGAGATTGAGACTCACTCGGGGTCCTGGGAAAGAGAGAGAGGGAGAGAATCACTCAGGTTCAGGAGAGAGAGTGAGAGTCCCTCGGGGTCCTGGGAAAGAGAGAGAGGGAGAGGATCACTCAGGTTCAGGAGAGAGAGTGAGACTCACTTGGGATCCTGGGAGGGAGAGAGAGAAAGAGAGAGAGTCACTCGCAGTCGGTGGAGAGAGAGAGAGAGACATTCGGGGTCGGGGGAGAGAGAGAGTCACTCGGGGTCGGTGGAGAGAAAGAGAGTCACTCAGGTCGGGGGAGAGAGAGAGAGTGACTCGGGGTCGGGGGAGAAAGAGAGAGAGAGTCACTCCGGGTCAGGGGAGAGAGAGAGAGAGAGTCACTCGGGGTCAGGGGAGAAAGACAGAGAGAGAGACATTCGGGGTCGGGGGAGAGAGAGAGTCACTCGGGGTCGGTGGAGAAAGACAGAGAGAGAGACATTCGGGGTCGGGGGAGAGAGAGAGTCACTCGGGGTCAGGGGAGAGAAAGAGAGTCACTCAGGTCGGGGGAGAGAGAGAGAGTGACTCGGGGTCGGGGGAGAAAGAGAGAGAGAGTCACTCCGGGTCAGGGGAGAGAGAGAGAGAGAGTCACTCGGGGTCAGGGGAGAGAGAGAGAGTCACTCGGGGTAAGGGGAGAGAGAGAGTGACTCGGGGTCGGGGAGAGAGAGAGAGAGTCACTCGGGGTCAGGGGAGAGAGAGAGTCACTCGGGGCCAGGGGAGAGAGAGAGAGTCACTCGGGGTCAGGGGAGAGAGAGAGTCACTCAGGGTCAGGGGAGAGAGTGTGACTCGGGGTCGGGGAGAGAGAGAGAGAGAGTCACTCCGGTTCAGGGGAGAGAGAGAGTCACTCGTGGTCGGGGGAGAGAGAGAGAGTGACTCGGGGTCAGGGGAGAGAGAGAGTGATTCGGTGTCGGGGAGAGAGAGAGAGTGACTCGGTGTCGGGGAGAGAGAGAGTTACTCGGGGTCAGGGGAAAGAGAGAGAGTCACTCGGGGTCGGGGGAGAGAGAGAGAGTGACTCGGTGTCGGGGAGAGAGAGAATCACTCCGGGTCAGGGGAGAGAGAGAGAGAGAGTCACTCGGGGTCAGGGGAGAGAGAGAGAGAGAGTCACTCGGGGTCAGGGGAGAGAGAGTCACTCGGGGTCAGGGGAGAAAGAGAGAGTCACGTGGGGTCGGGGGAGAGAGAGAGAGAGTCACTCGGGGTCAGGGGAGAGAGAGTCACTCGGGGTCAGGGGAGAGAGAGTCACTCGGGGTCAGGGGAGAGAGAGTCACTCGGGGTCAGGGGAGAGAGAGAGTGACTCGGGGTCAGCGGAGAGAAAGAGAGTCACTCGGGGTCAGCAGAGAGAAAGAGAGTCACTCGGGGTCAGGGGAGAAAGAGAGAGTCACTCGGGGTCGGGGAGAGAGAGAGAGAGAGTCACTCAAGGTTCGGGGAGAGAGAGAGTGACTCGGGGTCAGCGGAGAGAAAGAGAGTCACTCGGGGTCAGGGGACAGAAAGAGAGTCAATCGGGGTGAGGGAAGAGAGAGAGAGTCACTCGGGATTGGTGGAGGAAAGAGAATCACTCAGGGTCGGAGGGGAGAGAGAGGGAGTCACTTGGGGTCAGGGGAGAAAGACAAGAGTCACTCAGGGTCAGGGGAGAGAGAGACAGAGTCATGTTGGTTCTGTCTTCACAAAGCAGGACACAAATATCATACCAGAAATGTTGGGGAACACAGGGCTTAGTGAGAGAGAGGAACTGAAAGAAATCAGTATTAGTAGAGAAACGGGGTGAGGGAAATTGATGGGATTGAAGGCTGATAAATCCCCAGGGCCTGATGGTCTGCATCCCAGAGCAGTTAAGGAAGTGGCCCTCGAAATAGTGGATGCATTGGTGATCATCTTCCAAGATTCTCTAGACTCTGGAACAGTTCCTACAGATTGGAGGGTAGTTAATGTAACCCCACTATTTAAAAAGGGAGGTAGAGAGAAAGCAGGGAATTATAGACCAGTCAGCCTGATGTCGGTAGTGGGGAAAATTCTAGAGTCCATGATCAAAGATTTTACAGCAGAGCACTTGGAGAACAGTGGTAGAATCAGGCAGAGTCAGCATGGATTTACGAAAGGGAAATCATGCTTGACAAATCTACTAGAATTCTTCGAGGATGTAACTAGTAGAGTCGATGAGGGGGAACCAGTGGATGTGGTTTATTTGGACTTTCAGAAGGCTTTCGACAAAGTCCCACATAAGAGATTAGCATGTAAAATTAAAGTGCGTGGGATTGGAGATAGTGTATTGCAATGGATAGAAAATTGGTTGGCGGACAGGAAACAAAGAGGAGGGATAAGTGGGTCTTTTTCCGAATGACAGGCCATAACTAGTAGGGTACCACAGGGATCAGTATATTAATGATTTAGATGAGGGAACTAAATGTAATATCTCCAAATTTGCAGATGACACAAAACTGGGTGGGAGGGTGAGTTGTGAGGAGGATGCAGAGAGGCTTCAGGGAGATTTGGACAAGTTGAGTGAGTGGGCTAATGCATGGCAGATGCAGTATAATGTAGATAAATGTGAGGTTATCCATTTTGGTAGCAAAAACAGGAAGGCAGATTATTATCTTAATGGCTATAAACAGAGAGGGGAATATGCAGCAAGACCTGGGTGTTCTCGTACACCAGTCGCTGAAGGTAAGCATGCAGGTGCAACAGGCGGTAAAAAAGGCAAAAGGTACGTTGGCCTTCATAGCGAGAGGATTCGAGTACAGGAGCAGGGATGTCTTGCTGTAATTATACAGGGCCTTGGTGAGGCCACACCTGGAATATTGTGTGCAGTTTTGATCTCCTTATCCGAGGAAGGATGTTCTTGCTATAGAGGGAGTGCAGCGAAAGTTTATCAGATTGATTCCTGGGATGGCGGGACTGACGGATGAGGAGAGATTGAGTCCGTTAGGATTATATTCACTGGAGTTCAGAAGAGTGCGGGGGGATCCCATAGAAACCTTGAAAATTCTAACAGGACTTGACAGGATAGATGCAGGAAGGATGTTCCCGATGGTGGGGGAGTCCAGAACCAGGGGTCATAGTCTAAGGATACAGGGTAAACCTTTCAGGACTGAGATGAGGAGACATTTCTTCACCCAGAGAGTGGTGAGCCTGTGGAATTCGTTACCACAGAAAGCAGTTGAGGCCAAAACATTGTATGTTTTCAAGGAGTTAGATATAGCTCTTGGGTTGAAAGGGATCAAAGGATATGGGGGAAAGCGGGAACAGGTTACTGAGTTGGATGATCAGTCATGATCATAATGAATGGCAGAGCAGGCACGAAGGGCCAAATAGCCTACTCCTGCACCTATTTTCTATGTTTCACTCGGGGTCGGGAGGAGAGAGGGAGCCACTCGGGTTCGGGGGGAGAGAGGGAGTCACTCGGGGTCGGGGGGAAGGAGGGAGTCACTCGGGGTCGGGGGAGAGAGGGAGTCACTCGGGGTCAGGGGATAGAGGGAGTCACTTGGGGTCGGGGGATAGAGGGAGTCACTCGGGGTCGGGGGAGAGAGGGAGTCACTCGGGGTCGGGGGAGAGAGGGAGTCACTCGGGGTCGGGGGAGAGAGGGAGTCACTCGGGGTCGGGGGAGAGAGGGAGTCACTCGGGGTCGGGGAGAGAGGGAGTCACTCGGGGTCGGGGAGAGGGAGTCACTCGGGGTCGGGGGAGAGGGAGTCACTCGGGGTCGGGGGAGAGAGGGAGTCACTCGGGGTCGGGGGAAAGAGGGAGTCACTCGGGGTCGGGGGAAAGAGGGAGTCACTCGGGGTCTGGGGGAGAGAGGGAGTCACTCGGGGTCTGGGGGAGAGAGGGAGTCACTCGGGGTCTGGGGAAAGAGGGAGTCACTCGGGGTCTGGGGGAGAGAGGGAGTCACTGGGGTCTGGGGGAGAGAGGGAGTCACTGGGGTCTGGGGGTAGGAGGGAGACACTCGAGGTCTGGGGGTAGGAGGGAGACACTCGAGGTCTGGGGGTAGGAGGGAGACACTCGGGGTCGGGGGAGAGAGGGAGTCACTCGGGGTCGGGGGGAAAGAGGGAGTCACTCGGGGTCTGGGGGAGAGAGGGAGTCACTCGGGGTCTGGGGGAGAGAGGGAGTCACTCGGGGTCTGGGGGAGAGAGGGAGTCACTCGGGGTCTGGGGGAGAGAGGGAGTCACTCGGGGTCTGGGGGAGAGAGGGAGTCACTCGGGGTCTGGGGGAGAGAGGGAGTCACTCGGGGTCTGGGGGAGAGAGGGAGTCACTCGGGGTCTGGGGGAGAGAGGGAGTCACTCGGGGTCTGGGGGAGAGAGGGAGTCACTCGGGGTCTGGGGGAGAGAGGGAGTCACTCGGGGTCTGGGGGAGAGAGGGAGTCACTCGGGGTCTGGGGGAGAGAGGGAGTCACTCGGGGTCTGGGGGAGAGAGGGAGTCACTCGGGGTCTGGGGGAGAGAGGGAGTCACTCGGGGTCTGGGGGAGAGAGGGAGTCACTCGGGGTCTGGGGGAGAGAGGGAGTCACTCGGGGTCTGGGGGAGAGAGGGAGTCACTCGGGGTCGGGGGGAGAGAGTGAGTCACTCGGGGTCGGGGGGAGAGAGGGAGTCACTCGGGGTTGGGGGGAGAGAGGGAGTCACTCGGGGTCTGAGGGAGAGAGGGAGTCACTCGGGGTCGGGGGAGAGAGGGAGTCACTCGGGGTTGGGGGGAGAGAGGGAGTCACTCGGGGTCTGAGGGAGAGAGGGAGTCACTCGGGGTCGGGGGAGAGAGGGAGTCACTCGGGGTCGGGGGAAAGAGGGAGTCACTCGGGTCGGGGGAGAGAGGGAGTCACTCGGGGTCGAGGGAGAGAGGGAGTCACTCGGGGTCGAGGGAGAGAGGGAGTCACTCGGGGTCGGGGGAGAGAGGGAGTCACTCGGGGTCGGGGGAGAGAGGGAGTCACTCGGGGTCGGGGGAGAGAGGGAGTCACTCGGGGTCGGGGGAGAGAGGGAGTCACTCGGGGTCGGGGGAGAGAGGGAGTCACTCGGGGTCGGGGGAGAGAGGGAGTCACTCGGGGTCTGGGGGAGAGAGGGAGTCACTCGGGGTCGGGGGGAGAGAGGGAGTCACTCGGGGTCTGGGGGAGAGAGGGAGTCACTCGGGGTCTGGGAGTCACTCGGGGTCTGGGAGTCACTCGGGGTCTGGGAGTCACTCGGGGTCGGGGGGAGAGAGGGAGTCACTCGGGGTCGGGGGGAGAGAGGGAGTCACACGGGGTCTGGGGGAGATACCTGGTGAGTTAAGTCATGACAGGTGATAAATAGACGGTTGGCGGGGGAGACTCTTGGCAAGACAGCGACTCCACGTATCTTTGTGGAGCCCAGAGGGCACTGCTGGTTCCACAAGGAACCATTAAAAATAAAAAGAAATGACTTGTCCTAACTGCGTTCCCCCATCTTCCCTGCTGCTTGTTGGCGAGTTTGAGCCCGGACAGTATTTAATCAGCCCATGGTTAAAATAGCGTTCTCTTCCCCATGACATCATCCAGACATGAGTTTGCCATTTAAACTGAGCTCACACTCCTTTGAATCAGGAGCGTTTCCAGTGCCTGAAAACTGGCACGTTAAAATGGTGAAGGTGGTGGTAACAATATGTAATCCCCCATCACCATCTTCAATTTAAGCATCAAGGTTTAAAGACTGTACATATTCCTTACCTGATTACTAATGATGAAAAGTCACTCCATAGTCCAGTGTGTGTCATAAATAATCACATTACTAACAAATTCACACAATAGTAAAGAATGAACAACTACCTGAGATACATTGATGAGTAAAACTCGACCATTTCTATCACAGTTAGATCAGGTGGAGGTGAACCCAGGAGAGTTTGTGACAAAATGATCAACTTTGGTGGTTTTTTCATTAACTTCAGAAAAATGAGGTTTGAGAAATACTATATTTGAAGTTTAATTTCTGGATTTGGAGGGGGTTGGAAGAACTGTATCAGTGATTGGAGCAAAAACACCAACTGGGGAAGGTATTTATCTGGGTTTAATTACCCTGGTTTCACCAGCCATTTCCTCTCAGTCGTCACCATTGATAAATTCCATTAACAATTTCTATCCAATTTAAACAGTTATAAATCCAATGCTTTTTCCAAAAAAGTCAACAAACAATAACAAAGGGCTGGAAGAGACTCAATGGTCCATCAGCCAATCCTATTCTCTCTCAGTGTAACTTCGCCCATGACCCCCAACACCCACAACCCAACCTGAGAAAGGCAAGAACAAACCTTCGGCTATTGAGGAAGAAACTGGAAAATTCTCCACCTTCCAGATCGGGGCCCATTCCCCCATTACCACAAGATCTGGTTCCAGCCACCTGCACCCTGACCCCACGTCAACAGACACAATAGCTCACATTTTTACAACACCTTTTTGGGGCGGCACAGTGACGCAGTGGTTAGCACCGCAGCCTCACAGCTCCAGCGACCTGGGTTCAATTCTGGGTACTGCTTGTGCAGAGTTTGCAAGTTCTCCCTGTGACCGTGTGGGTTTTCGCCGGGTGCTCCGGTTTCCTCCCACAGCCAAAGACTTGCAGGTTGATAGGTAAATTGGCCATTGTAAATTGCCCCTAGTGCAGGTAGGTGGTAGGAGAACAGTGGGGATGTGGTATGGAATATGGGGTTAAATGTAGGATTAGTAGAAATGGGTGGTTGTTGGTCGGCATAGACTCAGTGGGCCGAAGGGCCTGTTTCAGTGCTGTATCTCTAAATAAATTTAAAAAAATAACATTTTACATAATGAAATCCTTCACAGAGGGGATCAGGGAGAGGGCAGGTATTAGGGGATGTGCCACTAAGCACAAGGTAGGTTTTGAGGTTTTTGAAGGTGAAGAGAGATGCAGCATGAGGGAGGGGTTTAGCAACAAATGACAGGAGCATGATGACTCAATGTCCTGCTATCACTGAGGGAATATGATTGAGAGAGCTGCACGCAGAGAAGTTCAAGGTCAGAAAAGCAGAAGTTGAATACAAATGCATGGACAGAGGATGAAAACCACAGGCATTATAGAAACATAGAATGGTTACAGCACAGAAGGAGGCCATTTGGCCCCCTATGTCCATGCTGGCTCTCTGCAAGAGCCAACTCATCTAGTCCCACTCCCCCTCGATGGAATCTGCCTCCACTACACTCTCAGGCAGTGCATTCCAGATCCTAACCACTCACTGGGTAAAACTTTTCCCTCATGTTGTCATGGTCCTGTAGTTTTTTTCGGAATATGCGGTTTGAACATAGAACATTAACATTACAGCGCAGTACAGGCCCTTCGGCCCTCGATGTTGCGCCGACCTGTGAAACCATCTGACCTACACTATTCCATTTTCATCCATATGTCTATCCAATGACCACTTAAATGCCCTTAAAGTTGGCGAGTCCACTACTGTTGCAGGCAGGGCGTTCCACGCCCCTACTACTCTCTGAGTAAAGAAACTACCTCTAACATCAGTCCTATATCTATCACCCCTCAACTTAAAGCTATGTCCCCTCGTGTTTGTCATCACCATCCGGGGAAAAAGACTCTCACTATCCACACTATCTAACCCTCTGATTATCTTATATGTCTCTATTAAGTCACCTCTCCTCCTCCTTCTCTCTAACGAAAACAACCTCAAGTCCCTCAGCCTTTCCTCGTAAGACCTTCCCTCCATACCAGGCAACATCCTAGTAAATCTCCTCTGCACCCTTTCCAAAGCTTCCATATCCTTCCTATAATGCGGTGACCAGAACTGCACGCAATACTCCAGGTGCGGCCGCACCAGAGTTTTGTACAGCTGCAGCATGACCTCGTGGCTCCGAAACTCGATCCCCCTAAAAATAAAAGCTAACACACCATATGCCTTCTTAACAGCCCTATTAACCTGAGTGGCAACTTTCAGGGATTTATGTACCTGGACACCAAGATCTCTCTGCTCATCTACACTACCAAGAATCTTCCCATTAGCCCAGTCCTCTGCATTCCTGTTACTCCTTCCAAAGTGAATCACCTCACACTTTTCCGCATTAAACTCCATTTGCCATCTCTCAGCCCAGCTCTGCAGCCTATCTATGTCCCTCTGTAACCTACAACATCCTTCGGCACTATCCACAACTCCACCGACCTTCGTGTCATCCGCAAATTTACTAACCCACCCTTCTACACCCTCATCCAGGTCATTTATAAAAATGACAAACAGCAGTGGCCCCAAAACAGATCCTTGCGGTACACCACTAGTAACTAAACTCCAGGATGAACATTTGCCTTTAAGGTTTGCTGGGGATCAGTATTGCTTTAATAACAGGCAAGCCTTAGGAGTTATAGGAAGGTGCATTTTTGTTGCCTCATAAACAGCCATTTAGAAACTGCAATTCAAAGGGTGCATTCTCGTTACCATAGATACCGCTGGGAGTGGGTATCAAGTGATACATTTGTTCCAATTCAATTTTGAACTGGCTTTTAGTTGAAGAAAGTTTGTTCTAACAGACACAGACTGACAGAGGACACAGCTGCAGTGTCAGCACTCGGAAAAAGAGCTCTCAATCATTTAAACTGAAGGAATAGGAATTTCATCTGTTAATCATTATTTTTCAAAATTCTAAAAAGGTTAGGCCAAAACAGAGATCTCTGCTAATTTAAATTGAAGAAAGGGAAGTTAGACTGTGACAATCAAATGTAGGATTAATGTAGGATTAGTATAAATGAGTGGTTGTTGGTTGGCACAAACTCGGTGGGCCAAAGGTCCTGTTTCAGTGCTATATCTCTAAATAAAAATCTTTTATTCCCTCAAAAACTCTAAAGTCGATTGATTATGTTGAATGTGTTTGCAAGTTGTTAATTGTTGAAATTCGTTGGACTTCAAGCAACATTCTGCGGGGACTTCAAGCAACATTCTGTGAGGACTTCAAGCAACACTGGTCTGTAAATTTGCAATGACTCTAATTTTTTCTATTTTAAATGTTGTTTACACCTTCATAGTGTTTAAGGATTTAGTTTCTCTAATTAAAGAGTTAATCATTTGATTTAAAGACACCTGGTTTGGATAGCCTCATACAGGGGGTTAATAGATGATACAATTTGGTTGGGTCTTTAATTTGGAAAGTTTTTTAATGATATGTTAGCCAATCTGTGGAGTGACATGCTCGAATTAACAGTGCGTTGGTCCCACCAAAATCAGAATCCTATATTTTGATTGGGGGCTTTGACAGCAGTGGCGGGTCGTAACAATGTCGCCGTTGCTTTCCCCCCTCCATCACCTTAAACTGTGTCTTCTGGTTCTCGACTCTTCTGCCAATGGGAAACGTTTCTCTCTATCGACTCAAGGAAGTTCCTCATCCTTGGAACCATGCTCGTGCATCTTTTCTGCTCTTTCTCTAATGCCTTCACATCCTTCCTGAAGTGTGGTGCCCAGGACTGGACACAATCCTCCAGTTCAGGCCGAACCAGTGGTTTATACAGGTTTATCATAACTTCCTTGATTTTTGTACTCCAAGCCCCAATTTATAAAGCCCAGGATCACATAAGCTTTATTGACCTCTTTCGCAACCTGCCCTGCAACCTTCAGTGATTTGTGCAAATATACCCCCAAGTTCCTCTGCTCCTGCACCCTTTTACAATTATACAAAGAACAGTACAGCACAGGAACAGACCATTCGGCCCTCCAAGCCTGCACCGATCTTGATGCCTGTCTAAACTAACACCTTCTGCACTTCCAGGGACCGTACCCCTCCATTCCCATCCTATTCATGTATTTGTCAAGATGCCTCTTAAACGTCGCTATCGTTCCTGCTTCCACCACCTCCCCCGGCAGTAAATTCCAGGCACTCACCACCCGCTGTGTAAAGAACTTGCCTCGCACATCCCCTCTAAACTTTGCCCCTCGCACCTTAAACCATTGTCCCCTAGTAACTGACTCTTCCACCCTGGGAAAAAGCTCCTGACTATCCACTCTGTCCCTGCCACTCATAACTTTGTAAACCTCTATCATGTCGCCCCTCCACCTCCGTCGTTCCAGTGAAAACAATCCAGGTTTATCCAACCTCTTCTCATAGCTAATGCCCTCCAGACCAGGCAACATCCTGGTAAACCTCTTCTGTACCCTCTCCAAAGCCTCCACGTCCTTCTGGTAGTGTGGCGACCAGAATTGCACGCAATATTCTAAGTGTGGCCTAATTAAAGTTCTGTGCAGCTGCAGCATGACTTGCCAATTTTTATACTCTATGCCCCGACCGATGAAGGCAAGCATGCCGTATGCCTTCTTGACTACCTTATGCACCTGCGTTGCCACTTTCAGTGATCTGTGGACCTGTACGCCCAGATCTCTCTGCCTGTCAATACTCCTAAGGGTTCTGCCATTTACTGTATACTTCCCACCTGTATTAGATCTTCCAAAATGCATTACTTAACATTTGTCTGGATTAAACTCCATCTGCCATTTCTCCGCCCAAGTCTCCAACCGATCTATATCCTGTTGCATCCTCTGACAATCCTCATCGCTATCCGCAACTCCACCAACCTTTGTGTCGTCTGCAAACTGACTAATCAGACCAGCTACATTTTCCTCCAAATCACTTATATATACTACAAACAGCAAAGGTCCCAGCACTGATCCCTGCGGAACACCACTATTCACAGCCCTCCATTCAGAAAAGCACCCTTCCACTGCTACCCTCTGTCTTCTGTGACTGAGCCAGTTCTGTATCCATCTTGCCAGCTCACCTCTGATCCCGTGTGACTTCACCTTTTCTACCAGTCTGCCATGAGGGACCTTGTCAAAGGCTTTACTGAAGTCCATATAGATAACATCCACTGCCCTTCTATCATCAATTATCTTCGTCACTTCCTCAAAAAACTCAATCAAGTTAGTGAGACACGACCTCCCCTTCACAAAACCATGCTGCCTCTCACTAATAAGTTAATTTGTTTTCAAATGGGAGTAAATCCTGTACTCTTTATATTGCCTCTCCTCGTACTTCCTACCAAAAACAATCACCTCACATTTCTCTGCATTAAATTTCATCGGCACTTGTGCGCCCATTCCACCTGCCTGTCAATGTCCTCTTGAAGTCCATCATTATCCTTCTCACAGTTCATAATATTTCCAATTGCAAATTTTGAAATTGTGCCCTGTACACCCAAGTCTAAGTCATTAATATATTTCAAGAAAAGAAGGGGTCCTCACACTGATCCTACGGGAACCCCACTGTATACCTCCCTCCAGTCCGAAAATCAACCGTTCAGCGTGACTCTCTATTTCCTGTCACTCAGCAAATGTTGTATCCATGCTGCCACTGTTCCTTTTAGTCCATGGGTCTAACCTTGCAGACAAGCTTGTTATGAGGCATTTTATCAAATGCCTTTTGGAAGTACATGTACATCACATCAACCATATTACCCTCATTAACCCTCTCTGTTACTTCATCAAAAAACTCAAGCAGGTTAGTTAAACATGACAAATCTGTGCTGGCTTTGCTTAATTAATCCATGTTTGTCCAAACAACTGTTAATTTGATCCCGAATTATTGCTTCAAAAACTTTTCCCATCACTAAGGTTAAACTGACTGGCCTGTAGTTGCTGGGCTTATCCTTACACCTTTTTGTGAACAAGGGTGTTACATTTAAAATTCTCCAATCCTCTGGCATGACCCCTGTATCTAAGGAGGATTGAAAGATTATGAGCAGTGCTTCTGCAATTTTCACACTAGCTTTCCTCAGTATCCTTGGATGCCTCAAACCCCTCTCTACTATATTTTCTTCACCGGGGGGCACTCCTCCAGTCAAAATGGAAGGTGCTGTAAGCAAGAGCGAGACCCTGGTACCATTGTAATAAAGCAGGGCATTTAAAAGCTGACTGCTGGAAACTAAAGAGGAAATCGGTAGGGTTAATCAGGGCACACCCGCTCAGTGAAGACGAGGCCCTGATGGAAAACACGGAAAGGGCTGTGGCTTTGACGCAGTAAGGGTGCACCCAGGAAGCTGACTACAGCCAGTGCAGAAAAAGTTAATAGGATTCCTGAAGTGATCAGGGTTTTGTATTTGAAGGGAAAGTAATCCCATATCCGTCGAGTGGGGCAAGAAAGCCCATAGTGATTCTCAGGGACACAGGGCCCACTAGATCCCTTTTACTGGGAAAGGCCTGACCTTTCCCTCAGAGAGTGCAGTGAACACCAAAATGTTGATGAATGGTATTGGAGGGCAGTGTATGCCGGTACCCTGTACACCGGATGCAGCTGGAGTACAACCTAGCTTCGGGACTGATAACCGTAGGGAATGCCCCTAGTTTGCCTGTGGACAGGGTTGACCTGCTCCTAGGTAATGATCTGGAGAGGGTGAAGGTGGTAGCCCCACCAGTCATGAAAGAAAGACCGCAGGAGGTCAGAGAGACAGGGCAGTGGCAGGAGACGGTCCCCTGAAGACCCCTGAATGTGTAGTGGATCAGGCCCTGATCAGACTAGCTCCACCAGAGGAGACTGCATTGGCACTGCAGGTAAATGACCAGAAGGTCTGCTTGTCAGAGACTTTCTTTGGAAAGTTAGGAGACCCAGGGAATGAACGAGATAAATTTTCCCTAGCTGAGGCTCAGCAAGCCGACCCAGTCTTGTAAGAGTTAGCACAGGCTGCCCAGTCTGAAAGTGAAGCAGAGGGAGTCCCTGATTGCTACTATTTAAAGAATGAGGTACTGATGAGGAAATGGAGTCCTCCTCACAGACCTGAGGGCAAGACGTGGGCAGTAGTTCACCAGTTAGTGGTGCCACAAAGGTACCGGGAGAAATATTAAGAAGGGCCCACGAGACTACAGTATCTGTACATGCTGGTATATGAAAGACCAAAACCCGCATAAAAAAGTAGTTTGACTGGGCCAAACTCCACAAGGATGTGGTGGAGTACTGTCGGAGTTGCCACGTGTGCCAGGTTGAGGGGAAACCCCCCACTTATAGTGAAACCTGCACCCCTAAGTCCTGTACCGGTGTTAGGAGGACTCTCCAGCAGAGGGCTGGTGAACTGTAAGGGACCCGCGCTGAGAACAAAAGGGGACAGGCTGGCATACGGCTGGCAAAGGTTTAGAAAGAGAACAGGAAAAAGTGACCAAGAGGGCAGGTTAAAGGAAGTCTGGGAGGAATCCCGGATGAAAACCCCGACTGCCCAGTCAACCAACCCAGAAAAATGTGAAAAGTCAGACTCCACCTCCTCCTATGTGAATGCAGACTCTAGAAGCACCCCACTAGAGTTGCAAACAGCATTTACAGGAACCTGCAGAGTCAAAGAGAGACCTCTAGGGGGCAGAGAAACCATGAGCCTCGCCTAGTCAAAGTGCCACAGGAGAGTGCAGCCAAGTCTGCACAAATACCTGCAGGTGCGAGTGTCCTAGAGAACATAGGGGAGAGTAGCAAAGACTCCTCCCCACTGTCATAGGAAAAGGGAACCACCCATCCCCTGAAGCCAAAAGTCTTTGCATGAATCAGGGAGTTCAGGATAGACCTGTCCCACCTACTAACTCTCCTGAGAAAAAATAAAGAAAATTAAAACAACCCTGGTGCCCAGAACAGACCATTTTTAATAAGCTTTAAGATTAATGAATGAATGCAAATGAATGAGAGAAATGCATGGTTCTTCTTTCTGTATCTTATATTTCCCTCAAGCTCTGTAATGAAATGCGCCGTTTTTCCTCAAATCACATTTCAGTCCCGAGTGTGGAGGTGTCAGGCAAATCCCCACCTACCAAGATTGAGGCACACATTATTTCACCACAGGACTATTAAAACTTAAAGTTGCAAGTCCCTGACTGGAAGGATATTTGCATAGTACTAGCAGTGTTGGAACAATGGGAACCCAGTTGATGCTTCCCCAATGCACAGAAGAAATGGTCAGACCAGTTTTAGTCACATGACTATCTGACTGTTGCAGAGAATTTGAACTTCCAACAAAGGAACTGAACTCAGAATGCCATGTACTCCTGGAACTGAAGGACAGCCCTCTCCTGTCTGCCTGCTCTCATCTCTTTTCCATGGAACTGAATCTTGTGAAAACATGTTAACCTCAAAGAGAGAAAAGTTTCCTATGTGAATAAGGTTTTAGGAACACCACTGGGCCTCAACAAAAAGCAAGACTACTTACAAAAGGACTACAGTGAGCTTGAAGCACCGTAAACAAGAAACTATTCTGATATTGCCTCAAACCCCTCTCGACTATATTTTCTTCTTCTATTTTCTGTCCCTATCTGCATGTGTATATCGCGTGTGCATGCTAGCGTGGGTGTGTTGTATATCCATAGGTGTGAACTGTATTAGAGTTTAAGGTTTAATAAAATTTCATCTTTCTTCTTTAAACCTCAGAAAGCCTGTGTGAATTGGTTTCTTTATCTTATAATTGTAAAGTTGTGAAAAAGGATTCACAAAAAGGGGAGCTCAAAACACAATGTGTTTAAAATTAAACCCTGTTCCACTAAGACCAGGTAAAGACAGCAAAAGACCACCAGACACATTTCTCACCTGGTCGTAACAAGAGACTATACTTCAAAATTATTTCATTGGCTGTAAAGCACTTTGGGACATTTCTTTATATTCCTACACAATGATCTGAACAATTCTTCCGACCATTTGATCCTGAAAAGATTCCTCTTCTCTTTGAGAATTCCTCACCTGAGATCCTGAGTGAATTTCTGTTGCTGTTTGAGTTCAGACACTATTTTACATTCATCTCCACTGACAGAAGTAACCTGTGGTTTTAACTGTGAAAGTGCCTGCAGTGTGACTGTACTAAGATGGAGTCAGTGCCACGAACCCAGAGAAACCTGTGGTTTTAACTGTGAAAGTACCTGCATTGTGACTGTACTAAGATGGAGTCAGTGCCACGAACCCAGAGTAACCTGTGGTTTTAACTGTGAAAGTGCCTGCAGTGTGACTGTACTAAGATGGAGTCAGTGCACCGAACCCAGAGAAACCTGTGGCTTTAACTGTGAAAGTATCTGCAGTGTGACTGTACGAAGATGGAGTCAGTGCACCGAACCCAGAGAAACCTGTGGTTTCAACTGTGAAAGTTCCTGCAGTGTGACTGTACTAAGATGGAGTCAGTGCCACGAACCCAGAGAAACCTGTGGTTTTAACTGTAAAAGTGCCTGCAGTGTGACTGTACTAAGATGGAGTCAGTGCCATAAACCCAGAGAAACCTGTGGTTTTAACTGTAAAAGTGCCTGCAGTGTGACTGTACTAAGATGGAGTCAGTGCCACGAACCCAGAGAAACCTGTGGTTTTAACTGTGAAAGTACCTGCATTGTGACTGTACTAAGATGGAGTCAGTGCACCGAACCCAGAGAAACCTGTGGTTTTAACTGTGAAAGTGCCTGCAGTGTGACTGTACTAAGATGGAGTCAGTGCCACGAACCCAGAGAAACCTATGGTTTTAACTGTGAAAGTGCCTGCAGTGTGACTGTACTAAGATGGAGTCTGTGCCACGAACCCAGAGAATCCTCTGGTTTTAACTGTGAAAGTTCCTGCAGTGTGACTGTACTAAGATGGAGTCAGTGCCACGAACCCAGAGAAACCTGTGGTTTTAACTGTGAAAGTGCCTGCAGTGTGACTGTACTAAGATGGAGTCAGTGCCTCGAACCCAGAGAAACCAGCGGTTTTAACTGTAAAAGTGCCAGCAGTGTAACTGTACTAAGATGGAGTCAGTGCACCGAACCCAGAGAAACCTGTGGTTTTAACTGTGAAAGTGCCTGCAGTGTGACTGTACTAAGATGGAGTCAGTGCCACGAACCCAGAGTAACCTGTGGTTTTAACTGTGAAAGTGCCTGCAGTGTGACTGTACTAAGATGGAGTCAGTGCCACGAACCCAGAGTAACCTATGGTTTTAACTGTGAAAGTGCCTGCAGTGTGACTGTACTAAGATGGAGTCAGTGCACCGAACCCAGAGTAACCTGTGGTTTTAACTGTGAAAGTACCTGCAGTGTGACTGTACTAAGATGGAGTCAGTGCACCGAACCCAGAGTAACCTGTGGTTTTAACTGTGAAAGTACCTGCAGTGTGACTGTACTAAGATGGAGTCAGTGCACCGAACCCAGAGTAACCTGTGGTTTTAACTGTGAAAGTGCCTGCAGTGTGACTGTACTAAGATGGAGTCAGTGCCACGAACCCAGAGTAACCTGTGGTTTTAACTGTGAAAGTACCTGCAGTGTGACTGTACTAAGATGGAGTCAGTGCCACGAACCCAGAGAATCCTGTGGTTTTAACTGTGAAAGTGCCTGCAGTGTGACTGTGCTAAGATGGAGTCAGTGCCACGAACCCAGAGAATCCTGTGGTTTTAACTGTGAAAGTACCTGCAGTGTGACTGTACTAAGATGGAGTCAGTGCCACAAACACAGAGAAACCTGTGGTTTTAACTGTGAAAGTACCTGCAGTGTGACTGGACTAAGATGGAGTCAGTGCACCGAACCCAGAGAAACCTGTGGTTTTAACTGTGAAAGTGCCTGCAGTGTGACTGTACTGAGATGGAGTCAGTGCCACAAACACAGAGTAACCTGTGGTTCAGTAGCAGAGCAGCAAATTGAAAAGGTTTCTCTCAGATTCCGTGTCACCAGCAACTGGGGGTCAGGCCCAGCCAAAAATGTGTGAATCTGGCATCTGCCTTTGCACTGAACTATTGTGGACAGCAGTCCAGGAGACCCCTCGGACCATGACTGTTCTTCCAATTCCAGAGAATGCAGCTCAGTGCTAGCTGGACCTGCCCAATGCAGAGTGAGAGAACCACACAATAAGTAGTTTAGCACAAGTCCTGCTATTAACTGCAACAAATACATTCCCTTCTGGAGTGAAGGACAGCCCTCCACACAGCAAGTCTGTCTGAAGAACATGTGGAACATTTCCCAATCAGAGCAGGTGATGTTCACCTTCTGGATGGAACTGGGAAAAACATCAAACAGTTTAGAGTCGAGACAGACACCAACAGACATTTGACAAAATTATTGACTCAGCTAGACATGGGGGAAATTAATCTGTATCTAAAGTGTATTGACAACCTAATGCTATCAAAACATAGTCCGATCTAAAACACATTTCTCCCTGTTTCGTGAGATACCTGTCATTGTTTTTACTTGCACAAGTAGCTAGTGTCTGCCTGCACACTTGATGTCGTGATGTGGAGAATTCAGATAGATATCCATCTGTCAGGAACGATCTTGATCTCTTTCTCTCCCCTTGCTCTCACTTTCAGTCCATCTTTCTCCTCTCTCTCTTCCCCCTTTCTCTCCCCCGCTCCCCCACCATGTTCCTCTCTCTCTCCCCTCTCTGTGTCTATCTCTCTCCCCCCTCTCTTTCTCATCCCAATCTTTCCCCTCTCTCTTCCCCCCCCATGTCTCCGTCTCTCCCCCGTGTCCCTCTCTCCCACCCGTCTCTCTCCTCTTTCTGTGTCCCTCTCTCTCCCCCTCTCTCTCTTTCCCCCTCTGTTTTCATTCATTGTGTCACTGGCTCTCCCCCACTGTCTCTCTCCCCTCTCTGTGTCCCTCTCTCTCCCTCTCTATCTCCCTCTATCTGATCCCCGGGTTGGTGCTTGTTTAAAGGGCTGTCTGACTCTCGGCGTGCTCCCTCAGCACTGTACTGCTCCACCCCGTGCCTCTGGCTGTGTCCTGGCCCACTTCCTGCTCTCTCCTCGGCCTCTCCCTCCCTCTCCCCTACAGCAGCTATTCCTGCTCACTCCCTGAACCGTGTGACAACAGCAGGGGCGGCGGATCCCAGCCGCCTGCACCATGAACCGCCAATCAGCACTCACCCCACCCAGGCAGCCCACTGTCAGTCACAGACACTGAGCAATCACAGACAGGCGGCCACCATCCGTCAGACACATGTCCCACATAACCCCGCCTCCTGACATACACTTTAATAGGAGAGCTGTCAATCAAAGCCAAGCCACAGGCAGCCCACTGTCAGTCACAGAGGATTGGTGGGCCAGATGGAAACCTTTGGTGTACCGGATTCTCGCCCGCAGGTGGTATGTTGGATAATCCAGTTTTAAAATAACCGAGCCACTAGGTTATTTAAAAACACAAGTTTAAAGGCTTGGAGCAAGACATTTAAACAGGGGTGAGAATGGCCAAAGACTAAAAGGGCTGAAAACTACTGGCCAAAGACAATAAAGTCTGAATTTTTTTTGACAGGAATCATGTAATTATAACATCGTTAATGATCTGTAATGAACGTAAATGCTTCCAGGTCACTTCAAATGTGTAGAAACATTAGTTTTCCCTTTGTTTACCTTCGATTATCATTAAGACGGTGGATGAATGTATTTATATAAAATCACCAAAGTGACCTCAGCATTCCAACATTTAATACAGGTGGCACATTATGTAATTATGAAGGATGAAGTAAATTTTAACACCAGAACTGTTAGTTCTGATTTTTTTTTAAAGCTTGCCGGAAACCCATGAAGCTGCCCCAAAGGTCAGAACAGCAGTTCCTACTCACAGCAGTTCGATTGTTTTTCAAAGCTGGTCTTTTGGGTCTGAAGGTTGGAAACTGCAGAGCGTCCAACCTTTTCACAGGAGGGTCCACATTACAATTTTTGTCCTACACAGGGGCCGGTGAGCATATTTCAGAAAGATAAAGGCATTCGAAATTTATTTTACTATTTATCAAAACAATAAAAAATGCATATTTTTGTGAGCAAGTTTTCAATGAGAAGACAACTGTATTAATCTACTTTCTCGTCACTATGTTGAACACCGATTTAGTAAGATCTCTGGTATTATTTTTCCTTGCATAAGTAGTCAATGTCTCCCCACACACGTGATGTAGCAATGTGGAGTATTCCAGACAGATGTCCATCTGTCAGGAATGATCTTGATCGTGCTCTCTCCTCACTCACTCTCTCTCTCTCGCTGTCTGTCTTTCTCTCTTCCCCCAGCCCTCCCCCGAAACTTGTGTCTCACTCTCTCTGTGACTCACTCACTCTCTCTGTGACTCACTCACTCTGCATCTGAGTCTCTTGCTCTCGTTCCTTCTCTCTGTGTCTCTGTATCCCCCACTTTCTGTGTCCCCCCGCTCAAAAGATGCAATCAGATCAGCTCTTTCAGCACTGATATTGAAGAGTTCAGGAACTGTGCTTCCAGTTTTATTATAAATTCCGAGACAGTTTTATTGAATTGTGTCATGGTTCTGTACTTACCATAATTTATTTCCACTTCATTGTAACCTGCACAAAACAAGAATATTTAATATCATATACTTATTGCTGATCGTTAGTTAAAAATATCAACTGTATCTTCACTCACACTGCACCATCACTGCTGGGTTAGAATCCAATGACTAACAATAGGGATCTAATGTCCGTAGGCAATTTACAATGTACCAGACTCAACACTGAGTTAAACAATTTCAGATCATAACCTCTATCCCCATTTTTTCCAGAGAGCAGTTATTGATAATGATTCTGCTATTCCCATTTACACCTCCGCTGGACCCATCTTTTGTTCCTTTACTTGTCCCATTACCATCTCCTTTTGCCTTATACCATCGTCCCTCTGGTCATTTAATCTCTCCTGACTTCCACCTTATCACAGACGTTCCCTTTTGTTCTTCTCCCTCCCCTCTTTTCCTGCCTCTGTACTTTTTAAAATCTGTTACATCTTTAACTTTTTCTAAATCTGACAAAAGGTCATTGACCTGAAGTGTTAACTCTGTTTCTCTCTCCACAGATGATGCCTGAACCAGTTGAGCATTTCCAGCATTTTCTGTTTTTATTTTGGATCAAAAGTTCCATTTGCCTCAAAATAATCATCCCATTAAAATCAATAAAAAGACTGAGCTGTAGATTGAAAACTCAGACTGGAATATTGGGAAGGATTTACAGTATTTACATCTCATGTGATCAGCTCACAATGCAGCTGGCACTTTCACCTGTACCTAACATGTTTTAAAGGGTTTCTCCTGACCCTGGACTGACAGGCAAATTACAGCTGTAATGTGTGGCTTCTTTTTCTAGTATTGAATGGGTAGCTGGGGGAGGAAGAGAACATTGTGTGGGAGGGTCCCATTTTGCTCATGTTAAGTTGTCTTCTGGCTGGTTAACCAATCAACAAAATCACTTTAGAACAAAGAACAAAGAACAGTACAGCACAGGAACAGGCCATTCGGCCCTCCAAGCCTGCGCCGGTCTTGATGCCTGCCTAAACTAACACCTTCTGCACTTCCGGGGACCGTATCCCTCTATTCCCATCCTATTCATATATTTGTCAAGATGCCTCTTAAACGTCGCTATCGTACCTGCTTCCACCACCTCCCCCGGCAGCAAGTTCCAGGCACTCACCACCCTCTGTGTAAAAAAATTTGCCTCGCACATCCCCTCTAAACTTTGCCCCTCGCACCTTACACCTATGTCCCCTAGTAACTGACTCTTACACCCTGGGAAAAAGCTTCTGACTATCCACTCTGTCCATGCCGCTCATAACTTTGTAAACGTCTGTCATGTCGCCCCTCCACCTCCGTCGTTCCAGTGAAAACAATCTGAGTTTTTCCAACCTCTCCTCATAGTTAATGCCCTCCAGACCAGGCAACATCCTGGTAAACCTCCTTTGTACCCTCTCCAAAGCCTCCACGTCCTTCTGGTAGTGTGGCGACCAGAATTGCATGCAATATTCTAAGTGTGGCTTAACTAAGGTTCTGTACAGCTGCAACATGACTTGCCAATTTTTATACTCTATGCCCCGACCGATGAAGGCAAGCATACCGTATGCCTTCTTGACTACCTTATCCACCTGCGTTGCCACTTTCAGTGACCTGTGGACCTGTACGCCCAGATCTTTCTGCCTGTCAATACTCCGAAGGGTTCTGTCATTTACTGTATACCTCCCATCTGCATTAGACCTTCCAAAATGCATTACCTCACATTTGTCTGGATTAAACTCCATCTGCCATTTCTCCGCCCAAGTCTCCAACCGATCTCTATCCTGCTGTATCCTCTGACAATCCTCATCATTATCTGCAACTCCACCAACCTTTGTGTCGTCCGCAAACTTACGAATCAGACCAGCTACATTTTCCTCCAAATCATTTATATATACTACAAACAGCAAAGGTCCCAGCACTGATCCCTGCGGAACACCACTAGTCACATCCCTCCATTCAGAAAAACACCCATCCACTGTTACCCTCTGTCTTCTGTGACTGAGCCAGTTCTGTATCCATCTTGCCAGCTCACCTCTGATCCCGTGTGACTTCACCTTTTGCACCAGTCTGCCATGCGGGACCTTGTCAAAGGCTTTACTAAAGTCCACATAGACAATATCCACCGCCCTTCCCTCATCAATCATCTTCGTCACTTCCTCAAAAAACTCAATCAAATTAATAAGACACGACCTCCCCTTCACAAAACCATGCTGTCTCTCGCTAATAAGTCCATTTGTTTCCAAATGCGAGTAAATCCTGTCCCGAAGAATCCTCTCTAATAATTTCCCTACCACTGACGTAAGGCTCACCGGCCTATAATTTCCTGGATTATCCTTGCTACCCTTCTTAAACAAAGGAACAACATTGGCTATTCTCCAGTCCTCTGGGACCTCACCTGTAGCCAATGAGGATGCAAAGATTTCTGTCAAGGCCCCAGCAATTTCTTCCCTTGCCTCCCTCAGTATTCTAGGTTAGATCCCATCAGGCCCTGGGGACTTATCTCCCTTAATGCTTTGCAAGACACCCAACACCTCCTCCTTTTTGATAATGAGATGACTGAGACTATCTACACTCCATTCCCGAGGCTCATCATCCACTAAGTCCTTCTCCTTGATGAATACTGATGCAAAGTACTCATTTAGCACCTCACCCATTTCCTCTGGCGCCACGCATAGATTCCCATCTCTGTCCTTGAGTGGGCCAACCCTTTCCCTGGTTACCCTCTTGCTCTTTATATATGTATAAAAAGCCTTGGGATTTTCCTTAATCCTGTTTGCCAATGACTTTTCATGACCCCTTTTAGCCCTCCTAACTCCTGGCTTAAGTTCCTTCCTACTGTCTTTATATTCCTCAAGTGCTTCATCTGTTCCTAGCCTTGCAGCCCTTACAAATGCTTCCTTTCTCTTTTTGACTCGGCTCACAATATCCCGTGTTATCCAAGCTTCCCGAAACTTGCCAAACTTGTCTTTCTTCCTCACAGGAACATGCTGGTCCTGGATTCTAATCAGCTGACGTTTGAAAGACTCCTACATGTCAGATGTTGATTTACCCTCAAATCCAGAGTTGTCCAACCTTTTCACATGGAGGGCCACATTACAATTATTGTCTTACATAGGAGGCCAGTGAGACAATTTCAGGAAGACAGAGACATAAAAAATTATCTTACTATTAGTCAAAACAACGACAAGTATACATTTTTGTGAAGAAGTTTTAAATGAGAACACTAATTTATTGACTTACTTTCTCTTCACTATGTTGGACACTGTTTGAGTGAGATACCTGGCATCTTTATTTGCTTGCACAAGTAGTCAATGTTTGCCCACAAGCTTGATGCAACAATGTGGAGTATTCCGGATCAATGTCATTCAGTCAGGAATGATCTTGATCACTCGCTCTCCCTGTAAACCACCCCCCCCACCACCCTCGTTCTGTTTCTCCCAGTCCCCCTCTCTCTCCGTACCCCATCTCCCTCTCCCTGTTCTCCTCTCTCTCCTGTTCCCCCCTCTCTTTTTCTGTCCCCCCCTCTCTGCTCCCATCCCCCCTCCCTTTGACACCCCCTCCCTCCCTCCCTCCAACACCCACTCCCTCCTTCTGACACCCCCTCTCTCCATCCCTCCTCTTCCTCTCTCTCTCTGTCCCTCCTTCCCTCATCCTCTCTCTGTCCCTGCCTTTCTCTCTCTCTGTCCCTCCCTCCCACTCTCTCTCTGTCCCTCCCTCCCTCCCTCTCTCTCTGTTCCTCTCTCTCTCTGTCTCTGTTCCTCTCTCCCCGTTCCCCTATCTCTCTCTCTCTATTCCTCTCTCTCTCTCTTTGTTCCTCTCTCGCTCCCTGTCTCTGTTCCTCTCTCTCTGTTCCTCTCTCTCTCTCTCTCTCTCTGTTCCTCTCTCTCTCTCTCACACTCTGTTCCTCTCTCTCTCTCTCACACTCTGTTCCCCTCTCTCTCTCTCTGTCTCTGTCCTCTCTCTCTCTCTCTGTCTCTGTCCTCTCTCTCTCTCTCTGTCTCTGTCCTCTCTCTCTCTCTCTGTCTCTATCCTCTCTCTCTCTCTCTCTGTCTCTATCCTCTCTCTCTCTCTCTCTGTCTCTGTTTTTCTCGCTCTCTCTGTCTCTGTTCCTCTCGCTCTCTCTGTCTCTGTTCCTCTCGCTCTCTCTCTCACACTGTCTCTGTTCCTCTCTCTCTCTCTCACTGTCTCTATTCCTCTCTCTCTCTCTCTCTGTCTCTGTTCCTCTCTGTCTCTGTTCCTCTCTCTGTCTCTGTTCCTCTCTCTCTGTCTCTGTTCCTCTCTCTCTCTGTCTCTGTTCCTCTCTCTCTCTCTGTCCTCTCTCTCTCTCTCTCTGTTCCTCTCTCTCTCTCTCTCTGTTCCTCTCTCTCTCTCTCTCTCTGTTCCTCTCTCTCTCTCTCTCTGTCTCTGTTCCTCTCTCTCTCTCTCTCTGTCTCTGTTCCTCTCTCTCTCTCTCTCTCTGTCTCTCTCTCTCTGTTCCTCTCTCTCTCTGTTCCTCTCTCTCTCTCTCTCTGTTCCTCTCTCTCTCTCTCTCTGTTCCTCTCTCTCTCTCTCTCTCTGTTCCTCTCTCTCTCTCTCTCTGTTCCCCTCTCTCTCTCGCACTCTGTGCCATCCCCTGACAGTTGCAGAGAGCGAGAACACTCAGCAGATGCTTGGTCAGTTTTTTTCCCCCAAAGATCACAACTGAGTTTCATAGCTGACAGTTGCTGACATTGGGAACAACTGTTTTCCAACTTCGGACAGACTCGGGCTTTTCTTGTGTTCTGACTTTTTTTTTAAAAAGTCTGCTGAAAAATCCCAAGTCTGTCCAAAGTTGTGAAACGGCTGTTCCCAATGTCAGGAATTGTCAGCTATGAAACTGAAGTGCGATCCTTTTTAAAAGGCAGTCTGACAATGGGAAATTCCTCATCTCCAGTCACGGAGCCCAGGCAATGATGAGGAATGGTCCGGGTACAGTTTACATCTGCAGGCCGGATGGAAACCTTCAGCGGGTCATATGTTGGACAACCCTGATCTCACCCCTCCTCCCTCAAAGAAAAAAATAACTATACAAGTGTAAAGAAAAAGAGGAACTGTGGAAAACAAATAAAAAGATGCCACAAAAGAGTATCATTTTTTGGTGTAATGATGAAATAAATTGACAGATTTCATTGATGTGGAACATGATGCTGTTTGACTCAATTTTCTGCCCCCACACATGAAGTGTATTTTTCAACAACAGCAGTAGTAAAGAATAATTTCATACTGGTCGAGAAAAACTCTTTGTACCAGAGAAAGGACATTATCTAATCCACTGCACTATGGGGCTCCACAGCAGAAAAGGACAGTATCTAATCCACTGCACTATGGGGTTCCACAGCGGAAAAGGACATTATCTAATCCACTGCACTATGGGGTTCCACAGCAGAAAAGGACATTATCTAATCCACTGCACTACGGGGTTCCACAGCAGAAAAGGACATTATCTAATCCACTGCACTACGGGGTTCCACAGCAGAAAAGGACATTATCTAATCCACTGCACTATGGGGTTCCACAGCAGAAAAGGACATTATCTAATCCACTGCACTACGGGGTTCCACAGCAGAAAAGGACATTATCTAATCCACTGCACTACGGGGTTCCACAGCAGAAAAGGACATTATCTAATCCACTGCACTATGGGGTTCCACAGCAGAAAAGGACATTATCTAATCCACTGCACTATGGGGTTCCACAGCAGAAAAGGACATTATCTAATCCACTGCACTACGGGGTTCCACAGCAGAAAAGGACATTATCTAATCCACTGCACTATGGGGTTCCACAGCAGAAAAGGACAGTATCTAATCCACTGCACTATGGGGCTCCACAGCAGAAAAGGACATTATCTAATCCACTGCACTATGAGGTTCCACAGCAGAAAAGGACAGTATCTAATCCACTGCACTACCCATTCTGAAAGATGAAAGGACACTAACCAGCTTATGTGGAGGGAAAAAAAGCTGATGGTTTTGTGATATAAAGTTCCAATATTTGGCACCATTGTATCCAATGCAATTAACCTGTTTCATAACTACATAAGAAACAGGAGCAGGAGTAGGCCATTCAGCCCTTCTAGCCCACTTTGCCATTCAATGAGATTAACCCTGATCTTCTACTTCAACACCATTTTCCTGCATTATTCTCCTATCCTTTGATGTTTTTAATATGGAGAAATCTATCGATCTCAGTCTTGATCATACTCAACGACTGAGCCTTCACAGCCCCCTGGGACAGAGAATTCCAAAGATTCACCACCCTCTGAGTGAAGAAATTCCTCCTCATTTCAGTCCTAAATGGCCTGCATCGCATTCGAGTCTGTGTCCCCAGGTTCTAGACTCCCCAGCCAGGGGAAACATCCTTCCTGCATCTACCCTGTCAAGCCCTGTACAAACTGCACAAACTACTCTCGCAGCAGTCTCACCAAGCCTCTATATAATTGCAGTAAGACATTTTTACTCCTGTACTCGAATCCTCTTCAAATAAAGGCCAACAGGCTACTTACCTTCTTAATTGCTTGCTGTACTTGCATGTTAGCTTTCAGTGACTCATGAACAAGGACACCCATGACCCTTTGAAATTCAACACCATTAAGAAATACTCTATTTTCCCACCAAAGTGGATAACCTCACATTTCTCCACATTGTATTCCATCTGCCAAATTTTTGCCCACTCGCTTAGCCTCTCCAAATCTCCTTGAAGCGTCTTTGCATCCTCCTCACAACTCACAATTCCACCTAGTTTTGCGTCATCTGCAAATTTGGAAATATTACATTTAATCCCCACATCCAAATCATTGATATAGATTGTGAATAGCTGGGGCCCAAGCACTGATCCTTGTGGTACCCACTAGTTACAGCCTGCCAACCTGAAAATGGCCCATTTTGTCCGACTGTTTTCTGTCCGTTAGCCAGTTCTTAATCCATGCCAGTATATTCCCCCCAATTCCATGTGCTCTAATCTTGTTTACTAACCTCTTGTGTGGGACCTTATCAAAAGCTTTCTGAAAATCTAAACATACCACATCCACTGGTTCCCCCTTATTTACTCTGCTGGTTACATCCTCAAAAAACTCCAACAGGTTTGTTCAACATGATTTCCCTTTTATAAATCCATGTTGACTCTCCCCAATTCTACCATTATTTTCTAAGTGCCCTGTTATCACATCCTTTATTGCAGATCCTAGCAATTTCCCTATGACTGATGTTAGGCTAACAGGTCTGTCGTTCCGCATTTTCACTATACCTCCTTTCTTAAATAGTGGGGTTACATTTGCCACCTTCCAATCTGCAGGAATCATTCCAGAGTCTATAGAATTTTGGAAGATGATCACCACTGCATCTATTATCTCCACAGCTACCTCTTTCAACACTCTGGGATGGAGATCAGGTCCAGGGGGTATATCTACTTTAAGCTCCATTAATTTCTCTAGTACTCTTTTTTACCAATATTAATATCCTACAGTTCCTCGTTTACACTCGTCCCTTGATGCTCCATTATTTCTGGGACATTTTTAGTATTTCCCTCCGTGATGACAGACACAAACTATTTGTTCAGTTTCTCTGCCATTTCCTTCATCCCCATTATAAATTCTCATGGCTCTGCCTGTGATGGACTCACATGTGTTTTTGCTAATCTTTTCCTTTTTACATACCTATAGAAGCTTTTACTATCCGTTTTTACATTTCTCGCTAGTTTACTCTCATATTCTATTTTCCCTTTCTTAATCGTTTTCTTGGTCCTCCTTTGTAGAATTCTAAAATGCTCCCAAACCTCAGGCTTATCGTTTTTTGTGGCAACTTTATAAGTCTCTTCCTTTGATCTCATACAATCCTTGATTTCTTTTGTTAGCCACAGTTGGGTTTCCTTGCTGGGTTTTTGTGCATTAAAGGGATGTATTTTTGTTATAAACTCTGTATTAGTTCTTTAAATGTTCGCAATTGCCTGTCCATCGTCATATCTATGAACATAGTTTCCCAATCCACCATAAACAATTTGCCCCTCATACCGCCATGGTTTCCTTTGCTTAGATTTAAGACCCTAGTTTCTGATTCAAGTACATCAATTTCAAACTTAATGTAAAATTCTATCATATTATGGTCACTCTTTCCTAAAGGCTCCTTTACAAGATCATTAATTAGCTCTTTTTCATTGCACAATACTAGATCTGAAATAGCTAGTTCCTAGTTGGTTCCTCAATGTACTGCTCTCGAAAACCATTTTGCATATATTCCAAGAATTCATCCTCCACAATATTCGTACCAATTAAGCTTACCGAGTCTGTATGTAGATTGAAATCCTCCGATTACTGCATTGCCCTTGAGACATGCGCCTCTAATTTCCTGATTTATACTTTACCTCTGCTGTTTGGTGGACTATAAACAACTCCTTCCAATGTTTTTTTGCCCCTTGCTGTTTCTAGTTCCATCCAAACTGATTCTAGGTCTTGATCTTTAGAATTAAGGTCATCTCTCACGACAGTACTAATGCCCCCTTGAATTCACAGAGCTACCTCATCACCTTCCCCCAGCTTCCTATCCTTCCTGAATGTCACGTTCCCTTTCAAAAACAAAAGGACAGTGCTGAGCCCACTGCACCCCCAACCCCAAAGGTCAACATCTAACACACTGCACCACCCAGTGGCAGTGAACTACAGCAGGAAGTTGTTCTCACATAACAAGATGTGAGGTTCACAGGAATGTAAAATAGGTGTACACTTTTCCTGAAAGGCAAAAGGCAACTCTATCCTCACAATTCCTGGATTCCCATGCAATGGAACTGGAATTTTCTTATCAAATTACTGTTAAATAAAGCCCTGGAATGGTTCCAAAGAGCTTACCTTCCAAAGTGCAAAACAGCTGTAGTTCTGAAAATCAAGAACAGAAGGATGTGTTAGTGTGAGAGATTCTGCAGCTACAATCACACACTGTAAAGGAATACTACATACACAAACAGAACACAATTTAATTTGCTTCCGATCTAAATATGAAATTAAACTCAATCTAGATGTGTTACAATACAAATAAATAATTGATCATATTTTAACATTCTAACACTCTAAGGTCTAAGATCTTGATAAAATTTACCACCGATGTTTTTCATCTTTCACCGAATGTTCCACTGATGATGTAACGGGCTGTATCTCAGCGACAACTTGTTAAATGTTCAGCGATTGGCATCAACTAACACAACATGCAGTTGAAACATAGGCAGTTATGGGTTCAGTAATATATTCATGATTTAGAACTCTGGAATTCAGTCCTTTCTGTTCCTCGTTTTATCATATTTTTAAAACTTTGATCAGGGTATTTGAGGGTCACTGGCCAGACCAGCATTTATTGCCCATCCCGAATTGCCCTTGAGAAGGTGATGATGACCTTTTTCAACCACTGCTATCCTTCTGGTGTCGGCACACCCACAGTGCTGTTAGCAGGGGAGTTCCAGGATTTTGACCCAGCGACAGTGAAGGAATGGCGATATATTTCCAATTCAGGATGGTGTGCGACACGGACGGGAACTTACAGGTGGTGGTGTTCCCATATGCCTGCTGCGCTTGTTCTTCTAGGGGGTAGAATTTGCAGGTTTGGAAGGTGCTGTCAAAGGATTCTTGGCGAGTTGTTTCAGTGCATCTTGTACATTGTACACACTGCTGTCTCTGTGCGTCAATGGTAGAGGGAATGAATGTTGAAGATGGTGAATGGGGTGCTAAGTAAAAGAGCTGCTTTGTCTTGGACGGTGTCAAGCCTCTTGAGTGTTGTTGGAGCTGCACTCATTCAGGCAAGTGGAGAGTATTTCATCACACTCTTGACTTGTGCCTTGTAGATGGCAGACAGGATTTGGAGGCGAGTTATTTGCCTTAGAATTCCCAGCCTCTGACCTACTCTTATGGCCACAGTATTTATATGATTGGTCGGTCCAGTTAAGTTTCTGGTCAATGGTAACCCACAGGATGTAGATGGTAGAGGATTCAGCAACGGTACAGTCATTGAATGCCAGGCGGAGATGGTTAGATTCTCTCTTGTTGGAGATGGTCATTGCCTGGCATTTGTGTGGCATGAATGGGGGTGAGTATAAAAATAGGAGAATACACCAGATGAATGCATGGCTGGATAGATGGTGCAGGATGGAGGGCTTCAGAATTCTGGGGCATTGGGGCTAGTTCTGGGGAAAGTGGGACCTGTACAAGGTAAACAGTCTCCATCTGAACAGGACCAGGACAAATATCCTTGCAGGAAGGTTTGCTAGTACTGTTGGGGATGGTTTAAACTAGATGGGCAGGAGGATGGGAACCTGAGGGCAGTTCCAGATAGGACAAATTCAGAGCAGGGAACGGAAAGCAGAAAATTAGTGAGTGACTCCGAAACACAAATGAAGCAAAGGTTAAAAAGTGTACAGCACAGGAATTTGGCAGTGTTAAAAGGTATTTATTTAAATACAAGGACTATAGCAAATAAAGCCGACGAGCTAAAGGCACAGATAGACACAAGGCAACACGATATCTTCGCTGTAATGAAAACTTGGCTTAAAGAGGGGCAAAAATGGCGGCTTAACATCCCTGGATATAGAGTTTTCAGGCAGGAAAGGGAGAGAGATTAAAAAGGGAGGAGGTGTAGCATTATTAGTTAAAGAATCAATAACAGCTGTGAGGAGGGATGATATGCGAAATGAATCATCAAAGGAGGCCATATGGGTGGAGATCAGAAATAAAAAAGGGGCAGCCACAATACTAGGAGTGTACTACAGACCCACAAATAGTGAGAGGAATATAGATATGTAGGCAAATTTCTGAGTGCAAAAGAGGGCAATAATAGTTGGGGATTTCAACTACCCTAATATCAAATGGGATACAAACAGTGTGAAGGGCACAGGGGGCACAAAATTCTTGAACTGCATTCAAGAGAACTTTTTTAGCCAGCATGTAAGAAGCCCAATGAGAGGGGACGCAATTCTAGATTTAGTCTTCGTTAATGAAGCTGGGCAAGTGGATGAAGTAGCAGAGGGGGTGACCATTTTGGAGACAGTGACCATAATACAGTTAGATTTAGCATTATTGTGGAAAAGGACAAAGATAAAACGGGAGCAAAAGTTCTAAATTGGGGGAAGATAAATGTTATGTTGCTGAGAGGTGATTTGGCAAATGTGGACTGGATACAGCTACTTGAAGGAAAATCAGTGGCAAATCATTGGGAAGCATTCAAAAGTGAGGTTCTACAGGGACAATGAAGACGTGTCCCCACGAAGAAAAAGGCTGGTACTGACAAATCTAGAGCCCACAGTTATCTAGAAGCATACAGTGTAAGATAAAGCAGAAAAAGAAAGCTGATGACAGTCACAAAAAACTTCACACTTTAGAAAGCCTAGAAATTGCAGAGGTGAAGTAAAAAAGGGAATTAGGAAAGTAAAGAGAGGACAGGAAAAAATAGTCAGATAAAATCAAGGAAAACCCAAAGATATTTTTTCAGTACATTAAGAGCAAGAGGATAACTAAGGAAAAGGTAGGGCCTATCAGAGATGTACAAGGTAACTTATTCGTGGATGCAAAAGATGTTGGCAGGGTTCTTAATAAGTACTTTCTCTCTGTCTTCACAAAGGAAAGGGATGATGAAGACATTGTAGTTAAAGAGGAGTGTGAAATATTACATACAATAAGCTTAATGAGAGAGGAAGCACTGGAGGGTCTGACATCCTTGAAAGTGGATAAATCACCAGGGTCGGATGGATTGTGTCATAGGCTGTGCCAGAGGATTAGAGGTCTGTGAACATTGTACCATTGTTCAAAATGGGTGCGAGGGATAGGCCAAATATTTACAGGCCGGTCAATCTGACAGGAAGTTATTAGAATCAATTCTGTGAGATAGGATAAACTGTCACTTAGAAAGGGATAGATTAATCAGGAATAGTCAGCATGGATTTGTTAAGGGAAGGTCGTATTTTACTAACTTAATTGAATTTTTTGAGTAAGTAACAAGGGAGGATTGATGAGGGTAGTGCAGTCGATGTTGTCTACATGGATTTTAGTAAGGCATTTCACAAGGTCCCACATGGCAGACTGGTCAGAAAAGTAAAAGCCCATGGGACAGAGGGAAATGTGGTGAGTTAGATCCAAAATTGGCTCAGTGTACAGGAAACAAAGGGTAATGGTCGACGGATGTTTTTGCGAATGGAAAGGGGTTTCCAGTGATGTTCCACAGGGCTCAGTGTTGGGTCCCTTGCTGTTTGTGGAATATATTAATGATTTGGACTTAAATGTGGGAGGCATGATTGGGAAATTTGCTGATGACACAAAAATTGGCCCTGCAGTTGATCATGAAAAGGATAGTCATAGACTCCAGAATGATAACAATGGTTTGGTTGAGTGGGTGGAAAAGTGGCAAATGGAATTCAATCCAGAGAAGTGTGAGGTAATGCGTTTGGGGAGAGCAAACAAAGCAAGGAGCATGTGGTAGAGGCAGGTTCAATTGAAGCATTCAAAAGGAAATTAGACTGTTACATAAAAAGGAAAAATGTGCAGGGTTACAGTGAGAATGCAGGGGAGTGGCACTAGGTGAATTGCTCATTTGGAGAGCCGGTGCAGACACTATGGGCCGAATGGCCTCCTTCTGCACTATAACGATTCTATAAATATACACTAAACAGGAGGATATTGAGAGGGGTAGAAGAAATGAGAGACCTCATAGTGGGCGGTACTGTGGCGCAGTGGTTAGCACCGCAGCCTCACAGCTCCAGCGACCCGGGTTCAATTCTGGGTACTGCCTGTGCGGAGATTGCAAGTTCTCCCTGTGACTGCATAGGTTTTCCACCGGGTGCTCTGGTTTCCTCCCACGGCCACAGACATGCAGGTTGATAGGTAAATTGGCCATTGTAAAATTGCCCCTAGTGTAGGTAGGTGGTAGGAGAATGGTGGGGATGTGGTAGGAATATGGGATTAATGTAGGATTAGTATAAATGGGTGGTTGTTGGTCGGCACAGACTTGGTGGGCTGAAGGGCCTGTTTCAGTGCTGTATCTCTCTATGACTCTATAAGACGAAGGATGAAATAAAATTGCGGAGTAGAACAGCTTTGTGATAAGGCGAGATGGTGCTTCTGGAGAGAGAGGTCCAGTGTGTACATGTGGCGGTGCATGGCACTGAGTGTGGATCTCAGGATGTGGTGAGAACAGCAGTCCGAGAAATGTTGTATTTCTCGAAGATACCTGTAATCCTGGGTGGATTCAAAACACGAAGGATGAAACTTCAATTGGAATAAGTCCCAAGGTGCTTTGCAGGAGTGTTATCAAACAAATTTCATAATGAGCCATGATAAATTGCCCCTAATATAGGTAGGTGGTAGGGGAATATAGGGACAGGTGAGGATGTGGTAGGAATATGGGATCAGTGTAGGATTAGTATAAATGGGTGGTTAATGGTCGGCACAGACTCGGTGGGCCGAAGGGCCTGTTTCAGTGCTGTATCTCTAAATCAAATCAAAACCTTGGAGTGCATGTCCACAGGTCCCTGAAGGTGGCAGGATAGTTAGATAAAGTGATGAAGAAGGCATATGGAATTCTTTCCTTTACTGGCCGAGGTATAGATAATAAAAGCAGGGATGTGATGCTGGAACTGTATAAAACACTGCTTAGGCCACAGCTGGAGTATTGTGTACAGTTCTGATCACCACATTACATAAAGGACAGAATTGCTCTGGAGAGAGTACAGAGGAGATTTCCATGAATGTTGCCAGGGCTTGAAAATTGCAGCTATGAGGAAAGATTGGATAGGTTAGGGTTGTTTTCCTCAGAACAGAGGAGGCTGAGGGGTGACTTAATTGAGGTAGACAAAATTATGAGGGGCCTAGATAGAGCAGACAGGAAGCACCTGTTTCCCCCAGCGGAGAGGTCAATTACCAGGGGGCACAGATTTAGGTGATTGGCAGAAGAATTAGAGAATCCATGAGGAATAACTTTTTCACCCAGAGGATGGAGAGTGTCTGGAATTCACTGTCAGGAATGGTGATGGAAGCAGAAACCCTCAATTCTTTTAAAAGGTACCTGGACCTGCACCTGAAATGCTGTAACCGGCAAGGCTATTGACCAGGTGCTGGAAGGTGGAATTAGAATGGGCGGCTAGTTTTTTCAGCAGGCGCAGACACTATGAGCTGAATGGCCTCTTTCTGTGCCATAACATTTCTATGGTTCTATGGAATACTATTTGCCATTTATCAGTCCAAACACGTAAGTTGTCCAGGTCTTGCTGCACATAGGCACAGACTGCTCTAGCATCAGAAGTGTTGTAAATGGTACTGAACGCTGTGCAATTATCAGTGAACATCCCGCCTTTTGACCTCATAATGAAGGTAAGGTCATTGATGAAGCATGGTGATGGTCGGCTCTCAGACACTATTCTGAGGAACTCCTGCAGCGATGTCCTGGGGTTGAGATGATTGATATCAAATATGCACAACCATCTTCCTTTGTGCTCGGTATGACTCCAAATAGTGGCAAGTTTTCCCCTAGATTCACATTGACTTCAATTTCGTTAGGGCTCCGTGACGCCACACTTGGTCAAATGCTGCCTTGATGTCATGGGCAGTCACTCTCAGCTCACTTATCTTATCCATCTGAAACTTATTGTGCAACCATTTGTGACATCAGTTTCCCTGTGTCTATTCACAAGTGCCTTTTGGCTGCTGCTCTGAACCTGAACTCCACTTTCTCCTTCCCCTTTTTCCTTATTTCCTCTTTATCTCTCCAAGACCCCTCTCTCCATTCTATTCTCTCGCTAACTTTCCTACCCAGCATGCTCACTGGGGGTTAATCTTCCCAACCTCCTTCCCATCCTACTCACCCCTCCCAACACTGACCCTGTTGTCTCTGCCAGCAGATCAGTTATCACTGCTCCTCTTTTACGAGCTTATTGTGGATGACTGCATTGACATCATGGCCTTGAGGGAAAGCTGGCTGAGGGATGATGTCACCTTCCCCCTAATGAAGACCCCCTCCTGGATATACCTCCCAACACTGACACCGCCAAAGAAAGCTGTGGTGGCTGTGTGGTTCTCATCACCAAATCAGACCCTGGTCTGTCACCTACTCCTCTGGCACCTTTTCCTCATTTGAGCATCTCACCACTCATTTAAAATCCTCATTCTCTATCACCCACCCAAGTACGATGCTAAATTCCTCACCAACATTTCTTATCTTCACTGCTTTCTTCCCTCAGTATCTGCACCAAGCAACTTCTCATCATCACCTCTATCTCAACCTCATCATGCTCTTTCTCCTGAGTTCACTGCCCTCCTAACCTCCCTAGATCTCTCCTCCTACACAGATATGAACTAAGAACAAGAGTAGGCCATTCAGCCCCTTGAGCCTGCTCTGCCATTCCATAAGATCATGACTGATCTGTTTGTGGACTCAATTCCTTTTTCCTCAACCGAGAAGTCTCCCCCCTCCTTTCAGGTGAAGCAGCGATTTACTTGTACGTCATTCAATTTAATATACTGTATTCGCTCCTCTACATTGGGGAGACCAAACGCAGATTGGGTGATCCCTTTGCGGAACACCTTCGCTCAGTCCGCAAGCAGGACCCCGAGCTTCCGGTTGCTTGCCATTTCAACACACCCCACTGCTCGCATGCCCACATCTCTATCCTGGGATTGCTGCAGTGTTCCAGTGAACATCAACGTAAGCTTGAGGAACAGAATCTCATTTACCGACTAGGCACACTGCAGCCTGCCGGACTGAACATTGAGTTCAATTATTTCAGAGCATGACGGACTCCCCCATTTTTATTTTTAGTTATATTTTTTCTTTTTCATTTTTATTTTATTTTAGTTTGTTTCATCATTGTTTTTTTTACCATGTGCCTGCCCACTGTATTTATTTCATGTTTGTGCTTTGGGCTAGGGCTGTTCATTTTTCTGTCAATTCACACCCTCTCTTCAGTAATGCTTTGTCTTTCACCACACCATTATCACACCCTTTGTCTTTGTTCCATGACCTTCTTGTCAGTTATTCTCTGTGACCCTCTGTCCTGTCAACACCTCTTTTGATCTCTTTTGCCCCCCACCCTTCCTTTATTTACTTAATGCTATTACATTTCTAACCTTTGCCAGTTCTGATGAAAGGTCACTGACCTGAAACGTTAACTCTGCTTCTCTCTCCACAGATACTGCCAGACCTGCTGAGTATTTCCAGCATTTTTTGTTTTTATTTCAGATTTCCAGCATCTGCATATTTTGCTTTTATTAAATAAAAGTCGTTGTTGTTTCAATGAGAGAACAGAAGTGTGTGTTTGAATGGCAGATGAAAACCAGACCAGGTTTGGCTGTAAAGGGCTCCAGGTCCAACAGACCTTTTCCTTTGTTCAACCCCAGGCTTTGACAGATTCCCTTTCTCCTTCATTGGGAATTTACTTAATTGATATCCTTTCCACCTCCTGTTCGAGTATTTCCCAATACTGACAAACAGCTCAAGTTAATTTTTTTTTCCTGTCTGGGCAAGGTCCCTTTTACGTTATTGCAAATCACAATATTTAGCCAAGTACCCCCAAACTCAACTTTTCTTTTTTTATTTCAATATTAAATCCAATTATATTTTGCTCAATATTTCACTCACATCCCTCCACATTCTTCCTCCCCTTATAACCCAGAACCCGGTCAAGTAATCCTCCTTTCTTCAGCAGAGTAGTGTGTTGATTAAGAAATTATTCCTAAACTCATGAAAATAATTTTCGACTTTCTCACCACATTTGTTCTCGTCCTGTCTGAATTTTTCCATGATATAAATCTCCTACAATTATAATTCAATTGTGATTATTTGCCTTCAAATTGTCTATAGATTTCATCTTCAATTTACATACACAACTTTAATAAAACATTTTCCAATTCCAGTCTATTTTTTGCATCATTAAAATTTGCTAAAACTGTAATGCAATAGTTATTTGCCGAGTAATCCAAAGGTCCTAACGAATGTTCTGGGGACACGAGTTCAAATCCCACCATGGCAGTTGGTGAATTTAAATTTAATTAATTAATAAATCTGGAATTAAAAGCTAGTCTCAGTAATGGTGACCATGCAACGAGTGGATTGTTATAAAAACCCATCGAGGTCACTGATGTTCTTTAGGAAAGAAAATCTTCCATCGATACACGAACTGGCCGACATGTGACTCCAGACACACAGCTATGTGGTTGACACTTAACTGCCCTCTGAAATGGCCTAGTGAGGCACTCAGCAAACCACTACGGAAAAGTCAAAAAATAAAACCAGACAGAGAACCCAGCTTCAACTTAGGCACCGGAAACTGCAACGATGTACCCTGCCCAGTCAACCAGACAAACTCCTCCTTACTATCTCATGGGGATTTCTGCCAAAGCTGAGAGAGCTGTCCCACAGACTAGCCAAGCAATAGCCTGACATAATCATATACATCGCATCATAGGGCACAGCCAATGTCCCAGAATCCTTCATCACCATCCCTGGGTATGTCCTGTTTCACTGGCAGGACAGACTCAGTGGTGGCAGCACAGTGGGAGGAAGTTGCCCTGGGAGTCCACAACAAGAACTCTGGATCTCATGAAGTCACATGGCATTAGGTCAAACATGGTCAAGAAAACCTCCTGCTGATTACCATACACTGTCCTCCCTCAAATGAATCAGTACTCCTCCATTTTGAACATCACTTGGAAGAAGCACTGAGGGTAGCAAGGGCACAGAATGTACCGAGTGGGGGACTCCAAATCCCATTACAAAGAGTGGCTCAGTGGTACCACTACTGACTGAGTGGGCTGAGTTCAGAAGGATGTAGCTACCAGACCGGGCCTGCAGCAGGTGGTGAGGGAACCAACAAGGGGGAAAACATGCTTGACATCGCCCTCGTTAATCTCCCAATCGCAGACACATCTGTCCATGACAGTATTGGTAGGAGTGGTCACCTCACAGTCCTTGTGGAGACAAAGTCCCGACTTCACACTGAGGATACCATCCATCATGTTGTGTGGCACTAACACTGTGCTAAATGGGATAGATTCATAATAGATCTAACAGCTCATAACTGGGCATCCATGAGACGCTGTGGGCCATCAGCAGCAACAGAATTATATTCATCCACAATTATAATCTCATGGCCTGGCAAATCCCTCACTCCACCAGTACCATCAAGTCAGCAGATCAACCCTGGTTCAATAAGGAGTGCAGGAGAACATGCCAGGAACAGCACCAGGCATGTTTAAAATTGAGGTGTCATCCTGGTGAAGCAACAACACAGGACCACACGCACGGTAATCAGCAGAAGCAGCATGTGACAGACAGAGCTGAGCGATCGCACAACCAATGGATCACATCAAAGCTCTACAGTCCTGCCACATCCAGTCCAGAATGGTGGTGGGCAATGAAACAATTAACTGGAGGAGGTGGCTCCAGAAACATCCCCATTCTCAATGATGGAGGAGCCCAGTACCTCAGTGTAAAAGATGAGGCTGAAGTATTGTTAACCATCTACAGCCAGAAGTGCCGAGTGTATCATCCATCTTGGCCTCCTCCTAAGGTCCCAGTATCACAGATACCAGTCTTCAGCCAATTTGATTCATTCCACATGATATCAAGAAACAGCTGAAGGTACCGGATACAGCAAAGGCTATGACAACATCCCAGCAATAGTACTGAAGTATTGTGCTCCACAACTAGTTGCACCCCCCGTTAAGCTATTCCAGTACAGCTATAACACTGGCATTGATCCAACAACATGCAAAATTGCCCGGGTATGTCCTGTCAACAAAAAAACAGGAAAAATCCAATCTGATCAATTATCGCCCTCGCAGTCTGCTCTCAATCCTCGACAAAGTGATGGAAGGTGTCGTCAACAGTACTATCAAGAAGCACTTACACAGCAACAAGCTGCTCAGCAATGCTCAATTTTGGTCCCGCCAGGGCCACTCAGCTCCAGAACTCATTACAGCCTTGGTCCAAACATGCATGAAAGAGCTCAATTCAAGAGGTGAGCAGAGAGTGACTGCATTTGACATCAAAGCAGCATTTGACTGAGTATGGCATTAAGGAGCAAATGCAAACTTGAACTCAATGGGAATCAGGGGGAAAACTCTCCCCTAGCTGGAGTCATACTTATCATAAAGGAAGATGGTTGTGGTTGTTGGAGGTCAATTATCTCAGCTCCAGGACATCACTGCAGGAGGTCCGAGGGTAGTGTCTTAGGCCCAACCATCTTCAGCTGCTTCATCAAAGACCTTCCTTCAATCATAAGGTCGCTGATGACCTGAAGACTGAAGAGGCAGTCGGCGGACCTGGGAGGAGGCGGAACCCACAAATCAAGAGCGGGGCCCTTACTTACCTGGGAGAGCGGACAGGCAGTCAGTGGCTGCGGCCTGAGGTCAGTCCGAGCTGGGATTGAAAAGTGAAAAAACCTAACAGTAACATCACGGGAAATCCGTAAACTGATTGGGTGGTGAATAATAACTGTTAGTTAGTGCCTGTAAATAGCTGAAAATCAGAGAAAAAAGTTTTTTTTTTAAACCCTCAAATAGCTACCTTACAAGTGGTAAGGTTAGTACTATGAAGGTTTTAGTTGGTGTAATTTATTAGTAATTACTAATTCGAAAGTGCTGTTTGGACAGAGTGAGGCTGAGTGATGTGTGAGGGACTTCACTGACTAGGGGAAGGAGGTGCTCTTTGGTCCCTTTCTTTCCTTTTCTGCCTTTTCAGCCTCCATGGTACAGGGGAAGAAGCTGATTGGCCAGTAACTGGGAAGTTATTCTCCTTATTATACTTGCAGTGATTAATTTGTAAAGCTAAGGCATGGCAGGGTAGCTCTGTCCAGTGGAATGTGCCTCCTGTGCTATGTGGGAAGTCGTGGACACGCCATGTCTCCTTGACAAACACATTCCCAGGAAGTGTCACCAGCTGCAGAAACTTGAGCTCCAGGTTTCGGAACTCAAGCGGCGGCTGGAGTCACTGTGGCGTATCCGTGAGGCAGAGAACTACATGATAGCATGTTTCAGGAAGTAGTCACCCTGTTGCTTAAGAGAGCACAGACAGAGAGGGACTGTGTGGCTGTCAGACAGTCAAGAAGGTCAAGGCAGGTAGTGCAGGAGTCCCCGGAGGGTATCCCACTTTCTAACCGGTATTCAGTTCTGAGCACCGATGGGAGAGAGGATTCCTCTGGAGAGTGCAATGAGTGTCATGACCAGAGCACTATGGGTAGCTCAGCTGTGCAGGGAGGGAGGAGAAAAGACGAGAGAAATACTGGTAATGGATTCTATAGTTAGGGGAACAGACAGGTGTTTCTGTGGTCACAGACGTGATTCCAGGATGGTATGTTGCCTCCTGGTGCAAGGGTCATGAACATCACCGAACAGCTACAGGCCATTCTGGAGGATGAGGGTGCACAATCAGAGGTTGTGGTCCACATTGGTATCAATGATATAGGTATCATGATATAGGTCCTGCAGGCTGAGTTTCGGGAGTTAGGAAAGAGATTAGCAAGCAAAGCCACTTGCTAGTGTATGGAAACAGGAGAATACACCAGATAAATGCGTGGCTGGAGAGATGGTGCAGGAGGGAGGGCTTCAGATTTCTGGGGCTTTGGGACCGGTTCTAGGGAAGGTGGGACCTATACAAGCCGAACGGTCTATACCTGAACAGGACTGGGACAAATATCCTCGCAGGATTTGCTAATGCTGTTGGAGACAGTTTAAATTAGTTTGGCAGGGGGATGGGAACCTGAGCACAGGCTTAGATAGGACAAATTCAGAGCAGGGAACGGGAGGCAGAAAATTAGTGAGTGACTCAAAGACAGAAGAAGCAAAGGTTAAAAAGTGTACAGCACAGGAATTTGGCAGTGTTAAAAGGTATTTATTTAAATGCAAGGAATAGAGTAAATAAAGTCGATGAACTGATGAACTGAGGGCACAGATAGACACATGGCAACACAATATCATTGCTAGAACGGAAACTTGGCTTAAAGATGGGCAAAAATGGCAGCTCACCGTCCCTGGATATAGAGTTTTCAGGCGAGATAGAGAGTGGGATAAAAAGGAGGTGCAGCATTATTGGTTAAGGAATCAATAACAGCTGTCAGGAGGGATGATATGCGAAGTGAATCACTGAATGAGGCCATATGGGTGGAGCTCAGAAATAAAAAAGGGACAGCCACACTACTAGGAGTGTACTATAGATCCACAAATAGTGAGAGGGAGATAGAAGAACAAAAATGTAGGCAAAGAGTGCAAATACAATAGGGCAATAATAGTTGGGGATTTCAACTACCCTAATATCAACTGAGATACAAACTGCGTGAAGGGCACAAAATTCTTGAACTGCATTCGAGAGTACTTTTTCAGCCAGCGCGTAACAAGCCCAATGAGAGAGGGCGCAATTCTAGATTTAGTCTTACAAAATGAAGGTGGGCAAGTGGATGAAGTAGCAGTGGGTGACCATTTTGGAAATAGTGACCATATTACAGTTAGATATAGTAAGCATAGTGATGGAAAAGGACAAAGATAAAACAGGAGTAAAAGTTCTAAATTGGGGGAAGGCAAATTTTACAAAGCTGAGAGGTGATCTGGCAAAAGTGGACTGGATACGGCTAGTTGAGGGAAAATCAGTGGCAAACCAGTGAGAGGCATTCAAAAACGAGTTTCTATAGGCACAGCGTAGACATGTCCCCAAAAAGATAAAAGATGGTATGGCCAAATCTAGAGCCCCCCAGCTTACAGGGTAAGATAAAACAGAAAAAGAAAGTTTATGACGGTCACAAAAAACACAACACTTTAGAAAGTGCAGGGGTGAAGTAAAAAAGGAAATCAGAAAAGCAAAGAGAGGTCATGAACAATTATTGGAGGTAAAATCAAGGAAAACCCCAAAGTTGTTTATCTGTACATGAAGAGCAAGAGGATAACTAAGGAAAGGGTAGGGCCTATCAGAGATGTACAAGGGAACTTATACATAGATGCAGATGTAGTAGACTCGCCAACTTTAAGGGCATTTAAGTGGTCATTGGATAGACATATGGATGTAAATGGAATAGTGTAGGTCAGATGATCGGCGCAACATCGAGGGCCGAAGGGCCTGTACTGCGCTGTAATATTCTAATTCTAATTCTAATTCTAATGTGGGCAGGGCTCTTAATGAGTACTTTGTCTCTGAATTCACAAATGAGAGGGATGTTGCAGACATTGTAGTTAAAGAGGAGGAGTATGAAATAATAGATACGATAAGCTAATGAGAGAGGAAGTACTAGAGGGTCAGACATTCTTGAAAGTGGATAAGTCACCAGGGCCGGATGGATTGTATCCCAGGCTGTTACAGGAAGCCAGGAAGGAAATAGCAGATGCTCTGAGAATCATCTTCAAATCCTCACTAGATACTGGCGAGATACCAGAGGATGGGCGGCCTGCGAACATTGTACCATTCTTTAAAAAGGGTCCAAGGGATTGACCAAATAATTATAGGCCGGTCAGTCTGACCTCGGTGGTGGGCAACTTATCAGCATCAATTCTGAGAGATAGGATGAACGTCTACTTAGAAAGGCACGGATTAATCAGGGATAGTCAGCATGGATTTGTTAAGGGAAGGTCGTGTTTTACTAAAATGAATTTTTTGAGGAAGTGACGGGGAGAATTGATGAGGGTAGTGCAGTGGATGTGGTCTACATGGATTTTAGGAAGGCATCTGACAAGGTTTCGCATGGCAGACTGGTCAGTAAAATAAAAGCCCATGGGATACAGGGGAATGTGGCAGGTTGGATCCAAAATTGTCTCAGTGACAGGAAACAAAGGGTAATGGTCAACGGATGTTTTTGTGAATGGAAAGCTGTTTCCAGTGGCATTCCACAGGGCTCAGTGTTGGGTCCCTCGCTATTTGTGATATATATTAATGATTTGGACTTAAATGTGGGAGGCATGATTGGGAAATTTGCAGATGACACAAAAATTGGCCATGTAATTGATAGTGAAGAGGATAGCTGGAGACCCCAACATGATATCAATGGTTTGGTTGAGTGGGTGGAAAAGTGGCAAATGGAATTCAATCCAGAGAAGTGTGAGGTAATGCATTTAGGGAGGGAAAACAAAGTGAGGGAATACACAATAAACAGGAGGATATTGTGAGGGGTAGAAGAAGTGAGAGACCTTGGAGCACATGTCCATAGGTCCCTGAAGGTGGCAGGATAGGTAGATAAAGTGGTGAAGAAGGCAAATGGAATGCTTTCCTTTATTGGTCAATATGATGTAATTCTGACACTGTATATAACGCTGGTTCGGCCACAGCTGAAGTATTGTGTATAGTTCTGGTCACCACATTACAGGAAGGACATAATTGCTCCAGAGAGAGCACAGAGAAAATTTACCAAGAATGTTACCAAGGCTTGAAAATTGCAGCTTTGAGGAAAGATTGGATTGGCTAGGGTTGTTTTCTTTGGAACAGAGGAGGCTGAGGGGTGACTTAATTGAGGTGTACAAAATTATGAGGGGCCTAGATAGAGTAGACAGGAAGGACCTGTTTCCCGTAGCGGAGAGGTCAGTTACCAGGGGAAACACATTTAAGGTGATTGGTAGAAGGATTAGAGGGGACATGAGGAAATTCTTTATCACCCAGAGGGTGGTCAGTGTCTGGAATTCACTGCCTGGATTGGTGGTGGAAGCAGAAACCGTCAACTCATTTAAAAGGTACCTGGACAGGTAGCTGAAGTGCTGTAAGCTGCAAGGCTACAGACCAGGTGCTGGAAGGTGGGATTAGATTGGGTGGCTAGTTTTTATTTAGCCAGCACAGACACGATGGGCTGAATGGCTTCCTTTTGTGCCGTAACCTTTCTATAGTTCTATGGATTGCACAGTGTTCAGTACCATTCACTACTCCTCAGATACTGAAATAATCCGTGTCCACATGCAGCAAGACCTGGTCAACATTCAGGCTTGGGCTGATAAGTGGCAAGTGCCATTCATGCCACACAAGTGCCAGGCAATGGCCATCTTCAACAAGAAAGAATCTAACCACGTCCCCTTGACATTCAATGACATGACGATCGCTGAATCCCCCAACATTAACATTCTAAGGCTGTTACCACTGATCAGAAAGTTAACTGGGCCAGCCATATAAATCCTGTAGCTGCAGGAGCAGGTCAGAGGCTGGGAAGTCTGCAGCAAGTAATCCACCTCCTGTCCCCCTTAGCCTGTCCACCATCTACAAGGCACAAGTCAGAAGGATGATGGAATACTCTCCACGTGCCTGGATGAGTGCAGCTCCAACAACACTCAAGAAGCTCAACACCATACAGGACAAACAAGGCCACTTGATGGGCAGCCCATCCACCAACATAGAAATGTACTCCCTCTACCACTGGCACACAGTGGCAGCAGTGTGTATCATCTATAAGATGCACTGCAGCAACTCGCCAAGGTTACTTCCATAGTACCTTCTGAACCTACAACCTCTACCATCTAGAACAGAGGTGCCCAACCTTTTTGTGTGGGGGGCCACATTATAGTTTTTGTCATACGCAGGGGGCCAGTAAGAAAATTTCAGAAAGTTAAAAGCATTAAAAATGTATCTTAATGCAATCAAAACAACAAAGATGCATTTTTGTGAAGAAGCTTTAAATGAGAAGACTAATTTATTGACTTACTTTCTCATCACTATGTTGAACACCGATTTAGCGACATACTTGGCATTGTTTTTGCTTGCATAAGTAGTCACTCTCTGTCCACACACTTGATGTAACAAGGCGGAATATTCCAAATTGATGTCCCATCAGGAGTGATCTTCATCTCTTCCCTCTCTCTCCCCCACTTTTCAACTCTCTCTCTCTTCCTCTCCCTCCCCCCATCTCTCTCCTCCCTCCCTCTCTCCCCTCCGTCTCACCCTGTCTCCTTCTCCCTTCCCTCTCTCTCCCCCCTCCAACTCTGTTTCTCTCCTCGCCTGCCTCTCTCCCCCCTTCCCTCTCCCCCTTTTCCTCTCTCTCTCCTCCCTTCCCTCTCCCATGTCTCTCCCAGACCCCTCTCTGTCTTTCTTTCTCTCTCCTGCCTCCCTCTCTGTCTCCCTCTCCCCCACCATGTCTCTCGCTACCCCCATGTTTCTCTCTCTCCCCCATGTCTGTCTCTCTCCCCCCGCTTTCCTTCTGTGTGGGTCTCTCACTCCCCGCTCCCTACTGCTCTGCCTGTGCATTCACCATAAATGTGGATAATACAGGCAGGTGTGAACACTGCACTCTGCTGGTTGCAGCCACGTTGTGTGGGAGCAGGGTCCTAACAAACTGATAGCTGCCTGCTGAGGTGCCTGACATTCTAGCAGTTTACATCAAGGGCCGGATGGAAACCTTTGGAGGGTTCGACTCTGGTCCGCAGGCCATACATTGGACAACCATGATATAGAAGGACATGGGCAGTATCTGCGCGGGAAATCCACCACCTGTAATTTCCCTCCAAGCCACACACCATCCTGACTTGCAACTATATCACCGTTCCTTCACTGTCACTGGGTCAAAATCCTGGAACACTCTTCCTAACAGCACTGTGGGTGTACCTACCTCACATGGACTGCAGAGGTTCAAGAAGGCAGTTCACCACCTCCTTCTCAAGAGCAATTAGGGATGGGCAACACATTCTGACCTTTGCAGTGATGCTCACATCCCATGAAAGAATAAAAAAAATTATCCTCAATTTGTTCTCAAATTTCATGTTTTATAGACCTTTTTGATACAATAATGTATTTGTGCTCCTACCTTTAATCTTTTTATCTTCTTTTCTGTGAACCATTAGATCAACAGCAGCAGCTGTAATCACAAGGCCTGCAACCACCCAGAAAATTACCAGCCAGGCATTGACCACATTGACTTTAGGGAAGAACTCATCTAAGGAAAAAAAAACACAGAATTAGTACCTGGCTTGTGGTACCGAATACTGTGTAACAAACATTCGGTTCTTAGAATAGGAAAGTTACAGCACAGAAGGAGGCCATTCAGCCTGTCATGTCGGTGTCAGCCGAATAAGCTAACCACCCAATCTAATCCCATCTTCCAGCACCTGGTCCATAGCCTTGCAGGTTCCAGCACTTCAGGTGCAGGTCCAGGTACCTTTTAAATGAGTTGAGGGTTTCTGCCTCCACCACCGTTCCGGGCAGTGAATTCCAGACACTCACCACCCTCCGGGTAAAAAAGGTTTTCCTCATGTCCCTTCTAATCCTTCTACCGATCACCTTAAATCTGTGCCCCCTGGTAATTGACCTCTCCACTAGGGGAAACAGGTCCTTCCTGTCTACTCTATCTAGGCTCCTCACAATTTTGTACACCTCAATTAATTTACCCCTCAGCCTCCTCTGTTCTAAGGAAAACAACCCTAGCCTATCCAATCTTTCCTCATAGCTGCTACTTTCAAGCCCTGGCAACATTCTTGTAAATCTCCTCTGTACTCTCTCCAGTGCAATTATGTCCTTTCTGTAATGTGACCAGAACTGTACGCAATACTCCAACTGTGGACTAACCAGCGTTTTATACAGTTCCAGCAATACATCCTTGCTTTTGTATTCTACACCTCGGCCAATAAAGGAAAGCATTCCAGAAGTCTTCTTCACTACTCTATCTACCTGTCCTGCCACCTTCAGGGACCTGTGGGCATTCCAAGGTCTCTCACTTCTTCTAACCCTCTCAATATCCTCCCGTTTATTGTGTATTCTCTCGCTTTGTTTGCTCTCCCCAAATGCATTACCTCACACTTCTCTGGACCGAATTCCATTTGCCACTTTCCGCCCAAACCATTGATATCATTCTGGAGTAGAGAGCGATCCTCTTCACTATCAACTACACGGCCAATTTTTGTGTCATCAACAAATTTCCCAATCATGCCTCCCACATTTAAGTGCAAATCATTAATATATACCACAAACAGCAAGGGACCCAACCTTGAGCCCTGTGGAACATCACTAGAAACAGCTTTCCATTCACAAAAAGATAAACTAAGTCAGTCTGGAGGACAGAGAAAATATAGACCTGTTACGGCACAAGTGAATAATGCAAGACTGGATTGTATCTATTTTAATGCAAGGAGTCTTACTAGGAAGGCAGATGAATTGAGGGTATTGATTAACACATGGGAATATGATATTATTGCTATCACAGAGACATGGTTGAGGGGAGGACAGGACTGGCAGCTCAATATCCCAGGGTATAAAATCTTCAGGAGTGATAGGGGAGGGTGTAAAAGGCGAGGTGGCATTGCACTGTTGATCAAGGAGTCAATGACTGCATTAAGCAGGGATGACTTCTTAGAAGGTTGCTCTAATGATGCCATATGGGTAGATCTTAAAAACAAAAAGTGGGCAATCACTGGGCTGGGAGTGAACTACAGGCCTCCAAACAGTCATGGAGAGATAGAGGATCAGATATGTAGGCAAATCTCAGAGAGGTGTGAAAATAATAGGGAATAATAGTAGTGGAGTTCAACTTCCCCAAGATTAGAGGGGATAGTATTACTGCAAAAGGCTTAAAGGGGGTGGAATTCTTAAAGTGCATTCAAGAGAGCTTTTTGAGCGAGCACATAGAGAGTCCGACAAGAGAAGGGGTGATACTGGACCTAATATTAGGGAATGAAGCTGGACAAGTGGTAGAAGTGGCAGTGGGGGACCATTTCGGGGATAGTGACCATAACTCTGTAAGATTTAAGATAGTTATGGAAAAGGACAAAGAGGGACCAGAAATAAAAGTGGGGGAAGGCAGATTTTTTTTTTAGATTAGAGATACAGCACTGAAACAGGCCCTTCGGCCCACCGAGTCTGTGCCGAACATCAACCACCCATTTATACTAATCCTACACTAATCCCATATTCCTACCAAACATCCCCACCTGTCTCCATATTTCCCTACCACCTACCTATACGAGTGACAATTTATAATGGCCAATTTACCTATCAACCTGCAAGTCTTTTGGCTTGTGGGAGGAAACCGGAGCACCCGGAGAAAACCCACGCAGACACAGGGAGAACTTGCAAACTCCACACAGGCAGTACCCGGAATCGAACCCGGGTCCCTGGAGCTGTGAGGCTGCGGTGCTAACCACTGCGCCACTGTGCCACCCTATGATAAAACAGGATCTGGCCAAAGTGGACTGGGAGCAGCTTCTTGTCGGAAAGTCTACATCAGACCAGTGGGAGTCATTCAGAAAAGAAATAGTGAGAGTTCAGGTCCAACATGTTCCCGTAAAGGTGAAGAGTAGGACCAACAAGTCCAGGGAACCCTGGATGTCAAGGGATATAGAGGATTGGATCGGTAAAAAAAGGAGGCTTATGGCAGATTCAGAACGCTGAAAACAGCGGAGGCCCTAGAGGATTATAGAAAGTGTAGGGGGGTACTTAAAAAAGTAATTAGGAGAGTGAAGAGGGGACATGAAAAAAACACTGGCAGACAAGATAAAGGGAAATCCCAAGGGGTTTTATAAGTATTTTAAGGACAAGAGGATAACCAGGGAAAGAGTAGAGCCCATTAAGGATCAAAGTGGAAATCTGTGTGTGGAGCCGGAGGACATAGGTGAGGTTTTAAATGATTACTTTTCATCGGTGTTCACTATGGAGAAGGACGATGTAGATGTGGAGATCAGAGAGGGGGATTGGGATATACTTGAACAAATTAGCATTGAAAGGGAGGAAATATTAGTTGTTTTAGCAGGTTTAAAGGTGGATAAATCCCCAGACCCAGATGAGATGTATCCCAGGCTGTTATGTGAGGCAATGGAGGTGATAGCAGGGGCTCTGACACAAATTTTCAAATCCTCTCTGGCCACAGGGAGAGGTACCAGAGGACTGGAGGACAGCAAATGTGGTACCATTATTCAAGAAGGGTAGCAGGGATAAACCAGGTAATTACAGGCCAGTGAGTCGAACATCAGTGGTAGGGAAACTATTGGAAAAAATTCTGAGGGACAGGATAATCTCCACTTGGAGAGGCAGGGATTAATCAGGGATCGTCAGCATGGCTTTCTCAGGGGGAGATCGTGTCTCACTAACTTGATTGAATTTTTCAAGGAAATGACTAGATGTGTGGATGAGGGTAAAGCAGTTGATGTAGTCTACATGGACTTCAGTAAGGTTTTTGAAAAGGTCCTGCATGGGAGATTGGTTAAGAAGGTAAGAGCCCATGGGTTCCAGGGCAATTTGGCAAATTAGTTCCAAACCTGGCTCAGTGGAATGGGGCAGAGGGTGATGGTCGAGGGCTGTTTTTACGAATGGAGGCCTGTGACCAGTGGTGTACCGCAAGGATCAGTGCTGGGACCCTTGCTGTTTGTAGTGTACATTAATGATTTAGCTTTGAATATAGGAGTTATGATCAGTAAGTTCGCAGATGACACCAAAATTGGTGGTCGTAAATAGAGAAGCGGAGAGCCTTAGATTACAGGACGATCTAGATGGGCTGGTAAGATGGGCGAAGCTGTGGCAGATAGAATTTAATCCTGAGAAGTGTGAGGTGATGCACTTTGGGAGGACTAACAAGGCAAGAGAATATACAATGGATGGTAGGATCCTAGGAAGTACAGAGGGTCAAAGGGACCTTGGTGTACTTGTCCATAGATCTCTGAAGAAAGCAGCACAGGTAGATAAGGTGGTTAGGAAGGCATATGGGATACTTGCCTTTATTAGCCGTGGCATAGAATATGAGAGCAGGGAGGTTATGATGGAGCTGTACAAAATGCTAGTTAGGCCATAGCTGGAATACTGTGTACAGTTCTGGTCACCACACTATAGGAAGGATGTGATTGCACTGGAGAGGGTGCAGAGCAGATTCACCAGGATGTTGCCTGGGCTGGAGCATTTCAGCTATGAAGAGAGACTGGATAGGCTAGGGTTGTTTTCCTTGGAGCGGAAAAGGCTGAGGGGGAACATGATTGAGGTATGCAAAATTATGAGGTGCATTGATAGGTTAGATAGAAAGAAACGTTTTCCCTTAGCAGAGAGGTCAATCACCAGGGGGCACAGATTTAAGGTAAGGGGCAGGAGGTTTAGAAGGGAGTTGAGGAAACAATTTTTCACCCAGAGGGTGGTTGGAATCTGGAAAACACTGCCTGAAGGGGTGGCAGAGGCAGAAACACTTGCAACATTTAAGAAGTATTTAGATGAGCACTTGAATTGCTAAAGCATACAGGCAACGGGCCAAGTGTGGGAAAATGGGATTAGATTGTATGGGTGTTTGATGGTCGGCACAGACGCGTTGGGCCGAAGGACCTGTTTCTGTGCTGTATAACTCTATGACTCTATGACAAAAACATCCATCATCTATTACCCTTTGTTTCCTGTCACTGAGCCAATTTTGGATCCATCCTGCCACATCCCCCTGTATCCCATGGGCTTTCATTTTTCTGACCAGTCTGCCATGTGGGACCTTGTCAAATGCCTTACTAAAATCCATGTAGACCACATCCACTGAACTTCCCTCATCAATCCTCCTTGTTAATTCCTCAAAAAACTTGAAATCATGTTAGTAAGACATGACCTTTCCTTAACAAATCCATCCTGACTATCCCTGATTAATCCGTGTCTTTCTCACTGGTGGTTAATCCTGTCCTTCAGAATAGATTCTAATAATTTACCCATCACCGAGGTCAGACTGACCGGCCTATAATTATTTGGTCTATCCCTTGCACAATTTTAAACAATAGTAGAACATTCGCAGATATATTCTTCCAAATATTAATAGATTTCACCAAACCTCAGAAGTAATCTCAGGTGCTGCCTCCCATCCAAATTATATTGGTAAATAATATTAGTGCTAACAAGAATTGTATTAATCTAGGGCCTTGAACAGGAGAAAAACTTTCCAAGGCACTATATTAACATCAGTTCTTGTTGACTTAAGTGTTATGAGGACAAACAAGTGAAAAGAGGAGAGGTGATGAAAAACTTGGTCACTGATGAGTATTTTAAGGAGGGTCTTAAAAGAAGAAGATGGAGGTGGAGAGGTAGAAGGGTTTGGAGAGAGAATTCCAGAAAATGGGACCAAGGTGGCTGAAGGCAGAGCAGCCAATGATGTATCAAAAGGAAAATGAAATTCACAAGACTTCAAACTCTGGACAAATACTCTGGAGACAGGAGTTCAAATCCCACCACGGCAACTGCAGGAATTTAAATTCAATTAATTAAAATAATTCTGGGATGAAAAGCTGTTCTCAGTAACGGTGATTATGAATCGACAGCAGGGGGATGGGGTGAGCAGGCAGAGACAGAGAGGGAGGGGTGATTTCACAGAGACAGTGGGGGATGGGGTGAGCATGCAGAGACAGAGAGGGAGGGGGTGAGTAGGCAGAGACCGTGGGGGATGGGGTGAGCATTTAGAGACAGTGGGGGAGAGGTGATCTCACAGAGACAGTGGGGAGGGGTGATTTCACAGAGACAGTGGGGGAGGGGGTGAGTAGGCAGAGACAGTGGGGGAGGGGGTGAGCATTTAGAGACAGTGGGGGAGAGGCGATCTCACCCCCCACTGTCTCTGCCTACTCACCCCATCCCCCACTGTCTCTGCCTACTCACCCCATCCCCCCACTGTCTCTGCGTGCTCACCCCTCCCCCACTGTCTCTGCCTACTCACCCCATCCCCCCACTGTCTCTGCGTGCTCACCCCTCCCCCACTGTCCCTGCATGCTCACCCCTCCCCCACTCTCTCTTCAGGCTCACCCAACCCCCGACGCTCCCTTTGGTCAACACCTATTGACTGTCTTCCCAGCAAGTCCCGCCTCCCCTGCGCTCCTATTCAACAAAGGTCCGCGTGCAGGCAAACTGTTCGCACTTTTGATTGGTGAACTTCCACGTCAATCACACGAGAGTCACTCTGCACCCACCCCCCCCAGTGCCACTGGCTGCAGGAAGTGAAGACTAGTGACTGCTCAGGTACAGGCTGAACTGCACCAATTGTCTGTCACTTACTGTTAACAACTGAGAGACACAAATGGAACAAACTCATTCTCACTCCTTTCTGTTCACAAATTATGAAGGATTGGCGGGCCGGATTGAAAACTTTAGCGGGCCCGATTCTGGCCCGTGGGCCGTATGTTGGACGACCCTGCTCCAGATGTACAAGACCAGGCTTAGTCATCAACAACTACTCAATCCAGGTCCTTGTATTTTGGCCATGCCATCTGTGAAGCCACTTCTCCTTCTCCTTCTCCATACTGAATAGGTTGGTAGAGGCTGGAGGCCTCTCTTCATGTAACTATTTACTCCTTTTTACCACAAATCTACCTCATAACCTGGTCATCCTTCATGCAGTGAATAAAAGAAGCCTTCCTGCTGCATTCCTCGGAGTTGTGGCCATTTAACAACAACAATCTGGACATATGAAAAATACCAGTGGCCACAAACTATCACAGGACCCTGTTCCATCGCCACAATTTCTGTGACAGGGTGGAACTTTAACCTGCTGCTAGGTTACGCCCGAGTTCATTACAAATCCCAGGGTTGGAGTCATTTACATGTGGGGCAGGGTGAGCTCAGACATCATTTTGAAACCTTTGTACAGCTTGTGTCCCATTAGGAATGAGGAACTTTCAAACACCACCTGGCTGCTTCCCTAAAGAGCTTTTCATTCCAGCTACAGGTTATCTGTAATCATACACAGGGGGACATGAGGTAGAACTGGCTGCATTTCTGATGAATTTTGTCAACTTACCAGCCCCATCTGTTCTGGTGAGGGGGAAGCTGGGGCTGGTGGCAGAAATGCCTTACTTCCAGTGAAATTTCAGAATATCAGGAAAAACTCCTCTGTGCCCCGTCCTCGAACATTTCAGTGTCACAGACATTGTTATCATTTCAGAATGATAAAGACCAAAGTGCTCTTTGCTCCTTCTCACACTGGTCCTGCAGTCCTGTATCCAGGTAAAATTAACATTCACTTGGATCCCAGGTGCTGTTCTGAATAAACATTTGTATCTCACAATAACATTCAGCCATGTAAAACCACAATCCCCAATGTTCTTCATCCTAATCTCTATCTAGTGACCACTGTTGGAATATGGACATGTGGACACTGGGTGAGGATACATCAGGATTATCTGCAGTGTCACAGAATGTCCACTAGCTTGTCAACTAGTGAGGTTCAAATATGAAAACCTGCCCCTTGGGCATCTCCAGAGGAGAGCCAGTGCTCGTGGACCCAAACCCAGTCTGAATCAGTGCCTTCAGGAGAAGAGAAATATAGTTAGGAAATATTTCTTTCAATAAAATGACTATCATGCTCTCACCTACCTGATATCTGGAGATGGGCCTCTCGTTTTTTGCTCAATACTTGGCTTTGCATGAAACATGAAAACTTGTTTACAGAATCACTTGTGATATCAATATGACTCTGAACAGCAATAAGGCCTCTGGAGTCCTTTATGAATTCCGTTTCAGACTGTGTTGTCAGAACTTGTCCATTCCCATCCTCCCACCATATCTCAGGCTCAGGATACCATCCATCTGATTTACACACCACACGAAGTCCTTCTTTGTTGTTTTCCTCCAGGTGAACCCAAGGCCGGTGTCCAAAACCTGCAATTAGGATTGAAACGTTAATTAAAACTATTACTCGTTTTATTAGACATTTTTAAATGTCTAATTCCAACAGTCCATAATAATTTTAGTCTGTTAAATGTTAATATATTAAAATCGGTGGGGGTAATTTTAACTGTTGACGATAGTGTAAAACAGGTAATATCAGACTGGTCACATGGTGTGAGAAACTCTTCTGTCGCCATCAATTCTGTGTCTTGTTTTTCGGTCAGGACGAGTCTGTCTGTCAATCTGAATCAGACCACTTCCTATCTCCAGCATTCTCAATCATTCTGGATTCTTTCATCTTGCCTTTTCACAATCTCTTCAACAAAAACAATAACACCTGCTGTGATATCGGCAGTTTCTGTTTCTGTCATTTGTTTCTCACTTCATTTGTAGCTTTCGACTCCATTCGAGATATAAAAAAACACACCAACAAAGAGGGCACTGAAGTTGCCTGGCAGAAGGGCCTCTGACAGACTGAGACTGAACATCAATTGTCTGCCAAAGATTCTCATCCACTACAGACCACAACCCCACAACCAAACACCAAATCAGAATCTCCCAGTGTTACCAAACTCATCCTTCCAGAAACTTCCCTCACCATCTCCTACCCTCCACAAGCTTCCACTCTTATTGTTTCCCAATCCCACAGCCAGTCTCCAATTCCTCCCTGAAATACAGGAATAGGACTGTCTTGTTAGATGGATTATTTTAGCTTGCTGCTGTCCCACTGAACTAATACCCTCTGGCCTTAACTCTTGTCCAGTTTGTACCCACCGAAATCTGTGACTCTTCTGATATCCTCTGTCACTGACGGTTTTCTGTCAATCATTTCCTCATACCATCCACGATCCCTCACCAGGTGTGACTCCAGACACAGGAGAGTATTCAGCTTATCCCCATTGATATCAGTTTTACTCGAGCTCCTTGGTGCCACACCCGGCTGAATGCTGTCTAATGTTAGTGATAGTCACTCTCACCTCACAGGAGTGTATTCAGTTTATCCCCATTGATATCAGTTTTACTCGAGCTCCTTGGTGCCACACCCGGCTGAATGCTGTCTAATGTTAGTGATAGTCACTCTCACCTCACAGGAGTGTATTCAGCTTATCCCCATTGATATCAGTTTTACTCGGGCTCCTTGGTGCCACACCCGGCTGAATGCTGTCTTGTGTTAATAATAGTCACTCTCACCTCCCCTGTGGAATTCATTTTGAAGACACCTTTCATCAGTTTACTGATGATTGGAAGGAGTCTGATGGGGTAATACTTGGCTGGGTTGGATTTGTCCTGTTTTTAATGGACTGGATATTTTCCAATTATCCACACTTTGGCCAGGATATTGCCCTGGCAAAGAGGTGTACCTGTGTCGTGGAGGCTTACTTTTCATGGGGTGCAAGTCAAGTGGATGTACTGTGATTTCAGGCATCACCTCTTCAATGTTGGGAATTGTAAGTCGTGGACACACAAACCACCGTCCTCTTTTCCATTGGAATTTTTCCACTATCTCGGAAAAGAGACAGGGGTGGGTGCCTGATTCTCCATTATTTCTTGGAGGTTCTCAGTATTTTCTTTGGTGAAGACAGACACAAAGTATTTGTTTAGTTTCTCTGCCATTTCCTTATTCCTCATTATAAATTCTCCTGACTCCACTTGTAATGGACTCACATTTGTCTTTGCTAATCTTTTCCTTTTCATATACCGATGGAAGCTTTTACAGTCCATTTTTATGTTTCCTGTTAATTTACTCTTGTATTCTATTTTCCCTTTCTTAATCTTTTTCTTGGTCCTCCTTTGCACACAACCCTCAGGCTAACCATTTTTTTGGTAACTTTATACATTTCTTTCTTTGATCTAATACAATCCTTGATTTCTTTTGTTAGCCACGTTGGAAGATTTGCCTTGCTGGGTATCTTTCTCCGCACATGGTGACATCATGCATGTCATGGGATCGGATATTTGAAGGGGCTCACAAGTCAATTGATGTGTAGGCTTGGTGTTGCCTAAACTCAGAAGTATTAGCACACTGTGTTGTCAGAACTGAGCTCGGGAGCTCTCTAATGTAAAATGTCTTCTTACACCTGTTACAACCAAAGTGGGAGGAGTGCACTGTTAATTCAGTCCCACTTCTCCACAAGTCACAGCATTATCACTAAATTTTCCCACTTACTGAAACAGCCAGTTAGAAACTGTATTTGTCCCCAGAATAAAACACACCACCAGGTTTCTTTAATCAACAACAATTAACTGTTTATTATAAAACTAAGTCTTGACCAATAACGAAGTAAATCTATATACAAATTGAGATAGTAAAGCTAGTAAAGGGAGTATTTCCCGAGCCCTCTTGCACACACATACATCCAAAAAAAAAACCTGTTAACCTGGGAAAAAAGGATTTTTGTTTACAGCTGTTTCACAGGAATGAAAGGAATAATTTTTAAAAACTTGGTCTGTTACGATCCAGTAGGAGGCTCTTCAATATGGTGACGTGTCCCAAAGTCGAATAGTTGGATGCCAGTCTAAGTCTTTCCAGGTGACGTTGATGAACAGTCTGTGATGATAGACAGTCAAGAACTTAGGTGGGGATGTGGTAGGAATATGTAATTAGTGCAGGATTAGTATCAATGGGAGGTTGATGGTCGGCACAGACTCGGTGGGCCGAAGGGCCCGTTTCAGTGCTGGATCTCTAGATCAAAAAAATAAATCAAACTTCAACAGTAGAAGTCTTCACATAAGGTCTTGTATCAGGGGTGTAGCAACAGGTCTTCTTACGGCTGACAGCAGCAGTATAGCACGAGAAGATTTCTTCAAATTTCAGGATTTCTTAAAACACAGGAGGCAACAGGAATCACATTTGATGCAGAGATTCTTCAGAGACAGGAGCCAATAGGAATCTGCCATATTTCAAATGCAGAATTCCTTTATGGAGAGGTAATACTTTTTCTGGGTCTATTTCTAATCTCCAGGCAGGTCAAAATCAAATTTCAAAATGTCTTCTTTTTGTCCAAACTTTCTGGTTTTTAAAAGTTCAAAACTGAAACTGAAACTTCCAGAAACAAGTCACATGCTGAATCATAAAGTCCGTCTTGTCACTCAAAGACTAGCTCGGAGGGCAAACTCCTTGCTGGTTTCCTTGAAATTACCTGCTTCCCTGTCCTTGTTTACAAGTTTAGCTTCTGTTGAACTTGCTTTCAAAACATCCATAGAGTTCAACTACTTGCAGGTGTCTCAATGTCCACTGAAATCCTTCATCAGTTTTTAAAAACACAGAATCCTACGTTTTTAATACAAAAACAAAATCTTTGTAACATACCCCTTTCCCCGTCCCCTCCACCCTGATCTCCAACAGTAAGTGCGAGGAACTCAAGGACATTTTTGTCACTAAAATCAAGACAATCCGATCAGCTGCCTCTGCCATGTCCCTTCCTTGCACTAGCCCACCTGGCCAAGCTTTCTGAAATGATCCCGCTGCCTTAGCCCTGATCTTGCATCTTTCTCGCTTTCTCCCTTATCTTCTCTCAATCCCTTTCTGAGCTCATCTTGTCCACGAAACCCACCTCGTGTTCCCTTGATCCTATTCCCAAAAAACTGATCACCCAACTTCCCCTCCTGGTCTCCATGTTTGCCGATATTGCAGATGGTTCTCTCTCTTCAGGTGTTGTCACTTTCTCCTTTAAATCAGCCGTCATCGCCCTTCTGAAAAAATTCGCTCACCTACATTAACACACACCAAGTCCCGTTCCCCATCACCCCTGTGCTCACTCACCTACATTAACACACACCAAGTCCCATTCCCCAATAGCCCTGTGCTCACTCACGTACATTAACTCACACCAAGTCCCGTTCTCCTCTCACCCCTGTGTTCACTGACCTACAGTAACACACACCAAGTCCCGTTCCCCTATCACCCCTGTGTTCACTCACCTACATTAACACACACCAAGTCCCTTTCCCCTATCACCCCTGTGCTTGCTCACCGACATTAACACACACCAAGTCCCTTTCCCCTATCACCCCTGTGCTCACTCACCTACATTAACACACACCAAGTCCCTTTCCCCTATCACCCCTGTGCTCGCTCACCTACATTAACACACAAGTCCCGTTCCCCTATCACCCCTGTGTTCACTCACCGACATTAACACACACCATGTCCCATTCCCCTATCACCCCTGTGCTCACTCACCTACATTAACACACACCAAGTCCCTTTCCCCTATCACCCCTGTGCTCACTCACCTACATTAACACACACCATGTCCCATTCCCCTATCACCCCTGTGCTCACTCACCTACATTAACACACACCATGTCCCATTCCCCTATCACCCCTGTGCTCACTCACCTACATTAACACACACCATGTCCCATTCCCCTATCACCCCTGTGCTCACTCACCTACATTGGATTCCAGTCAAGGAACATCTTGATTTTAAAATTCTCATCCTTGTTTTCAAGTCCCTCCAAGGCCTCAGCTCTCCCTAACTCTGTAATCTCCTCCAGCCCCACAACCCTCTGAGATATCTGTGCTCCTCTAATTCCAGCTTCTTGTGCATCCCTGATTTTAATTGCTCCACCATTCGTGGCCACACCTTCAGTTACCGAGGCCTCAAGCTCTGGAATTCCCTCCCTACACCTCTCCGCCTCTCCACCTCGCTTTCTTCCTTTAAGACACTCCTCCCTATTTGACCAAGCTTTTGGTCACCTGGCCTAACATCTCCTTTCATGGATTGGTGTCATACTTTGTTTAATAATGCTCCTGCAAAGTGCCATGAGATGTTTCATGACATTAAAGGCACTATATAAATGTAAGTTGTTGTTGCAGTTGGCGCTGTGCGCTTGCCGAGTGGGAGTGTTCGTGCTGTGTGCTCTCTGAGCTCTGAAAGACTTTGCCTACATTGCCACTATACTTTGTATCTCTGTCTGTATAGTCGAGCAGAGTTTGAAGTCTGCACTGCCTGTGGTCTGAGTACCACTGACTGGATCAAGTTTGAGAATGCTCTCTCAGTGATGTCCAATGACATCTCCCACTTCTCCACATTGTCTCTGCACTAGGGCACATGCCCTTATTTTCATTGAAGAATGTTAGATTTCCAGTCTGTGCTAAAGATAACAGTTTGAATTATTTGCTAAAGTTTTAAATATTCCAGCAAATTCTCAGTGGTTTTCATTTTCCAGTTTGCGAATTGTCATTCACGATTTAAAAGATACTGAAACTTGAATATTGTGTTTCATATTCATCAACCATTAGTAGTTTGCAATGAGAAAGACTAACCTTCAACTTTCAGATTCATCACTGCTTCGTCACGGTATGTTCCGGAATCAATGAAACAAGTGTATCTCCCTTCATCTGATGCTTTTATTTTCTTCAGTTTGAGAGAGGCATTTCCACGGGGTAACTCATCTTTAAAAAGTTCCGTCCGCCCTTCATATGCTTTGTCCTGCACATCCGGTCGATCCTGTCCACCGGTGTATAAATGAACTGGAAAAGCCGAGTCTGATGTAAACCATCGAACCTCCAGGTTATCCAGAGATATATCTGGTACCAGTTGACAGTCTAATACAACATCGTCACCTACAGTGACTATGATGGGATAGTCTGGTACAATCACATGGAATCTCTCTGGTAAAATATAACATTTTAATGAACATCAGCAATCTTACTGTCGAAATATTCGATTGATATTCGAGTGGGAAAGGACAACAATAAAATTCCATATTTAGTGCTATTAATTCTTTAAAAGTCTTTAACAGGGAAAATAAATTTTAATTTGTCATAAAAGGGACAAAACATTAAAACACACTATAACTATTCCCACTTGTATAAGTTACACATTTACTCAAAGAACAAAGAACAGTACAGCACAGGAACAGGCCATTCGGCCCTCCAAGTCTGCGCCGATCTTGATGCCTGCCTAAACTAACACCTTCTGCACTTCCGGGGCCCATATCCCTCTATTCCCATCCTATTCATGTATTTTTCAAGATGTCTCTTAAACTTCGCTATCGTATCTGCTTCCACCACCTCCCCTGGCAGCAAGTTCCAGGCACTCACCACCCTCTGTGTAAAAAACTTGCATTGCACATCCCCTCGAAACTTTGCCCCTCGCACCTTAAACCTATGTACCCTAGTAACTGACTCTTACACCCTGGGAAAAAGCTCCTGACTATCCACTCTGTCCATGCCACTCATAACTTTGTAAACCTCTATCATGTCGCCCCTCCACCTCCGTCGTTCCAGTGAAAACAATCCGAGTTTTTCCAACCTCTCCTCATAGCTAATGCCCTCCAGACCAGGCAACATCCTGGTAAACCTCCTCTGTACCCTCTCCAAAGCCTCCACGTCCTTCTGGTCGTGTGGCGACCAGAATTGCACACAATATTCCAAGTGTGGCCAAACTAAGGTTCTGTACAGCTGCAACATGACTTGCCAATTTTTATACTCTATGCCCCGACCGATGAAGGCAAGCATGCCGTATGCCTTCTTGACGACCTTATCCACCTGCGCTGCCACTTTGTGACCTGTGAACCTGTACGCCCAGATCTCTCTGCCTGTCAATACTCCTAAGGGTTCTGCCATTTACTGTATACCTCCCACCTGTATTAGACCTTCCAAAATGCATTGTCTCACATTTGTCCAGATTAAACTCCATCTGCCATTTTTCCGCCCAAGTCTCCAACCGATCTATATCCTGCTGTATCCTCTGACAATCCTCATCATTATCCACAACTCCACCAACCTTTGTGTCGTCCGCAAATTTACTAATCAGACCAGCTACATTTTCCTCCAAATCATTTATATCTTCTACAAACAGCAAATGTCCCAGCACTGATCCCTGCCGAACACCACTAGTCACATCCCTCCATTCAGAAAAACACCCATCCACTGATACCCTCTGTCTTCTATGACCGAGCCAGTTCTGTATCCATCTTGCCAGCTCACCTCTGATCCCGATTGACTTCACCTTTTGTACCAGTCTGCCATGCGGGACCTTGTCAAAGGCTTTACTAAAGTCCATATAGATAACATCCACTGCCCTTCCTTCATCAATCATCTTCGTCACTTCCTCAAAAAACTCAATCAAATTACTAAGACACGACTTCCCCTTCACAAAACCACGCTAATAAGTTCATTTGTTTCCAAATGGTAGTAAATCCTGTCCCGAAGAATCCTCTCTAATAGTTTCCCTACCACTGACGTAAGGCTCACCGGCCTATAATTTCCTGGATTATCCTTGCAAACCTTCTGAAACAAAGGAACAACATTGGCTATTCTCCAGTCCTCTGGGACCTCACCTGTAGCCAAAGAGGATGCAAAGATTTCTGTCAAGGCCCCAGCAATTTCTTCCCTTGCCTCCCTCAGTATTCTAGGGTAGATCCCATCAGACCCTGGGGACTTATCTACCTTAATGCTTTGCAAGACACCCAACACCTCCTCCTTATTGATAATGAGATGACTGAGACTATCTGCACTCCCTTCCCTAGGTTCATCATCCACCAAGTCCTTCTCTTTGGTGAATACTGATGCAAAGTACTCATTTAGCACCTCGCCCATTTCCTCTGGCTCCACACATAGATTCCCATCTCTGTCCTTGAGTGGGCCAACCCTTTCCCTGGTTACCCTCTTGCTCTTTATATATGTATAAAAAGCCCTGGGATTTTCCTTAATCCTGTTTGCCAATGACTTTTCATGATTCCTTTTAGCCCTCCTGACTCCTTGCTTAAGTTCCTTCCTACTGTTTTTATATTCCTCAAGTGCTTCACCAGTTCCTAGCCTTCCAGCCCTTACAATTGCTTCCTTTTTCTTTTTGACGAGGCTCACAATATCCCGTGTTATCCAAGCTTCCCGAAACTTGCCAAACTTGTCTTTCTGACTCACAGGAACATGCTGGTCCTGGATTCTAATCAGCTGACGTTTGAAAGACTCCCACATGTCAGATGTTGATTTCCCCTCAAAGAGCCGCCCCCAATCTAAATTCTTCAGATCCTGCCTAATATTGTTATAATTAGCCTTCCCCCAATTTAGCACCTTCACCCGGGGACTACTCTTATCCTTATCCACAAGTACCTTAAAACTTATGGAATTATGGTCACTATTCCCGAAATGCTCCCCCACTGAAACTTCAACCACCTGGCCGGGCTCATTCCCCAATACCAGGTCCAGAATGGCCCCATCCCTAGTTGGACTATCTACATACTGTTTCAAGAAGCCCTCCTGGATGCTTCTCACAAATACTGCCCCATCCAAGCCCCTAGCACTAAGCGAGTCCCAGTCAATATAGGGGAAGTTAAAATCACCCACCACCACAACCTTTACACCTTTCCAAAATCTGTCGACATATCTGCTCCTCTACCACCCGCTGGCTGTTGGGAGGCCTGTAGTAAACCCCCAACATCGTGACTGCACCCTTCCTATTCCTGAGCTCCACCCATATTGCCTCGCTGCACGGCCTCTCTGAGTTGTCCTCCCGCATTACAGCTGTGACATTCTCCTTAACCAGTAATGGAACTCCCCCACCCCTTTTACTTCCCCCTCTATCCCGCCTGAAGCTTCTAAATCTTGGAACATTTAGCTGTCAATCCTGCCCTTCCCTCAACCAAGTCTCTGTAATAGCAACAACATCATAGTTCCAAGTACTAATCCAAGCTCTAAGTTCATCTGCCTTACCAATACTTCTCGCATTGAAACAAATGCTCTTCAGACCACCAGTCCCGCTGTGCTCAGCAACATCTCCCTGCCTGCTCTTCCTCTTCGTCCTACTGGCCTTATTTACTATGTCCTCCTCATTTATTTCACTAGCTGTCCTACTGCTCTGGTTCCCACCCCCCTGCCACACTAGTTTAAACCCTCCCGAGTGACGCTAGCAAACCTTGCAGCCAGGATATTAGTGCCCTTCCAGTTTAGATGCAACCCGTCCTTCTTGTTCAGGTCCCATCTGTCCCTGAAGAGAGCCCAATGGTCCAGATATCTGAAACCCTCCCTTCTACACCAGCTGCTCAGCCACATGTTGAGCTGCACTATCTTCCTATTTCTAGCCTCACTGGCACGTGGCACAGGGAGTAATCCAGAGATTACAACCCTCGAGGTCCTGTTTTTTAACTTTCTACCTAACTCCCTAAACTTCCCCTGCAGGACCTCATCACTCTTCCTGCCTATGTCATTGGTTCCGATGTTTACCACAACCTCTGGCTGTTCACCCTCCCCCTTCAGAATGCCCCCTGTCCGTTCAGAGACATCCTTGACCCTGGCACCAGGGAGGCAACAGACCATCCTGGAATCTCTTTCACGTCCAAAGTGCCTATCTGTGCCCCTGACTATAGAGTCCCCTATAACTATTGCTCTTCTGTGCTTTGTCCCTCCCTGCTGAACAACAGTGCCAGCCGTGGTGCCACTGCTCTGGCTGCTGCTGTTTTCCCCTGATAGGCCATCCCTCCAACAGTATCCAAAACGGTATACTTGTTAGAGAGGGGGATAGCCAGAGGATTCCTGCACTGACTGCCTGCCCCTTCTAGCGGTCACCCATCTATCTGCCTGCACCTTGGGTGTAACCACTTCTCTAAAACTCCTGTCTATGACGCTTTCCACCACCTGCATGCTCCTAAGTGCATCCAGTTGCCACTCCAACCGATCCATGCGGTCTGTGAGGAGCTGCAACTGGGTATACTTCCTGCAGATGTAGTCCTCCGGAATGCTGGAAGCGTCATGGACTTCCCACATCTCACTCACTCACGGAACACAATTTATATGAATAGATTGGGTGATAAAAGGACATTCTAACCAGTAATCTCAGACTCAGGGTAGAGTGGTGGAAGTTAGTTAAACCCCCTCTTTTCGGTAATTTGGGGAAGCTGAGAAGGTGAGCTATTGTTTAATTCTTTCTTTATTTTAGTAGTCAGTTTATGTCGAATAAAGAGAAATGAATCATGAATAGGATCCTGGCAGTTTCAAAGAGCATGAAACTGATGAATGATTTGCACTGGGGAAAGGAGCAAGCCATGATTTTCTCAGCATTCAATACAACAACCCCACTCCAGTAATTCCTGGGTAACTCAGTTAGTGTTTACACTTCTACATAACATGGAAGAAATTCCAGGTGGTGACATTGGCTGTGAAACAATTCCGGAAGCAGTATATTCAGATCCATTACTGGTACTCGAGCAGATTTTTTGGATGAGGCACTCAGCTGACTGATTTCCAGATTAATAGTGTTCTTTAGTTCAGCTCTTCATTCTGACCAAAGAACTTCTTTGTGTACACTTCAATTTTCTTCATGATGTTTTTAAACAAAGAACAGCTTGTATTTATAAAACATCTTTAACATTGTAAAATGTCCCAAGGAGCTACACAGAATGTTATAAATCTGAATTTGACACCAAGCCACAGAAGGGGATATGAGAGCAAAGAGCCCAAAACCTGGTCAAAGAGGAGGGTTTGAAGAAGCATCTAAAAGGAGGAAAGTGAGGTAGAGAGGCGGAGAGGTTTAGGGAGGGAATACCAGAGCTTAGGGCCCAACTACCAATAGTAGGGCAATTAAAATCAGTGATACTCAACAGGACATCTAAATAAGCACAGATATCTTGGAGGGTTATGGGGGTGGAAGAGATCAGAGATAGGGAGGGGCGAGGTCAGAGAGATTTGAAAACAAGGTTGTGAATTTTTAAATCGAGGCATTCATGTGGATTTCAGGAGATAGTCACCCTGCAGCTTAAGAGAGCGCAGACAGAGAGGGACCGGGTGGCTGACTGACTGACAAGAAGGACAAGGCAGGTAGTGCAGGAGTCCCCGGAGGGCATCTCACTTTCTAACTGACATTCAGTTCTGAGTACCAGCTGTGCAGGGAGGGAGGAGAAAAGACAGGAGAGCAATAGTGGTCGGGGATTTATAATGAGGAGAACAGACAGATGTTTCTGTAGTCGCAGACATGATTCCAGGATGGTATCTTGCCTCCCTGGTGCAAGGGTCATGGATATCACCGAGCAGCTGCAGAGCATTCTGGAGGGCAAGGGCACACAGCCTGAGGTTTTGGTTCACATTGGTACCGATGATATCGGTAGAGGGATGAGATCCTGTGGGCTGAGTTTAGGGAGTTATCCAGGGATGTCGAGCTGCCATTTTTGCCCCTCTTTGAGCCAAATTTCCATTATAGTAATGATATCATGTCGCTATGTGATTATCTGTGCCCTCAGTTCATCAGCTTTATTTGCTATACTCCTTGCAGTTAAATAAATACCTTTTAACACTGTCAAATTCCTGTGCTATATATCTTTTAACCTTTGCTTCCTCTGTCTTTCAGAATCACTTGTTAATTTTCTGCCTCCCATTCCCTGCCCTGAATTTGTCCTATCTGAAACTGCCCTCAGGTTCCCATCCCCCTGCCAATCTAGTTTAAACCATCCCCAACAACACTAGAAAACTTTCCTGCAAGGATATTTGTCCCAGTCCTGTTCATGTGAAGACCGTCTGTCTTGTACAGGTCCCACCTTCCCCAGAACTGGTCCCAATGCCCCAGAAATCTGAAGCCCTCCCTCCTGCACCATCTCTCCAGCCATGCATTCACTTGCTGTATTTTCCTATTTCTATAGTCACTAGAATGTGCCCTTGGGAGTAATCCAGAGATTACTACCTTTAAGGTCCTGCTTGTTAACTTTTTCCTAATTCCTAAACTGTTTATATTCCAGGTGATATTAGGGTAATTGAAATCCCCAACTATTATTGCCCTATAGTTTTTGCACACAGAAATTTGCCTATATATTTGTTCTTCTATCTCCCTCTCACTATTTAGGGGTCTATAGTACATTCTTAGTCATATGGCTGACCCTTTTTTATTTCTGAGCTCAATCCATATGGCCTCATTTGATGATTCATTTAGCATATCATCCCTCCTCACAGCTGGAATTAATCCTTTAACCAATAATGCTACACTCCTTCCTTTTTATCCCCCTGGGTGATCCTGCCAAATCCCGAGCCCCCGGTTATCTAGAAGTGGTTATCTAGAACCAGGTGCTCCGGTTTCCTCCCACAGCCAAACACTTGCAGGTTGATAGGTAAATTGGCCATTATAAATTGCTCCTAGTGTAGGTAGGTGGTGGGGATGTGATAGGGAATATGGGATTAACGGAGGATTAGTATAAATGGGTGGTTGTTGGTCGGCACAGAATCGGTGGGCCGAAGGGCCTGTTTCAGTGCTGCATCTCTCTGCGACTCTAAGGTAACTTATGCGTGGATGCAGAAGATGTGGGCAGGGTTCTTAATGATTACTTTGTCTCTGTCTTCACCAGGTTTATCTGATCTTTTCATGTGGGAGGGCCACATTACAATGTTTGCCTTACATGAGGTGGGTGTGAGGGGGGAGGGGGGCAGGGCAGTGAGACAATTTCATAAAGATAAAAGGTATCAAAAATTATCTCACTATTCATCAAAACAACACTGGCGTATTTTTGTGAAGAAGCTTTAAATGAGAAGACTAATTTATTTTGTGCGTGCAAGCAAAAAAATGCCAGGTATATGTAGTAAATGTTTAGCTGCACACTTCTTGTAATGATGCAGCGTATTCTGGATAAATGTCATTCTGTCAGGAGTGATCTTGATCTGTCTCTCTGCCCTCTCTCTCTCTGTTCCCCCTCTCTCTCTCTGCCCCCCTTTCCCCCTCTCTCTCTGCACCCTTTCCCTCTCTGTCCCTCCCTCTCTCTCTGTCCCCCCCTTCTCTCTCTCTCTCTCTGTCTCTGCCCCCCATTCCTTTCTCTCTGTACCTCCTTCCCTCTCTATCTCTCTGTCCACTTTCCCTCTCTCTCTGTCCCCTTTTTGTCTCTCTCTCTCTGTCCCCCCCTCTCTCTGTCTCTCTGCCCTCTCTAGCTCTCTGCCCGCCACTCCTTTCTCTCTCTCCCCCCTTCCCTCTCTAACTCTCTGTCCCCCTTTCGTCTCTCACTCTGTGTCCCCCCCCCCACTCTCTGTTCCTCCTTCGCTCTCTCTCTGCCCTCTCTAGCTCTCTCTCTGCCCCTCGCTCCTTTCTTTCTGTCCCCCTTCCCTCTCTATCTCTCTCTCTGACATTTGCAGACAGCAGGATCACTCAGCAGATGGTTGATCAGTTCTTTTTTTTCAATCTCAAGTCAGTTTCACAGCTGACAGATCCTGACATTGGGAACAGCAGTTTCTGAACTTCAGAGAGATTTGGGCTTTTCCAGCGGGTTTTAAAACCCCCCGAATCTGTCCGGAATTCAGAAACTGCTGTTCCCGATGTCAGGATCTATCAGCAGTGAAACTGATTTGCGATCTTTTTAAAATTTCCCATCTGCGGTCACGAACCACTGGTGAGGATGAGGAATGGCCCCTGGTACAGTTTACAGCTTTGGATGGGAGCCTTTGGTGGGCCGTATCCTGGCCCACGGGCCATATGTTGGACAACCCTGGTCTTCACAAAGGAGAGGGATGATGCAGTCATTGTAGTTAAAGAGGAGTGTGAAATATTAGATATGATAAGCAAAATGAGAGAGGAAGTACTAGAGGGTCTGACATCCTTGAAAGTGGATAAATCACCAGGGCCGGATGTTTTGCATCCCAGGCTCGTAAAGGAAGCCAGGGAGGTAATAACGGATGCTGTGAGGATTATTTTCAAATCCTCACCAGATACAGGTAAGGTACTAGAGGATTGGAGGTCTGCGAACCTTGTATCATTGTTTAAAAAGAGTGTGAGAGATAGACCGAATATTTATAGGCCGGTCAGTCTGACCTCAGTGGTGGGCAAATTGTTAGAATTATTGAATTCTGAGATAAGATAAACTGTCACTTAGAAAGGCACAGATTAATAAGGGATACTCAGCACGGATTTAAGGGAAGGTCGTGTCTTACTAACTTAATTGAATTTTTTGAGGAAGTAACAGGAAGATTGATGAGGGTAGTGCAGTGGATGTGGTCTACATAGATTTTAGTAAGGCATTTGACAAGGTCCCGTATAACAAACTAGTCAGAGAAATGAAAGCCCATGTGATACAGGGGAATGTGGCAGGTTGGATCCAAAATTGACTCAGGGACAGGAAACAAAAGTGATGGTCGATGGATGTTTTTGTGAATGGAAAGCGGTTTCCAGCGGTGTTCCACAGGGCTCAGTGTCGGGCCACTTGCTGTTTGTCGTATATATTCATGTTTTGGACTTAAATGTGGGAGACATGACAGGGAAATTTATTGATGATACAAAAATTGGTCGTGTAGTTGATAGTGAAGAGGATAGCTGTAGACTCCAGAATGACATCAACGGTTTGGTTGAGTGGGAAGAAAAGTGGCAAATGGAATTCCATCCAGATAAGTGTGAGGTCATGCATTTGGGGATAACAAACAAAGCAAGAGAAAACACAATAAACAGGAGGACATTGAGAGGGGTAGAGGAAGTGAGAGACCTTGGAGTGCATGTCCACAGGTCCCTGAAGGTGGCAGGCCAGGTAGATAGAGTGGTGAAGAAGGCAAATGGAATGCTTTCCTTTATTGCCTGAGGTATAGAATACAAAATCAAGGATGTAATGCTGGAACTGTATAAAATGCTGGTTGGACCACAGTTGGAGTATTGCGTACAGTTCTGGTCACCACATTACAGGAAGAACATAATTGCTCCGGAGAGAGTACAGAGGAGATTTACAAGAATGTTGCCAGGGCTTGAAAACTGCAATATGAGGAAAGATTGGATAGATGAGGGTTGTTTTCCTTGAAACAGAGGAGGCTGAGGGATGACTTAATTGAGGTGTACAAAATTATGAGGGGCCTAGATAGAGTAGACAGGAAGCACCTGTTTCCACTAGCGGAGAGGTCGATTACCAAGGGGCACAGAGTTAAGGTGACTAGTAGAAGGATTAGATGGGGCATGAGAAAAACTTTTTCACCCAGAGGGTGGTGGGTGTCTGGAATTCACTGTCTGGAACGGTGGTGGAGGCAGAAACCCTCAACTCATTTAAAAGGTACCTGGGCCTGTCCCTGAAGTGCTGTAACCTGCAAGGCTACGGACCAGGTGCTGGAAGGTGGGATTAGAATGGGCGGCTAGTTTTTTCAGCTGGTGCAGACATGATGGGCTGAATGGCCTCTTTCTGTGCCGTAACATTTCTGTGGTTCGATGGTTCCCTAAACAGGAGCCAGCATTGGCCAGCGAGCACAAACTCAGCGAAAAACTGATTTTGCTCCATTCGAGGCCCACTTCAGTCCTTGAGCACACAATAATATGAGCTGATACTAAGGGAGTGATGTAGTGTTTGGTGGTAATGCCCTTTTAATGCGGCTTTAAACCGAAGCCTGGTCTGTCTGTTCTGGTGTGTGTAAAGGATCCCATGATAAAAGTTAACAAAGATTAAGGAATTCTTCCAGTGTTCTGGTGGACATTCCTCCCTCAACTGAAACCAGGAAGAGATTATCTGGTCATTTAACTTATTTGCCTTTCCTGTGTACAACTCGACTGCCACATTTGGCTACATTGTTAGATTTGTTTTTCCTAGAAAAGAAGAGAAATTCAGTTATTTAACTGAAATCTTCAAGATTATGAAGGAAGTGTTCAAACTGGTTAGTCCTGGTAAAGTCTTCAGTATCTTGAAAGATGTAAATACTCAGGACAGAAATGGGGAATTTGGAGGACAAGAAAAGGCAGGTGGAACTTTTTTCCCTCTTGAAGTAATCAAGCTGAAGCAATAATGAAGAAGAGAAACTACAAATCATGAAAATGTGAAACAACAGAAAATGCTGGAAATGCACAGACTGGGATAACAGTAAAGGACAGTGAGGGGCAAGAGTTCCTAGAGTATGTTCAGGAAAATTTTCCACAGCAGTATGCTGCAAGACTAAAGAGAAAGGAGGCACTGCTAGATCTGCTTCTTGGGAATGAGGTGGGTCAAGTGGATCAAGTATCAGTAGGAGAGCATTTAGGGAATAGTGATCAATGTATCATAAGGTTTAGGCTGACTATGGAAAAGAACAATCCAGGGAAAGAATAATTAACTGGGGGAAGGTCAACTTCAATGGGGTAAAAATGGAGCTGCGGCAAATAAAGTGGAGTCAAAAGCTGGCAGAAAAACTTATAGTGCAACACAGGTAATGTTGAAAGAGGAGGTAAATCAGACACTAGAAGGGTTTAAAATTGATAAGGAGGAAGTATTAGATAGGCTGTCTGTACTTAAAGTGGATAAGGCACCAGGACCAGATGACATGCATCCTACGATACTGAGGGAAGTGAGGGTGGAAATCGCAGAGGCACTGGCCATATTTTTTCCAATGATCCTTAGACTCTGGGGTGGTGACAGAGGACTGGAGAATTGCAAACGTTACACCCTTGTTCAAAAAAAGGTTTAAAGATAATCCCAGCAACTATAGGCCAGACAGTTTAACTTCAGTGGTGGGAAAACATCCCAAAAAAATAATTTGTGACAAAAATCAATAGTAACATAGACAAATCCAAGTTAATTAAGGAAAGCCAGCATGGAGTTCTTAAGGAAAAATCATGTTCAATCAACTTGCTGGAGTTTTTTGAGGAGGTAACAGAGAGGGTTGATGAGGGCAATGCTGTTGATGTGGTGTATATGGACAAGTGGAAAGTATTCCATCGCACTAACTTGTGCCTTGTAGATGGGGACAGGCTTTGGTGAGTCAGAAGGTGAGTTACTCACCGCAGGATTGCTAGCCTCTGACCTGCTCTTGTAGCCACGGTATTTATATGGCTACTCCAGTTCAGTTCATGGTCAATGGTAACCCCCAGGATGTTGATAGTGGGGGATTCAGTGATGGTAATGCCATTGAATGTCAAGGGAGATGGTTAGATTCTCTCTTGTTGGAGATGATCATTGCTTGGCACTTGTGTGGCGCAAATGTTACTTGCCACTTATCAGCCGAAGCCTGCATATTGTCCAGGTCCTGCTGATATATATTAATGAACTAGACCTTGGTGTACACGGAACAATTTCAAAGTTTGCAGATGATATGAAACTTGGAAACATTGTGAACTGTGAAGAGGATAGTGTGGAACTTCAAAAGGACATAGACAAGTTGGTGGAATGGACAGAGAGGTGGCAGATGAAGTTCAATGCAGAGAAATGTGAAGTGATTCATTTTGGGTAGAAGAACATGGAGAGACAATATAGAATAAAGGGTACAATTCTAAAGGGGGTGCAGGAGCAAAGGGACCAAGGTGTATATGTGCATGAGTCATTGAAGGTGACAGGACAGGTTGAGAGACTAGTTAATAAAGCATACAGTGTCCTGGGCTTTATTACTAGGGGCATAGAGCACAAGAGCGAGGCAGTTGCATTGAACTTGTATAAGGCATCAGTTCAGCCTCAGCTGGAGTATTGCATCTAGTTCTGTGTGCCACACTTTAGGAAAAATGTGAGGGCATTGGAGAGAGTAAAGAAAAGATTCATGAGAATGGTTCCAGTGATGAAGAATTTCAGTTATGAAGATCGATTGGAGAAGTTAGGACTGTTTTCCTTGCAGAAGAGAAGGCTGAGAGGTGATTTGATAGAGGTATTCAAAATCATGAGGGGTCTGGACAGAGTAGGTAGAGAGAAACTGTTCCCACTCGTGAAAGGATTGAGAACGAGAGGGCACAGATTTAAAGTATTGGATAAGAGAAGTGAAAGTGATATGAGTGAAAAGTTTTTCACACAGTGTTCAGAGCCTGCAGTTTTTTCCCGGGAATATGCAGTGTGCCTTTAAGGCTTGCAAAGGATCAGTCCTGCTTTTAGAACCAGCAAGCCTCAGGAGTTGGAGAAAGTACATTTTTGGTTGCCGTTGGATACAGCCATTTGGAGACTGCGATTCAAAGGGTGCATTCTCCTTATCTTGAATACAGGCACACGACATTCTTTTTGAAGGACATATCTCTTAGGACCGACTGACCCATGTTCAACTGCTGTTCTCATGGAACCCTTCTCCACTTCAGCCTTCAAAGTTCACGTTTGAATATTTGCTACAACCACCAGGATCTGCACCTGCGGTGACTCCACCCGGGCTGCGCCCTGGGCTTCCGTGCTCACCGATCTTCCTACTCGTCACGGAGTAGCCCCCGTAGGCTCTCCATTGCCAGCGAGGCTGGGTATGGGCCCGAGGCTCCAACACCATCCATTTTCAGGACGAGTTGATTCGGCAGGTGAATTGTCACTCATTCCATAGCGGATTCCGACTTCCAAGCAAATATAATCAAAAATTATTACTGGCCAGGTCTTACAAAGGATGTGAGACAATTTTGTAGGGCATGCCATACCTGTCAAATGGTGGGAAAACCACAACCTACCATAAAACCAGGGGATGATGTATTCATGTTGTTACCATCACAGGGAGAACCATTAAAAGCATGGTTCAGTGGCCTGTATAGAGTGATCAAAAGGTCAGGTAGATTACTTGATTGACATCCCTAAGCGCAGGCTGAAGAACCGGTTGTGTCATATCAATATGAGCAGGGAGGAGGATAAGCCAGTCCAGGTATGTCAGGTAATCAGGATTGTGGAGAAGGAAAAGGATAGTGAGGATGAGGCAGAAGTAGGCCTAGGAAATTCTCAGATTGAACCTTCAACTATCCGATTAGCAAATGCAGAATGGCTGGAAAATTAAATAGGTGAATGCTCGTTATCTTGGATACAGACACTTGGACTGAGTATCAAGCAATACATTTATTGCAATTCAATTTTGAACTGGCTTTTAGTTGAAGACAGTCTGTTCTAACAGAACAGAGACAGACAGCTGGTGTTAGCACCTGAAAGAAGAGCTCTTAGCCATTTAAACTGAAGCAAGAGAATTTAGTCTGCTAAACTATTATCTCTAAAAATTCAAAAAAAGTCAAGCCAAAACAGAGATCTCTGATAACTTAAACTAAAGGAAGGGAAGTTAGACTGCACAATCTTTTATCTCTCAAAAATTCTAAAGTCAGGCTGATTCAATTGAAAGTGTTTGCAAGTTCTTAATTGTTGAAATTTATCGCTGAAGAAGGAAAGCATCACTTAATGCTGGAATTAGACTTCGGACTGTTCGACTGTGGAAGAATCTTTCTCCCCCATCAGATGGCTGTGAGAACTTCAAGCAACATTGGACTGCAGATTTGCAAGGACTCTAATTTTCTTCTATTTTTAATGCTGTTTATATCTTCATAGTGTTTAAGAATTTAGCTTTTTTTAATTAAACAGTTAATTTGTTGATTTAAAGACAGTTGGTTTGGTTAGCCTCATTCAGGGGTTAATAGATGGTACAATTTGGCTGGGTCTTTCTTTAATTTGGAAAGTTTAAAATGATACGTTAGTCGATCTGTGGAGGGACAGGATTGAATTAACAGTGCGTCTCTCCCATCACAATCAGAATTGTATATTTTGATTGGGGGCTTTGACTGGAGCAGTCAGTCATAACAACAGTGAGTGGTTAAGTGAGTGGAATGCTCTGCCTGAGAGTGTGGTGGAGGCAGGTTCAAGTGAAGCATTCAAAAGGGAATTAGACATTTATATGAAAAGAAAGAATGTGCAGGGTTATGGGAGAAGGCAGGAGAATGGAACAGAGTGAATTGCTCTTTCGGAGAGCCAGGGCAGACACAATGGATCGAATGGCCTCGTTTTGCACTGTCAGAATTCTGTGATTCTGAGACCCATCAGCATCTATGAAGAGAAAGGACAAGTTCAGGTTTTGTGTGTACATCCCTTGTTATGGTCTTCCCTCGTAACTTGCTCTGCACAGAGTTGTGCAATGAGATGTTAGAGAATGTAATTGAAGTAGACCGTATAATGGCTTGAAGATAATTTCAGGAGAGAGAACAGACTGAGATGCACAAGATGAGGGATGAGGTGGGTTAAGCCCAAGGAACATAGACTTGAACAGAAATGGTAGACAACTGGTTTAGGTATTCACGGCCAGATCTGGATTGAACCACACAAAACACCAGCAGGTCCTGCTCCCGTTTGCCAAAACTACTCACTATTCCAGGATCATCTTCGATGTTAAGGTAATACCCAGCTTCTTTTCTTTGCTACAAGCCATTTTCTTCAACCCCTTTACTTCCAGTTATGAAAACTCATACTCTAAATTAGTGAAACAAGTGAAGATACTCTTGTTTCAAAACAAGGTGTCAGGATGATCTGCACTGATGATTCAATTGCTTACCCAGCATTACAGTATGAAGACCAAGTAGGAACACAATACTGAAACATCGTCCTTTCATCACTGGAAGGAACTGATTGAAGTTTTTCACCTGAAAAGAGAATTCCCAGTTATGTTTCTTAAACAGGCATAACTATAACACTGAAATAAAGTGTGTTAACACATTCTTTCAATTTCACCTTCTGCTATTCTAGCTGAGATGTAAAGTTAATACTTCTAGTTAAAGAAGTGGAATTTCAAACATATACATTAAGCGTTTGTATGCCAAAATCTGCAGAATAACTTCAGGACTGACATATTTTACTTGTGCTTTGTCCATATTCTTCAATAAGTTTTTTTTCTAAATGTTCTAATTAAAAAGTTACACAAATTGCAAATTTCCCTTTTCCTTTAGAAAAGTTGGAACATTCCTCAGTACGATGTTTTCACAAATACTGCAGAGAAACACTGATCAGGAAGGAGATCCAGGAGTATTATAGTGGACAAGTACCCACTAATACCATAACTCTCTCACCCTGGCTATTTTTCCTGGTAGGGTCTTCACCTCCACAACCTTAAGCCCAAGGAAGAGGGACTTGAACAGAAATGGTGGACAACTGGTTTAGATATTCACAGCCAGATCTGGATTGAACCACACAAAGCACCATCAGGTCCTGCTCTCGTTTGCGAAAACTACTCACTATTCCAGGATCATCCCCGTTATTAAGGTAATACCCAGCTTCATTTCTCTAATACAAACCATTTTCTTTAACCTCTCTCCCCTGTCTCCTCCAGCCCCACCTCCAACAAGTGCAAGGAGCTCATGGATTTCTTTGTCACCAACACTGAGACCAGCCAATGAGCTACGTCTGTCACTTCCCTCCCTTCCCCTAGCCCGCCGGGCCAAACTTCCTTTCAGGCTTCCCCATGCCCTAACCCTGAACTTGTTTCTTCTCTACTTTCTCCCCTCATGCCCTCTCCAAGCTCATCTTGTCCAGGAGACACCTCTTGCTCTCAAGACCCTATTTCTATCAAACGACTGAACAGTTAACTTCCCTTCCCGGCTCCCACATTAACTGATGTTATTAACAGCTCCCTCTCCTCAGCTTCTGTCCGTCTCTCCTTCAAATCTGCTGTCATCACCTCTCCTCAAAAAACTGATCCTTGGCTCCTCCGTCCTTGCAAACTACCACCCCATCACTAATCTCCATTTCCTCTGCAAAAGCATTGTCCAACCCATTCATGTTGGGGGTCACATTAGAATTTTTGTCTCACATGGGGGGCCGGTGAGACAATTTGGGAAAGATAGAGTCATTAAATATGTATCTTACTTTGAATCAAAATAACAAATGTTCATTTTTGTGAAGAAGCTTCAAATGAGAAGATTAATTCATTGACTTACTTTCTCATCACTATGTTGGACACGTATTTAGTGAGATACCTGGCATTTTTTTGCTTGCACAAGTAGTCAATGTTTGCCCACACATTTGTTGCAGTGATGCAGAGTATTCCAGATAGATGTCCATCTGTCAGGAGTGATCTTGATCGCTCTCTCTTTCTCTGTCTCTCTTTTTGTCTCTCTGACTCTCTCTCTCCCTCTGTTCCCCCATGTTGTGTCCCCCCATGTTGTGTCCCCCCCACCCCCCATGTCAGCTTTGGTCTCTGTCCCCCACCTTTCCTTCTGTCTCCCTCTATCTTTCTTCCTCCTCTCTCTCTGTCTTTGTCTATGCCCCCACTCTCCGCCCCTCTATCCCTCTCTCTCTCTCAGTTCCCCGTCTCTCACTCTGTCTCTGTTCTCTCTCTCTTTCTCTGACAGTTGCAGGGAGCAGGAGCACCCAGCAGAGCAGCTTTATGGTTCTTCAGTTTTATTAAAAACTCCACGCTGTCCATTTCACAGCTGACAGGTGCTGACATTGGGAACAGCAGTTTCTGAACTTCAAGCAGACTCGGGGTTTCCGGAAGCCTTTTTAAAAAAAGTCAGAACCCACCGGAAAATCTCAAATCTGTCCGAAGTTGGGAAACCGCTGTTACCGCTCTCATGCATCAGCTGTCAGCTTTGAAACTGACTTACAATATTTCTTAAAAAGCTGGTGTGGAAGAAGAAGACAATGGGAAATTTCTCATCTCTGAAATACGTCCACGGGCCAGATGGAAATCTTTGGTGAGTTGGGTCCTGGCCCACAGACCCTATGTTGGACAATCCTGCTGTACAAAGTTCTTCAACATGTTGTCACCTCCCAAAGTTTTGCCCATCTTTCCTGGAACATCAGTGCGAAAGCTCAGGCTGAACTATCTTCAGCCAGAAGTGCCAAGTGGATGTGTAGTAAAAACAGTAAAAACACATAAGAGCTTATTTGAGATAAAGGGCTAGTCACACAACAATACACAGTGTGTTGAAACATAGGGGGGCTGGGTAGAAAGGGGGAATAGCACACAGATGGACAAGGAATTGCAGGGAGTACAGGAAAACAGGATAAAACAAGATAGATGCTAGCAGACACAGTGTCCTTGCATATGCCAGATAAAGGAGTTGCTATGGACACGAGATATGATTAGACCCACAGTAGACAATGGGAGAGTGTGAGAATTGAAAAGTGCTGACCAGGCTCTCACTGAACCAAAGAAGGAATTATCATGATGTCATTATACCAGACCCCTATGAGTAAGAGGGGTGGGTCTTGGAAACAAGATTTAACCCCTGACTGAAACTGGGGATGGCACGAGAACCCCGGGGAAGAACACTCGAGAAGACACCCCCGAGTCAAGGACTCAGAGAACAGAAGAGCAGCCGCAAGTCCGAGACTGATCACCTCGTGTCTTGATGGGTAGTTTACTGTGCAAGTAGTGAGAACTTGTACTTGATGATATAATGTGTGAATAAAACATTGATATACCTTTCACCAGTCCACTGTTGTGAATTCTTTAACAGTAAGTGCAGATTAGACACAACAGATGATCCATCTCACCTCCCCATGAGGTCCCCAGCATCACAGATGCCAGTCTTCAGCCAATCCAATTCACTCAGCAAACAACTGAAGGCACTGGATACTGAAAAGGCTAATGGGTCCTGACAATATCCCAGCAATAGTACTGAAGACCTGTGCTCCAGAACTTGCCTCGCCTCTAGCCAAGCTGTCCCAGTACAGCTACAAAACTGGCATCTACCCGACAATGTGGAAAATTGTCCAGGAATATCCTATCCACAAAAAGCAGGACAAATCCAATCTGGCGAATTACCGCCCCATCAATCTACTCTTGATCAGCAAAGTGATGGAAGCTATCGACAGTGCTATCAAGCAGCACTTAAACAGCAATAACCTGCTCTCCAATGCTCAGTCTGGGTTCTGCCAGGACCACTCGGCTCCTGTCCTCATTACAGCCTTGGTCCAAACATGGACAAAAGAGCAGAACTCAAGAGGTGAGGTGAGAGTGATTGCCCTTGATATTAAGGCAGCATTTGACCGAGTATAGCATCAAGGGGCCCTAATCAAACTGAAGTCAATGGGAATCAAGGAGAAAACTCTCCACTGGTTGGAGTCATATGCAGCACAAAGGTTGTGGCTGTTGGAGGCCAATCATCCCAGCCCGAGGACATCACTGAAGGAGTTCCTCAGGGTAGTGTCCTCGGCCCAACCATCTTCAGTTGCTTCATCAATGACCTTCCCTCCATCATAAGGTCAGAGGGGGGCGGGGTGTTCACTGATGTTTCTATGATGTTCAGCACCATCAGCAGTTCCTCAGCTACTGAAGCAGCCCATGTGCAGATGCAGCAAGTACCTGCACAACATTCAGGCTTAGGTTGATAAGTGACAAGTAACATTTGTGCTACACAAGTGCCAGGCAAGGACCAGCTCCAGTAAGAAAGAATCCAAGAATCTCCCCTTGACATTCGACGGCATTACCATCGCTGAATCCCCCACTATTAACATCCTGGGGATTACCATTGACCAGAAACTGAACTGAAGTAGCCATATAAATACTGTGGCTACAAGAGCAGGTCAGAGGCTAGGAATCCCGCATCGAGTAACTCACCTCCTGACTCCCCAAAGCCTGTCCACCATCTACAAGGCACAAGTCAGGAATGTGATGGAATAACCTCCATTTGCCTGGATGAGTGCAGTTCCACTCAGGAAGCTCGATACCATCCAGGACAATGCAGCCCGCTTGATTGGCACCCCATCCACACCACCTTCAACATTCACTCCCTTCACCACCAACACACAGTGGCAGCAGTGTGTACCATCTACAAGATGCACTGCAGCAATGCACCAAGTAAAACCTGGCTTGGGTATAAATTTAAAACCTGACCCGAGCCCTTAAATGTTTTAAATGCCCGACCGACAATAACAAACATATGAGATTAAATGTAGATTAAAATGAAAACAATACGAAACAAAACAGTATAGTCCAGCCCGACCCGATCCGAGCCTGAATGCTGGACATAGAATACAGACCTGACCCGACACATGTAGTCAAGTTTGGATTGGGTAGCCAGGCTTTAGCACCGAGGTACCTTAGACAGCACCTTCCAAACCCGCGATCTCGACCATCGAGAAGGACAAGGCAGCAAATGCATGGGAATAACCTGCATTACCCCCAAGTCACACATCATCCTGATTTGGAACTATATCACTGTTCCTTCACTGTCACTGGATCAAAATCCTGGAACTCCCTTCCTAACAGTACTGTGGGTATACCTACCCCACATGGACTGTAGCAGTTCAAGAAGGCAGCTCACCACCACCTTCTCAAGGGCAATTAGGGATGGGCAATAAATGCTGGCCTTGCCAGCGATGCCCACATCTCATGAACGAATAGAAAAAAACTGCCCAGACCTCTCATGATTTTGAACACATCTATCAAATCACCAATCAGCTTTCTCTTCTCCAGGAAAACAGTCTCACTTTCTCCAATCTATCTTCATAATTAAAGTTGTATTACAGTTGAAGATACACCTGTAGTGTTAACATCCTGATGTGTAGCTGCTCTATCAGTACTAAATAAACAACCCTACTTCTTTACCTTACCAATCCCATCTGAGTGGTCAGTCTTTGTGAAGTCTATAGCAAAGTCTATACTTGCACAGAGGTTCAATGAACACGTTACAACCACCACCTTCTTTAGGACAATTCGGGATGGGTAATAAATGCTGCCTTGACAGTGATGTCCACATCTCATGAATAAAAAAAAGTTTGAAACTGAAATACAGACTGTGGGACAAGACACAATTACATCTGATCAGCACTGGAGCAAACAAGTAAATAATGAAAGTAAAATCTGGAAGAACAGGATTTCTCAAGGAAATTCTGCCCTGTTTATCACTTTAATTCTGTTTTGTCGAAAGCCGACATCTGCCCAGTAATGGGATGTTGCAGCCCATTTAACAGAAAATCGCACTTCCTGCAGGACTTGATCCAATCTAAAGCTGAGCAGCCCAGTGACAGGGAATTAGAGCACATTACAGAGAGGAACAGGGAATCCCAGCACACTACAGAGAGGAACAAGGAATCCCAGCACATTACAGTGAGGAACAGGGAATTCCAGCACATTACAGAGAGGAACAGGGAATCCCAGCACATTACAGAGAGGAACAGGGAATCCCAGCACATTACAGAGAGGAACAGGGAATCCCAGCACATTACAGAGAGGAACAAGGAATCCCAGCACATTACAGTGAGGAACAAGGAATCCCAGCACATTACAGAGAGGAACAAGGAATCCCAGCACATTACAGTGAGGAACAGGGAATTCCAGCACATTACAGAGAGGAACAGGGAATCCCAGCACATTACAGTGAGGAACAGGGAATTCCAACACATTCTTCAGGAGGGTTTAAACTAGTTTGGCAGGGGGATGGGAACCGGAGGCACGGATCAGTGGATGGGGTAGCTGTTGAACAGGCAGATACCGAGTGCAGAGAGTCTGTGAGGAAGGTTAGACAGTTGACAGGGCAAAGTTGCAGCCAGTATGATGGGTTGAAGTGTGTCTATTTTAACGCAAGAAGTGTCAGGAATAAGGGTGATGAACTTAGAGCATGGATCAGTACTTGGAGCTACGATGTTGCGGCCATTACGGAGACGTGGATATCACAGGGGCAGGAATGGATGTTGGATGTTCTGGGGTTTAGATGTTTCAAAAGGAATAGGGAGGGAGGTAAAAGAGGTGGGGGAGTGGCATTGCTAATCAGGGATAGTATCACAGCTGCAGAAAGGGAGGTAGTCGAGGAGGGTTTGTCTACTGAGTCAGTATGGGTGGAAGTCAGAAACAGGAAAGGAGCAGTCACTTTATTGGAAGTTTTCTATAGACCCCCCAATAGCAACAGAGACATGGAGCAACAGATTAGGAGGCAGATTTTGGAAAGGTGCAGAAGTAACAGGGTTGTTGTCATGGGTGACTTCAACTTCCCTAATATTGATTGGAACCTCCTTAGTGCAAATAGTTTGGATGGAGCAGTTTTTGTCAGGTGTGTCCAGGAAGGTTTCCTGACTCAATATGTAGATAGGCCGACTAGAGGGGAGACTATGTTGGACTTGGTGCTTGGCAACGAACCAGGCCAGGTGGCAGATCTCTCGGTGGGAGAGCATTTTGGCGATAGTGATCACAACTCCCTGACCTTTACTATAGTCATGGAGAGGGACAGGAGCAGACGGGATGGGAAAACATTTAATTGGGGGAGGGGGAATTACAATGCTATTAAGCAGGAACTGGGGAGCATAAATTGGGAACAGATGTTCCTCAGGGAAATGCACGACAGAAATGTGGAGGTTGTTTAGGGAGCACTTGCTGCGACTGCTGGATAGGTTTGTCCGATGAGGCAGGGAAGGGATGATAGGGTGAAGGAACCTTGGATGACAAGAGATGTGGAACAGCTAGTCAAGAGGAAGAAGGAAGCTTACTTAAGGTTGAGGAAGCAAGGATCAGACAGGGCTCTAGAGGGTTACAAGGTAGCCAGGAAGGAACTGAAGAATGGATTTAGGAGAGCGAGAAGGGGACATGAAAAAGTCTTGGCGGGTAGGATTAAGGAAAATCCCAAGGCGTTCTACACTTATGTGAGGAACAAGAGGATGGCCAGAGTGAGGGTAGGGCCGATCAGGGATAGTAGAGGGAACTTGTGCCTGGAGTCGGAGGAGGTAGGGGAGGTCCTAAATAAATACTTTGCTTCAGTATTCACTAGTGAGAGGGGTCTGGTCGTTTGTGAGGACAGCGTGGAACAGGCTGATATGCTCGAACACGTTGATGTTAAGAGGGAGGATTTGCTGGAAATTTTGAATGATATGAGGACAGATAAGTCCCCGGGGCCAGACGGGATATACCCAAGGATATTACGGGAAGCGAGGGAAGAGAGTGCTGCGCCTTTGGTGATGACCTTTGCGTCTTCACTGTCCACTGGAGTAGTGCCGGATGATTGGAGGGTGGCAAATGTTGTTCCCTTGTTCAAGAAAGGGAATAGGGATAACCCTGGGAATTATAGACCAGTCAGTCTTACGTCAGTAGTGGGCAAATTATTGGAGAGGATTCTGAGAGACAGGATTTATGATTATTTGGAAAAGCATGGTTTGACTAGAGACAGTCAGCATGGCTTTGTGAGGGGCAGGTCTTGCCTCAAAAGCCTTATTGAATTCTTTGAAGATGTGACAAAACACATTGATGAAGGAAGAGCAGTGGATGTGGTGTATATGGATTTTAGCAAGGCGTTTGATAAGGTTCCCCATGGCAGGCTCATTCAGAAAGTAAGCAGGCATGGGATACAGGGAAAGTTGGCTGTCTGGATACAGAATTGGCTGGCCCATAGAAGTCAGAGGGTGGTAGTAGATGGAAAGTATTCAGCATGGAGCTCGGTGACCAGTGGTGTTCCACAAGGATCTGTTCTGGGACCTCTCCTCTTTGTGATTTTTATAAATGACTTGGATGAGGAAGTGGAAGGCTGGGTTAGCAAATTTGCCGATGACACGAAGGTTGCTGGAGTTGTGGATAGTGTGGAAGGCTGTTGTAGGTTGCAACGGGACATTGACAGGATGCAGAGCTGGGCTGAGAAGTGGCAGATGGAGTTCAACCTGGTAAAGTGTGAAGTGATTCATTTTGGAAGGTCGAATTTGAATGCGGAATACAGGCTTAAAGACAGGATTCTTGGTAGTGTGGAGGAACAGAGGGATCTTGCGGTCCACATCCATAGATCGCTCAAAGTTGCCACCCAAGTTGATAGGGTTGTTAAGAAGGCGTATGGTGTGTTGGCTTTCATTAACAGGGGGATTGAATTTAAGAGCCGCGAGGTTATGCTGCAGCTCTATAAGGCCCTGGTTCGACCACACTTGGAATATTGTGTTCAGTTCTGGTCGCCTCATTATAGGAAGCATGTGGAAGCTTTAGAGAGGATGCAGAGGAGATTTACCAGGATGCTACCTGGACTGGAGGGCATGTCCTACGAAGAAAGATTGAGGGAGCTAGGGCTTTTCTCATTGGAGCGAAGAAGGATGAGAGGTGACTTGACAGAGGGGGACAAGATGATGAGAGGCATAGATAGAGTGGATAGTCAGAGACTTTTTCCCAAGGTGGAAAGGGCTATAACCAGGGGGCATAATTTTAAGGTGATTGGAGGAAGGTTTCTGGGAGATGTCAGAGGTAGGTTCTTTACACAGAGAATGGTGGGTGCGTGGAATGTGCTGCCAGCGGTGGTAGTAGAAGGAGATACATTAGGGGCATTTAAGCGACTCTTGGATAGGTACATGGATGATAGTAGAATGAAGGGTAGGTAGTTAGTTTGATCTGAGAGTAGGTTAAAGGTTCGGCACAACATCGTGGGCCGAAGGGCCTGTCCTGTTCTATGTTCGATATTCTATTACAGAGAAGATCAGGGAATTCCAGCACATTACTGATAGGAACAGGGAATCCCAGCACAATACAGAGAGGAACAGGGACTTCCCGCACATTACAGTGTGGAACAGGCAAATCCAGCACATTACAGAGAGGAACAGGGAATTCCAGCACATTACAGTGAGGAACAGGGAATCCTAGCACATTACAGAGAGGAACAGGGAATCCTAGCACATTACAGAGAGGAACAGGGAATCCCAGCACATAACAGAGAGGAACAGGAAATCCCAGCACATTACAGTGAGGAACAGGGAATTCCAGCACATTACAGAGAGGGACAGGGAATCCCAGAACATTACAGAGAGGGACAGGGAATCCCAGCACATTACAGAGAGGAACAGGGAATTCCAGCACATTACAGAGAGGAAGAGGGAATCTCAGCACATTACAGAGAGGAACAGGGAATTCCAGCACATTACAGTGAGGAACAGGGAATCCCACAACATTACAGAGAGGAACAGGGAATTATAGCACATTACAGAGAGGAACAGGGAATCCCAGCACATTACAGAGAGGAACAGGGAATTCCAGCACATCACAGAGAGGGACAGGGTATCCCAGCACATTACAGAGAGGAACAGGGAATCCCAGCACATTACAGAGAGGGACAGGGAATCCCAGCACATTGCAGAGAGGAACAGGGAATCCCAGCACATTGCAGAAAGGTACAGGGAATTCAAGCACATTACAGAGAGGAACAGGGAATCCCAGCACATTACAGAGAGGAACAGGGAATCCCAGCACATTACAGAGAGGGACAGGGTATCCCAGCACATTACAGAGAGGAACAGGCAATTCCAGCACATTACAGAGAGGAACAGGGAATCTCTGCACATTACAGAGGGGAACAGGGAATCCCAGCACATTACAGAGAGGAACAGGGAATCCCAGCACATTACAGAGGGGAACAGGGAATACCAGCACATTACAGTGAGGAGCAGGGGATCCCAGCACATTCCAGTGAGGAGCAGGGGATCCCAGCACATTCCAGTGAGGAGCAGGGGATCCCAGCACATTCCAGTGAGGAGCAGGCAATCCCAGCACATTACAGAGAGGAACAGGCAATCCCAGCACATTACAGAGAGGAACAGGCAATCCCAGCACATGGCAGAGAGGAACAGGCAATCCCAGCACATTACAGAGAGGAACAGGCAATCCCAGCACATTACTGAGAGGAAGTCGCTGCTGTGAACATATAAATCCCAGTATTTGGTCAGGAAGGGCAGAGGAGACAACCATTCCCATCTCAGTCCCTGCAGAAACCCCCCGCCTTTTCCCATTATCCTGAACGGGGCGGCCGCCTGCTCCCTGGGTCAGGTAAAGATCTGAAGCTTCTCCTCCCGGAGCTGCCCTGAAGGGCGGGACAGGACACCGGGTTTCACACTCACTCCCCGGTGATAAATCCCAAAGTGAACCCTTTGACCCAGTGATTCTCACTCAACTCCCGGTGCGGTGAAATATTCCTGAAGTCACTGACCTGTTTAACACTTTGAGCAGCCGTTTTCCTCTTTCCCAGGATTTCCTGCCAGGACTTTGTCCTCATTCATCAGTTAACAATAAATGGGCGGCTGAGAATGAAAGTAAAAAGTGTTAACGGCACCTCATTGGGTATCTGCATCTGCAAGTTAACTTTTCCCAATGAAACTATAAAGAGAAACTGGATCATCAAAGAAAAAACTGAACAAAAGTGACCCTTTCCTGGAGGTTCACTAATACAGAACTGAAGCTAAAACAAAGGAAACTGTTGAATTTAAAGAATCTGATTTGTTTTATCCAGTCACTGCCCAGCCACTGCTCTCGGAGGACACCGCCTGCTCCTTCTCCAGATCCCCGGGTGTGGACAAGGCTGTGGAACAGAGACAGGAGGAGCCACCCCTGTCCCAGGCCACCTCCAAACACAACCTTGTCCAGACTCCAACTACCCTGTTCATAAAACACACTCACTTTTATTATTGAACTGCAAAACCTGACCCTTTATAGAAGACAGTCAGTTAAACAGACACATAAAAATATAGTTACCAGGGCAATTGACCTTCTGCTGCTATTTGATGTTCCCTGGGTCCAGAGAAAGTGTAAATGGTGACAGCAAAATAGCAGAGGAGGAAAACATGGAAAATCTAGCAATGCAGATTGCAAAAGTAAAACAGTTTTTTCTGATTACATGAAGTGCATCTAAACCGGTTTCAGGAAAACAATTAGAAATGGTGTAATAATGCAACTGACCCAGCAATGTGGGCTGTAAACCCTGTCACACCAACATCTGTATTTGTTATAAACACTTCCTTAGAAAGAGAAATAAGATCTCAGGATAGAGTGCAGCAGGAAGGGGGAAAAGAATCAAAAGCAAACATTGTGGATGCTGAAAATCTGAAATAAAAATAGAAAATGCTCAAAACACTCATAGACCAGACAGCATTTCTACAGGAGAAACAATCTTAATGTTTCTGCTCAATGGGAACAGGAAATGACACAGATAGAGTTATCAATGTACCAGAAAAAGAGGTCATAGAGGAGACCTGACGAGGGCTGGAATATAAAATGTTCCATGTATCCCACAAATGGACAGGAATAGCTAGGATCCATGTGGGTTCCCATAATAAAACCATTTATTTGGTGGAAGTAAGTAGAGTTACAGGAAAAGGTGTTACATAGAAACATAGAAAATAGCAGCAGGAGTAGGCCATTCAGCCCTTCGAGCCTGCTCCGTCATTCATTATGATCATGGCTGATCATCCAACTCAGTAACTGTTCCCGCTTTCTCTCCATATCCTTTGACCCCTTTAGACCCAAGAGCTATATCTAACTCCTTCTTGAAAACATACAATGTTTTGGCTTCAACTGCTTTTGTGGTAGCGAATTCCACAGGCTCACCACTCTCTGGGTGAAGAAATTTCTCCTCATCTCAGTCCTGAAAGGTCTACCCCGTATCCTTAGACTATGACCCCTGGTTCTGGACACCCCCACCATCGGGAATATCCTTCCTGCATCTACCCTGTCAAGTCCTGTTAGAATTTTATAGGTTCAATCTGAGACCAAGTTGAGCCAGGTGCAGGAGGATAGAGGTGGATGGGAACTGGTTGGACCTCCACTCAGTGATGAAGACAGCAATGCTGGTGGGGGATGGAGGTGTAGAGGGACGGAACATCTACAGTGAAAAAATGGTTAGGGACAGGAAACAAAATGTTGAAAGTGGCAGAGGGTGTTGGTGGACTCATGGATGTAGGTCAGAAGAGACTGGACAAGCGGAGAATAAAGAGTTGAGATAAGAGAAGTTCCATGGGGCAGGATCAAACTGAAATGATGGGTCTACCAGGATAGTCCTGTTTTTGGATCCTGGAAAGGAGGTAGAAGGAGGAGGTGTGAGGTTGGGGAACAATGAGTTCCAGAGGAGAGGAGGTCAGTGATGGTCTGGAAACAATCACTTGATATTTGGTGGTGGGTCATGGTCCAGGGGAAGGTAGGAGGAATTCTCAACATAGAGGTCTTTTTGCTAAATAACAACAGTACCTCCCTTATCAGCAGTTTTAGTAACAATGTCAGGGTTGATCCTGAGAAATGGAGTGCTGTAAATTCAAAGAGAGTTAAATCAGAATGAGTGAAGTGAGCAGAGAAATTGAACAGCCAACGTCATGCCAGCAGTTTATAATGAAAAGATCGAGACTGGGTAAGAGGATAGAGGGTGGGTCAAATAGAATGAGAATTCTGAAAGCAGGAGAAAGGGGCTGCTGTGCATGGGAAACTTCCTGCCCAAGGAAATGGGCAAAGCAAAAGCACATTAATGATTTAGATATGAATATAGGAGGTATGATCAGTAAGTTCGCAGATGACACGATAATTGGTGGTGTCGTAGATAGTGAGGAAGAAAGCCTTAGATTACAGGACAATATAGATGGGCTGGTAAGATGGGCAGAGCAGTGGCAAATGGAATTTACTTCTGAGAAGTGTGAGGTGATGCATTTTGGGAGGACTAACAAGGCAAGGGAATATAAAATGGATGGTAGGACCCTAGGAAGTACAGAGGGTCAGAGGGACCTTGGTGTACTTGTCCATAGATCACTGAATGCAGCAGCACAGGTAGATAAGATGGTTAGGAAGGCATATGGGATACTTGCCTCTTTTAGCCGAGGCATAGAATATAAGAGCAGGGAGGTTATGATGGAGCTGTATAAAACGCTAGTTAGGCCACAGCTGGAGTACTGTGTACAGCTCTGGGCACCACACTATAGGAAGGATGTGATTGCACTGGAGAGGGTGCAGAGGAGATTCACCAGGATGTTGCCTGGGCTGAAACATTTCAGCTATGAAGAGTGACTGAAAAGGCTAGGGTTATTTTCCTTAGAGCAGAGAAGGCTGAGGGGGGACCTGATTGAGGTATACAAAATTATGAGAGGCATAGATAGGGTAGACAGGAAGAAATGTTTTCCTTTAGCGGAGGGGTAAATAACCAGGGGGCATAGATTTTAGGTGAGGGGCAGGAGGTTTAGAGGGGATTTGAGGAAAAATATTTTCACCCAGAAGGTGGGTGGAATCTGGAACACACTGCTGAAGGGGTGGTAGAGGCAGGAACCCACACAACATTTAAGAAGTATTTAGATAAGCACTTGAAACACCAAAGCATAACAGGCTACGGGCCAAGTGCTGGAAAATGGGATTAGAATAGATAGGTGCTTGATGGCCGGCACAGACACGATGGGCTGAAGGGCCTGTTTCTGTGCCGTATAACTCTATGACTCTATGACACTGAAAAAGAGCTCGGCATCATATTGAGCTCAATTGTAATTCAGGTGGGGGCGTAGGGGATGACGTTCAGGCCTTTGCTGAGGACTGATTGGTGTTAGGGGAAAATCAGAGCAGATAGTGAAAACATGACAAATGGTGAGATTGGAAGGAGAGTTGTGTTTCAGAAGAACCTTCTACCTTTCTGGTTAGGAATGTACCTCTCTCTGACTTTCTGTAAATTTAGTCTGTTAGTACAAACACAACTGACTGCCTTACTGAATATTAGCTGAAGGTGAGTGCACAACATTCTCTAATGCACACACCTTGTAATCATTATCCCTGGATTCTCCACAGTGAGGAGGAAAGTGAAAGAAGACAGGGGCAGACAATCTGAATGTGTTCCTCTGCAGGCTTTACTGTTCAAATAAAGCATCTTCCTTCAGGTTTTTATCAAGGTTTTTTTTGGATGAGTGTTATTCCCACTGAGTATCGATAATTCACTGACCTGTGTTTATCGACAATGCACAGACCTGTGTTTATCGACAATGCACTGACCTGTGTTTATTGATTTTGCACTGACCTGTGTTTATCGACAATGCACAGACCTGTGTTTATCGATAATGCACTGACCTGTGTTTATCGACAATGCACTGACCTGTGTTTATCGACAATGCACAGACCTGTGTTTATCGATAATGCACTGACCTGTGTTTATCGATAATGCACTGACCTGTGTTTATCGATAATGCACTGACCTGTGTTTATCGACAATGCACTGACCTGTGTTTATCGACAATGCACAGACCTGTGTTTATCGATAATGCACTGACCTGTGTTTATCGATAATGCACTGACCTGTGTTTATCGACAATGCACTGACCTGTGTTTATCGACAATGCACTGACCTGTGTTTATCGACAATGCACTGACCTGTGTTTATCGACAATGCACAGACCTGTGTTTATCGATAATGCACTGACCTGTGTTTATCGACAATGCACTGACCTGTGTTTATCGACAATGCACTGACCTGTGTTTATCGACAATGCACAGACCTGTGTTTATCGATAATGCACTGACCTGTGTTTATCGACAATGCACTGACCTGTGTTTATCGACAATGCACAGACCTGTGTTTATCGACAATGCACAGACCTGTGTTTATCGGCAATGCACAGACCTGTGTTTATCGACAATGCACAGACCTGTGTTTATCGATAATGCACTGACCTGTGTTTATCGATAATGCACTGACCTGTGTTTATTGGAGACATTGCAATAGCTGCTGAAACCACAACACGGCCCTGCATCACATTATTGCCATTGCATGATTTGGACTTTGTGGTTGTTCATTAGTAGTTGGGGCTGGGGTCAGGGTGTCAGGATTAGGGGCTGGGTTTAGGGGGTATTATGATTAGGGGCTGGGTTTGGGGATCAGGATTTGGGGCAGGGTTTAGGGTATTAGGATTAGGGGCTGGGTTTAGGGGGTATTAGGATTAGGGGCTGGGTTTGGGGGGTATTAGGATTAGGGGCTGGGTTTGGGGTATTCGGATTAGGGGCTGGGTTTGGGGGGTATTAGGATTAGGGGCTGGGTTTGGGGGGTATTAGGATTAGGGGCTGGGTTTGGGGGATCAGGATTTGGGGCTGGGTTTAGGGTATTAGGATTAGGGGCTGGGTTTAGGGGGTATTAGGATTAGGGGCTGGGTTTGGGGTATTCGGATTAGGGGCTGGGGTTTCGGGTATTCGGATTAGGGGCTGGGGTTTCGGGTATTAGGATTAGGGGCTGGGTTTGGGGTATTCGGATTAGGGGCTGGATTTGGGGTATTAGGATTAGGGGCTGGATTTGGGGTATTAGGATTAGGGGCTGGATTTGGGGTATTAGGATTAGGGGCTGGGTTTGGGGTATTAGGACTAGGGGCTGGGTTTGAGGTATTAGGATTAGGGGCTGGGGTTAGGGGATTAGAATTAGGGACTGTGTTTAGGGGATTAGGATTAGGGACTGGGTTTAGGGGATTAGGGGCTGGGGTTAGGGGTATTCAGATTAGGGGCTGGGTTTGGGGCATTAGGATTAGGGGCTGGGGTTTGGGGTATTAGGATTAGGGGCTGGGGTTTGGGGTATTAGGATTAGGGGCTGGGGTTAGGGGATTAGGATTAGGGGCTGGGGTTAGGGGATTAGGATTAGGGACTGTGTTTAGGGGATTAGGATTAGGGACTGGGTTTAGGGGATGAGGGGCTGGGGTTAGGGGTATTAGGATTAGGGGCTGGGTTTGGGGTATTAGGATTTGGGGCTGGGTTTGGGGCATTAGGATTAGGGGCTGGGGTTTGGGGTATTAGGATTAGGGGCTGGGTTTGGGGCATTAGGATTAGGGGCTGGGGTTTGGGGTATTAGGATTAGGGGCTGGGTTTAGGGTATTAGGATTAGGGGCTGGGGTTTGGGGTATTAGGATTAGGGCCTGGGGTTTGGGGTATTAGGAATTGGGGCTGGGTTTGGGGCATTAGGATTAGGGGCTGGGGTTTGGGGTATTAGGATTAGGGGCTGGGTTTAGGGTATTAGGATTAGGGGCTGGGGTTTGGGGTATTAGGATTAGGGCCTGGGGTTTGGGGTATTAGGATTAGGGGCTGGGTTTAGGGGATTAGGGGCTGGGTTTGGGGTATTCGGATTAGGGGCACTGGGATTAGGGGCTGGGTTTGGGGTATTAGGGGCTGGGTTTGGGGTATTAGGATTAGGGGCTGGGTTTGGGGTATTAGGATTAGGGGCTGGGTTTGGGGTATTAGGATTAGGGGCTGGGATTTGGGGATTAGGATTAGGGGCTGGGTTCAGAGGATTAGGATTAGGGGCTGGGTTTGGGGTATTAGGATTAGGGGCTGGGTTTAGAGGATTAGGATTAGGTGCTGGGATTTGGGGATTAGGATTAGGGGCTGGGTTTTGGGCATTAGGATTAGGGGCTGGGTTTCGGGCATTAGGATTAGGGGCTGGGTTTCGGGCATTAGGATTAGGGGCTGGGTTTCGGGCATTAGGATTAGGGGCTGGGTTTCGGGCATTAGGATTAGGGGCTGGGTTTAGGGGGTATTAGGATTAGGGGCTGGGTTTGGGGCATTAGGATTAGGGGCTGGGGTTTGGGGTATTAGGATTAGGGGCTGGGTTTCGGGCATTAGGATTAGGGGCTGGGTTTAGGGGGTAATAGGGTTAGGGGCTAGGTTTGGGGCATTAGGATTAGGGGCTGGTGATTGGGGGATTAGAATTAGGGGATGGGGTTTGGGGTATTAGGATTAGGGGATGGGTTTGGAGGATTATGATTAAGGACTGGGTTTCGGGGATTAGGATTAGGGACTGGGTTTCGGGGACTAGGGACTGGGTTTAGGGGATTAGGATTAGGGGCTGGGGTTAGGGGTATTAGGATTAGGGGCTGGGTTTAGGGGATTAGGATTAGGTGCTGGGTTTAGGGGATTAGGGACTGGGTTTAGGGGATTAGGATTAGGGGCTGGGGTTGGGGGGGTATTAGGATTAGGGGCTGGGTTTGGGGGTTCACGATTTGGGGCTGGGTTTAGGGTATTAGGATTAGGGGCTGGGTTTAGTGGGTAGTAGGATTAGGGGCTGGGTTTGGGGGGTATTAGGATTAGGGGCTGGATTTGGGGTATTCGGATTAGGGGCTGGGTTTGGGGTATTCGGATTAGGGGCTGGGTTTGGGGTATTCGGATTAGGGGCTGGGTTTGGGGTATTCGGATTAGGGGCTGGGGTTTCGGGTATTAGGATTAGGGGCTGGGTTTGGGGTATTAGGATTAGGGGCTGGGTTTAGGGTATTAGGATTAGGGGCTGGGGTTTGGGGTATTAGGATTAGGGGCTGGGTTTAGGGGATTAGGGGCTGGGTTTAGGGTATTCAGATTAGGGGCTGGGTTTGGGGCACTGGGATTAGGGGCTGGGTTTGGGGTATTAGGGGCTGGGTTTGGGGTATTAGGATTCGGGGCTGGGTTTGGGGTATTAGGATTAGGGCCTGGGTTTAGAGGATTAGGATTAGGGGCTGGGTTTGGGGTATTAGGATTAGGGGATGGGTTTAGAGGATTAGGATTAGGGGCTGGGTTCAGAGGATTAGGATTAGGGGCTGGGTTTGGGGTATTAGGATTAGGGGCTGAGTTTGGGGTATTAGGATTAGGGTCTGGGTTTCGGGCATTTGGATTAGGGGCTGGGTTTCGGGCATTAGGATTAGGGGCTGGGTTTAGGGGGTATTAGGATTAGGGGCTGGGTTTGGGGCATTAGGATTAGGGGCTGGGGTTTGGGGTATTAGGATTAGGGGCTGGGTTTCGGGGCATTAGGATTAGGGGCTGGGTTTAGGGGGTAATAGGATTAGGGGCTAGGTTTGGGGCATTAGGATTAGGGGCTGGTGTTTGGGGGATTAGGATTAAGGACTGGGTTTCGGGGATTAGGATTAGGGACTGGGTTTAGGGGATTAGGGACTGGGTTTAGGGGATTAGGATTAGGGGCTGGGGTTAGGGGATTAGGGACTGGGTTTAGGGGATTAGGATTAGGGACTGGGTTTAGGGGATTAGGGACTGGGTTTAGGGGATTAGGATTAGGGGCTGGGGTTAGGGGTATTAGGATTAGGGGCTGGGGTTAGGGGTATTAGGATTAGGGGCTGGGGTTAGGGGTATCAGGATTAGGGGCTGGGGTTAGGGGATTAGGGACTGGATTTAGGGGATTAGGGACTGGGTTTAGGGGATTAGGGTCTGGGCTTCGGGCATTAGGATTAGGGGCTGGGTTTCGGGCATTAGGATTAGGGGCTGGGTTTAGGGGGTATTAGGATTAGGGGCTGGGTTTGGGGCATTAGGATTAGGGGCTGGGGTTTGGGGTATTAGGATTAGGGGCTGGGTTTAGGGGGTAATAGGGTTAGGGGCTGGGTTTGGGGCATTAGGATTAGGGGCTGGTGTTTGGGGGATTAGGATTAGGGGATGGGTTTGGAGGATTATGATTAAGGACTGGGCTTCGGGGATTAGGGACTGGGTTTAGGGGATTAGGATTAGGGGCTGGGGTTAGGGGTATTAGGATTAGGGGCTGGGTTTAGGGGATTAGGATTAGGTGCTGGGTTTAGGGGATTAGGGACTGGATTTAGGGGATTAGGATTAGGCGCTGGGGTTGGGGGGTATTAGGATTAGGGGCTGGGTTTTATGGGTATTAGGATTAGGGGCTGGGTTTGGGGGGTATTAGGATTAGGGGCTGGGTTTGGGGTATTCGGATTAGGGGCTGGGTTTGGGGTATTCGGATTAGGGGCTGGGGTTTCGGGTATTAGGATTCGGGGCTGGGTTTGGGGTATTAGGATTAGGGGCTGGGTTTGGGGTATGAGGATTAGGGGCTGGGTTTGGGGTATTAGGATTAGGGGCTGGGTTTGGGGTATGAGGATTAGGGGCTGGGTTTGGGGTATTCGGATTAGGGGCTGGGGTTTCGGGTATTAGGATTAGGGGCTGGGTTTGGGGTATTAGGATTAGGGGCTGGGTTTGGGGTATGAGGATTAGGGGCTGGGTTTGGGGTATGAGGATTTGGGGCTGGGTTTGGGGTATTCGGATTAGGGGCTGGGTTTGGGGTATTAGGATTAGGGGCTGGGTTTGAGGTATTAGGATTAGGGGCTGGGGTTAGCGGATTAGGATTAGGGACAGTGTTTAGGGGATTAGGATTAGGGATTGGGTTTAGGGGATTAGGGGCTGGGGTTAGGGGTATTAGGATCAGTGGCTGGGTTTGGGGCATTAGGATTAGGGGCTGGGGTTTGGGGTATTAGGATAAGGGGCTGGGGTTTGGGTTATTAGGATTAGGGGCTGGGTTTAGGGTATTCAGATTAGGGGCTGGGTTTGGGGCACTGGGATTAGGGGCTGGGTTTGGGGTATAAGGGGCTGGGTTTGGGGTATTAGGGGCTGGGTTTGGGGTATTAGGGGCTGGGTTTGGGGTATTAGGATTAGGGGCTGGGTTTAGAGGATTAGGATTAGGGGCTGGGTTTGGGGTATTAGGATTAGGGGATGGGTTTAGAGGATTAGGATTAGGGGCTGGGTTCAGAGGATTAGGATTAGGGGCTGGGTTTGGGGTATTAGGATTAGGGACTGGGTTCAGAGGATTTGGATTAGGGGCTGGGTTTGGGGTATTAGGATTAGGGGATGGGTTTAGAGGATTAGGATTAGGGGCTGGGTTCAGAGGATTAGGATTAGGGGCTGGGTTTGGGGTATTAGGATTACGGGCTGAGTTTGGGGTATTAAGATTAGGGGCTGAGTTTGGGGTATTAGGATTAGGGTCTGGGTTTCGGGCATTAGGATTAGGGGCTGGGTTTCGGGCATTAGGATTAGGGGCTGGGTTTAGGGGGTATTAGGATTAGGGGCTGGGTTTGGGGCATTAGGATTAGGGGCTGGGGTTTGGGGTATTAGGATTAGGGGCTGGGTTTCGGGCATTAGGATTAGGGGCTGGGTTTAGGGAGTAATAGGATTAGGGGCTAGGTTTGGGGCATTAGGATTAGGGGCTGGTGTTTGGGGGATTAGGATTAAGGACTGGGTTTCGGGGATTAGGATTAGGGACTGGGTTTCGGGGATTAGGGACTGGGTTTAGGGTATTAGGATTAGGGGCTGGGGTTAGGGGATTAGGGACTGGGTTTAGGGGATTAGGATTAGGGACTGGGTTTAGGGGATTAGGGACTGGGTTTAGGGGATTAGGATTAGGGGCTGGAGTTAGGGGTATTAGGATTAGGGACTGGGGTTAGGGGATTAGGGATCGGATTTAGGGGATTAGGATTAGGGGCTGGGGTTGGGGGGGTATTAGGATTAGGGGCTGGGTTTGGGGGTTAAGGATTTGGGGCTGGGTTTAGGGTATTAGGACTAGGGGCTGTGTTTAGGGGGTATTCGGATTAGGGGCTGGGTTTGGGGGGTATTAGGATTAGGGGCTGGGTTTGGGGTATTCGGATTAGGGGCTGGGTTTGGGGTATTCGGATTAGGGGCTGGGGTTTCGGGTATTCGGATTAGGGGCTGGGTTTGGGGTATTAGGATTAGGGGCTGGGTTTGAGGTATTAGGATTAGGGGCTGGGGTTAGGGGTATTAGGATTAGGGGCTGTGTTTAGGGGATTAGGATTAGGGATTGGGTTTAGGGGATTAGGGGCTGGGGTTAGGGGTATTAGGATTAGTGGCTGGGTTTGGGGCATTAGGATTAGGGGCTGGGGTTTGGGGTATTAGGATGAGGGGCTGGGGTTTGGGGTATTAGGATGAGGGGCTGGGGTTAGGGGATTAGGATTAGGGACTGTGTTTAGGGGATTAGGATTAGGGACTGGGTTTAGGGGATTAGGGGCTGGGGTTAGGGGTATTAGGATTTTGGGCTTTGTTTGGGGCATTTGGATTAGGGGCTGGGGTTTGGGGTATTAGGATTAGGGGCTGGGGTTTGGGGTATTAGGATTAGGGGCTGGGTTTAGGGTATTAGGATTAGGGGCTGGGGTTTGGGGCAGTAGGATTAGGGGCTGGGTTTGGGGGATTAGGGGCTGGGTTTGGGGTATTAGGATTAGGGGCTGGGTTTGGAGGATTAGGATTAGGGGCTGGGTTTGGAGGATTAGGATTAGGGGCTGGGTTTGGAGGATTAGGATTAGGGGCTGGGATTTGGGGATTAGGATTAGGGGCTGGGTTTAGGGGATTAGGGACTGGATTTAGGGGATTAGGATTAGGGGCTGGGGTTGGGGGGTATTAGGATTAGGGGCTGGGTTTGGGGGTTCAGGATTTGGGGCTGGGTTTAGGGTATTAGGATGAGGGGCTGGGTTTAGGGGGTATTCGGATTAGGGGCTGGGTTTGGGGGGTATTAGGATTAGGGGCTGGGTTTGGGGTGTTCGGATTAGGGGTTGGGTTTGGGGTATTCGGATTAGGGGCTGGGGTTTCGGGTATTCGGATTAGGGGCTGGGTTTGAGGTATTAGGATTAGGGGCTGGGGTTAGGGTTATTAGGATTAGGGACAGTGTTTAGGGGATTAGGATTAGGGATTGGGTTTAGGGGATTTGGGGCTGGGTTTGGGGTATTAGGATTAGTGGCTGGGTTTGGGGCATTAGGATTAGGGGCTGGGGTTTGGGGTATTAGGATGAGGGGCTGGGGTTTGGGGTATTAGGATTAGGGGCTGGGGTTTGGGGTATTAGGATTAGGGGCTGGGGTTTGGGGTATTAGGATGAGGGGCTGGGGTTAGGGGATTAGGATTAGGGACTGTGTTTAGGGGATTAGGATTAGGGACTGGGTTTAGGGGATTAGGGGCTGGGGTTAGGGGTATTAGGATTTTGGGCTTTGTTTGGGGCATTAGGATTAGGGGCTGGGGTTTGGGGTATTAGGATTAGGGTGTGGGTTTCGGGCATTCGGATTAGTTGCTGGGTTTCGGGCATTAGGATTAGGGGCTGGGGTTTGGGGTATTAGGATTAGGGGCTGGGTTTAGGGTATTAGCATTAGGGGCTGGGGTTTGGGGTATTAGGAATACGGGCTGGATTTGGGGTATTAGGATTAGGGGCTGGGTTTGGGGCACTAGGATTAGGGGCTGGGTTTGGGGGATTAGGGGCTGGGTTTGGGGGATTAGTATTAGGGGCTGGGTTTGGGGTATTAGGATTAGCGGCTGGGTTTGGGGTATTAGGATTAGCGGCTGGGTTTGGGGTATTAGGATTACGGGCTGGGTTTAGACGATTATGATTAGGGGCTGGGATTTGGGGATTAGGATTAGGGGCTGGGTTCAGAGGATTAGGATTAGGGGCTGGGTTTGGGGTATTAGGATTAGCGGCTGGGTTTGGGGTATTAGGATTAGGGTGTGGGTTTCGGGCATTCGGATTAGTTGCTGGGTTTCGGGCATTAGGATTAGGGGCTGGGTTTGGGGTATTAGGATTAGGGGCTGAGTTTGGGGTATTAGGATTAGAGTCTGGGTTTCGGGCATTCGGATTAGGGGCTGGGTTTCGGGCATTCGGATTAGGGGCTGTGTTTAGGGGGTATTAGGATTAGGGGCTGGGTTTAGGGGGTATTAGGATTAGGGGCTGGGTTTGGGGCATTAGGATTAGGGGCTGGAGTTTGGGGTATTACGATTAGACGCTGGGTTTCGGGCATTAGGATTAGGTGCTGGGTTTAGGGGGTATTAGGATTGGGGGCTGGGTTTGGGGCACTGGGATTAGGGGCTGGGTTTGGGGTATTAGGGGCTGGGTTTGGGGTATTAGGATTAGGGGCTGGGTTTGGGGTATTAGGATTAGGGGCTGGGTTTGGAGGATTAGGATTAGGGGCTGGGATTTGGGGATTAGGATTAGGGGCTGGGTTCAGAGGATTAGGATTAGGGCTGGGTTTGGGGTATTAGGATTAGGGTCTGGGTTTCGGGCATTCGGATTAGGGGCTGGGTTTCGGGCATTAGGATTAAGGGCTGGGTTTAGGGGGTATTAGGATTAGGGGCTGGGTTTGGGGCATTAGGATTAGGGGCTGGGGTTTGGGGTATTAGGATTAGGGGCTGGGTTTAGGGGGTAATAGGGTTAGGGGCTGGGTTTGGGGCATTAGGATTAGGGGCTGGTGTTTGGGGGATTAGGATTAGGGGATGGGTTTGGGGGATTAGGATCAGGGGATGGGTTTGGAGGATTATGATTAAGGACTGGGTTTCGGGGATTAGGGACTGGGTTTAGGGGATTAGGATTAGGGGCTGGGGTTAGGGGTATTAGGATTAGGGGCTGGGTTTAGGGGATTAGGATTAGGTGCTGGGTTTAGGGGATTAGGGACTGGATTTAGGGGATTAGGATTAGGCGCTGGGGTTGGGGGGTATTAGGATTAGGGGCTGGGTTTGGGGCATTCAGGATTTGGGGCTGGGTTTAGGGTATAAGGATTAGGGGCTGGGTTTAGGGGGTATTAGGATTAGGGGCTGGGTTTGGGGGGTATTAGGATTAGGGGCTGGGTTTGGGGTATTCGGATTAGGGGCTGGGTTTGGGGTATTCGGATTAGGGGCTGGGGTTTCGGGTATTCGGATTAGGGGCTGGGTTTGGGGTATTAGGATTAGGGGCTGGGTTTGGGGTATGAGGATTAGGGGCTGGGTTTGGGGTATGAGGATTAGGGGCTGGGTTTGGGGTATTAGGATTAGGGGCTGGGTTTGGGGTATTAGGATTAGGGGCTGGGTTTGGGGTATTAGGATTAGGGGCTGGGTTTGAGATATTAGGATTAGGGGCTGGGGTTAGGGGCATTAGGATTAGGGGCTGGGGTTAGCGGATTAGGATGAGGGACTGTGTTTAGGGGATTAGGATTAGGGATTGGGTTTAGGGGATTAGGGGCTGGGTTTCGGGCATTAGGATTAGGGGCTGGGGTTTGGGGTATTAGGATAAGGGGCTGGGGTTTGGGTTATTAGGATTAGGGGCTGGGGTTAGGGGATTAGGATTAGGGGCTGGGGTTAGGGGATTAGGATTAGGGACTGGGTTTAGGGGATTAGGGGCTGGGGTTAGGGGTATTAGGATTTGGGGCTGGGTTTGGGGCATTAGGATTAGGGGCTGGGGTTTGGGGTATTCGGATTAGGGGCTGGGGTTTGGGGTATTCGGATTAGGGGCTGGGGTTTGGGGTATTAGGATTAGGGGCTGGGTTTAGGGGATTAGGGGCTGGGTTTAGGGTATTAGGATTAGGGGCTGGGTTTGGGGCACTAGGATTAGGGGCTGGGTTTGGGGCACTAGGATTAGGGGCTGGGTTTGGGGGTATTAGGATTAGGGGCTGGGTTTGGGGTATTAGGATTAGGGGCTGGGTTTGGGGTATTAGGATTAGGGGCTGGGTTTGGGGTATTATGATTAGGGGCTGGGTTTGGGGTATTAGGATTAGGTGCTGGGTTTTGGGGATTAGGGGCTGGGTTTGGGGTATTACGATTAGACGCTGGGTTTCGGGCATTAGGATTAGGTGCTGGGTTTAGGGGGTATTAGGATTGGGGGCTGGGTTTGGGGCACTGGGATTAGGGGCTGGGTTTGGGGTATTAGGGGCTGGGTTTGGGGTATTAGGATTAGGGGCTGGGTTTGGGGTATTAGGATTAGGGGCTGGGTTTGGAGGATTAGGATTAGGGGCTGGGATTTGGGGATTAGGATTAGGGGCTGGGTTTGGGGTATTAGGATTAGGGGCTGGGTTTAGAGGATTAGGATTAGGGGCTGGGTTTGGGGTATTAGGATTAGGGGCTGGGTTTAGAGGATTAGGATTAGGGGCTGGGTTTGGGGTATTAGGATTACGGGCTGAGTTTGGGGGATTAGGATTAGGGTCTGGGTTTCGGGCATTCGGATTAGGGGCTGGGTTTCGGGCATTAGGATTAGGGGCTGGGTTTCGGGCTTTAGGATTAGGGGCTGGGTTTAGGGGGTATTAGGATTAGGGGCTGGGTTTGGGGCATTAGGATTAGGGGCTGGGGTTTGGGGTATTAGGATTAGGGGCTGGGTTTAGGGGGTAATAGGGTTAGGGGCTGGGTTTGGGGCATTAGGATTAGGGGCTGGGTTTGGGGGATTAGGATTAGGGGATGGGTTTGGAGGATTATGATTAAGGACTGGGTTTCGGGGATTAGGGACTGGGTTTAGGGGATTAGGATTAGGGGCTGGGGTTAGGGGTATTAGGATTAGGGGCTGGGTTTAGGGGATTAGGATTAGGTGCTGGGTTTAGGGGATTAGGGACTGGATTTAGGGGATTAGGATTAGGCGCTGGGGTTGGGGGGTATTAGGATTAGGGGCTGGGTTTGGGGGTTCAGGATTTGGGGCTGGGTTTAGGGTATAAGGATTAGGGGCTGGGTTTAGGGGGTATTAGGATTAGGGGCTGGGTTTGGGGGGTATTAGGATTAGGGGCTGGGTTTGGGGTATTCGGATTAGGGGCTGGGTTTGGGGTATTCGGATTAGGGGCTGGGGTTTCGGGTATTAGGATTAGGGGCTGGGTTTGGGGTATTAGGATTAGGGGCTGGGTTTGGGGTATGAGGATTAGGGGCTGGGTTTGGGGTATGAGGATTAGGGGCTGGGTTTGGGGTATTAGGATTAGGGGCTGGGTTTGGGGTATTAGGATTAGGGGCTGGGTTTGAGGTATTAGGATTCGGGGCTGGGGTTAGCGGATTAGGATGAGGGACTGTGTTTAGGTATTTCGGATTAGGGATTGGGTTTAGGGGATTAGGGGCTGGGTTTCGGGCATTAGGATTAGGGGCTGGGTTTGGGTTATTAGGATTAGGGACTGGGGTTAGGGGATTAGGATTAGGGACTGGGGTTAGGGGATTAGGGGCTGGGGTTAGGGGTATTAGGATTTGGGGCTTTGTTTGGGGCATTAGGATTAGGGGCTGGGGTTTGGGGTATTCGGATTAGGGGCTGGGGTTTGGGGTATTAGGATTAGGGGCTGGGGTTTGGGGTATTAGGATTAGAGGCTGGGTTTAGGGGATTAGGATTAGAGGCTGGGTTTAGGGTATTAGGATTAGGGGCTGGGTTTGGGGCACTAGGATTAGGGGCTGGGTTTGGGGGTATTAGGATTAGGGGCTGGGTTTGGGGTATTAGGATTAGGGGCTGGGTTTGGGGTATTAGGATTAGGTGCTGGGTTTTGGGGATTAGGGGCTGGGTTTGGGGTATTAGGATTAGGTGCTGGGTTTAGGGGATTAGGGGTTGCGTTTGGGGTATTAGGATTAGGGGCTGGGTTTGGGGTATTAGGATTAGCGGCTGGGTTTGGGGTATTAGGATTAGGGGCTGGGTTCAGAGGATTAGGATTAGGGGCTGGGTTTGGGGTATTAGGATTAGGTGCTGGGTTTTGGGGATTAGGGGCTGGGTTTGGGGTATTAGGATTAGGTGCTGGGTTTAGGGGATTAGGGGCTGCGTTTGGGGTATTAGGATTAGGGGCTGGGTTTGGGGTATTAGGATTAGCGGCTGGGTTTGGGGTATTAGGATTAGGGGCTGGGTTCAGAGGATTAGGATTAGGGACTGGGTTTAGGGGATTAGGATTAGGGGCTGGGGTTAGGGGTATTAGGATTAGGGGCTGGGTTTAGACGATTATGATTAGGGGCTGGGATTTGGGGATTAGGATTAGGGGCTGGGTTCAGAGGATTAGGATTAGGGGCTGAGTTTGGGGTATTAGGATTAGGGTCTGGGTTTCGGGCATTCGGATTAGGGGCTGGGTTTCGGGCATTAGGATTAGGGACTGGGTTTAGGGGGTATTAGGATTAGGGGCTGGGTTTGGGGTATTAGGATTAGGGACTGGGTTTAGGGGGTATTAGGATTAGGGGCTGGGTTTGGGGCATTAGGATTAGGGGCTGGGTTTGGGGCATTAGGATTAGGGGCTGGGGTTTCGGGCATTAGGATTAGGGGCTGGGGTTTGGGGGATTAGGATTAGGTGCTGGGTTTAGGGGATTAGGGACTGGGTTTAGGGGATAAGGATTAGGGGCTGGGGTTAGGGGTATTAGGATTAGGGGCTGGGTTTAGGGTATTAGGGACTGGCTTTAGGGGATTAGGATTAGGGCTGGGTTAGGGGTATTAGGATTAGGGGCTGGGTTTAGGGGATTAGGATTAGGTGCTGGGTTTAGGGGATTAGGGACTGGGTTTAGGGGATAAGGATTAGGGGCTGGGGTTAGGGGTATTAGGATTAGGGGCTGGGTTTAGGGGATTAGGATTAGGGGCTGGGGTTAGGGGTATTAGGATTAGGGGCTGGGTTTAGGGGATTAGGATTAGGGGCTGGGGTTAGGGGTATTAGGATTAGGGGCTGGGTTTAGGGGATTAGGATTAGGGGCTGGGGTTAGGGGTATTAGGATTAGGAGCTGGGTTTAGGGGATAGGATTAGGGGCTGGGGTTAGGGGTATTAGGATTAGGGGCTGGGTTTAGGGGATTAGGATTAGGGGCTGGGGTTAGGGGTATTAGGATTAGGGGCTGGGTTTAGGGGATTAGGGACTGGGTTTAGGGGATTAGGATTAGGGGCTGGGTATGGGGCATTAGGATGAGGGGCTGGGTTTCGGGTATTAGGATTAGGGGCTGGGTTTAGGGGTATTAGGGACTGGGTTTAGGGGATTCGGATTAGGGGCTGGGGTTAGGGGTATTAGGATTAGGGACTGGGTTTAGGGGATTAGGATTAGGGGCTGGGTTTTGGGGATTAGGATTAGGGGCTGGGTATGGGGCATTAGGATGAGGGGCTGGGTTTCGGGTATTCGGATTAGGGGCTGGGTTTGGGGTATTAGGATTAGGGGCTGGGTTTGGGGTATTAGGATTAGGGGCTGGGTTTAGGGGTATTAGGGACTGGGTTTAGGGGATTCGGATTAGGGGCTGGGGTTAGGGGTATTAGGATTAGGGGCTGGGTTTAGGGAATTAGGATTAGGGGCTGGGTTTAGGGGATTAGGGACTGGGTTTAGGGGATTCGGATTAGGGGCTGGGGTTAGGGGTATTAGGATTAGGGGCTGGGTTTGGGGTATTAGGATTAGGGGCTGGGTTTTGGGGATTAGGATTAGGGGCTGGGTATGGGGCATTAGGATGAGGGGCTGGGTTTCGGGTATTCGGATTAGGGGCTGGGTTTGGGGTATTAGGATTAGGGGCTGGGTTTGGGGTATTAGGATTAGGGGCTGGGTTTAGGGGTATTAGGGACTGGGTTTAGGGGATTCGGATTAGGGGCTGGGGTTTGGGGTATTAGGATTAGGGGCTGGGTTTAGGGAATTAGGATTAGGGGCTGGGTTTAGGGGATTAGGGACTGGGTTTAGGGGATTCGGATTAGGGGCTGGGGTTAGGGGTATTAGGATTAGGGGCTGGGTTTGGGGTATTAGGATTAGGGGCTGGGTTTGGGGTATTAGGATTAGGGGCTGGGTTTGGGGTATTAGGATTAGGGGCTGGGTTTGGGGTATTAGGATTAGGGGCTGGGGTTTGGGGTATTAGGATTAGGGGCTGGGTTTGGGGTATTAGGATTAGGGGCTGCGTTTAGGGGATTAGGATTAGGGGCTGGGTTTAAGGGATTAGGATTAGGGGCTGGGTTTGGGGTATTAGGATTAGGGGCTGGGTTTAGAGGATTAGGATTAGGGGCTGGGGTTTGGGGTATTAGGATTAGGGGCTGCGTTTAGGGGATTAGGATTAGGGTCTGGGTTTAAGGGATTAGTATTTGGGGCTGGGTTTGGGGGATTAGGATTAGAAGATGGGTTTAGAGGATTAGGATTAGGGGCTGGTTTTAGGGGATTAGGATTTGGGGCTGGGTTTAGGGGATTATGATTAGGGGCTGGGTTTAGGGGATTATGATTAGGGGCTGGGTTTAGGGTATTAGGATTAGGGGCTGGGTTTAGGGGTATTAGGATTAGGGCTGGGTTTAGGAGGTATTAGAATTAGGGGCTGGGTTTAGGGGTATTAGGATTAGGGCTGGGTTTGGGGTTGGAAACCACTGATCAAAATGCCATTGTTGACAGATGTGACATTTTTCTTTGCAAGTCACAAAACAGCTTCATGAATTGTTCATTCCAGGAACCTATTTCTGGTCCAATTTCCTCCCTCCTTTCACATCAACATTTATCACAGGAAAAGACATCAGGTGTATTAGACTTTGGAACAAGATCAGACGTGTTCAGACATTGAGCTGGTTATATCCAATCATCAGCCTTGTTGGAATTCAGGACACAGGGACTTAATTAACCCTTTTTCCTCCTTTCCCAAATTCTGAAATGATTCAAAGTGATAACCCTTATTGGTGACAGTGGTTATATATAATTCAGTATAAAGGGGAGGTGGTGGTGTAATGGTGTTGACACTGGATCAGTAACCCAGAGACCCAGGTTATTCCTCTTGGGAAATGGGTTCAAATCCCAGCATGACAAAAGGTGGAATTTGAATTCAGATAATAAACAAAAATCTGGAATTTAAACAAAGCTAGTCGAATATGAAACCATTGTTGATTGTTGTAAAAACCCATCTGGTTCACTAATGTCCTGTAGGGAAGGAAATCTGCTGTCCTTACCTGGTCTGGCCTACATGTGACTCCAGACTCACAACAATGTGGTTGACACTTAACTGCCCTCTGAAATAAAGGTCTTCTACCCGACCCAAACCCGATGAGACCTGACGACGTGTCGGGTTCAGGTTGGGTCACACTTCCGGGTCCAGCATTCAGGCTCGGACCGGATCGGATTGGACACGCTCTATCACCATCTCCGGTAAGTGACTCTAATGTTAATTTACTTTTTGGACTTTAAAGGTGGTTTTGTTACAGTTATTTTAAGCTTGTGCAGATCAGGAACAAAGTGAAAAATGGAAGGTAAGTTAACTGATGGTCGGGTCGGGTGCAGGAAAAAATGGAAGGACTCGGGCCGGATTGGGATCCCGGTCAGATGGGTTTCTGTCGGGCGCGGGTCAGGTTTCATTTGCAGACCTGAGCAGGTCTTTACTCTGAAATGCCCTAGCAAGCCACTCAGTTGTATCTAACTGCTAAAAAGTCAATAAGGAATGAAGTCACTGCTGCCAAAGGTGGAGGTCAGAAAAGTGGGAATGTGAAAGAGGGGAATTGGAGGCTGCTTTTAGCACAGGAGAAGCTTTTCAATTAAAGATTTAAAAGGGCAACGGTGGACCTGAAAGGAACAGGACAGAAAACCCATAAATAAAGAGTGGGGCTCGAGGCCCTTCACCTGCCTGACGTCCGGGGACAGCGGCGGACCTGAAAGGAACAGGACAGAAAACCGATAAATAAAGAGTGGGGCTCGAGGCCCTTCACCTACCTGACGTCCGGGGAGGGGGCAGGCTCTCTGACTGTTTCTGAGCACGCTCTGTTTGGATTTAGTGAAAAAAAGAATAGTGACATTACTGAAATTCTGTGCACTGATTGGTCGATGGGCGACAGCTGTTATTGCCTGGGGATAACTGTGATTGATTGGAGTTAAAAAAAGGTTCCTTTTAAATTAAAGTCCTAGGATAGTTACCTGTAAATGTTTAGTATTTACTGGCTATACCAGTGCTGTTTGCATGGAGTGAGGCTGGAAATTAAATGTGAGTATTTTCATTGGCTGGGGGTAATGGAAGGTGATCTTTGGTCTTTTTCTTTCTCAGCCTCAAAGGTACAGGGGATAAAAGTTGATTGTAAATAGCTGATAAGTTATTACACGAGCAAGTTTCTTTTTTCTCATTGTAAAAGTAAGTAATGGCAGGCCAGCTTGGCCAAGTGGAATGTACTTCCTGTGCAATGTGGGAAGTTGTGGAAGTGCCATGTGACCTTGGTGAACATGTCTGCAGAAAGTGTCTCTGGTTGCAGAAGCTTGAGCTTCGGGTTTCGGAGCTCGAACGGCGGCTGGAGTCACTGTGGCACATCCGCGAGGTGGAGGACTATGTGGATGGCACGTTTCAGGAGGTAGTCAACCCGGTCCCTGGGAGAGCACAGTCGGGGGGTGACTGGGTGGCTGCCGGACAGACAAAGAAGTCAGAGCAGGTAGTGCAGGAGTCCCCAGAGGACATCCCACTTTCTAACCAGTATTCAGTTCTGAGTATCAATGGGAGAGAGGGTTCCTCTGGAGAATGCACCGAGAGTCATGACCTGAATGTCATGGTTGACTCAGCTGTGCTGGGATGGAGAAAAAGGGACAAGAGGGCAATAATGGTCGGGGGTTCTATGGTTCGAGGAACAGAAAGGTGTTTCTGTGGTCACAGACGTGATTCCAGGATGGTAAGTTGCCTCCCTGGTGCAAGGGTCTTGGATATCACTGAGCGGCTACAAAGTATTCTGGAGGGTGAGGGTGTACAACCGGAGGTCGTGGTCCACGTTGGTACCAATGACATAGGTAGAAAGAGGGATGAGATCCTGCAAAAAGAATTTAGGGAGCTAGGCAGTAGATTAAAAAGTAGGACCTCAATGGTTGTAATCTCTGGGTTTCTTCCGGTGCCACGGGCTAGTGAGTATATGAATAGGAGGTTAGAGCAGATGAATGCATGGTTGGGGAGATGGTGCAGGAGGGAGGGCTTTAGATTCTTGGATCACTGGGCCTATTTCTGGCAAAGGGATCTGTATAAAATGGACAGGTTGCACCTGAACCAGAATGGGACCAGCATCCTTGCTGGGAGGTTTACTAGTGCTGTTGAGAGGGGTTTAAACTAATTTGGCAGGGGAATGGGATACAGAGTGGATGCACAGTAGGGGGTGTTGTACAATCAAATATTAATGTGAAGCTAAGTCAGTCCGGAGGGCAGAGTAAATATAGATCTGTTAAGGCTCAGGCAGATAATGCAAGGCTGGATTGTATCTATTTTAATGCAAGGAGTCTTACTAGTAAGGCAGATGAATTGAGGGTGTTGATTAACACATGGGAATATGATATTATTGCTATTACTGAGACATGGTTGAGGGAAGGGCAGGACTGGCAGCTCAATATTCAAGGGTATAGAGTCTTCAGACATGATAGGGGAGGGGGTAAAAGAGGAGATGGCATTGCACTGTTGATCAAAGAGACAATTACTGCAGTAAGTAGGGATGATATCTTAGAAGGTTCCTCTAATGAGGCCATATGGGTAGAACTTAAAAACAAAAAGGGGGCTATTACTTGGCTGGGAGTGTACTGCAGGCCTCCTAACAGACAGGTAGTGGTAGAGGAGCAGATATATAGGCAAATCTCAGAGAGGTGCAGCAATAATAGGGCAATAATAGTAGGGGATTTCAACTTCCCCTATATTAGAGGGGATAGTATTGGTGCAAAAAGCTTAAAGGGGGTGGAATTCTTCAAGTGCATTCAGGAGAGCTTTTTGAGCCAGCACGTAGAGAGTCCAACAAGAGGAGGGGCGGTACTGGACTTAATCCTAGGGAATGAAGCTGGACAAGTGGTAGAAGTGGCAGTGGGGGATCATTTCGGGGATAGTGACCATAACTCTAAGATTTAAGATTGTTATGGAAAAGGACAAAGAGAGACCGGAAATCAGAGTACTGAATTGGGGGAAGGCAGATTTCAATATGATAAAACAGGATCTGGTCAAAGTGAACTGGGAGCAGCTTCTGACAGGAAAGTCTACTTCAGACCAGTGGGAGTCATTTAGAATGAAAATTGTGAGGGTTCAGGTACCTGTAAAGGTGAAGGGTAGGATCAACAGGTCAAGGGATATAGAGGATTGGATATGGATAAAAGAGGAGGCGTATGGCAGATTCAGAGTGCTGAAAACAACGGAGGCCCCAGAGGAGTATAGAAAGTATAGGGGGGTACTTTAAAAAGTAATTAGGAGAGAGAGAAGAGGGAGCATGAAAAATCACTGGCAGACAAGATAAAGGAAAATCCCAAGGCATTTTATAAGTATGTCAGGGGCAAGAGGATAACCAGGGAAAAAGTGGGGCCCATTAGGGATCTAAGAGGCAATCTGTGTGTGGAGCTGGAGGACATCGGGGAGGTTTTGAACAATTACTTTTCATCTGTGTTCACTATGGAGAGGAACGATGTAGATGTAGAGATCAGGGAAGGGGATTGTGATATACTTGAACATATTAGCATTGAAAAGGAGGAAGTATTAGCTGTATTAGCAGGCTTAAAGGTGGATAAATCCCCAGGCCCAGGTGAGATGTATCCCAGGCTGTTATGTGAGGCAAGGGAGGAGATAGCTGGGACTCTGACACAAATTTTCAGATGCTCTCTGGCCACAGGAGAGGTACCAGAGGATTGGAGGACAGCAAATGTGGTACCATTATTCAAGAAGGGTAGCAGGGATAAACCAGGTAATTACAGGCCAGTGAGTCTAACATCAGTGGTAGGGAAACTATTGGAAAAATGTCTGAGAGACAAAATTAATCTCCACTTGGAGAGGCAGGGATTAATCAAGGATAGTCAGCATGGCTTTGTTAGGGGGAGATTGTGTCTAACAAATTTGATTTAATTTTTCGAGGAGGTGACTGGAGGTGTAGATGAGGGTAAAGCAATTGATGTAGTCTACATGGACTTCAGTAAGGCTTTTGATAAGGTCCCACATGGGAGATTGGTTAAGAAAGTAAAATCCCATGGGATCCAGGGCAATTTGGCAAATTGGATTCAAAATTGGCTTAGTGGCAGGAGGCAGAGGGTAATGGTATTAGAATTAGAATTAGAATTAGAATTAGAATTAGAATTAGAATATTACAGCGCAGTACAGGCCCTTCGGCCCTCGATGTTGCGCCGAGCTGTGAAACCATCTGACCTACACTATTCCCTTTTCATCCATGTGTCTATCCAATGTCCACTTAAATGCCCTTAATGTTGGCGAATCTACTACTGCTGCAGGCAGGGCATTCCACGCCCTTACTACTCTCTGAGTAAAGAAACTACCTCTCACATCTGTCCTATATCTATCACCCCTCAACTTGAAGCTATGTCCCCTCGTGTTTGCCATCACCATCCGAGGAAAAAGACGCTCACTATCCACCCTATCTAACCCTCTGATTATCTTATATGTCTCTATTAAGTCACCTCTCCTCCTCCTTCTCTCCAACGAAAACAACCTCAAGTCCCTCAGCCTTTCCTCGTAAGACCTTCCCTCCATACCAGGCAACATCCTAGTAAATCTCCTCTGCACCCTTTCCATAGCTTCCACATCCTTCCTATAATGCGGTGACCAGAACTGCACGCAATACTCCAGGTGCGGTCTCACCAGAGTCTTGTACAGCTGCAGCATGACCTCATGGCTCCGAAACTCGACCCCCCTACTAATAAAAGCTAACACACCATATGCCTTCTTGACAGCCCTATTAACCTGGTTAGCAACCTTCAGGGATTTATGCACCTGGACACCAAGATCTCTCTGCTCATCTACACTAACAACAATCTTCCCATTAGCCCAGTACTCTGCATTCCTGTTACTCCTTCCAAAGTGAATCACCCCACACTTTTCCGCATTAAACTCCATTTGCCATCTCTCAGCCCAGCTCTGCAGCCTATCTATGTCTCTCTGTACCCTACAACATCCTTCGGCACTATCCACAACTCCACCGACCTTAGTGTCATCTGCAAATTTACTAACCCACCCTTCTACACCCTCTTCCAGGTCATTTATAAAAATGACAAACAGCAATGGCCCCAAAACAGATCCTTGCGGTACACCACTAGTAACTAAACTCCAGGATGAACATTTGCCATCAACCACCACCCTCTGTCTTCTTTCAGCTAGCCAATTTCTGATCCAAAGCTCTAAATCACCTTCAACCCCATACTTCCGTATTTTCTGCAATAGCCTACCGTGGGGAACCTTATCAAACGCCTTACTGAAATCCATATACACCACATCCACTGCTTTACCCTCATCCACCTGTTTGGTCACCTTCTCGAAAAACTCAATAAGGTTTGTGAGGCACGACCTACCCGTCACAAAACCGTGCTGACTATCTCTAATGTACTTATTCTTTTCAAGATGATTATAAATCCTGTCTCTTATAACCTTTTCCAACATTTTACCCACAACCGAAGTGAGGCTCACAGGTCTATAATTACCAGGGCTGTCTCTACTCCCCTTCTTGAACAAGGGGACAACATTTGCAATCCTCCAGTCTTCCGGCACTATTCCTGTCGACAATGACGACATAAAGATCAAGGACAAAGGCTCTGCAATCTCCTCCCTAGCTTCCCAGAGAATCCTAGGATAAATCCCATCTGGCCCAGGGGACTTATCTATTTTCACACTTTCCAAAATTGCTAACACCTCCTCCTTGTGAACCTCAATCCCATCTAGCCTTGTAGCCTGAATCTCAGTATTCTCAACAACATTTTCTTTCTCTACTGTAAATACTGACGCAAAATATTCATTTAACACTTCCCCTATCTCCTCTGATTCCACACACAACTTCCCACTACTATCCTTGATTGGCCCTAATCTAACTCTAGTCATTCTTTTATTCCTGATATACCTATAGAAAGCCTTAGGGTTTTCCCTGATCCGATCCACCAATGACTTCTCGTGTCCTCTCCTTGCTCTTCTTAGCTCTCCCTTTAGATCCTTCCTGGCTAGCTTGTAGCTCTCAAGCGCCCTAACTGAGCCTTCACGTCTCATCCTAACATAAGCCTTCTTCTTCCTCTTGACAAGCGCTTCAACTTCTTTAGTAAACCACGGCTCCCTCGCACGACAACTTCCTCCCTGCCTCACAGGTACATACTTATCAAGGACACGCAGTCGCTGCTCTTTGAATAAGCTCCACATTTCGATTGTTCCCATCCCCTGCAGTTTCCTTCCCCATCCTACACATCCTAAATCTTGCCTAATCGCATCATAATTTCCTTTCCCCCAGTTATAATTCTTGCCCTGCGGTATATACCTGTCCCTGCCCATCGCTAAGGTAAACCTAACCGAATTGTGATCACTGTCACCAAAGTGCTCACCTACATCTAAATCTAACACCTGGCCGGGTTCATTTCCCAGTACCAAATCCAATGTGGCATCGCCCCTGGTTGGCCTGTCTACATACTGTGTCAGAAAACCCTCCTGCACACACTGGACAAAAACTGACCCATCTAAAGTACTCGAACTATAGTATTTCCAGTCGATATTTGGAAAGTTAAAGTCCCCCATAACAACTACCCTGTTACTCTCACCCCTGTCGAGAATCATCTTCGCTATCCTTTCCTCTACATCTCTGGAACTATTCGGAGGTCTATAAAAGACTCCCAACAGGGTAACCTCACCTCTCCTGTTTCTAACCTCAGCCCATACTACCTCAGTAGACGAGTCCTCAAACGTCCTTTCTGTCGCTGTAATACTCTCCTTGATTAACAATGCCACACCCCCCCCTCTTTTACCATCTTCTCTGTTCTTACTGAAACATCTAAATCCCGGAATCTGCAACATCCATTCCTGCCCCTGCTCTACCCATGTCTCCGAAATGGCCACTACATCGAGATCCCAGGTACCAACCCATGCTGCAAGCTCACCCACCTTATTCCGGATGCTCCTGGCGTTGAAATAGACACACTTTAAACCAGGTTCTTGCTTGCCAGTGCCCTCTTGCTTCATTGTAACCATATCCCTGACCTCACTACTCTCAACATCCTGTACACTGGCACTACAATTTGGGTTCCCATTCCCCTGCTGAATTAGTTTAAACCCCCCCGAAGAGCACTAGCAAACCTCCCCCCCAGGATATTGGTACCCCTCTGGTTCAGGTGAAGACCATCCTGTTTGTAGAGGTCCCACCTACCCCAGAAAGAGCCCCAATTATCCAGGAAACCAAATCCCTCCCTCCTGCACCATCCCTGCAGCCACGTGTTCAACTCCTCTCTCTCCCTATTCCTCGCTTCGCTATCACGTGGCACGGGCAACAACCCAGAGATAACAATTCTGTTTGTTCTTGCTCTAAGCTTCCACCCTAGCTCCCTAAATTTCTGTCTTAAATCCCCATCTCTCTTCCTACCTATGTCGTTGGTGCCTATGTGGACCACGACTTGGGGCTGCTCCCCCTCCCCATTAAGGATCCCAAAAACACGATCCGAGACATCACGAACCCTGGCACCTGGGAGGCAACATACCAACCGTGAGTCTCTCTCGTTCCCACAGAACCTCCTATCTGTTCCCCTAACTATGGAGTCCCCAATGACTAATATTCTGCTCCTCTTCCCCCTTCCCTTCTGAGCAACAGGGACAGACTCTGTGCCAGATATCTGTACCCCATTGCTTACCCCTGGTAAGTCGTCCCCCGCAACAGTATCCAAAACGGTATACCTGTTGTTGAGGGTTGTTTTTGCGTTTGGAAGCCTGTGACCAGTGGTGTACTGCAGTGATCGGTGCTGGGACCCTTACTGTTCGTAGTGTACATGATTTAGACATGAATATAGATTTTATGATCAGTAAGTTCGCAGGCGACACGAAAATTGGTTGTGTCGTAAATAGTGAGGAGGAAAGCCTTAGACTACAGGATGATATAGATGGGCTGGTAAAATGGGCGGAGCAGTGGCAGATGGAATTTAATCCTTTATTAGACTAGGCATAGAATATAAGAGCAGGGAGGTTATGATGGAGCTGTATAAAACGTTAGTTTGGCCACAGCTGGAGTACTGTGTACAGTTCTGGGCACCACACTATAGGAAGGATGTGATTGCACTGGAGAGGGTGCAGAGGAGATTCACCAGGATGTTGCCTGGACTGAATCATTTCAGTTATGAAGAGAGACTGGATAGGCTGGGGTTGTTTTCCTTGGAGCAGAGAAGGCTGAGGGGGGGGGGGGGGGGGGGGGGCCTGATTGAGGTGTACAAAATTGTGAGGGGCATTAACAGGTTAGCTAGGAAGAAACTTTTCCCTTAGCAGATAGGTCAATAACTAGGGGGCATAGATTGAAGGGAAGGGGCAGGAGGTTTAGAGGGGATTTGAGGAAGAATTTTTTCACCCAGAGGGTGGGTGGAATCTGGAACTCATTGCCTGAAGAGGTAGTAGAGGCAGGAACACTCAAGACATTTAACACGTATTTAGATGAGCTCTTGAAACCAAGGGTGTGGGCCAAGTGCAGGGAAATGGGATTAGTTAGGGCGGGTACTTGATAGTCGGCGCAGGCACGTTGGGCCGAAGGGCCTGTTTCTGTGCTGTAAAACTCGATGACTATTTATTTAAGAAAGAAGAGGCCGCAATTATCTCTCAGGTTAATGATTTGATTTTAAATATAAACACCAGCGGGTGAGGTTTTATTTAATGGCCGTCACAAGACTATGTTCCTCTTTTTTACTTCTGTCTCTCTTCCTGGTCTCTGTGTTTGACTCTGACAGTTTCATGTCTAAAATGTTCTCTCCCTCCCGTTCCCTTATCCTGATAGGACCCAGTTCCAGACACTGTTCCTGTGATTAGAGACATTTAGAAAGTTTTCACTGTTTCACTGGACAATCTCCAGCAGCTCCCCGTTCAACTCCTTGTATTTGATCAAAACCTTTCACCATTAATAAAAACAGCCCAATCTCACTGGGAATAAAACCTACCCCCGAAAATAAAGAATATTTCACACTCACCTCTTACTTTCAGACAATCTGATCGAAGATTTTCCTCCTTTTTTCCATAGATCAGTAAAGAGTCTGTTCACAGCAGCTACTCCCTGAAAACTTTCACTTTCGGTTTTCTCTGTTAACACATTGAGTGACGGTCACCCAACTCCAACAAGTGGAATCGCACGGAAGTTGCTCTTTAAACGAAAATCCCCAGAGAATGAATCGTGTCACATCAAAAGCAGTCACTAAGTTAACTAGAAGGAGATTGACTTTCCACTAGTTTTATTCGTGTAATTGGGGTGAAACCAGCTGAACCAGTCCAAACCATCCAGTAAACTCAGTTTACACTGGGTGTAACTTTAACCCTGGTGTAAAAGTCATTTCACTCGAAGTCACCTCCCAGCCCCAGATAGAAATAATGAGCTGGTGAGTTTCTGCTGATTGCTGCCTCTTCAAGGAGGGTTTTCTCATTGAACATCTCTGAATCACACAGACACCAGGAGGCATGTTTTAAACATTCTCCATATCAAAAAAAAACATTTAATTTACAAAGAAACTGGTCAGTGGACACCATTGAAAGGAGGAAATGGTTCAGTCTAGATTTTCAAATTATTGTCAGTGCTTTAAAATTTAGAGACAGGAGTGACTCACTAACAGGTCAAACTCAGTTCTCAGCACCAACATCCATTTGTATTTCACCCCCCACCCCCCCCCCCCCCCCCCCGGATTCCTTCAGTTCCAGGGAGAGAGACTCTTCCTGGTTTGAAACACAGAATCCAAGTGACCCAAACTGGCATTAAACTGGCAATCTCAGTCTAGACACCACTTGTCCCAGTCGGTGACACTCCTGTCTTTGAAATGACTCTGGGATGGTGCAAATCTCAAACAGTTTATCAGTCGGAGAGAGGTGGAGTCTGGAATGGGGAGAGGTGGAGTCTGGAATGGGGAGAGGTGGAGTCTGCAATGGGGATTGGACCCAGGATCCATCCCTAAATTCAGTCACAGGGAGGTGAAAGTTGCTATATTAATGCAGGTTCTTTCTTACATCTGTCTGCACACCTGTATTAGCTAGCTCGCAAGTAAAACAGTCTGCAATGACAATGTGAATTCCTATTGTTAACAGAATCGAGCCAGTTACACCATGTGCTAATGTTGTGTTAACATTAACCAGCCAGTTCAACCATCACAATAAAAACCAGGACTGTGAGAAGTAACTTTATGTCATTCAACCAGTAAAATAGAAAATAATTTTCCACACTGGAAAAGGTGATTATCTAGTTGTACTAGTTAGCTAGCTAGTTAATAAAAATAAATTCAACTCACTTTAATGTTTTGAATGGACCTCACCACTGCAGTTATATCGAAGTCCTTTGTGCTCATTGTTTCAGCTGCAATAGGTAAACAAGCATCAACCGCACAGTTCTCAACCCGATTCCTTGTGGATGTTTTGTTGCTAATACAGTTGTGCTGCTCTCCATTGATGTTTATATGTTTAGTTACTTTATTTATAGGGAGAAATGTGTTTTAAATCGGACTGTGTTTTGATGGTATTAGATTGACCATACACTTTATATACAGATTCATTGCCCCATGTCTGTGGCTGAGTGAATAATTTTGTAAAATATTCATGGTGTAACATGTCGGTGCCTGTCCCTGTGCTGTTCTCCTTCCCCCTCCCCTCGATCACACACTGAGGCAGTTAAAACAAGCACTGGTGTTACCTGGTGAGATCCAGTCACTCAGATCAGTCTCCAGTGTCCATTGTCATTGCATTTAAACTGGGACCCACAGAAAACCTTCCAGTTCTGGAGTGTTTCCCCCACCACTTACAGGGGACACGTCTCTGGGCAGTTCGGTTTGGTTTTGCTGCATTCTCTGAATTCACACTTCACTCACCCTTCACTACACGGATGTACTACTTATTTTTGACGTGAGTCATTTGATGATGCAATTGTCAAACACGGTCTGGTTGGAGAGTCACTCGGTGTGATGTACATTGTTCACCAGAAAAGTAGTAATGACTCCCCTGGAGTCCAGACTTTTCAGGCCGAACGTGTCCTTGAGGTAAACCTGGATGGAAAGAGAAAGAATAATTTTTATTTCATTTAGAGAGTGTCACTTTCACACAACATTCCTCATGGCTCCGAATAAAAACAGTCAAACCTGGGCTGGGCTGTGATTCTCCCCAACCATTGTAACAGTCAGTCCAGTTACTTAGGCCAGAGATTGGAGCTAATGTTGTCCCTGGAACTCAGCCCTGCCAGTAGCCCCAGCAGGGGCTATATAACACTGTCCCAGCAGCCCGTGTAACCCTGTCCCAGAAGCCCATGTAATACTGTCCCCAGCAGCCCATGTAACACTGTCCCAGCAGCCCATGTAACACTGTCCCCAGCAGCCCATGTAACCCTGTCCCAGCAGCCCATTTAACAATGTCCCAGCAGCCCATGTAACACTGTCCCCAGCAGCCCATGTAACACTATACCCAGCAGCCCATGTAACCCTGTTCCCGCAGCCCATGTAAACCAATCCCCAGCAGCCCGTGTAACCCTGTCCCCAGCAGCCCATGTAACCCTGTCCCCAGCACCCCATGTAACCCTGTATCCAGCAGCCCATGTAACCCTGTCCCCAGCAGCCCATGTAACCCTGTCCCCAGCAGTCCATGTAACACAGTCCCAGCAATCCATGTAACCCTGTCCCCAGCAGCCTATGTAGCACTGTCCCCAGCAGCCCATGTAACCCTGTTCCCGCAGCCCATGTAACCCAATCCCCAGCAGCCCATGTAACCCTGTATCCAGCAGCCCATGTAACCCTATCCCCAGCAGCCCGTGTAACACTGTCCCAGCAGCCCATGTAACCCTGTCCCCAGCAGCCCATGTAACACTGTCCCCAGCAGCCCACGTAACCCAGTCCCCAGCACCCCATGTAACCCTGTCCCCAGCAGCCCATGTAACCCTGTCCCCAGCAGCCCACGTAACACTGTCCCCAGCAGCCCACGTAACCCTGTCCCCAGCAGCCCATGTAACCCTGTCCCCAGCAGCCCATGTAACACTGTCTCCAGCAGACCATGTAACCCTGTCCCCAGCAGCCCATGTAACCCTGTCCCCAGCAGCCCATGAAACACTGTCACAGCAGCCCGTGTAACACTGTCCCAGCAGCCCATGTAACACTGTCTCCACAGCCCATGTAACCCTATCCCCAGCAGCCCATGTAACCCTGTCCCCAGCAGCCCATGAAACACTGTCCCAGCAGCCCATGTAACCCTGTCCCCAGCAGCCCATGTAACCCTGTCCCCAGCAGCCCATGTAACACTGTCCCCAGCAGCCCATGTAACACTGTCCCCAGCAGCCCATTGAACTCTCCATCTCAGCCCCGGTCGGTATCTTCCGGAATGGAGAGGACAAATAAAAAGAGATTATTAAAATATTCCAGCTCCGTTAAATAACTTTCCTGCCAAGTGCAGTGACTGGTCTCAAGCAGTTTCCCCTCAGAACACAGAGGGATAAACACTTACAGGGGAATATGAGGCAATTCCATCAGACTGTGTCCCTGAAGCACATTCCCACTAAAGTACTAGGCCTCAGGCTGGTCCTCACAGGGTGGGCTCCCAAATCACAACTGAACCAGGGATGAAGGAAGGGAGCAGGTAAATCCCAGTCAGTCAGAAGTTTAGAGAGAGGAATGTCAGCGTTCTCTTACACTGTTCACTGATCTCTCACCCTGTATTTCTGGGAGATTACTGCCTTCATTGCAGCAACAATGTGCATTTACACAGTGACTTCATGTAGAAAACTTTCTTCACAGGTGTACAATACAACAAAAATGTACATCGAGCAAAAGGAGGAGATATTAGGACAGGCGACCAAAAGTTTGGTCAAAGAAGTTAGTTTTAAGGAGTATCATGCAGGCCAAGAATGAGGAATATTAATTTCACCACATGAACATTAATTTTAAACTGTTACTGGAGTGAAGAAAGAACTGGTTAAAAAAAACCCACAATGGATCCTTGGCTGGAAAGATATTTTTGCATCTTAATAGACAGTACCTGGAAAGGACAAAGGGGCTACTCCCTGCTCCAATTGAATCCACAATGGTCTTTTGATTACCAGACATTGAGGGTGGAGGAGCTCGCATTCCAGGTTGACTGCTAAGATGGCCGAATACACAAATGAACGTGGTCACATCAGCTAGTCACATGACTAACCTGCTGGGCCACCTGAGTTTCTTTGAATTTGAACTTGCCACAGAGTTTTGAACAGGCAGAAAGCTGTTTATTCCCAGTTTGAAAAGACCTCTTCTGTCTGTCTGGCTCTCCATCTCTTTCTCCCCGAGCTCCAAAACCCACTGAAGGCACATGAACTACAAAGAGAGAAAAGTCTCCTTAACTGAACAAGATTTAAGAGGAATACTGGGACCCAATGAAAAGCAAGACCTACTTACAATCAAGGACTCTACAGCAAGCTCGAAGTACAGTAACAGTAAAACAGCCCTTTCACAGACTGCCTCAATTTTTCACTTTATTTTTCTTCTCTTTTCTGTCCCTATCTGCATGTGTGTATCGCATGCTCGCGTGGGTGCATTGTATATCCGTAGGCGCTAACCAAAGTAAGTTCAAGTAAGATTTAGATTTTTAGATTTAGAGATACAACACTGAAACAGGCCCTTCGGCCCACCGAGTCTGTGCCGACCATTAACCACCCATTTATACTAATCCTGCACTAATCCCATATTCCTACCACATCCTCACCCGTCCCTATTTTCCCCTACCACCTACCTAAACAAGGGGCAATTTATAATGGCCAATTTACCTACCAACCTGCAAGTCTTTTGGTGGTGGGAGGAAACTGGAGCACCCGGAGGAAACCCACGCAGACACAGGGAGAACTTGCAAACTCCGGCCACGAGGTCATGATGCAGCTGTACAAAACTCTGGTGAGGCCGCACCTTGAGTATTGCGTGCAGTTCTGGTCACCGCATTATAGGAAGGATGTGGAAGCTTTGGAAAGGGTGCAGAGGAGATTTACTAGGATGTTGCCTGGTATGGAAGGAAGGTCTTACGAGGAAAGGCTGAGGGACTTGGGGTTGTTTTCGTTAGAGAGAAGGAGGAGGAGAGGTGACTTATAAGATAATCAGAGGGTTAGATAGGGTGGATAGTGAGAGTCTTTTTCCTCGGATGAGGATGGCAAACACGAGGGGACATAGCTTTAAGTTGAGGGGTGAAAGATATAGGACAGATGTCAGAGGTAGTTTCTTTACGCAGAGAGTAGTAGGGGCGTGGAACGCCCTGCCTGCAACAGTAGTAGACTCGCCAACTTTAAGGGCATTTAAGTGGTCATTGGATAGACATATGGATGTAAATGGAATAGTGTAGGTCAGATGATCGGCGCAACATCGAGGGCCGAAGGGCCTGTACTGCGCTGTAATATTCTAATTCTAAATCCACACAGGCAGTATCCAGAATTGAACCCGGGTCGCTGGAGCTGTGAGGCTGCAGTGCTAACCACTGCGCCACTGTGCCGCCCCAAAGTAAGTTTAATAAAATTTCAATCTTTCTCCTTTAAACCTCAGAAAACCTGTCTGAACTGGTTTCTTTGTCTTATAATTGGAAAGCAGTGAACACAGATTCACAAAAGCTAAAAACACCATGTGTTTAAAATTAAACCCTGTTACAGTAAGAACAGGTGAAGACAGTAAAAGACTCCTCGACCCCTTTCTCACCTGGTCATAACAGGAGCATCTTAAAGGAGGAAAGAGAGGTCGAGAGGATTAGGGGGAAATCACAAAGCTTTGGCCCTTGGTATCTGAAGGAATAGTCGAGTCTGGAGGAGATAAAGACATGGATGAGGGTTTCAGCCGAGGAGCTGAGGTAGGGCCGGAGTCGGGCGATGTTACGGAGGTGGAAGGAGACAGTCTTGGTGATGGTGAGGATCTGTGGTTGGAAGCTCTGCTCAGGGTTAAATAGGACACCATGGTTACACACAATCAGGTTCAACACAACAGAGGATGGGGAGAAGGACTGGATTCAGTGAGAACAAAGAACAAAGAACAGTACAGCACAGGAACAGGCCATTCGGCCCTCCAAGCCTGCGCCATTCTTGATGTCTGCCGAAACTAACACCTTCTGCACTTCCGGGGCCCATATCCCTCTATTCCCTTCCTATTCATATATTTGTCAAGATGTCTGTTAAACGTCGCTATCGTATCTGCTTCCACCACCTCCCCTGGCAGCACGTTCCAGGCACTCACCACTCTCTGTGTAAAAAACTTGCCTTGCACATCCCCTCGAAACTTTGCCCCTCGCACCTTAAACCTATGTCCCCTAGTAACTGATTCTTCCACCCTGGGAAAAAGCTTCTGACTATCCATTCTGTCCATGCCGCTCATAACTTTGTAAACCTCTATCAAGTCGCCCCTCCACCTCCGTTGTTCCAGTGAAAACAATCCAAGTTTTTCCAACCTCTTCTCATAGCTAATGCCCTCCAGACCAGGCAACATCCTGGTAAACCTCCTCTGTACCCTCTCCAAAGCCTCCACGTCCTTCTGGTAGTGTGGTGACCAGAATTGCACGCAATATTCCAAGTGTGGCCCAACTAAGGTTCTGTACAGCTGCAACATGACTTGCCAATTTTTATACTCTATGCCCCGACCGATGAAGGCAAGCATGCCGTATGCCTTCTTGACTACCTTATCCACCTGCGTTGCCACTTTCAGTGACCTGTGGACCTGTCTCTCTGCCTGTCAATACTCCTAAGGGTTCTGCCATTTACTGTATACTTTCCTCCTGCATTAGACCTTTCAAAATGCATTACCTCACATTTGTCCGGATTAAACTCCATCTGCCATTTCTCCGCCCAAGTCTCCAACTGATCTATATCCTGCTGTATCCTCTGACAATCCTCATCATTATCTGCAACTCCACCAACCTTTGTGTCGTCCGCAAACTTACTAATCAGACCAGCTACATTTTCCTCCAAATCATTTATATATACTACAAACAGCAAAGGTCCCAGCACTGATCCCTGCGGAACAGCACTAGCCACATCCCTCCATTCAGAAAAACACCCATCCACTGATACCCTCTGTCTTCTGTGACCGAGCCAGTTCTGTATCCATCTTGCCACCTCACCTCTGATCCCATGTGACTTCACCTTTTGCACCAGTCTGCCATGCGGGACCTTGTCAAAGGCTTTACTGAAGTCCATATAGACAACATCCACCGCCCTTCCCTCATCAATCATCTTCATCACTTCCTCAAAAAACTCAATCAAGTTAGTAAGACACGACCTCCCCTTCACAAAACCATGCTGTCTCTCGCTAATAAGTTCGTTTGTTTCCAAATGGGAGTAAATCCTGTCCCGAAGAATCCTCTCTAATAGTTTCCCTACTACTGACGTAAGGCTCACTGGCCTATAATTTCCTGGATTATCCTTGCTATCCTTCTTAAACAAAGGAAGAACATTGGCTATTCTCCAGTCCTCTGGGACCTCACCTGTAGCCAATGAGGATGCAAAGATTTCTGTCAAGGCCCCAGCAATTTCTTCCCTTGCCTCCCTCAGTATTCTAGGGTGGATCCCATCAGGCCCTGGGGACTTAGCTACCTTAATGCTTTGCAAGACACCCAACACCTCCTCCTTTTTGATAATGAGATGACTGAGACTATTTGCACTCCCTTCCCTAGGCTCATCATCCACCAAGTCCTTCTCTTTGGTGAATACTGATGCAAAGTCCTCATTTAGCACCTCACCCATTTCCTCTGGCTCCACGCATAGATTCCCATCTCTGTGCTTGAGTGGGCCAACCCTTTCCCTGGTTACCCTCGTGCTCTTTATATATGTATAAAAAGCCTTGGGATTTTCCTTAATCCTGTTTGCCAATGACTTTTCATGACCCCTTTTCGGCCTCCTGACTCCTTGCTTAAGTTCCTTCCTACTGTCTTTATATTCCTCAAGTGCTTCATCTGTTCCTAGCCTACCAGCCCTTACGAATGCTTTCTTTTTCTTTTTGACTAGGCTCACAATATCCCGTGTTATCCAAGCTTCCCGAAACTTGCCAAACTTGTCTTTCTTCCTCACAGGAACATGCTGGTCCTGGATTCTAATCAGCTGACGTTTGAAAGACTCCCACATGTCAGATGTTGATTTACCCTCAAACAGCCGCCCCCAATCGAAATTCTTCAGTTCCTGCCTAATATTGTTATAATTAGCCTTCCCCCAATTTAGCACCTTCACCCGAGGACTACTCTTATCCTTATTCACAAGTACCTTAAAACTTATGGAATTATGGTCACTGCTCCCGAAATGCTCCCCCACTGAAACTTCGACCACTTGGCCGGGCTCATTCCCCAATACCAGGTCCAGAATGGCCCCATCCCCAGTTGGACTATCTACATATTGTTTCAAGAAGCCCTCCTGGATGCTCCTTACAAATTCTGCCCCATCCAAGCCCCTAGCACTAAGTGAGTCCCAGTCAATATTGGGGAAGTTAAAATCACCCACCACTACAACCCTGTTACCTTTACACCTTTCCAAAATCTGTCTACATATCTGTTCCCCGACCTCCCGCTGGCTGTTGGGAGGCCTGTAGAAAACCCCCAACATCGTGACTGCACCCTTCCTATTCCTGAGCTCCACCCATATTGCCTCGCTGCATGACCCCTCTGAGGTGTCCTCCCGCAGTACAGCTGTGATATTCTCCTTAACCAGTAATGCAACTCCCCCACCCCTTTTACCTCCCCCTCTATCCCGCCTGAAGCTTCTAAATCCTGGAACATTTAGCTGCCAATCCTGTCCTTCCCTCAATCAAGTCTCTGTAATAGCAACAACATCGTAGTTCCAAGTACTAATCCAAGCTCTAAGTTCATCTGCCTTACCTTTTGTTTTTATTTCCAAAATATACTTTATTCATAAAAATCTGTGAAAATTACATTCCCAAACAGTTTAAAACAGCATCAAGTCAAAAAATACAGACAGTGCAAAGGTGATCAGTTTCCTTCTATACAATCATGAGTTGCCTCACAACCCTCCCATTTCATTGTCATGCCATATACATTTTTACATTATACAGTTCGAGGGGTTTCCCATGGATCCAGCCCCTCAGTCCAGCTTGGTGGGGGGGACCTTACACTGTGGTCTTTCCCCATTGAGCCTTTGCTGCGGCTGCCCCAAGCTTTAGTGCGTCCCTCAGCACGTAGTCCTGGACCTTGGAATGTGCCAGTCTGCAACATTCGGTTGTGGACAACTCTTTGCGCTGGAAGACCAGCAAGTTTCGGGCAGACCAAAGGACGTCTTTCACCGAATTGATAGTCCTCCAGCAGCAGTTGATGTTTGTCTCGGTGTGCGTCCCTAGGAACAGCCCGTAGAGCACAGACTCCTGTGTTACAGAGTTGCTTGGGATGAACCTTGACAAAAAACACTGCATCTCTTTCCACACCTGCTTTGCAAAGACACATTCCAGGAGGAGGTGGGCAACCGTCTCTTCCCCACCACAGCCACCGCGGGGGCATTGTGCGAAGGGGGTGAGACTTCAGGCGTGCAGGAAGGATCTGACGAGGAGGGCCCTTCTCACCACCAGCCAAGCTACATCTGGTGCTTGTTTGAAAGTTCTGGTGATGAGGCAATCTGCCAAATGACTTTGACGGTCTGCTCGGGGAACCATCCGACAGGATCCACCTTTTCCTTTTCCCGTAGGGCCTTGAGGACATTCCGTGCAGACCACTGCCTGATGGACCGGTGGTCAGAGGTGTTTTCCCGCAGAAACTGCTCCACGAAGGATAGGTGGTTCGGCACGGCCCAACTGGATGGAGCGTTCCGCGGCAATGTGCCCAGGCCCATCCTTCGCAACACCGGGGACAGATAGAACCTCAGCACGTATAGACACTTGGAGTTTGCGTACTGGGGATCTACACACAGCTTGATGCAGCCGCACACGAAGGTGGTCATCAGGATGAGGGCCACGTTGGGTACATTTTTCCCGCCCTTATCCAGAGATTTGAACATCGTGTCCCTCCAGAGCCGGTCCATTTTAGATCCCCAGATGAAGCGGAAAATGGCTCGGGTGACTGCCACAGCGCAGGAGTGGGGTATGGGCCAGACCTGCGCCACGGAGAGCAACAACGTGAGCGCCTCGCACCTGATGACCAGGTTCTTACCCACAATGGAGAGAGATCGCTGCCCCCACATGCTCAGCTTGTGTTGTACCTTGGCTACTCGCTCCTCCCAGGTTTTGGTGCACGCCCCGGCCCTTCCGAACCATATCCCCAGCACCTTCAGGTAATCTGACCTGACAGTGAAGGGGACAAAGGATTGGTCGGCCCAGTTCCCAAAGAACATGGCCTCGCTCTTGCCGTGGTTTACTTTGGCTCCCGAGGCCAGTTCGAACTGGTCGCAGATGCTCATCAGTCTGCGCACGGACAGCGGATCCGAGCAGAAGACGGTGACGTCATCCATGTACAGGGAGGTTTTAACCTGAGTGCCTCCGCTGCCTGGGATTGTCACCCCTCTTATGCTCGCATCCTTCCTAATAGACTCAGCAAAGGGTTCAATACAGCAAACAAACAAGACCGGGGAGAGAGGACAGCCCTGTCTGACTCCAGATTGGATTGGGAAACTTTCCGATTCCCACCCATTGATTGAGACTGTGCTATTGATGTTTGTGTAGAGCAGTTTGATTCAATTGCAGATTCCCTCACTAAAGCACATTTTGGAAAGCACGTCCATCATGTAGGTGTGCGATATCCTGTCAAAAGCCTTCTCCTGGTCCAGGCTGATGAGGCAGGTGTCCACCCTCCTGTCCCGTACGTAGGCGATCGTATCCCTGAGTTCATCTGCCTTACCTGTTATACTTCTCGCATTGAAACAAATGCACTTCAGACCACCAGTCCCGCTGTGCTCAGCAACATCGCCCTGCCTGCTCGTCCTCTTAGTCCTACTGGCCTTATTTACTCTGTCCTCCTCATTTATTTCACTAGCTGTCCTACTGCTCTGGTTCCCACCCACCTGCCACACTAGTTTAAACCCTCCCGAGTGACGCTAGCAAACCTTGCAGCCAGGATATTAATGCCCCTCCAGTTTAGATGCAACCCGTCCTTCTTGTCCCATCTGTCCCTGAAGAGAGCCCAATGGTCCAGATATCTGAAACCCTCCCTTCTACACCAGCTGTTCAGCAACGTGTTTAGCTGCACTATCTTCCTATTTCTAGCCTCACTGGCACGTGGCACAGGGAGTAATCCAGTGAAGTGAATGAAGTTTGTGGCTGGGCCCAAGGACAATGATTTTGGTCTTTTTGATGTTTAACAGGAGGAAATTTGAGCTCATCCAATACTGGATGTTGGACAAGCAGCTTCACAATACAGAGAGAGTGGAGGGGTTGAGAGAGGTGGTGGTGAGATCGAGCTGGCTCCCATCAATGTACATGTGGAACCTGACATCATGTTTCAGATGATGTTACGATGGGGCAGCATGTCGATGAGGAAGATGGCGGGAGGACAAAGATAGATCCTTGGGGGAATTCCCAAGTTAACAGTGCAGGGGCAGAAAGAGACTTTGTCTCCAATCAGATAGTTAAGAATGGAGTGAGGTGAGGGCAGGTTGACTGAGCTGGATAATAGAGGAGAGACATTGGAGATGGATGGTGTGATCAACCACATGAAAGGCTGCAGATACAGAGAGAAGGGAGAACTCACCACGATCACAGTCAGAGTGGATATCTTTTGTGATTTTAATTCGGACTGTTTCAGATCTGTGACAGGGTGAAAATCTGATTGGAGAGGAGTTGAGGGAAAGATGGGCACGGATTTGGGAAGTGACAACATATTGAAGAATTTTGGAGAGGAAAGGGTGTTTGGAAATGGGGTGATAGTTTGTAAGGACAGTGAACCAGGGAGAGGAGCAGCAGCAGAAAGTTAATGTTAAATATTGTCTAATATCTAATAGCAGTAAATACAGTCAGAATAAAATCTTCAGTAAATTCAAAAAAGGCAAATGTCAAAAAATTCCCTTCCTTTCCCACTATTTTGTGTTTCTGTTATTCTTCCACAACAAGTTGCATATTTTTAAAGGAACAATAAAGAGTGTTCAGTGCAAACTTTAAGCTATCATTTCCTGACAGTCTCCCCACCTCCCCCGGATAGTTCCAGCAATCTCTGTTTCCACATCAACTTTTTAATCACAGTTGAATAATAATCGGTGCATTGCCACCACCTGCTGGCGGTGAGCGGGACTGCGCTCAATAAATTATCCCACAGACGGCGCTGAGACGGCAATGTCCCGATTTTTACATGGAGCAGCACCGCCACCGGCTGGCGGCAACCGGTACTGCGAACAAATATATTCCTTCAGTGCCGATCACATCCAACAGATGGCGCTGCTATAGAAGTAAAATACTGCAGATGCTGGAAATCTGAAATAAAAACAGAAAATGTTAGAAATACTCAGCAGAAACAGAGTTAATGTTTCAGGTCAAAGAACCTTTATCAAACCTGGGAAAAGTTACAGATGTAACAGGTTTTAAGGAAGTACAGAGGCAGGAAAAGGGGAGACGGGTGAAGAACAAAAGGAAAGGAATGTGATAGAGTGGAAGACAAGAAAGAGTAAATGATAAAAGGGATGATGGTGCAAGGCAAAAGAAGATGATAATGGGACAAGTACGGAAACACAAATGAATCTAACTGAGATGTAAGTGAGAATCACAGAATTATTACCAACAGCCGTTATCCAAACAAATGGGGCAGAGGTTCTGATCTGAAATTGTTGAACATGATGTTGAGTCTGGAAGTCTGTAAAGTGCCTCATCGAGAGGTGAGATGTTGTTCCTCGAGTTTACATTGAGTTTCATTGGAACAGCGAAGGAGGCCAAAAACAGAAAGGTCAGAGTGCGATTGGGACAGAGAATTAAAATGCCAGTGACTGGAAGCTCAGGGTCACGTTCGCGGACTGAATAGAGGAGTTCTACAAAGCAGTTAGCTCATCTACATTTGTCCTCCTCAATGGGAGACCAGACCCTGAGCAGTGAATACAGTGTACGAAAGTGAGAGAAGTACAAGGAAATCACTGCTTGACCTGGAAGGAGAGTTTGGGCCTGGATGGTGGGAAGGGAGGTGTAAAAGGGCAGATGTTGCATCTCCCACCTGTACATGGAAAGGTGCTGTGGGGAGGGGAGGGGAGGGGAGTGTTTCTCCTGTGGAGTTTCTCTTGTGTTTTGTTTCAAAGAACAAAAAACAAAGAAAATTACAGCACAGGAACAGGCCCTTCGGCCCTCCAAGCCTGCGCCGATCCAGATCCTCTATCTAAACATGACGCCTATTTTCTAAGGGTCTGTATCTCTTTGCTTCCTGCCCATTCATGTATCTGTCTAGATACATCTTAAAAGACGCTATCGTGCCCGCGTCTACTACCTCCGCTGGCAACACATTCCAGGCACCCACCACCCTCTGCGTAAAGAACTTTCCACGCATATCCCCCCTAAACTTTTCCCCTCTCACTTTGAACTCGTGACCCCTAGTAATTGAATCCCCCACTCTGGGAAAAAGCTTCTTGCTTTCCACCCTGTCTATACCTCTCATGATTTTGTACACCTCAATCAGGTCCCCCCTCAACCTCCGTCTTTCTAATGAAAATAATCCTAATCTACTCAACCTCTCTTCATAGCTAGCGCCCTCCATACCAGGCAACATCCTGGTGAACCTCCTCTGCACCCTCTCCAAAGCATCTACATCCTTTTGGTAATGTGGCGACCAGAACTGCACGCAGTATTCCAAATGTGGCCGAACCAAAGTCTTATACAACTGTAACATGACCTGCCAACTCTTGTACTCAATACCCCGTCCGATGAAGGAAAGCATGCCGTATGCCTTCTTGACCACTCTATTGACCTGCGTTGCCACCTTCAGGGAACAATGGACCTGAACACCCAAATCTCTCTGTACATCAATTTTCCCCAGGACTTTTCCATTTATTGTATAGTTCACTCTTGAATTGGATCTTCCAAAATGCATCACCTCGCATTTGCCCTGATTAAACTCCATCTGCCATTTTTCTGCCCAACTCTCCAATCTATTTGTATTCTGCTGTATTATCTGACAGTCCCCTTCACTATCTGCTACTCCACCAATCTTAGTGTCGTCTGCAAACTTGCTAATCAGACCACCTATACTTTCCTCCAAATCATTTATGTATATCACAAACAACAGTGGTCCCAGCACGGATCCCTGTGGAACACCACTGGTCACACGTCTCCATTTTGAGAAACTCCCTTCCACTGCTACTCTCTCTCCTGTTGCCCAGCCAGTTCTTTATCCATCTAGCTAGTTTTATATTTCCAGCATCTGAAGAACTTTATGTTCTTAGTTTACAACACCACATGTCTACACAATCTAATGGTGCCACTCGCTGGCACAAACAGTAATTCACCCTACACTAGTTATTGAAAGTTAGTAAATCAGTCACCAGAATGGAGGATGTGAATTATCACCAAAACATCTCGACAAGCTCGATGCAGGGAGGATGTTCCCGATGGCTGCGGAGTCCAGAACCAGGGGTCACAGTCTCAGGATATGGGGAATGTCATTTAGAACCGAGATGAGGAGAAATTTCTTCACTCAGAGAGTGGTGAACCTGTGGAATTCTCTACCGCATAAGGCAGTGGAGGGCAAATCATTAAATATCTTCAGGAAAGGGATAGATATATTTCTTAATTCCAAAGGGATCAAGGGATATGAGGAAAAGCAGGAACAGGGTACTGAATGAGACGATCAGCCACGTTCTTTTTGAATGGCGGAGCAGGCCCGATGGGCCGAATGGCCTACTCCTGCTCCTATTTTTTATGTTTCCATCTGCTAATAATAACAGAGCAACAGCACCATCAGGTGACCAGAATCAGTAATGCAGAAAAAATAAATGTGTGGAATCCCGATCTCAGCCAGCAGGTGGCGGTGATGCTCCATGGAAAATAGGATTTTTATATTAAAAATTGTTCATGTTCACTTACCTTCATAAACATTGATACACAGAAACCCTGGAGACCTATCATCAGAGAAGTAGTGACTGAGGCCCTGATATCGCTTCTAAGGTGGAAAATGGAGTTGAGTGATCTAATTGAAAAGCGAAATCAGCTTGAGGGGCTGAATGGCCTCCTCCTATTCCTACGAAATTATATAAAGACTCTTGGAAATGACTAGGTTAAAATAAATCCATAGACAGCTTGTGGTTTTATGTTTCACTGACCAGTGGTGGTGTTGCACCAAGTAAAATATATTTATACAATCTCACAGTGTGATTTGCTGGTTCAGAATAAAACAGGGAAACATGTTGTTGCAATATCAGCAGAAGCCATTAGGTGGAGCTGCTGCACTGGTTTTAAAAAATCCCAATGTTATTCCTGCAATACCATTCTCCGCCAGGTGGTGGTGGTGTTGTTGCACTGTCTAATTTTACTTTCATTCTCACATTCTAACCATCCACCAATGGTCCCAATAATTCAACCCTGAGGCTTCTCATCCTCCTAACACATATAAAAGAGTGACACGGAGGCTGCAGAACCCACTTCTAGAGAAAAAGGACCAAAAGTGCTGAACAACTGAAGAAAATCAAAAGCAAATCACTGCAGATGCTGGAAATCTCAAATAAAAACAGAAAATGCTGGAAACAGCAGGTAGAATTCATGGAGAGAGAAATAGAGATAACCTTTCCGGTCGATGACCTTTCATCAGAACTGGAAGATGTTTGAGAAAAAAACAGCTTTTAAACAAATACATTTGGGCTGCTCGACTGCACTGGGTAAGAGCCTGAGGCTGAGGACTGGAACATGTCTCCCATCCACCATCTCAGTCAGTGACTGGGATTCACACAAGAGGAGACACAAGATGCTCACTTTTCACAATCTTAATATAAGGTGCAGGTGGGGCAACAGCTGGACAAAGCAGCAAGACAGCTGTGGATGTGGTGGAGGAAAGATCACAGACTCTGTTGTTGGTCACACAGTGAGATCCAGATCTTACTCAGAACAACAGGAACAGGAAAAGGAGAGAGGAAAGGAGCATCAATCACACAGAGACCTGGAGTGTCCCAGCAGAACCAGGGTGTATTGCAGCAGAACCAGGGTGTATTCCAGCAGAACCAAAGTGAATTCCAGCAGAACCAGGGTGAATTCCAGCAGAACCAGGGTGAATTCCAGCAGAACCAGGGGGTATTCCAGCAGAACCAAAGTGATTTCCTGCAGAACCAAGTTGTATTCCAGCAGAACCAGGGTGTTTTCCAGCAGATGCATGAAGAACACAGCAGAGGTTATTGGCATCCCAGCAGAATCAGAGAGCTCACATCAGAGTCAGGACACACCCAGCACAGGCAGGGAGGTAAAGAAATGAAACAAAGGTGCTCTCTTCTTCTGTATCTGCTCAGGGCAGGTTACATTTCTGTATTAGCAGAGACCTGGTGTGAAGGATAATATAAATACAAAATCTACCAATGTAATAAATCTGAAAGAGAAAAGGTTATTGGTGTTTCAGGTGTATAAAGTGTCATTGTGTGTTCTTTTGAAAAGATAAACATTTGTGCGATGTGGGCATTGCTGGCCAGGCCAGCATTTATTGCCCATCCCTAATTGCCCTTGAGAAGGTGGTGGTGAGCTGCCTTCTTGAACCACTGCAGTCCATGTGGGGTAGGTACACCCACAGTGCTGTAAGGAAGGGAGTTCCAGGATTTTGACCCAGCGACAGTGAAGGAACGACTATTATAGTTCCAAGTCAGGATGGTGTGTGACTTGGAGGGGGAACTTGCAGGTGGTGGTGTTCCCATGCATCTGCTGCCCTTGTCCTTCTAGGTGGTAGAGGTTGTGAATTTGGCAGGTGCTGTCTAAGGAGCCTTGGTGCATTGCTGCAGTGCATCTTGTAGATGGTACACACTGCTGTCACTGTGTGTCGGTGGTGGTGGGAGTGAATGTTTGTGGATGGGATGCCAATCAAGTGGGCTCCTTTGTCTTGGATGGTGTTGAGCTTTTTGAGTGTTGTTGGAGCTGCACCCATCCAGGCAAGTGGAGAGTATTCCATCACACTCCTGACTTGTGCCTTGTTGACAGGTTTTGGGGAGTCAGGAGGTGAGTTATTCGCCACAGGATTCCTAGCCTCTGACCTGCTCTTGTAGCCACGGTATTTATATGGCTACTCCAGTTTAGTTTCTGGTCAATGGTAGGCCCTAGGATGTTGATAGTGGGGGATTCAGTGATGGTAATGCCATTGAATGTCAAGGGGAGATGGTTAGATTCTCTTCAATTGGAGATGGTCATTGCCTGGCACTTGTGTGGTGTGAATGTTACTTGCTACTTATCAGCCCAAGCCTGGATATTGTCCAGGTCTTGCTGTGTTTGGACACGGACTGCTTCAGTATCTGAGGAGTTGTGAATGATGCTGAACATTGTGCAATCATCAGCAAACATCCCCACTTCTGACCTTATGATGGAGGGAAGGTCATTGATGAAGCAGCTGAAAATGGCTGGGCCTCAGATACAAATTCAAAACATCATTCGCTTGTTTTTTCTCTTTACAGATACTGACCGGCCTTTCATACATCACCAGAATTTTCTGTTTTTATTCTTGGTAGAAACAATTTGCTGGTGAGTCCCATCAGCGAGGAACTGATGTGGGGCAGTGGAGGGGGTGGAGGAAAAGGGGGAAACTAAATTTTCCCCACTACACTGGTAAAGTTTCCTCCTGAAAAAATACTCTGTAATTTCCAATATTCCTCAATGTATGAAGGATTGTAAAGGAGATTTCACTCCAGCTCCTAAGACAGCACAGCTCAGACTGGGAGAAGACCATGTGTGGAGTGCAGTGTACACCATGGTACAGTAAGCAGAACACCAGCACAGTCAGTCACCTTTTTATAATGTAGAAATCCCTTCACCTCAATCTCCTCACCTTTTCTCCAGAAGACACTAACTGGAGAATCAGGGACAGCAGAGCTGAGCTCAGTTGTGTCTTCACAGGATAACAACCAGGCTGGGGCTCTTCTAGAAAAGAGAAGACTGAGGGGGTGACCTGATAGAGGGCTTTAAGATTAGGAAAGGGTAGGTAATAGAATCATAGAATCATTACAGCACAGAAGAGGCCATTTGACCCATCGTGACTGTGCTGGCCCTCCTAAGGAGCAATTCACGAACTTCCACTCCCCGCCCTCTCTCCACATCCCTGCACATTCCTCCTTTTCAGATATTTAGAATATTTTTAGAAAATGTAGAAACATTTACACATAGAAGGAGGCCACTCTGTCCAGCGTTTCTGCACTTACTGAATAATGAGCCACCCATCCTAATCCCATTTTTCGACACTTGTTCCGTATCCCTGGAGGTTCCGGGACTTCAGGCGCACATCCAGACACCTTTTAAATGAGTTGAGGGTTTCTGCCTCGACCACCCTTTCAGGCAGTGAGTTCCAGACCGCCCCCACCCTCTGGGTGAAAAAAACCTTTCCTCATCTTCCCTTCTAATCCTTCTTCCAATCACTTGAAATCTATGCCCCCAAGTCACTGAACCCTCTGCTAACGGCAATACGTCTTTCCCATCCACTCTATCCAGGCCCCTCAAAACCTTGTACACCTCAAACAAATCTCCCCTCAGCCTCCTCTGTTCCAAGTAAAACGACCCCAGCCAGGGATCGGCAACGGGTCTGTACACAGTCACACTTGGCCGTGGTAAAATATTTTGAGATCCGTGACTGGTAATTTTGGGGCTGAGAAATTTCCCATTGGCTTCTTCTTTCCCACCAGGCTGACTTTAAATAAAATCACACTTTCAGTTTGACAGTTGACAGTTGACAGGTGCTGTGATCAGGAACGGTACTTCCGAACATCAGACAGATTTGGAGTTTCTGGCTGGTTCTGATTTTATTTTTAAAAAGCCTGCCGGGAAAGCCCGAATCTGTCCGAAGTTCAGAAACCGCTGTTCCCGCTCTCAGCAACAGTTGGCGGGGGGTGGGAGTGTTGGTGGGGAGAGAAAGAGAGAGGTGGGATGGAGAGGGGGTGAGAGAGAGAGGGACAGAGAGGTGGGGGTGGAGAGAGTGAGGGGAAGGAGGGAGAAGTAGAGAGGAGGATGGAGACAGAGGGGAGTGAGAAGGGGACAGAGGGAGCAGGAATGAAACAGAGAAGGAGGACAACACACAAAGATGGGGGATGACACAGAGAGCGGATGTCACAGTGGGGGAGAACGACACGGGGGCTGAACGATGCAGAGAGGGAAAGGAACAACAGAGGGGGGGTAATACAGAGAGGGGAGACACAAAGACGGGGGACAAAGAGAGGGAGGGGGAGAGAGAGACAGAGAGAGTGAGAGAGAGAGACAGAGAGAGAGAACGATTGAGATCACTCTTTACAGATGAACACCTATCCTGAATACTCCACATCACTACAAGAAGTGCGTAGGCAGACATTGACTAATTGTGCAAGCAAAGAAAAATGCTAGATCTCTCACTAAATCAGTGTCCAACATAGTAACAAGATAGTAAGTCAATAAATTAATCTTCTCACTTAAAGCTTCTTCACAAAAATGCACATTTGTTGTTTTGATTAATAGTAAGCTACATTTTTAATGCTTTTATCTTTCTGAAATTGTTTCAGTGGCCCCTTATGTAAGACAAAAATTGTGATATGGCACCTCCAAATAAAAAGATTATACACCCCTCTCTCTCTCACCACTTTCTCTTTCTCTTGTCCGCTCTCCCTCTCTCTGTTTCCCCTCCAACCCGTCTCTCTCCTCCACCCCTAAGAAGCTAGGTTATGTCAAAACACAAGTTTAAAGGCTTGTGATATATAAACTCATTACAAAATAGCAAAACTCACTCAGGGAATTTTTCAATTTCTACACACTTTCACGCATTACTTTCACTTACGACACAAGCTCAGTGACATATTGAAAGTTGCTGGACTTTTACTTCCACATAAATGTCACAATTCCACTGCTATCCATTTGGAATCGCATTGTTCCAGAACTTGTGTTGAGGGGAAAATGGGCAAGAAAATCCAAGGAATCTCCAGAAGTCAGTATTGTACATTCCTCATGAATATAACAATATGATTTACTGGGGTTGAGTGATAGTGATAAAAACAGGATGCTGCTGACCCATAAACAATAGTTAGTAAATGCAATGTAACAGATAGCTTTGATAAGCCTTATTCCATGTTAAACTATCGACAATTCCTTAACAAAATCCATGCTGCATTTGCAGTTTTACAAACAGTCAGGGAAGACATAATAAACATTTATTATATTTCAATGAGCATGTTAGAAACAGTCATTAACTATATTTTTTTATTGTGCATTGGATTAAAGAACAAGATCAGTAACTATCATTTACTATCCAGTTTGAAGGCAGATAGCCTGAGTGGCCAATGTCATTTGAAAGTAGTCTGCATCATATAATTACATTAGGTTAAAAGTTCACCTTTGCTAACAGGTAAGAGATTTGACTTGGACATAGATTGGTTAGTGTGGAGTGCAATCTTAGAGAGAGTGCCTAAGCATTTTATAACTGAATAATAAATGCAGTAACAACCATTCAACTTTTTGCAGAAATGCTTTTTGTTAATAATTAGCTTGTCAGAGCTGAATCAGAATAGACAGTGATAGACAGAGATATAGACGTAAATAAATTTAAAATAATGGCTTTATTGGAGGAACTGAAGGGCACTCTTTATTTGAAATTGTGTTCATCTAATGTTATTACTAGCTTTGGTGAATAAATGTCATTTTGTCCATGAAAGATGCTGCTGTTTCTGTGTTTTAGAATCCAGGACCTAGTTTAACAGCCTGTCAAGCTGCATAAACTAGTATTGGCTACCTGCAGTTAATCTCTCTGTCTCTTCCTTTCCCACTCTGCTTTTCTGTTTTACATGTCTCTTCTGAAGTACTATCTGCTTCATCCTATAAAATTCTGCTGATTTGGGGATCACTGCCCTTTTGTCGGCTGCCCTGTTTTCAGACACATATTATAAGCAGGTGGAGAAGTTACACAAACGTTGAACATCATGGGTTAAATTGTCTTGTGACAACAGCCATGTGAGAAATGGTTTGTCTTCCTGTTGCTGATTTTTCTACTGCCTCACCTCAATAATCACAATAACAATCCTCTCTTTGACTTTCATAGTTTATTGGATGAATTCACACTCCTGACACAGAGTGAATCCACAGAGGTCATCCGATAAGGTCCATCTACCACCACGTGACATGGGGACATGCTCTATTCTATCAACAAAAGTAATTCACATTGACATTGCATACTTTTTGCTTGCTAGCTAGCTAATACAGTTGTGCTGCACTCCATGGATATTTGTCTGCTTAGCTACTTTATATATAGGGAGAAATGTGATTTAAATCGGACTGTGTTTTGATGGTATTAGATTGACCATACACTTTATATACAGATTAATTGTCCCAGGTCTGTGGCTGAGTCAATAATTGTCAAATGTCAAGAGTTCTGAAGAAGGGTCACAGACCTGAAACGTTAACTTTGTTTCTGTCTCCACAGATGCTGCCAGACCTGCTGAGTCTTTCCAGCATTTCTTGTTTTTATTTCAGATTTCCAGCATCCGCAGTATTTTGCTTTTATTATATTATTGTCAAATCTCTGTTGTGCAACCTGGCAGTGCCGATCCCTGATCCAGCTCTCAGTGTGTGCCAGGAGCACGGAAGTGGGAAGTCCAGATTCATATTTATTTTCCTCCTGTTTTTCTGATCTAATTCTCTTTAAGTTCTAAAGAAAGGTCCTGCCTGAATGGTCTGATCAACAGAGTGTTTCAGTATTTTCTGTTCTTGGTATTGCTGCCAGTACCAGGTATCCAGCAGCAGGTGGTGATACTGCACTGTCAAACTTTCCTGATCTTTGTGCAGCTCGCCATCACCATCTTCTGGCTGAAATTGGAACTACAATGAACCGCAAGTGAAAGTTAAACACTCTGGATGGAATTTTCACTTTTACCACCCAACACAAAACAGGCGTTAGCGGATCGACCGCACGTTTTACACCCAGAACGGCAGCAAAAGGGAAAATTCAGCCTTTTAAACCTGAACAGGAGTTTCCATTTCGAGTGATCAAATTGTGCCCAAAAATCCATTTTCAAAAGTCTTTTTCTTCTCCAGTTTCTGCTGAAAATTATTTGTATATCACCCAATGCAAAATCTGCCATGAGCCCAGAGCAATTGGGCAGCATTTTAGAAAGTAATTTTATGTTAAACTTTGACTTTAAAAATATCCTTTGGTATATTGGAGTCATTACCTGATGCAGTTTGATTTTTACAGTTGAAGATGGGTTTATCACCACCTGTGACAGCGACTCACCAAGGCTCCTTAGACAGCACCTTCCAAAGCCACCACCTCTACCACCTAGAAGGACAAAGGCAGCAAATACATGGGAACACCACCACCTGCAAGTTCCCCTCCAAACCACACACCATCCTGACTTGGAACAGTTCCTTCACTGTCACTGGGTCAAAATCCTAGAACTCTCTTCCTAACAGCACTGTGGCTGTACCTACCCCACATGGACTGCAGTGGTTCAGGAAGTCAGCTCACCACCACCTTCTCAAGGGCAATTAGGGATGGACAATAAATACTGTCCTAGCCAGTGACACCCACATCCTGTGAAATAAAAAAAAGTAACCAATTACTGACTTTAAACATACAGAACTGTTTGCTAGTTATATTGGAGTTAAGTAGTCAGTGTCTTAGTAAATTGAAAAAATACATTCAAAACATTTTAAAATGTGCCTTTTAGACTCCT